>NC_084487.1:126092485-126717485 GCF_030035675.1 Rhineura floridana
TGGTCACTGAGAGTTTTGGAGCAAGGTATCATCAGTATAGTGATGACATGCAGCTCTGTTTCTCCCTAACATCTGCATCAGTAGTGGCCTGGGCCTGTGCCTGAATGTAGCAGTGGACTGGATCATGGCTAGTAGGATTGAATTTGAATCTTGGGAAGACTGAAGCTTTCTGAGTAGGTGGTTCCCATGTCTGGAATAAAGGCTAATTGCCTGTTGTGCACAGGGTCCCACTCCTCAAGAATCAGGTCGGTCGCTTGGGGGTACTCCTGGATACTTCTTTGTCATTAGAAACCCAAGTGACCTTTGTGGCCAAGAGTGCCTTTTATTAGCTTTGTCTGGTATAACAGCTGTGGCTGTATCAGAATCAGGATAGCCTGGCTATTGTTCGTGCATTGAAGACTGGACTACCGCAGTGCACTCTATGTGAGGGCTGTCCTTGGATCTAGTCCAGAAGCTCCGGTGGTACAGAATGGAGCAGTTAGCTTTCTGATGGGATCAGGTGGCTGACAGCATGTGCCACCTTTGCTAAAACAGCTGCACTGGGTGCCCATATGCTACTGGACCGGGTTTTAAATTCTTGTCCTGAGCAATTTGAGTCCAGGATGCCTTAAGAAGTGCCCGAACCGTTATATCCCAGCTCATTTGGAGAAGTGCTGTTAGTTTGTCACCTATTTTTCAGAAGACTGACAGGCTTCAACTAGAAGTCAGGCATTCAGTGTCTCTGGTCCCATGCTGTGGAATCTTCTTCCAGTGGAGATTTGGCAGACATCCTTGGTGCTAATGATGACGCTATACATGTTTACTCAGAAGTACCCCCCCTCAAAATTCAATAGTGCTTCCCCCTTGTAAATTTCTTTTAGGATTGCAGCTTAAATCCCAGTTCAGATGTTTAGCAACAGGAGCAGCTCCTTTGTGTCACTTTTCAAAGGTAGCAAAATGAGGCAGACAGAGTTCCTGCACCCTTAATTGTTGTGCAAACAAAAGAATTTTAGTGAGTGTAGCTTGCAGTAAAGGTGCATGAACCCTGTTCTCTTTTGCATCCAGTCTCTCTCTAGTGAAACCTCCATGGAAAGCCTGGCCCTGTTACAACTCTCCACATCATGTCTTCGTTTTTGCTCTCTCTCTCTCTCTCTCATGTGTGTGTGTGTGTGTGTGTTGTGTGTGTGTTTGGCTCTGAAACAAATCCTTGCAGCTTCTTTCCATGTTATGGGGTGGTTGTTCTTAATGAATAATACCATTAGTTATAAACACTAGACATTACAGGCATACCCCACTTAACGTCGCTTCACTTAACATCGCCTCGCTATCATGTACATGCTCCATACACCACCGAGCTTGGAAAAGTTACTTTTTTGAACTACAACTCCCATTAGCCCCAGACAGCATGGCCACTGGATTGGGCTGATGGGAGTTGTAGTTCAAAAAAGTAACTTTTCCAAGCTCTGCACCATACCCCGCTTAACGTACACGCACTTCGCAATTACAGACGCTTAATGGCATGATGCCACTGCCATCTAGTGTCGATTGCAGTGCAGTACATGCATAGATAATAGCTTCACTTTAAGTACATTTTCACTTTACATACATGCTCTCGTCCCATTGCGTATGTTAAAGCGGGGTATGCCTGAGTAAATTGAGTTGAAAGAAACAAACCCCACATGCAGGTTTTCTTGCAAATAAAAGTACTGGAGTTTCGCACAAAAGCACATGGTTGACATACAATGTGTTTGCTAATCTGTAATGTGGAAATCAGTGCTGAGAGACAGGAGCAAATATTGTTACAGCTTACCTACCAAAATAAATTGTTCTTGCAAGAGATCTGTTTGCATGAGCAGTCACAGGGGGGATAATGTTCATAATGCCATGCTCTTCTTTTGTGATTAGGAAAAAAAGTGGTTACCAGTTAACTGCCTACAGGTTTCCAACAGCTTTAAGTGCACCAGAATATTGGAGAATATTTTTTCAAGAGAATGGAAAGTCTCTCAATACCATAATCAATGCCTAATATACTTAAATTCCAGATTTGCACAGCTCCAGTTGAATGCTTAGAAAATGCATGGTTTGCCTTGGAGTAACAACTCAGACTCTGGTTAAGATATTGCAACTGCAAATTGCTTTGCTTTGTCATGCAGTGGTGTGTTTCCCCCACCCCTCAGCCTGTATTATTTCAAGCTGAGTCATCTCCAGCCGCCCCGCCCCCCGCATTTTACAGACTAAATATGTCCCTCATTGAAAAGCTGTGCCTCTGAAGCTGGTGGGGGGGGGGAAGAAAGCCCCTTCAACAATCAATGCTGCAGGACATATCTGAAATACTTTCAAATTACCCATTTCTTTTAAAAGGCCAGTTTTGTTCATGTGGCTAATCTCGTGCTTTCTGCTTAAACAACTTCTTAGGCAAGAAGCAAGATTTGTCATTTGCAATGATGAAAGATGGGGGGGAAGTGTGTGTGTGTGTGTTTGTGTGTGTTGTATTGTGCCTAAGCATTTATCATTATAAAACTTTATTGTAAAATCTCCATATATATCACATTTAGTGGGTAGATTTCCCCTCCCTTATTGGCTCCAGTTACAAGAGAAGGGGGGGGGAAAGCCCTCTGGAGAATTTAGTGAAGCTTTTACTATGGCAGGTGGAGCATACATGATGAATGAGATTCTTTGTTTTTTAATGACACTGATAACAGAAACCATTGCACAACTTTCTGTTTTAAAGGGCCCCTTAATATGTAAAGAACATTAGTGAGAAGTTCAGCTTAAAAAAAAGAAGCCTGGAAAAATTATTAACCACAATTTATGACGTCAAGAGTTGATCTGATTAAAGGTTTGTTTTCTTGCTGGCGGAGGTGTGTTCTGTAGAGACTGGTTCTCTCTTTTTTTTTTTTTTTTTTTTTAAGTTTCATTTTTGAACAGCGAACGGAGAACTGCTCGCGTTGGTGCTGCTGCTCCAGCTGCGTTTGTGTGTGTTGTAAAAAGGATGGTGTTTCTCTAGCTGCCACGCACAAAACAACACATTTGACCATGAGGACTCTTCGCAGGTTGAAGTTCATGAGTTCGCCCAGCCTCAGTGATCTGGGCAAGAGAGAGCCGGCATCCTTGGATGAGCGGGGGACCCAGCAGCGACGGGCCTGCTCCAACGCCACCTGGAACAGGTAGGATCTTGCATATCTCTCACACGCATGAACCAAGGATTTTTTCAAAATAGAGCCAACATAACTAACACTGTGAATAATTACTCCTGACTCAGATGTTTCTTTTTAAAAAACAACAACAAAGCACGGCACAGTTTGAATTTTTTATTTGATTTTGTTTGGAAAATACCTTCCAGGTATTTCATTCTTTTACCTAGTCTGTTAGTGCTGGCATGAAATACATGATTTTCTCTTGTACTCGTTTCATTCTGGCTGGCAATGACTTTAAGAAGATCTGTGGAACCCATTTAATCTTGCTGACTATTGTGTTTCCTGGTTGCTTTGTTCTTTGTGTGTAGGTGTAGATTCTACTCTCCCACAGTAAAATTGCATGTGTGTTGATAAATACACTTGAAGTGAATTATGAAATATATTTGTAGCCGGGGGGAAAATCATAGTTGCTAGAGAAAAAGAGATTTCCTGAAGGAACTGTGCCATTAAAAAAAAGTTTTGCTGGAGTTTCCTATATTGTCTCTAGAGGTTGTACTCCAAATAGATCCATTTAAATTAATGAACATAAGCTAGTCATGTCTATTAACTTCAGTGTGTCTACTCAGAGTAAGATTAGCATTGAATACCACCCTAAGGTTGACTGTGATTGATGTAGGCATTTGAAGAAGAAAAAGCGACAAGCAGACTGAGTTAGGCTATAATCCTTTGGATGCTCTGAGCTTACTAAATGGTACATACATGTGCAAGTGCATGTAGTGAAACCTCATTAGGCTTTTTTGACTTTTGTATTAGAAAAACTGCTGTGGGAAGTGGCCGTTGAAAGCACAGAAGTAGTGGGGAAGGTATGATGAATCTGTTCTTTCCTGCAGTTTCAATGCTCTAAATCCCCCTTCCCCAAAGGATGGCTTCTCTCTTAAAAATGGGTTTCATTGCATGTGTGCACTTTCATTTAAAATGTAATTCGGCTCTTACTTAGAACAAGCCCCTTGAATTTAGTGGGACTTATTTCCAAATGAATATGCGTTGGACCAGGTTGCATGGCTATAATCTGAATGATACCTAAACTAGCTTTGGATGTTACAAGATGCAGGGCAGGAGGCACGATTGCACACTGTAGGTGACTTCCTCTCCCCTTCCCCCCTCTCCTGGCACAGTGTAACATCTGAAATCATTTTGGAGATGATTTTAAGCTACAGTTGCCTTGTAGATGCTACTAAAAAGCAGTTCTCCACCGGAGCTCTCCATGCACCAGGCATGACATTTAAAAGCCTGGATGTGGCTTGGCTAGTGTGGAGAGATTGCACATGTCTCAGCCAACAAACCAGGGAAGAGGCATTTAAAAGCTGCCTCTGGTACATGGAACACTGTTTATTTCAGCCTCCACATATGGGTGCTGTAAAATACAAATCTCCCCCAGGTTCCATTGAAATTATCAGGTATTTCCTTCAAATAGTTTAGTCAGTTTATTTATTCCAACTTTGCTTTTCTATAAAAAAAATAAAAGGGAGGACAAATGCCATAAAAAGCAAATCAGATTCTGTTTAAAGATCGGGAGAATAGCACATTGCTTGGCATCTAACAGATAGTAACAATAGCACTAGGCAAGGGAGGGAGCTCTGTAATCTGGAGAAATCCACTTAAAAGGACAGCCACACTCCTAACGTCAGAAGACAGGGCCATCAGGAGAAGGGCCTCCAAGGAAGATCTTAATTGTTCGGCATGTCTGTGTGGAAGAATACTGTCCTTCAGATATTCAGATCCCATGATGTTTAAGGCTTTGGAGGGCAAAACCAGCACCTTGGATTCCGCTTGTAGATGAATTGGAGGTAGACTGTGGTTTTCTTTCAATACTGGCATAATATGATCATAGGCAAGTCCTGGTTAGTAGTCTGGTTGCCACATTTTGAACCAACAGCACCTCATACAACATATTACAATGTGGATGTTACTGTTGCATGGACAACTGTGACCAGCTATCCCTTTCCAAGAAGGGACTGATGTACCAGCTGGGACTAATGGAAACCAATGAATCCACCTAGGCAGTCAGCAGCACTGGATCAAGCAGTAAGCTATGCACCTAGCCTTTGAGAGGGAATTATTGCCGTATGGCTGGAGTTACGAACCAAGTGGCTGCAGGCGCCATGTCGCCTGTGAAGGCCTTCATTGGCACCCCCAGCAAAGGGGACTTTGAGCTTTCATTTTTTTAAAAAAGTAAGTCTCTAGCCATCCTAGGAAGAAAGTAATGAAGCAAAATGTGCAGATCACTTCTAAGTGACTTCTGAGAAATGAGCCAGCCTGGCTGTTCCTGCCCGTCACTGTTTTTAGCCAGTGTGTGAAGTCAGAGCTGTAATCGGTAAATGAGTTGTTTGGACACCAGTGAATAGGAATCCCTGGGGTCCTAAGGAGCTTTTGTTTTCTCCTCCCCTTTTGTGCACTTCTCCTGTTTCTGTGCTATTTTCTAGTAGTCCTTGGAATCTCCATAGTTTGTCTTTTTCCTAGCAACCAGGATACATATTTCTTGTGCTGGGTTTGCCTGGGATCTGGTACTCCCTAGACCAGTGGATGTATTTCAAATTCTGAGTGAGTGCTGTGGGTGGATGTTAAAGAATCCCCTCCCCAAATGGCAAATGGCAAACATGAAAACTTTGCAAAGAGGCTTACACTTGTCTCCTGCTGTGCAGGAACTGATGTCCAGGCACTCATTACGGATTTACTGTATTAGAGTATTTACAATACAATGGTATAAATTTCTACGTCAGAAATGAGTAATGGGTTTAGGATTGGCATTTGGGAAAACAGGGCTCTTGTGCTTTTAACAGCTGTATCACCACAATCAGGACTGGTAGGACATAGCTGACTTCCCATGGTAAACATGGGGTTGTTCGGGGGGGGGGAGCAGCAGCGACTGTATTCTCTCTAATTTTGTGTAATGCTATGCCTCCCATGGCAGCTGTGTTGTGTTATGCTAACCCCCATGGCTGTTTTGTGACTGGCGTCCTCAGCACCCTCTCAGACTTCACAATGGTCCAAAAAGGTTTGTGACCCCTGCCATAAGGAATACCACTTCTGATAATACCAACAGAGTTTGTTAGCCCTCCTCCAGCCCTTTGCTTGGTGTAGGCACCTGCATAGGGTATCTGTGACTACATCTGGAACATACTGTATGCAAGAGAGATGAGTGTTACCTGACTACTGGCATCTAACTCCAACCTTCTCCCAGTGGTTTCACATAGATGCTAGATAGCAAAAGGGGGGTGGGGACAATGTAGGACACTGTAGCATGGCTGGCCCAGTGCCAGACTGACAAGATGGAACATTGCATGGTCAGGGATAAGCATGAACAATGGCTAATTCTTCTTTCCATAACCTTTTGCTCTCTCGGTGGGGGCAGGAAGGTACTGCTACTGAAAGGGGACTAGATTTTTACCTGGAGCTGCTCTAGGACTGCTCCTAGATTCATTATATGATTCAATAATAGGCAAAAAGCGGTTTAAGAACAGACCTATAGCCCACAGATGTATCTATCTAACTTTAAAAAGCAGGGAAATTGGGCAGCTATAGTGAATGCACCAGGGGAGCAGGAGACCTGACCTGCTCTCTGAGATATTGGACTGCCCTACAAATTTGTAAAAATGCAAACACAATTTGGGTTGGTCTTTCACAGTCCAATCCACTTCCTGTGTAGCTTGGAAGAATTTGGTAGTGTCTGCCTCTGAGCACATGGGTGGGTGGGCACTGGGCAAAGGGAAAGCCTCTTTTCAAAAAGGAAAACATTGTCAACAGTATCAGTTATGGGGGTTTCCCCCACCTTTTTATTCTACAGCAGACACATGTAGTCTTCCACCCAAATTTAAACCAAAGCTGGCCCTGGCCACATCCACACCAGACCTTTATTTCACTTTAGACAGTCATGGCTTCCCCCAAAGAATTCTGTTTGTGAAGAGTGCTGAGAGTTGTTGGGAGGCACCCTATTCCCCTCACAGAGCTACAATCCCCAGAAGAGGGGCTGGCTGAAACCACTCTGGCCACTGGAATAGGAGTCCAGTTTGAAGTTGTTTTTAAAAATGTTTTGTCTTAATATATTTTAAAGTCTGTTTTTAAGATGTTTTAGAGTGTTTTTAGTGTTTTGTTTGATGACCTGGGCTCCTTCTGGGAGGAAGTGCAGTATATAAATTTAATAATAAATAAATAAATCCCCCCTTGCTGCTTTCTGTCTGTCAGTTACAATCAACACCTCATTGACATCAGTGAAAGGGAATACACATTTGAAGAGCTCACATAGAAAGTAGAGTGATAAAAGTATCACTCACATTATCAATGATTTCAAAGCAAATTTTAAAAAAACAAATGGGAAAAAAGAAGAATGAATTGGAAACCAGGTGCAGAGAGTTGCTACTTCAACATTATTACTTGAATATTATTATCAGAAATAATAATTAGTACGATGGCCACTCCGATTACTGCCAGTTGCTAAATCAGCCATGCATTTCTTTTAACTTTTAAACTGCAGAAGATGAAGGTCAGAGTATGGGGCAAGGTCAGTAATAGGATTACAGGTACTGTGTGAACATGGCAGATTTTTAATTAATTTCAACAAATTATGAGAACTCTTGACAGAAGAAAGTCCGACAGGGGTCTGGATTTTTTTCCACTTGTTTTACACTTTGAACTCTAGATTCTCTCTGTTTTGTGTATCGCCTTGAAAACGTAGAGGGTTATTAAGCAAGCTTTTCTGATTTCAGGACTATAAGTTTTGTAAGATTTTGTTTTGAAATGAGCTTATGGGAAGCATCAGAATGGTGTGGGGGTATTTTCAATTTAACATGGCAGAATGTGAAAGATCCATGCTAGCTATAGTATACAGCCACTCTATACACAGTATACACATCATATAGTTTTTAAACTGGTAATCTCTTTATTGCCTTATGATCTTAGTGGCCAGCCTTTCCTTTTTTGACCACAGGGTCTATTTTTCCCTTCCCTTGTAGATAAGCTGCTCCAATATAGCCCCCTAATATATGTTGCTGCTTTAGCTGTTCCAAAAAGCCACTAAAGCGATGCTGATTTATGAGATGCAAGATCGTTGCTCACTTATTTTTTATCCAGGTGAACACTGGCTTATGTGTGCCCAAGAACTGAGCTAGTATGATGAAACTGGTAGGACTTAAAACGCAAACTTTGTTACAGCAAAAGTAATACTAATTAATTAATTGATTTGCATATGAGTTCTGAAGTTGGGCAGCATACTTTGCTTTTAACCAGTGCATACACATGCCATAGCAAGTATCATCTTAAAAGAGGCATTCTTGCTCGTGCAACGGAGATGAGGCAAGACCAGCTCTTAGATGGTGCCTGCCTCTTAAAATTTGTGTACCTACATCTATTATAAATAGGTTAAAAAAGAAACCAAACTTGCCTGATTGATCAATGAGACTTTTAAAATTGATTAATCAATCTGATTGCCTAAATATTGTAGTCCTAATAAATATGTATAGGGGTTTCTTTGGCGGGTGTCAATATTTTTTATAACAGTCATCTAAGCCATGGGGCAATTGCCTAGGGTGCCAAGTTAAGGGGAAAAATACAAATTTAAAAAATACCAATAGAATAATGAAGATGTCATTATTTCAATTCTGTATAGCACTAATGAGATCGCTCTGTCATTACAAACATTTCTGCTTGCCTGACAGAGCAATCTCCCCTCTCCACCCGTCATGTTCTGTGGGGCGAACTTGGGGGGGGGAGAGGAGGAAGCCGTGTTCTACTACTCGGAATCCTTGCAGTGGCTTCTGCTAGCAGGTTGGGTAGTTGAATCTATCATTATTTAAATTCCCATGTGCACACAGAAAGAATATGAATTATAATAAATAAGATGGTCCATAAAAGAAAAGTAACAGTGTTAACCAGCCCTTTTTAAGGGGGGGCACCAAGGGAAATTGCACTGGGCTCATATATGAGGGGGGCTTCACACATGGAGGGGTCCACATGAACACTGGCATTGCTGCATTATTCCCAACTCTTTCAGAATCCCATTAACTTTAGCACCATAAACCTAATGAAAAGAATCACAAAACAAACTCTACTGGTGGTAGTGTCTTTTTGTCATGACAGCAGGCCTCCGTCTTGAGGCCAGCCTTACATCGACTGAATGCCTTGATTGGTCCCTAGCCTTTAGATACTGGATTAAAGTGGCTTATGCAGGCCCCTCCCTAGGATATTTAAATCTTCTCTGGAAAGATGCTTTTACTAGTTCATGGTCAAAAACATTTCTCGATAAACTGAATGTGCTAGGTTTTTCATTGGATTTTCTCCCCACACTAGAGTCCGAGACAGCAAAACAGATTATTGGGAAACGGATCAAAGATATCGACCTTTAAAATTCCATGTCAAATGCATGTAAATCTTGTTCACCCATGCACTTAGACCTGAGATTTGCATTTCCTAACCATGCTGCATATCTGGAGATCTTGACCATTCCAAAATATCGCCACGCTTTTTCCAGAGCTAGATTTAACTGCCTTTCCTCCGCAGTACTAGAAGGTAGCTACCAAAATGTTCCCTACGAAAATTGTTTATGTCCCTGTAGGAATGCTGATGTTGAATCACTGGCCCATGTTTTCTTTGTCTGTAACTTTTACAATGTCGATCCAGATTTTTACACCCTATCATGGAAAGCTTCCCTGGTAGGTCTGCGGATTGGTATTTGAAATACCTGCTGGCCGATACAGATAAGTCAATCACAGAGATAGTAGCCAAGTTTCTTAATTCAATCCAAAGTATACGTAAGAAGCCATTATTTATTTTAAAGCCATGCTGTTAATTATATTTTATTGCATAGCCTATATGTCTTTTAGAGTGTCTGTCTAATCAATTTGTATATTGGGTCTGTGACCGCATAATAAAATTTGAATTTGAATTTGACAGCATGAGCAAGATGATTTCAGCCACAGGCAGGGCTAATAGTGGCAACCCAGCCCAACCATAATCAGACTTTTAAAAATTATTCTATTTATATTTCTCCTGTTTACTCCAAGGAACCCAAGGCAGCTTACACAATCCTCCTCTCCATTTTATCCTCCATTTTGTCCTGTGAGCTAGGTTAGGCTGAGGGATGGTGACTGGCCCAAAGTCACCCAATGAGCTTCATTCCAACAGTCTAACCACTACACCACACCGACCCCACATACACTACAGGCTCGGGGTCCTCAATTCAAAGTCTAAAGGCATGTGTGTGCTGACAGAGACCTACCAGAGAGTCCTCCAGGGTCTCTGCTCCCTTCATTGCACAATTATAAATTAAAATAACCAGCTTTTCTTAACTCTTACCGACACAGTTTTCGTAGCCCCTCTACCATTATAATGGGCTACAAAATCAGAGATGGAAACTACCAGCAGAAGAAGAGAGACCAGTTGAAACTGTTCCCTTTCTTCTCCAATGAGAATACTAATTAGAACTGAGGGAACAGTTCTGTTTGGACAACACTAGCATAGAGGAGAGAATAGTTCTAATGGGACACTCTCAGCAGCAGGAGAGCATGTGGATTCCAAGGAGAGAAGAGGAGTGGAGGCAGCAAGTGAGCAGCTGTACCTGTGCCTCCGTGGAAGAAGGAAAGGTAGTTACGGGGGGGGGGAGAGGAAAAAAATGGAGGATCTGGGCCAGGGGCTGGGAGAGAAAGAAAAAATGGAAGACCCAGGGCTTGTGTGGGAGGGAAAGGGTATGCATGTGGGTATGGATGGTGCATTTTATTTATAGGTGACTGGGGGAACTGACTTGCCTTTTGTGAAACAGGTGTTATATGGGAGCAGAAGACTGAGGATTCAAAGGAGTGTCTTTATGTTTGGGGGCTCATATGCTCCACCTCAGCCTTTTACTAAGGTTCTTGGGCAAGTTACTTGTCTTTAGGCCTTCTGTATTCAGACAGTAGTAAATATTGGGATTGTTCACACCCCCATGGCAGCCATTTTGTGACTGGTCCTGCCTTGCCTATGGCAAGTGTCCACAAAGTCAAGACAACTTAAGAAAAAATCCACTCCTAAAGATGTAATGAAGTTAGTTTGTGAAAATAAACACACAGTTTTCCAAACATTTTTATAGCTTTACAGATTGCTGTAACTTTGCCATTTTCCATAGCTCTTAGAACATGAAATAGCTGGAAAACTGGATCTAAAAGAAGTAGCGACTGAATTTTCAAAACTTAAAGCAAGAAAAGCAATGTTTCAAGAGCAGAGTGTTTTGATTCAGAGTATTTTGTAATTACAAATTCAAGTTAATTGAAGAGTTTTTTTAGTTCTTTCTATATTGAATGTTGTGGTAATGGCAGTTAACAGGAGAGTGTAATGTATGATTTTGGATTTGTAATAATAAAAATTATAATTTTAATTATAAAAAATTATAATTAATTGACCCACTAGGCTAGTGACTTCATCAACAACAACCAGGCTACAAGAACCTAGAAAGATAGGGCTAACTCTTCACTTGGCATAACAGAATATCATGGCCTCTGACACCACCTACAAACAAACTCCATGAACTTGAAAGTTCTATGCTTATCAGCGCTAAAAACAAGAACATTCCAAACTCAACCTTGTTATCCCAAAACAATATGGATGTCATTGGCTATTAAAAATCCTGTATACCACTGCAAGGGTGCTTTTTTTTTGCCTCCAACATTCTTCTCTTACAGATATTAGGCGGTTTATCTCTAACTGAATTTGTTCCACTTTTAAAAATTTGTTAAGACAGGGGTCGCCAACCTTTTTGACCAGGGTGCACATTTCAGATTTTCAGGGAGTATTGAGGGAACCAATCACAAAATAGCTGCCATGGGGGTATGGCATGGCACAAAATGGCTGCCATTGGGGTATGGCATGACATAAAATTAGTGAGAGTGAGAGAGAACAGATATTGCTGCTTCTTTCTCCCACCCCCCACCCCCGACAACCTCATGCTTACCATGGGAAGTCAGCTGTGGTCCTGATCATGGATACAGCTGTTAAGGTCAGAAGAATCCTATTTTCCCCATTGCTAATCCTAAACCAAAGCCTAGGGTGCCATCTTGTATGCACTTACCTGTGAGTATGCCTCATTATACACAAAGAGAATTACTTCTGAAGGAGATATATATATCACTGTACTGCAAGTTAACTATACAGTGAATTCATAATGAATGCCAGGACATCAGCTCCTGCACAGCAGAAGATATGCCTGTGCCTCTTTGCAAAGTTTTCACATTTTGCATTTGCCATTTGGTAATTGAGGAATCTACCCACACTTACTTTGTAGTAGTGTTTGCAGAAAATAGCTTCCAGGGAGTACCTGAACTCAGATGAACCCACCACAGGACAGATGCAACCTGATTGCTAGTAAAAATGAAGGACAAACTAGAGAGTTTCCAACGACTAGTAGAAAATAAAGAAGCAGGGAAGTGCACTAAAGGGGAGGGGAAATCAGCAGCTCTTTAGGACCCCAGAGATTCCTATTCATAATAATATTCCTTATTAATCACAGCTCTGACTTCACTCATTGGCTAAAAACATTGAAAGGCTGGCTCATTTCACAGAAATCACTTAGGGGGGTACCTGTACATTTTGCTTCATAACTTTATTTCTAGGAGGGCTAGGGACTTGCTTTTTTAAAAAACTGAAAACTCAGAGCCTGGGTTCTTTGTGGGCAGCATGGCACCTGTGGGTATGGGTCGACGACCCCTGTGTTAAGTCTTTAATGTACCACGTGACTCCCTTGTTTCTGCTTCAACAGATTAATACAAGGCTCTGCAAGATTTTCTTTTTTTCCCTTTTTTATAGTTCAGAGAGTGCCAGTATATTATGTTATGATTCAGATAGTTCAGTGTTACCTCATCATTGGTATATTTTTGTTTTCTTTTTTAAATATATCTATATAGAGAGCCAGTGTGGTGGTATGGTTAAGGTGTTGGACTAGGACCTGGGAGACCAGGGTTCGAATCCCCACACAGCCATGAAGCTCACTGGGTGACCTTGGACCAGTCACTGCCTCTCAGCCTCAGAGGAAGGCAATGGTAAACCCCCTCTGAATACCACTTACCATGAAAGCTCTGTTCATAGGGTCACCATAAGTCGGGATCGACTTGAAGGCAGTCCACCTCCATTTTCATGTCATATAGCAAACACAAAATAAATGGGAGAAAGGGGGACAGAAGATGATTAAAAACAAAACTGATTATACTATGACATTTCATTAATCAAAATTGCCATTATATTTTCTAAAAGAGAGAGAAAAGGAAAAGGGGAGGGGAAGAAGATGTAAAAGAAGAAAGAAGAAAAAAAATATATAATAAAATAGCTTTCGAGAGAGAGAGAGAAAGGAAAAAAGAGTGATTGAGGAGCTTTTTATTCAAATCACTGTAAATAAGTTGTACAGATGTATATAATCCTTGACTTTCTTGTTCCAATAGGTCAGGAATAAAGCCTAGTGTTCTATAAACTTGTTCTCTAGTTGGTTAAAGGCTTCGCTTCCTATATATGTCAATTTCATTGAAGTTATCACTTGCAACATCTTTTTCTAGCCATTCCTTCTTCAACTTCAACTTTCCATCTTTTTGCAGTGTATATTTTTGCAATTGTTAAAAGAGTTGTGATTGCTTCAGTCTTCTGATCAGATCTCAGATTTTAAATAAAGAAGTTTGGAGTGTGGGGTAAGCAGGGCCAGAGGCAGAAGGCAGCCTGGTTGGACCCTGGCCAAGGGCTCCAGCAGCCCAGAGGGACCCCTGAAGGGCTCCTCGTTAGGGTGGGAGGGTGATGCTCCCATTCTGGGATCCATGGCAGCATGGGGTCCTGCAGCCCTACCCTGCTGCAGACTGCGGAGAGGGATATCCCAGGCACCCCCCTCAGTACAGACAGTGCAGGCTTCAATAAGCCACATGCATGCATGTCCCACATACCTCTCCCATCAGTGTGAATGCCATGCACGCATGCTTGCCATCACCCAAGATGGCAGCGGGCACTTCCCACAACACAAGAGGTGGGTGGGGCACACAGGCAGGCTTATTAGCCCCACAGTGCTTATAGGTGGGGGTGTTGGGCTACAGCACCATGGGCCTGGGCAAGTTGATGCCCAAGGGCCCAGTCAAGCCTGGCACTGGCCCTGAAGGCAATCTTTAGCCAGTGCTCTTCTTTATTACTCTGCAAGATTTTCATTGTTATAAAAAATGTGTGCTCTTCTATGATGATGATGATTACTATTACTAGTATTATGCTGTAATTCTGCGTGGTACTTCACAATATAACAACAAAAAGATCTCTGTCCCAGTTAACTTAAAATTTAAAATTCAGTGCAACAGGGAAGCCATAGAGGGAGGCGATGAAGAGGGAGGCCAGAGTAAATAGAAAAAGAATATGCATTTTGTCTTTTGTTACTCAACTTGGGTTTAGTTTCAGTAAGAAATGAAGGCTTATAGTGGCTGTGCAAAAGGCTAAAAAAAAAGTAGGTTTTGAGGCAGGATTTGAAGGAAAATGAAGGTGTTCCAGAAGAAACTAACCACAGCTGGTTGTAGTGTTATGTTTCAAGCATAAACAGATACTCTCCTGGTTAATTTTAGTGGCTCTGCACAGGTGTGGTGGGTGTGACTGTGTTAAGCGCATGGGTGAGAGTGAGTTTGTATGTCTTGGTTTCAAACAAAAGGAACTGAGCCAAGTTCAGCACTGTTGATGAAGGAAGGCATGAAGTACAATCCTTTGAAGGAACAGGGTATCAGTGAAGTAGAGGCTGTACCCACTGGAAAACAAGCAGCCAGAATTTAGTCTTTTCACAAAAGTGTATTTTTCACCAAGGTGTAAAACATGTGTCAGGACTGTATCACTTCAAATGCAAGTGAGGACTCACATGGATTCTCCTTTCCCTCACCCCCCCCAATCCCTTAGAAAACTTAAGACTTCAGAAAAAGTTCTAGCTTAGCTTTCTCCCAGACATGTTACTTTCCTATATGAAAGGCATTTTTAAAAAATGAGACATATTTAGTTATATGAGTCTAGTTATACCTTCAATCTAAATTACCACCCAGACACAGGTTTGCCACCTCAGAGATAATTAGGCCTTAGTTCAGACTCAAAATCTCATTTCCCTGAAGTATCTGCTACTTTTGTACAGGTGAATCATTGAACAAAGCCACTCAAGCATATCCGTACTGCAGACTAAAACTAGTTTAACATTCATGAAGCCACTCATTCATTGCTGGGTGTAAGCTGTGGCCAAAGAGTTCATTAAAGCTGATTCAGCTGTAACATAGATGCAAGTAGAGTTGCCAGCTTTTTTTCTAGCATAGCTCCTGTGTCTTTAAAGCTACCTGATACACATAATTTGCAGGTGACACCTTTCCTCATAAATAAATGATGGGGGGAAAGCTTCATTAACTAAGGCCCCATCTGCACTATACATTTAAAGCAATATCATAAGAACATAAGAACAGCCTGCTGGATCAGGCCAGTGGCCCATCTAGTCCAGCATCCTGTTCTCACAGTGGCCAACCAGGTGCCTGGGGGAAGCCCGCAAGCAGGACTCGAGTGCAAGAACACTCCCCTCCTGAGGCTTCCGGCAACTGGTTTTCAGAAGCATACTGCCTCTGACTAGGGTGGCAGAGCACAGCCATCACGGCTAGTAGCCATTGATAGCCCTGTCCTCCATGAATTTGTCTAATCTTCTTTTAAAGCCATCCAAGCTGGTGGCCATTACTGCATCTTGTGGGAGCAAATTCCATAGTTTAACTATGTGCTGAGTAAAGAAGTACTTCCTTTTGTCTGTCCTGAATCTTCCAACATTCAGCTTCTTTGAATGTCCATGCGTTCTAGTATTATGAGAGAGGGAGAAGAACTTTTCTCTATCCACTTTCTCAATGCCATGCATAATTTTATACACTTCTATCATGTCTCCTCTGACCCGCCTTTTCTCTAAACTAAAAAGCCCCAAATGCTGCAACCTTTCCTCGTAAGGGAGTCGCTCCATCCCCTTGATCATTCTGGTTGCCCTCTTCTGAACCTTTTCCAACTCTATAATAACCTTTTTGAGATGAGGCAACCAGAACTGTACACAGTATTCCAAATGCGGCCGCACCATAGATTTATACAACGGCATTATGATATCGGCTGTTTTATTTTCAATTCCTTTACTAATTATTGCTAGCATGGAATTTGCCTTTTTCACAGCTGCCGCACACTGGGTCGACATTTTCATCGTGCTGTCCACTACAACCCCGAGGTCTCTCTCCTGGTCGGTCACCACCAGTTCAGACCCCATGAGCGTATATGTGAAATTAAGATTTTTTGCTCCAATATGCATAATTTTACACTTGTTTATATTGAATTGCATTTGCCATTTTTCCACCCATTCACTCAGTTTGGAGAGGTCTTTGTGGAGCTCTTCGCAATCCCTTTTTGTTTTAACAACGCTGAACAATTTAGTATCATCAGCAAACTTGGCCACTTCACTGCTCACAAGTATCATACTACTTCAAACAGTCATGGCTTCCCGTAAAGAATCCTGGGAACTGTATTCAATTCCTCTTCCCAGGAAACTCTGGGAATTGTAGCTCTGTTGGTTCTACAGTTCCCAGGCTTCTTTGTGTTTTAAATATCTGCAGGATGTGCTTTAAATGTATGGTGTGGAAAGGTACCCCTGGCCTCTTTAGAAACTGGCCACCCTAGGGGGAGACAAAAGAATAAAGGTTAAAATGGGGAGGAGCTGCAACTGCTTCAGTCAGTTAGATTTTTATTGGTTTTAGCCAATGGCCATTTCAATATAAATTGTAAACACACAAATACACACAGCCCAAGAGTAAATTAAAATACGTATATCAGTTTTCAGAATTGCAAATTATAAAAATGTAAACTGAAAACGTTTAGAATAAAAAATCCCCTTAGCAGTGGATATTGTTTTGCAACTGCTTCAACTCCCCACTTCTTTTCAGAAATCTTTAAAGAACAGAGGTACTCTCTGGCTGGGTTGCAATTGGAGATGCCAGCTGTGACTTTGAAAATATCTGGTCAGTGAGCAGAACCAGTGACACCTTTTGACAGATTAAGGTTCGGAATTTGTGGGTTTTTGGTGGAGGTTTTTGATGTATTAGTGCAATGGTGGGGAACCTCCACCCCACAGGCTTAATTAGGCCCACCAGGCCACTTCCAGCAAAGAACAGCCACCTATCATCATACATAACACTTTTAAGTGAACTCCCAAGTCTTCTTTTGCGGCCATGGTTTGAATTCACTTCTGGAGCTAGCCAGGTTCCCCACACCTGTGTTAGTGGGTAGACCTAGAGGATCAGGGTTATGGGATCAATGTAAGCATAAATTAGTAAGCCCCAGACTCAAAATTTCTGGGTTTTTCAACAACATACTTAAGACTGAACTCAAAACAAAAATGGGCAAATAAAATATCTGGGCAGCCTTTATATCTGGGGCAAATAGTGTTTCCAAAGCTAAAGTGAAACTGTCAGATCAAGGCAAGTCTTCTGCCAAGTTTCTTCTATGTAAATTTATACTTTATAATTTCATGGCCTCTTCAGCTTTCCCATGAACCCCCCAAACAGCTTACATTGCCAATTTCACAGCCAACACATGATAACCAACCTAACTGCAAACATCAGCATAAATTAAATTATCTACCAATTTCATTTAATCACTCAATATTTGCATAGAAGTGAAATAACCTAGATTCTTTTCTTTATTTGTAGAGTCTTTAGCTGCTTGTTGAGGTGTGGCAGGACTGGAATAAGCTCAGAGGGCTGGAAACCGGCCATAAAACAATGGCACAGATTTCAAAGGATTTCTGACCTTTGGCCTAATTTCTAAGGCCAAAGGGATCCTAACTCTCTTCGCATAAAACAAGGGCAAAAACAATACATCTTTTTGCTTTTTGTGCCACTTAGAA
This sequence comes from Rhineura floridana, assembly GCF_030035675.1. Taxonomy (NCBI): domain Eukaryota; kingdom Metazoa; phylum Chordata; class Lepidosauria; order Squamata; family Rhineuridae; genus Rhineura; species Rhineura floridana. Next base: position 126,110,522 of record NC_084487.1, read on the forward strand.
AACAGTGGCAATTGGCAAAATTAATCTGTAGTGCTGGAGGGTTGGGAGAGGGAGAGGCAATAATATAGAAAGATGGAAAATATAATCTTTGATAAAGACAAGTGTGTTAAAGAGGTGAAACTGAACAGCAGTGCAAGTAACCATACATTATATTCACAGTGTAGGCCAAAGTTTTGCCTCTCCCTTAAAATGCATGTGCAGAACAGTATCTGATTGAAGTATCTGCTACCAATATCCGGCCTAACCATGCTACCTCCTGGCACAGCATACCACTGAGGCCAAAATCCTATATTTCCCAAGCGTTTCCCACAGATTGCATTTTAGGGCAGGTTGCTGGCGGTTAGGAGAGCAGGATTAAGGCTGACATTTCTTCCACCCTATTCCCCTGCTCCCTGAACACCAGTTTCCTCCCTTCCCCCAGGGCAATCAGGACCCCTGTCCTGGATACCCAAATGTGACCAAGATACTTAGGGTGTTCGTTTATATATGATGACCTGCTTTTCTGGGATTCATAAGAAGTATATAAAACAGTATCATAAAATCAGAAAATAATCTTTGCGTTCTTAAAAGGTCTGCAATGCAAAAGCCTGCAAAGGCTTAAATGGCTTTTCCTTAACTGGGTACCACAACTAAAAGGGCTCTGTTCTGTCCCTATTTGTGGGATCAGAACAGCAGACCCCTACGCATGGTGAAGTCCTTAGCCTAATTATTTGCTTACATTTCAAGGGAACAAAATAATCTGCAATTTGAACACAAACTGGAGCAGAAGACAACATAAAACACAAAGACGTACATTAGAAGTATGGAGCATAGTACATGAGCCATGTCAAACAAAACAAGGTCTGGATCATCAAAGGTAAAATCAGTGAGTTTTTCTGCTAGTGCCTTCAAAACACAAGAAAGCTATGTGATGTTACTTTTATGTGAGATTTTAATCTTTTGCATATAAATATATTGTATAGAGAGAGCCAGTGTGGCGTAGTGGTTAGAGGGTTAACTACGACCTGGGAGTTCAGGGTTCGAATCCCCACACAGCCATGAAACTCACTAGGTGACCTTGGGCCAGTCACTGCCTCTCAGCCTCAGAGGAAGGCAATGGTAAAACCACCTCTGAATACTGCTTACCATGAAAACCCTATTCATAGGGTTGCCATAAGTCAGGATCAACTTGAAGGCAGTCCATTTCCATTTTCCATATTGTATAGAAAAGTCAGATCCTTACATTCCTTCATGCTTCAGTCAGTAAGAAGTACAACCGAGGCTGGGGCTATGCATATAGAAGCAGGCTTGGTTCTTAGTTGCTGGGGTCACCCAAAGGCTTGGAGAAGGTTAAGCCCCTACCTTAACCATATTCCTGAATACTTCTTACCGCAGGGGTTGCCAGCCTTTCTGGACCAGAGGGCACATTTCAAATTTTGAGAGAACCCTAGGGCACCAGTCACAAAATGGCTGCCATCAGGGCATGGCATAACACAAAATTAGAGAGTATGCATAATGAAGTTTTCCCCATCATTGTATTTCCACGCTACAAATGGCTTGATGAATTTCTGCATGCCATACAGGTGTTAAAGGCACAAAAACCTTGGTTTTCCCCAATGCCAACCCTAAACCAAAGCCTAGCCTGCCATCCTGTACCCACTTAACTGGAAGCAGTGCTTTTTTGTGATGATACTCCACAATATGGTGTACCGGCAGTGAAAGTGGAGGTGGTGTCAAGATTTCTATGAAGGCAACCACCTTTACCCTGGAAGTACCTTACAAACAATTCACAATGGCTTTCAAAGGGTCTAAAACCCCATTCATTGGAGTAGATGTTTACAGACTCCATATAATACAAAAAAGTGCCACCGGACGGCTACTTGAGGATGTGATAATGGCATAGAAGTGGGCTTTCTTTGCCGCCCTCACCACCATGCAATAGGCATAGTTCTGTTGTTTCGTTCAGGCTTAGGGCTTATCCAAATGGAGCGGGATAATCCACTGTTTCCATATCTGGTTTGTCAGCTGATAGTCCTCACTTTTCGCCTTTTTGTCCGTTGTTTCCCAATGGAAAAAAATGTCCCAATGAAATTCCCGATTTCAAACAGCAAATCGCATTTTTGACACTGCGCGACGTCATTTGGATGACCGAAAAATAATAAGCACATATAGCACACGTGTCACACATTTTGCAGTCCTCTGGATGAGCCCTTAGTCGATTTCACAGTACTCTTTCGCCACTTGCACTCCAGCCTAAAAGGATCCTTTGCCTCCACTATGATGCTGATCACTCACTTGCAAGCAAGTGCAAATTTACTCATATCTTGAATGAGAAGAAATTAGGAAGAAAAGCTCTGTCTGTGTCAGACAGTTCGCATACCACTGCCTCTTCTGATTAAATATATGAAAACATCTTGATCTCACACAGGCACTATGATCAACAGAGGACATTTGTTTGCATTTTCCCCTAGATTGAAGGTTATGATGTTTCTTGAGCTTGGGGCCAGTTAGGCTGTAGGTAGCAACAAGATAAGGAAGTTTGAGAGCTGGCAGCATTTTGTGTTAGAGCTGGTTCTTACTGTTATCTTTATACTGTGGCATCAACTTCTGCATGACTGAGCCCCATGCTGTGTTGGTGAATCTCTGTGACCAGGAACCATGTGGGACTGGTGGATGACTGCTGTTTTTCCATACTAGTTACTTATTTCATTTATTGTATTTGTATACCGCCCCATAGCCGAAGTTGTCTGGGCAGTTTACAGTAACTAAAAACATTAAAAACAAATATAGAAATTTAAAACAGATCCTTTAAAAACAATTTAAAAAATAATTTAAAACAATTTAAAACAATTTAAAAAACACATGCTAGTGTTAGTGTTATGCTTTCCTGGTGCCATAGGAAGTAGCCATGTCATCTGCCCAATCTTTATGTCATGTCTGACTACAGGCATTGCCAATGTGGTGTGGCAGCCAACCACACAACAGTACCCCATCCTGCAATGGCAATATAAGAATCTGTCTATACTCTTAGATTAGTTCCCCCACCCTTATTTCATTCATTTCATTTATGGAAGAGTTTGTCTTAATGTAAAACTGTAAGCAGAGACCAGAAGGAATCCTTGTCAGCATTTCATGTTGTAGCAGTAGCCATTTTTAATTTTGTGTGTGTGCGTGTTTGTGTACACACACACACACACATATCACTTCTAAGCACACCTAGGTTAGAAGTTAGGTTTAAAATTGACTGCAAGTTATTCAGTGTGGTTCACAATAGAAAAGATTTGCAAATTATGTTAAACACAAGTCTTATGTATATAAATGAGCTGGGGGCTGATTTGCTTCAGTATCTTGGCATTAACATAATTAGTGTATCATTTCTTGACAACATGTCAAGTGTCAAACAGCCTCTTACTCTTAAAATAGTTCTGATCAAATATGAATAAATAGCTGTTGTATGAAAGCTGAAGAATGCAATTAATTTTGGGGTTCTTGCTCTCTTACTCCTTTTAGCAATTTTTTTGCCACCCCCCCCACTGTATCAAAGTACAGCTAATGGGTGTTTCCACTGTCAGCTACATGCTGTGCCATATGGTAGTCAACAATGCGCCTGCCTTCCCCCTTCAGTCCACTCCCCACCAATACTCTTTGTAGGCTACTGCCTGGTTCATCTTGCCCAATATCATCTGCACGGAGGTGGGGTGGGGGAGAGCCAAGGAGATGTGGTGACTTGTCCAGGTCAAGAAGGGACTGTGGCTCAATCAGAGTTTTCAGTAGAGGGAGAAATCCTGCTCTGAAGTGTCTCATACTGTGAGCCATTTAAGGTCTTGCTTAATCATGCGGAACAAGTGAGGGACAAATTATGCTGAGACCCCTTTGTGCACTCTGAGGTTTTGCTCCCTGTCATTGTATTAGGAATTGATAATTCTGATGGCATGACTAGCGTTTTATATGACACTTTACAGTAATTATATCATCATCTTCTTTAAGTACATGATGGCATTCAGGAATTGCTGACTCCTGCTGGCACCCTCCACAAAGACCCTCCGTGGCGCAGAGAGGTAAGCGGTGGTAACGCAGCCAAAGCTCTGCTCACGGCCGCAGTTCGATTCCAATGGAAAGAGGAAGTCGAATCTCCGGTAAAAGGGGTTGAGGTCCACTCAGCCTTCCATCCATCCGTGGTCGGTAAAATGAGTACCCGGCATATGCTGGGGGGTAAAGTAAGGCCAGGGAAGGAACTGGCAATCCCACCCCATATATACGGTCTGCCTAGTAAACGTCGCAAGACGTCACCCTAAGAGTCGGAAACGACTCGCACTATAAGTGCGGGGACAGCTTTACCTTTTTTTGCTGGCACTGAGTGCTAATTTAAATACCAGAATACTGGTCTTCTCACACAATATATGTTTTAGCTAATGTCAGTGAATATACAAGTGCATGCATGTATTTATATGCATATATATATTCCATCATACTCCAGCATGAAGCAAGAAACAGAAAGCAGGATAGAGCTATGTAAATGGGATCCGGTTTGATCCTTAACAACTGACATTACCAGGGCAAAAAGAAGTACACGGCTGCTGTTACATTTATGTGGGAAAACTTAATGCCCCATATTTGGGGACAGTGCTGCAATTAGGGGGCAATGTGACCCCTGCCCCTAACACTGGCTGACCTACCCTCACTGACAGAGATGCGATGTGTCTTTGTACACAGAGCACACAGTAACATGTTGCAGGGCTCTCTACAGTATGCAAGCTTCCCTAGTAAGCATACAACCCACCCTCTATGAAGATGGACATTTTGCTGCTGGTGGTAATAAAAAAAGGATATAGAGTTTGTACAACAATGGCACAGACCCTGATCATATATCCTCAGTGCAAAGAGTTTGCACATATGCAGTGGAATATGTCAAGTTTTTTTTCCCAGCAGCAGCAGCTTTTCAGACTGCACTGTGATCACTTCTGAAATGAATTCTTTGCACAAAGGATGTAATGCAGTGGTGCAATTTAGGATTAGTTTGGCTAATTTGGTGCCCCAGATGCCCTAATTTAGCTCTGTTTGTGGAAACAAATCCTTGTTTTGAAAAATGATTATAGAAAAAGACAAATTAACACTTGTGAATAAAAATAGTATGTTCAGGAGGACTACTCTTTTCCTTTTCAAGATATTCCTCGATAAATATGTTGCAGAAAAGGAAAGGACAACAATAATGTTTCATCTCATTCTGTCCAGAGGGATGTGTATGGCATGGATTGGCAGGAGTACAAATGCATTGAGGAGAATTGAGTGGAAATCAGCTTCCTGATAATCTCAACTCTTTTTTCCAGCAAGTTTCTAGTCCTGATGGGCAGTGACATGCTAGAAAGTGTGAGTTCACTTTGCTGAAATCTCAGTGAGGTGGTTGAATAAGGTCTGTAGAGCAGGTGTGGGGAACCTTTGGCCCTCCAGATGTTGCTGAACTACACCTCCCGTCATCCCTAACTGTTGATCATGCTTGCTGGGGCTGATAGTAGTTGTAGTTCAACAACAACTGAAGGGTCAGTGGTTCCCCACACCTGCCCTAGAGACTGATGGTAGAGTTTGATCCTTATTTTTCCCCTTCATCCATTCAGGCAAAATAGCAGTATAAATTATATAAGGTAACAAAATTAAACAAATTCAGTTTCAGTAATTTGGAACAGGACACGGCACAGAATAATTTGGAACAGGGCAGGACACAGAATTTTAATTTTACATTTTGGTAAGCACAGAGACGGTCAACATGGTGGCCTATATCACATACCTCGTCAGTTTTGTTTGTGATACGCTAGCCAATATTGTTAAAATGAACCAGTAAATCACTGTTTCTCTTCAAACAAATCTTCTGAAAAGATCCAGTAAAAATTATAAATGCTTGCAAGATGACGGCAGCAAATATTTTGTCTTTTTCACAATCTGAACTGCACCTGAGTTGCATTCCTGTGTGCAGAGACATTTAGGCACAAATCTTTCAAATGTATCTTCATGCTTGCCCAAACCCGCTGAACTGTGCTGCCATTGTGTATCTCTCTGAGAGAGGAGGTCAGACATAGAGCTGTTTAGCCAGCTTGAGACTCTTATCAACTGAAAGAAGAATTGGGGGGTGGGGGGGGAGGGAGAGAGAGAAGAAAAACAGGAAAACCAAGCAATGTTTTCTATTTTGGTCAGTTCATGCATTTCTGCTTGGCTAGGCAGTGGCCTCATTGCCCCAGCCTGCAAGTTTTAGTTTCCTGTAACTGCTATGGTGAGGTCAAGCTTTCTTGCTGTCAGATCCTTTCCTGCTCAACTATGTCTCTGTGTCTGTACTGTGAAACTGGAAGCATGTTTTGGGGATGAGCTGCTTTGACTGTTGCAAAGGTTCAGCCACACAGTAATTATTGAAGCAAAGAATTACCACCATTTCTCTCTGCTCGTTGGAACGTTTACCTTTTAAGGTGTGCAGTATGATTTAAATGCTGATTATAGAGCTTGATTTTTTCCTACTGAGCAATATATAAATTGCACTACAATAGCATAACAGACTAAATGTTCTGCAGTCTATTTTCTGTTAACGTATACAATAGGAGAAGCTGCTGACAGTCGATCCAGGGACTTAGTCCAGCTTCCTGTCTAGCCTGTGATCCTATGTCTTCTATTCCCTAAATGCATCTCGGGTTCTTTCTCCTGTGCAAGTAGAAATTAAGGGGAAAACTTCTTTGGCTCCTCATCCCTTCCCACTGAGATCAATTAGAGGCTTGAATAGGGCCCTCCCATTGTCATCATTTCACCTGCTGTCTTCCATGTGACCATGTCTGTGAGCCAAAGTGCATAAGGGGAGAGCTGTGGCTACAACTGTATTCTGTTCACAGTGAGGAGAGGCAATTAAAGAATCCTTCGCACAGTTAGCAGGCAAAACCAAAGTTATTGCTCCCCTCAGCCTGTGGACAGGACAAAAGATGACCCCAGCTGAGAGTGAATTAATTGCCAATCAAGGATATTGGACAACAGAAGACTCAGAGTTTGGAGTAGGATGTTGAGGATGACCTTGGCAGGCCTGGCCTCAAATCCTAACTGTGGCTTTTGAATAATGCACTGCCTCTTTTATAAAATGGAGCCATAATAATGAACCTCAAGAGGATTTTAGAAAGTGGATGAAACATAGTTACCTCCCTGTGTTTTCAGGAAAATGGTATCTAGAAATTGGTAAAATGACGTAGAGGTCACCCATGACACTCTTCTCTTTTTGTGATATAATAGCCTTGTGATCATGTGCTCCCTTCTTCCCTCTAATATTTAGTATTAATCACTTACTTGTTTTAATATCAGTTATTTTTTAACTTCTCAGAAAGAATAGTTTGCTGTTATGTCCAAACTAACATAACCGTCCAAACCAGGATATTAAGCCACTTCAATCCTTGTTTGGAGTGATTATGCACAGCATACTTTGCCAGTTCAGATGCAGTGACATGCTGTGCTTTCTGAGAAACTGGATGAGTGCAAGCTTAAGTGAGTAGAGTGCAAAGTGACAGATTTACTGCCACTTCCAAAGCCCTGATGGCTCATGCCGGACAGAGAAAAAGATGTGGGGGAGGGTACACCTTATTTACTGCATTGATCTAATGGTTCAACTTCAGCTATGGTTTGCTTGGTGTGGGTGTAGCACTCATTGTTAATTATAGTTTAGGTATTCAGATGTAATCAGGGCTGTGGAGTCGGAGTCGTGGAGTCAGAGTCGGAGTCGGGAGCAATTTTGGGTGGAGTCGGAGTCGGGAGCAATTTTGGGTGGAGTCGGAGTCGGGAGCAATTTTGGGTGGAGTCAGAGTCGGTAGAAATGTACCGACTCTGACTTCCAAATAAATTTTGATTGACAAGAAACAATTTTGGGTGGAGTCGGAGTTGGACAGTAGAAAAATAGAGGAGTCGGAGTCGAAGGTTTGGCATACCGACTCCACAGCCCTGGATGTAATATTTAAATAATGGTTAAGGGAAGCAAATTATGGTTAAGGATTAAGTCTGCACAGAGCCAGAGTGATTTTCTAACTGTCACTTAGTTTTGTCATTGTTGGATAGGGATTTTAACCCAGGTTTTTCCGTACCTAATCAAATGTTCTATCCATCACATGCTTTACCAAACAGAAATAGATGTTTGAATCTCTCCATCCTTCTCCCTACCTGATTTCAGCCTGTTGTATCTTCACCAACACATCTGTGGGTTATCCCCTGCTTTCTGTATTTGAAAGTAGGCACTGGGAATGCCTAAAAAGTAAAAGTTGTGAAATCTGAATTTAAAAGCTATGTGCTGTGCAGCTCATCATGAATGTGTCTCTTTCTTGCAGTATCCATAATGGAGTAATAGCAGTGTTCCAGCGAAAAGGGCTTGCAGAACACGAGCTTTACAATCTGAATGAAGGAGTCAGGTGAGTGAAGATTATACACCATCAGATTATACAATTATTCCAAAACATATTCATCATTGCAAGTTCTTGTTTCATAAGTGATCTCTACATTTTATTTTATTTTTTACTATTTATATAGTGCAATTGGTGTAAATGACAGTGTGCACAGCAGCATAAGCATGGCATGGGGGAGGCAGGGCCCTCCGCAATGAATTAATATAGACAAGATAGTAGCTGTTCAAAACTCACTTGCACATGGGTGGGCTTCATTTTACAGTGGTTGTGTTTGCAAGGACCAATCTCATCTGTTGCTCAGATTTCATGGATATTTAACATGTTAGCACCACTCTAGTCTCATGTTGAGAATTAAATCCCCTCATCATGTGACTGTTGGGAATGTGAAACAAGGCTATGGAAGTCCACAACGCAGCGTGGTGAGTCCTTGTAAACGTTACCACTGGTGTTGGTTTCATTCTCCAATGGGAAAAATCCCCATGGCAACTGTCAAATGTGTCCTGGTCCTCAGGGTCAGAATTTGTCATGCAAGGTTGATCTTTCTAGGTCAGTTGTTTTGACATCAGGTTAATAGTATGATGCACTCAGGTTAAAAAGGAACAATAAACAACTGAAAATAACTTGTACCTTTGTTTTAAATAACAATACTGTCTGTAACAGGGAACTTGCTTGTCTGTTTTCCAAAGCACTTGTTTGTAAAATGTCTTGAATAGCTTTTGAAAGCTGTTCATAGTCTCTGTGTGTTCATGTGGCAGCATGTCTTTTTGCATTAATGTCGGGGCAGGGAACTTTAGGTTTGGGAGCCAAATGCAGCCCTCCGTGCCTCTCTGTCTGGTCCTCAAAACTTGCCTCCAGGCCACATCCCTTGAGACACATCCCCTTTGCCCAGACCATGCTCCTCCTCTCACCAGCCCCACTATATACCTTCCTTGAGTGTTTTTGTCTTGCTGGAATATGTCATACTCTGGTAATCAGAGCTTGGAAAAGTTACTTTTTTGAACTACAACTCCCATCAGCCCAATCCAGTGGCCATGCTGGCTGGGGCTGATGGGAGTTGTAGTTCAAAAAAGTAACTTTTCCAAGCTCTGCTGGTAATGCCTCTTGGTTGCATGGATGGAAGATAGAGAGTGCATGTGGATAATAGCCTTCTGTACTGAGGTACATTTTTCATTGCTCCAGCCACTTTTGCCTCTGGCCTTGCTCACCACTGGCATATGGTTCCTGAAAGGTTGCCCAGATGGAGTATGTGACCCTTGGTCTGAAAAAGGTTCCCCATCCCTGCATTAATGTCACGATTTGGGAAACATCGTCTAGGATTAGGATGTTAAAAGTGAAGGGATCCAGATGGTTTCAGATGCAGAGTTACAAGTAAAACTAAACCTGGGCCCCAAATCCCCACTCTCTTTCACTGTTCATCTCCCGCAGAACAGTGAAAGGGGTTTTCAGAACCTCTGGGGGGAATTCTGGCACTGAATTCTAGTAATTTTTGTTGCAGACAAGGAGCTAGAGGGCTGAAGTGTTCTCTCTTTTTTGTTTTTGGTTTTAACTTTACCAAAAAAAAGCTGCCACCTGAAGTGATGGCAGAGATGCAATGAGCAGCCTGTTGGCATTTTTTCATTCCTGTAAAATGCCCAGTGGAAATGGCATTGCACATGTGATCCCATGGGCACAATGGCACCCTTGAAATCTTCCCCACAAAGCAACTGAGACCCCTCACGATCCCCTTGGTCATGAGGTAGTGAGGGTGGCTGTCTTTTTCGCCCCTGAAAAAATCACAGAGGTGAAGGCAGAAGTTTTAAGAGTGACAGCACTCTTTCCCACGTCTTCTTTCATCTCTATGTGCTTTTCAAGGCTAGGAGCAATTCTACTGGATCTGACTTTTATTCAGACCTCTTGGAAAAGAGAAGCGTGTCTGTGTCTTCCTCTCGGAAGTGGGGGGCTGATCTAGGGGAACTGGAAGAGAAGTAACTAGAGGGGTTGTTACCTGTGGTACCTGCTCAAAAATTCAAATCTGCCTGCAGGTCTCACTGCCTCATGGTGTAGTGTTGTTCCCATTAGGGCATTTTGGAAGAATGAAGAACACTGATAGGCTGCTCATTGCAACTCTATCGCTGCTTCAAGCGACAACAAAGCTTTTCGTGTAAAAGAGAAAGAACTTCAGCCCTCTGCTGCAGTTTCTTAATGGTAAACCCCCTACTCCAAATGAAAATTATTAGGGTTTTCCTCCCCCACCCTCAAAAGTGAAGCAAGCCTACACTTTCCCTTTTCACATAAGGGCACCCTACAACCTCCCCCCTGCCCAAGCTGCCAAAAAAAGTGTTGGGAATGCAACGGCAGGGATCATTCAGTGTGTAACTCAAGGGATAATTCTGTTAGTGTTAAAGCCAAGAGGAGAGTGGGTGGAGGTGTTGCTTAGCAACCAGGCAGAGTGGCACTCTTAAGGGAGATAGCACATGCTCTGATTGGCTGTGTAGTTCTGAGGGGTTTTTCCTCTGTATGTTTAGTTGAATGCCTCCCTGCTATCTACAAGACCTGAACTAAGAATGACAAAACCTCTCTTTTCCTTTCCCCTCAAATTATAAACTGTTTGTTCAATAAAGTGTTATCAGGACTTTTCTCTCTGGACTCTGACTGCATTGTTTAAGTGACTTTGCTAACAAAAAAGAACAGGGCAAATAATTCAGTCCTGCTCTCGGTCACGGAGACTTGTTTTTAACTCATCTCCTGGTCGCCATAGGTATCAACACATTTGTTGATTGTCGTCCTGCAGCCCACCCATGCTAGTGTTCTGCAGGAGGGGCACATCTTCCTCTTCCAGTCCACCCCAGCATAGAAACGAAGCAGGTTGCTGCAGGAGGCCCCTCCTGCAGCAACCTGCTTCGTTTCTATGCTGGGGTGGACTGGAAGAGGAAGATGTGCCTCCTCCCCACCCAGTATCAAAACCAAGCAGGTTTGAGACAAAGGCCGGGAGTGCTGCATAGCTCCTCTCTCAGACCCCTGAATTTCTCATGAGAAACAGTGCGTGTCCTCCTGCGAAGCCAGCATAAAAACCAAGAGGGCTGGCAGCAGAGGGAAGGAGTGCTCCTTTCCTTCACCGCAAGCCCACTGTTTTTCTATGCTAGATGCACAGCAGACACGTTTTCACCGTGTCTGGCATAGAAGCACAGTGGTTTGGCAGGGGCAGGACAGAGCAATCTGTTTCCCTGCTGTCAGCCTGCTGTGTCGATATGCTGGATATGAAGGGAGAAAGGCCCCCTGCACATTCATAGAATCCAGACGGCTGGCAGAGAAGGTGCAGATTGTGCCATGCCTCCTTCACGATGTTGCTGTATTTCTAGGCTGTAATATTTATTTCTTTATTACTTTAAAGAGGGGCTGAAAAAGAAGTACAGACCTCTACCAGACCCTCTTCTGAGTAAAAAACATTAATAATTTTTTTTTGCAGGCTAATATCTTTTGAGGGCTAACAAAAGGCCGTGAAAAACTCTTCATGACTGTGAGAGGTGAAACAAGCCTGTCCTGTTGAAGGTCTATGCTGTATTTTCAAAGGACTTCATGGACTTGTTTGTTCTGTGCCAGACTTCCTCTATATTTGGGAGTTGACTTTTGTTCCATACTACACTGATTGTGTTGAAGAGAATTCTAGAGATCCTGTATTAACAGTTTGATTTGATGACTAATGCACTTTTAATATAGGACAAAATCCGTTTTGTGCCCTCCATGTAGCAATGAATGTGCATAGATCTCGGCACAGGGGAGAGAGATCAGTGGCAGAAAAAATCCCACTTAAGAAGGCAAGAGACTGGATTGTCTCCTTTATTTACTTCATTCTTTTTAGCTGTTAAATTGTGCAGGGTTTTGTGTGTGTGTGTTTTCCAAAATTGGACTGCCTAATATTATTTATCCTAAATAGTTTACTAGAATATTTTATAATATCTGTGATGTAGAGTATCTCAGATTTTAGTCTTCCTTAGATGTTGACTACAACACACTGTGGATTTTCACATAATTTTATTTATGCAATTAAAAATTGCAAATAATCCACGTTTTGCATAGCTACTTAGGTAGCATAGAAAGGTCCTCACTCCAAAGGCAAAGGTCATGTGGAAATAGGTTCTGAGGTGGGAGGTGGCACCAGGGAGGCATGCATAGGGACAGCAGGAGAAATGGCAGAGGTATATAAAGGAGCAAGAGACCTCCAATTGGCAGGAAGTGGTTGGGCAGGAGAAACAGAGGCCAAGTGAGGGATATAATTTATTTGTTTTATTTATTTATTATTGCATTTATCTCCTGCCTTTTCTCCAGGGAGCTCGAGGTGTGGTGTGCATAGTTCTTCCCCTCTCTATTTTATCCTCACAACAACTCTGTGAGGTAGGTTAGGCTGAGAGGCAGTGACTGGCCCAAGACCCAGTGAACTTCATAGCCAAGTGGAGATTTGAACCCCCAGGTCATAGTCCCACACTCTAACCACTTCGCCACACTGGCTCTGTAATATATTATAATGTGAAATAAAATACAGTAGAGCCTTGCTATAACGCAGCTCGCTGAAACATGGATTCAGATATAGCGCGGATATGGCGGTGTCCCCCGAGTAAAATACTATTTATAGAATGTGGCTTTCTTTATAACATGGAAACCCAATAACGGAGGCACATCCTTTGTCCCCCTCCCCCCTCATTATAGCAAGGTTCTACTGGGTATTATAATATGATGTGGAAGAAAAGCCAAAAGATAAGGTGGGGCAAGTCTGGGGATATCTTTAAGAACAGGGAATGTGTGGTGGATAAGGAAAAGGATGGAGAAGCAGTGAAGGGATCTGAGGAAATAGTCCAAGGAGCAGGGGAGGAGTAATTTTGTTAGTGGAGTTTTAGATGAGGGTAAGGTGGGAGCATACTAAGGTATAATAGAGGAAGACCAGAGAGGGCATGATGGCAGTAGTCAAGATGGGAGATGACTAGCCCATGAACCAGAATTTTAACCTAGGGGGCAAAGTGAATGGGTGAAAGTAGCACAGCTAGGCAGTTGATTAAATATGGGGAGCAAACAAACAAAAGAGAGAACAATCAAAGAGGAAACCAGTTTTGCAATACTTGATCAACAGAGCGAATCGAGAGAGGCTGAGGAGAGGAAGGCTTGAGAGAAAAGATTAGTAGCTAGATCTTGGAGATGATGATGATACATCCAGGTGGAGGTTCAGGACTGGGTGGCCCAGAGGTCTGAAGCAGAGAGGTACAGCTTTATTGTTGTTGTTGTTATGTGCCTTCAAGTCGATTACGACTTATGGTAACCCTATGAATCAGCGACCTCCAAGAGCATCTGTCATGACCCACTCTGTTCAGATCTTGTAAGTTCAGGTCTGGGGCTTCCTTTATGGAATCAATCCATCCCTTGTTTGGCCTTCCTCTTTTTCTACTCCCTTCTGTTTTTCCCAGCATTATTGTCTTTTCTAGTGAATCAGGTCTTCTCATGACGTGTCCAAAGAATGATAACCTCAGTTTCATCATTTTAGCTTCTAGTGATAGTTCTGGTTTAATTTGTTCTAACATCCAATTATTTGTCTTTTTCGCAGTCCATGGTATGCGCAAAGCTCTCCTCCAGCACCACACTTCAAATGAGTTGATTTTTCTCTTATCTGCTTTTTTCACTGTCCAACTTTCACATCCATACATAGAGTTTGGGAAAACCATGGTCTAAATGATCCTGACTTTGGTGTTCAGTGATACATCTTTGCATTTGAGGACCTTTTCTAGTTCTCTCACAGCTGCCCTACCCAGTCCTAGCCTTCTTCTGATTTCTTGACTATTGTCTCCATTTTGGTTAATGACTGTGCCATCAACATATAGGTGGAGAATAGAGAGACAAAAGTATAGAGAGGCCCAGAAGAGAATTCTGAGGGAGCCCAACAGAAGGAGGTAAAGCAGCATAGGAGCCTTCCCTCAATGGAATTGTTACATGAATGAGTTGACGGATAGAAAAACTAGCTATCAGAGTGGTGACAATCTAAGACATAAATTTGCAGCTTTTCCCAGCCTTTCAATCCCCAAATAATGTTGGACTACAATTCCCATCAGCCCCAGCCGCATGGTCAATGATCAGGAATGATAGGAATTGTAGTCCAGCAACATCTGGGGACCCAAAGGTTAGGAAAGGCTGGATAGGGGGTTGAACATGAGAGGGTGATTTGGTGTGTCAAAGGCAACTGAGAGGTGAAGGATAACAAAGAGAGAGTAGAGATGTCTACTACAGACCCCCTGGCCAAGAAGAGGTGGTAGACGAGGCCTTTCTCAAACAAATCTCTGAAATCTCAAGGAGGCAAGAAGTAGTAGTGATGGGGGACTTCAACTACCCGGATATCTGCTGGGAGACAAACTCTGCAAAGCACAAAGCCTCCAACAAATTCCTGATGGGCCTTGCTGATAATTTCCTCTTTCAAAAAGTAGAAGAAGGAACAAGGGGATCTGCAATCCTGGACCTGATCTTAACTAACATGGACGAATTGGTCACAGGAATTAAAGCGGTCGGTACCTTGGGGGAAAGTGACCACATAATGCTGGAATTCGTGATTCTGGGGAAAGCCAAAGAAGAATATCGTCAAACATGGACCTTGGATTTCAGGAAAGCCGACTTTAGCAAGCTCAGGGAAATGATGGGTAGGATCCCGTGGCTAGATAGACTAAAGAAAAAAGGAGCCCAAAAAGCGTGGGAGTTCATGAAGAACGTATTACAAAAAGCGCAATCGCAAACAATTCCAAAGAGGAAGAAAAATGGAAGACATCGGAAAAAGCCAATGTGGCTACACGGAAGACTGGTGGAGGAGGTAAAAGTAAAAAAGAGCATGTATAAAGAATGGAAGGAAGGATGCATCACCAAGGAAGAGTACCGACGAGCGGCTCGGGCTTGCAGGAATAGCATAAGGAAAGCTAAAACCCAGAATGAGCTGAGGCTGGCGAGGGAAGCGAGGAACAACAAAAAGGGGTTTTTCAGATATGTTCGAAGCAAGAGAAAGACCAAGGAAATGGTGGGACTGCTGCTCAATGAGGATGGCGAAATGTTGACAGATAACAAGTAAAAGGCAGAACTGCTCAACACCTATTTTGCCTCCGTTTTCTCCCAAAAAGGGAACAGTGTGCAACTTTGCATTGGTAGCAATCTCAGTAAGGGGTCGGGATTGAGTTCGAGATTGATAAGGAGATAGTCAGGAAATGCCTAGTTAACCTAAATGAGTTCAAATCTCCAGGGCCTGATGAACTGCATCCCAGAGTATTGAAGGAACTTGCGGATGTACTCTTGGAACCTCTTGCCATCATCTTTGAGAAATCCTGGAGAACGGAAGAGGTGCCGGAGCATTGGAGACGGGCAAACGTCGTCCCACTCTTTAAAAAGGGTAAAAAAGAAGATCCGGGGAATTACAGGCCGGTCAGTCTGACTTCAATACCGGGAAAGATATTAGAACGGATAATAAAAGAGTCCATTGGCAACTATCTAGATGACAATGCTGTGATTAGTAGGAGCCAGCATGGGTTTGTCAAGAAAAAATCCTGTCAAACTAATCTCATCTCTTTTTTTGATCGGGTCACTAGCCTAGTAGATGGTGGAAATGCTGTAGATGTCATCTATCTAGATTTCAGCAAAGCGTTTGACAAAGTCCCCCACGACCTTTTGATTAGCAAACTCGTCAAATGCGGACTACATGGAAATACTGTCAGGTGGATTCACAACTGGTTGGAAAACCGTACTCAAAGAGTGGTCGTTGGTGGCTCTGCTTCGGACTGGAAGGAGGTTTCGAGTGGAGTGCCACAGGGCTCTGTCCTGGGGCTGATACTCTTCAACATTTTTATCAATGACTTAGATGATGGGGTGGAGGGAAGCCTTATGAAGTTTGCGGATGATACAAAACTGGGAGGGATAGCTAACACAATGGAGGACAGGAATAAAATCCAAAGGGACCTGGATAGACTAGGAAATTGGGCTGAAATTAATAAAATGACATTCAATAAAGACAAATGCAGGATTCTGCATTTAGGCCACAAAAACAAAATGCACGGGTACAGGATGGGAAATACCCGGCTTAGCAGTAGTGCATGTGAGAAGGACCTTGGAATTGTAGTGGATCGCAAGTTGAACATGACCCAGCAGTGTGATGCTGCGGCAAAAAAGGCAAACGCGGTTTTGGGCTGCATAAACAGAGCTATAGTTTCCAGGTCGAGGGAAGTAATAGTCCCACTATATTCTGCATTGGTCAGGCCTCATCTGGAATACTGCGTTCAGTTCTGGGCGCCTCATTTTAAGAAAGATATAGACAAGTTAGAGCGGGTTCAGAAGAGGACGACGAGGATGATAGCCGGTATGGAGAACAAGTCTTATGAGGAAAGGTTGAAGGAACTTGGCATGTTCAGTCTGGTGAAGAGAAGGCTGAGGGGTGACATGATTGCACTCTTTAAGTACCTGAAGGGCTGTGACATAGAGGAGGGTACAGATTTGTTCTCTGCTGCCCCAGAGGGTAGGACTAGGTCTAATGGTTTTAAGTTGCAGGAGCGTAGATTCAGATTGGACATTAGAAGGAACTTTTTGACAGTAAGGGCAGTTCGGCAATGGAACCGACTGCCTAGGGAGGTGGTGGGATCCCCTTCGCTGGATGTCTTCAAGCAGAGGCTGGACAGCTATCTGCAGGAGATGCTCTAGCTGTGGATTTCCTGCTGTGAGCAGGGGGTTGGACTCGATGGCCTGCAAGGCCCCTTCCAACTCTATGATTCTATGATTCTAGAGGCTTTTGGTTTGGCAGCAAGGAAACCACCTGTGATCTTAGCAAGGGCATTATGTGGAGTACAGAGGGTGGAAGAAGTGTGGAGTTGGAAAACAAAGTAAAAAAAACTGCTTAAAAATTGAAGAACACAAGAACAGAGGGGAAATTGTGATAAAGCAGGATATCAGTGACTCAAGCTTTGAGGTATTTTTAGCTGCATCCAGATGCTGGTAACAATCAAAGTACATTCCAGAGTTGCTTTGCTAACTGCTGCTGTGTCTGTTACCTAATACAAAGATTTCTCTTACCTCTTTCACAAGGGCTTAGTATTTGCATGTGTCAGTTTCCCAAACTTCAGATAGCTCAGCTATATTTTCCTAAGTAAAAAAACATTCTGAATTAAAATTGGAGACACCCTTCAAAGTGCTACTCAGAGTAGATCTACTGAAATCAATGCTCTAAGTACAAACCAGAATGTTGAACACTGACTTTTATGTATACATTTTATTTTACAGATAACCATTGCCAATAAAAATGATCCATAAGGTCATGCACTCATTTATGGTATAGTAAGATATTGTGTCGCCTTAAAGACGAAGAAGTTTACTATTGCATGAACTTTCACTGGCAAGAACTGTAAACTACAATACGTGTACAGAGCAATGTGGTGGTTACATGGATTTTTATTTTCTTTGTCACAGACAGCTACTGAAAACTGAGTTGGGATCCTTTTTTACTGAATATTTACAGGTTCGTACAATTTGCTTTTACATCTTTTACTTTTTCTCAAATTGTTAACTGAAGCATTCTGCTGAACAACCTATTGACAGCGGACATTTCCATCCTAACAGGTTTAAGTATGAAAATTATTGTTGACACTGGGCTTGATCTTAAGACATTTCACTGTTGTGTTTTCAGAAAGAATACTGAGGGACTTTCTTTGGATTATATAGGCAGCAAGGCCCAAGGCCTAGGTCTCACAAAGATGGTAAACCTGTGTCTAGACTGTACCACTTCAGACAGAAGCTGGGAGCTCACGTGATTGAATAGTCCTCCCACTAAGAAAAAAAGATCTAGCATTAATCTAGTAAAAATGTGGCTCCATGTCAAAGTAACTGCGGAAGCAGCCAAGGCTGCAATCCCATATATATTCTCCAAGGAGTAAGTTTCACTGAATTTAATAGGACTTACAGAGCAATCCAAATTGGAGCCATGGAGCACCTTAACTGAAGCCCTGCTAGCTCACATTGGCCAGGGCAGAAGATATGTGTGGGGCTTTGTCATTTTTTGCTGCACCAGTTCCAGTCTGGCATAGCTGTGGGGCCTGAAGATTAGGCCCCTGCAGGGATCCACAGTCATCAGTGTTGCTGCCCCAAAATGCCCTGTTTTAGGCTTTGCATTCTCCATCTGGTGGTAGCTTCCTGCCTGCTTGCGAAAAGCTGAGGTATGCCGAAGAAGAGCCGCCCACCCCCCAAAAATCAGTGGCATGCCTCTCTATCAGCTGGCACAGAGAGAATTACATGGTATTCTAAACCCCCCCCCGCATCAACATTGGAAATGGGATAAAATTGCACCTTTACTTCTTAATTGTCATGTAAATAGTTTCGTTGTAAATCTGTTTTATTTTATCTGTTCAAGTAATATATTAAACACATCAAAAATCTAGAATACTTTCAAAATAGTGATAGAAAGATTGCCACATAACATAACATTGAAAGATTAATAACATAACATTGAACTATTAATATGGGGACACTTTTTGTGGGGATCACAGCTGAAGCCAGAAGAGTCCCCATTCACTATTGTTGCCATAAAAACTGGGGACCCTCACATCTAAGGTTAAGAATTTTTAAAAAGCCTGATATGGCTGTTAGCCATGCAACTAACATAAAGTGTGCCTTTATAGATTTCATCTTCTCACCCCACCCCTGTTTCATAATACATCTGGTGCTTACACACTTGGGAGATGCCTCCCTATTGCTTTAGAAACTGTGTCTCCAGCTCTGTGGCTGCTGGCTTCAGCAGACTCTACCAGGGAAGCTGTGTCAGTGTTGGGCGGCATCTAATGCTGCACCTCATAAGTGTGAGAATGTGTGACAAATTCTTTTCTATAAGCTTGAAAATCGGAAAGCAACAAAAATATTAATATATGATTTCTAAGTCAGCTTAGTCATGTCGGTTAGCACAAAGTTTTTAAAATTGCCTTCAGGGAACCCTTGGGTTTTCTTAGAAATACATTCAAGGTTCATCAGTAAAACATCACCGATAGTGAACAAGCTTCCCCTAAAGAGTTTGCCATGACTGTTGGTCTCCCCCTGCAATCCAAACTGTTGAAGTGTTGGGAGGGCATTAAGTTGCACTCTCTGTGAATGTGGGGCAACAGCAGTGCCCTTTGAAAGTTGAATGTAAACCCTAAAATATGCCTCAGAATTCTCTGACAGGCAGACAAGTCAGTAAGCGAAGGGTTCTCTGTAAATAGTCTGAAAGTCACTGAGAATGTAATCCTATACATGTCTACTTAAAAGTAAGCCCCACTCACTAGCAGATGAGCGTGCATAGGGTTTGCAAGTGAGGTATATGAGGGGTGGAAGAAAAACAAGTTCTGGTCCCCCTCTTCTATCTGCAAGTTGTACAGCCCAGTAAGAGCTACACTACATAATTCTAGTCTGTCTTCATATTGCCTGTTTGAAGGTTTAATCATCTTGCTTTCACAAAGTCATGAACATTAAGATGGGAAGTCCTATACACTACAATTGCTATCCAGATATCCCAACAGATAACTGGAAGCTATGAGCAATCCTTTTCTAATGAACTGCAATTTTTTTAAAAAAGTACGTCATGGTTAAAATACGAGAATAATAATCTGTAATGGATTCAGGGTAGCAGGGTAAAAGAAATAAAAAGTTATTTTACGTTGTATTTACAGAACCAGCTGCTTACAAAAGGCATGGTGATCCTGAGGGACAAGATCCGGTTTTATGAAGGTAATTGAGGCATCAATTATGCCCGCTGAGCCTCCTCCAAAAACACATCAGAATCAAAACTCTTTTCTTCAACTGGCTTCAGACCAGAACCCATAATAACAGCCTAGTTCTGCTTCAGCAGTCATTTAATGTTCCAGCCTGCTGAACAAGGAAATGAAATTTGTCTGGCACATCAGCTGAGCAAACAGCAGCCTCCAGGGTGGCCGTTTACCTTTTTCCTCAAATTATAAACCTCTTTATGATTAAATAGACATGTGAATGTTGGTGAAAAACTGCAGAAGCCAATTCACTGAAAATGTTGTCACTTGGAGACTACTCTTCTTCCAAAGAGCTCATAGCAGTTTACATATGGTTCTCTGGCAGTCTTCTACCAGGCAGTGCTGAGGGCCAGATCTGCTCAGCTTCCGCAGTGGGACTCCATTATGTGCCTTCAGGCCATTTTCTGGAATTTTAAGGCAGGGGATCTCAACTTTTGACTTAGCAAGCAACCCCAAATTAAAAGACAAACATTTAGGGATTATATGCCTGTGGAAGCTTGCTTCTACATGTGTGGATTCTTAAGTTACGTAGGGGAAAAGGTATTGTGCACAACTGCCTAGCCTGATCCTGGAGCTTGGGCTGCACATACAATAGTCCTTCCCCCTCCCCCCCCCCACCCCCCAAAAAAGAAAGTTGGAATCCTGCTGATTTAGGAGCAGATCCTCATTAGCCGCATTCGGGTTTTTTAAAAAAAAGGGATGCACACAAACAGTCTGATGCATGCACATTTTGTTAAACTGGGACAAAATGTTTCGAGCCTCACCAGATTCAACTTAAACAAACACAGCCCAATTCAGGAAGCAGAGTTTGCTCTTATTAAGCCTGATTCATAGTTTACCCAATAAATAAACTTTCTGTATCTCCGCATGAACTTTCCTGTAATGTTTGAATGGGATTCCATAGGTTTAAACACAAGACTTCACAGTGAATATACCACCACATGTACCTAGCTATGACACACATGTACTAAACAGATACTCCACACTGTGCTCATCTGCGCTTTTAGCTATTTGTCTTTAAATTATATGTATAGGGCAACTGGAAAACAATCCCATCAGTTGTGTGTACTTTAAAGAGATAAGGAGGTAGAAATACGTCCTTGCACAGTTCAAATGTAGCATGTGATGCATGTATTTGGCAGTTTGCCTTCCCCCTTTTGTACGCAATACTTTCGTTTGAAATTTTCTTCAGTCTGTACTCTTGGACTAAACTTTTTTTTCCAACTTGCAGGACAGAAACTTTTGGATTCCTTGGCTGAAACATGGGATTTCTTTTTCAGTGATGTCCTGCCCATGCTTCAGGCTATATTCTACCCTGTGCAGGTAAAATACTACTCTGTTACTTTAGAATCCAGAAAAACCAGAAGAAGCAACTCTGCAGGTTGATCAGCCAAGAGCCACAATTGTCAGATATCCCAGCGGGACCAGCATATGCTTCCTCAGATGAGGAAGTACTTCAGCAAAACACATAGTGGGGGAAATTTTCATTACAGAGAATTGCCTGTGTAGCTGTGTCTCTCTTCATAGCATGGTGCTAACATTTGTCAGTAGAAATTATAGCTTTGACTTTCAAAATATCCCACCATTGTCCCTGCCTAGATGTGTTCAGTACCTTCAAATACTGGCCAGGATACAAAGAATCATAACAGTTTATTTTGCATTTACAAGAGCTATTTGGAGTTGTGAGTTTTCAAGATTAGCTTTCTACACCACCATTCAGCAGCCACATGGCTATGACAAGCCGCTTTTGAAACTGAGAGCGGTTTCAAAGAAGTTTGCGACTATATAAAGGTTTGAGAACAAAAAAAATACATAAAAACAATGTTCTAAGAAATGCGGGTTAACGTCACTACTGAGATTAATATTTTGATAAGCCTCTATCTCCATATAAAAAGAGCCAGAACACTACAATGGCAGAAAAATTCTATGCTTGCTACAGAACTCTGCCAGAAAATCAATTACTAAGGATTGTTCAGTGATTCCTCAGCCAGAACACTAATTTAGATTTTCTCTGTTTGGGTGGGCTCCAAAATACTTCTGTTGTACTTCCAATAGCCTCACCACATTCCACTGAAAAACAAATATTTATTATGATTTATATTCTTATATAATTTATACTATATTTATTTATTTTTTATATTCTTAACAGAACTAGTTCCCAAAATGGCTTTTGTTATTACAAAAATAAACAAGAATAAAACCACTGTTTAAAATACAGCAACCTGGAAGATGCAGTTGAAGACAATAGCAACAAAATAGCAAAACCACAGAACAAACCCAACAATAAATAGTTGCAGACCACCTTATATACTGAAATTAATCAGAAAATACCCTCACCCTTCTCCTTGTTCTTCTTTTAAAAAGAAGGTTTTTTATCTGCTGAATCAGATGGGGAACCATTTTCAGCCACCTGGTGGTTGAACCAGAAAAAAGTTGGAAGATCAGAAGCAAAGTGGACAGAGCAACAGATGTAGGTGACATTCCAGCTATACTAAAACCAGAGGTTTCTAAACACATGCACCTCTTCAGATAGGCAAGAGACATTATCACAGCATAACACATTCCAGTTATTGCTGGTCTTGGACCGTAGTAAAGATCTTACTTACTTACACATTCTAGTTAGGCAAAAGCACTCAAGATGGGGTGTAGAGCTTAGTTCATAAGGGCTGTGTCCTGGGGGAGGGATGTGGCCTATGAAGAGCTCCAAGGGCTGGACAGATATACCTGGAAGACCACATTCAGCCCTTGTGCCAAAGGTCTCTCACCTGTGTCCTAAATGCATGCAGGAAGTCTGATCTTCTTGGAAGGAAGTTTCTTAAGGAGGGGGCTATTACCAAAAAGACCCTGAGTCAGGTCAGTGTTTCAGTCGGTGAGGTTGAGGAAGTACCTGCAATAGAGCCTTCTCCCAATTATCTTATGGGGACAAACATATGGAAGAAGGCACTGCGAGTATATGTTTAGATTATCCAGTTTGGTTTCCTTTGAATGAAAAGGTCACTGGGAACACAGGACATTTTATAATATTTGGGTTTATTTAAATATAAAGGTTGATCATAATTGAAGGCAAACAGCTCAGACACTGCAGTGGCAAAATCTACTCCCTCACAACAGATTGCCAGAGAGGCATACACACTGCAAATAAGGTACTTTCCAGAGCTCAGAGTGAGCTCTCTGTTTCTTTCTCTGCCCCTAATCAAAATTACAGCTTCTCTCAGAGACATAGGTCATGCTTGCTTCAGCTTGGGACGGGGCAATGAACAGAAAGGTATCCCTTTTATCAAAATGGCTAATTTTACTAACAAAATATGTAGCTGGCAACTTGACTTGCTAACTATTAAGGAATTAGGAACAAGTCATGATTTCCCTTAACTATGCAGTATATTCAGATTTCAGATTATGTGGTTTATCTCAAAGAAGGGGGAGATTTGCTGCATTATTCATATGAAACACCTCCCCAAAAAAGTGCAAAGTATAAATAGAATAAATATCACCGATATTCCTATTTTAAATCTCATTTGCATTAATTTTCACATTGTAAAACATATATGCAGAAATAAACCATTTGAACCAAAATTATTTTCAACCAAAGTAAATACCAAAGTAACATAATTTTTTGACATTTATTTGGGTATCATCGAGACAAATTCTGTTTGTTTTTCTTCAGCTTATGAAGCTCCATTTTGTCTTGATTTTACAGGAACCTTTTGTTCCATAATGCTGAGACTGATTTTAGGGGGTTCAAAATTGTTACACTACAAATACCATTTGAAAAACTCTTCTGTTTCTTAAATTTAATGTAAAATGAGTTGGGATGTAAATCAGATTAAATGTTGCGACTTATGGTTTAAAAGATTGTTACACTGCATTCAGGATGTTATACTATATCCTGTTTTGGCTATCCCACCTTATAAAGATTTGAGATGTTAACAAATGGACAGTAAATAAAATGCTAGCAAATGCATCTAATAAAAGGAAAGCCCTAGTCCAAACACATACAATCTGCAGCAGAAAAACAGAGCTGGGGGTATGGACTACTTAGGGTTAACCAATTTTGAATCCTACTGATTTCATTGGGATTAAGCATGCATTTAACGATCTTCTATTTAAATCAGTGGGATTTGAGCATGCTTAACTGAAAGCAAATAATGGTTTAAAATCTGTGTTTCTTTGTTTAGGGAAAGGAACCCTCTGTCCGCCAACTATCTCTGTTACACTTCAGGAATATTATAACTCTCAATATTAAATTGGAAGATGCTTTATCCCGTTCCCGAGCAAGGGTTCCTCCTTCCATTATTCAGATGTTGCTTATCCTACAGGTATGGATTTTTCTGGATACATAAATCTGTATCAGTGCACGACTTTGGCATGATGTGCCATTCAAAAGCAATTACTCATGTTGGAGGCTGTAGGTTGATTGATACCACTTGAAGGCATTTGCTGACTCTCCATGTAGCAACATAACCATTCATGTAAAAGAATGTCATGCAGACTAGGAACGTTCCTGCATTTTTACTCTCTATATATGTTGTTTCTCAGGACAAAGTGTAATTATGACTCTCTGAAGCACGACATTGTCAATATCAATTTATTTGGTTGTCTGTGGTGAGTTAGAATTACTGTTAGGCGATCAGAGAAGGAAAGGTTTTGTAAACAGAAAAAGTTGGTTGGGGGGGTTCTTCTTGGGATGCCCTATGCTATAAATTACATACTTAAGTATGTGTGCAGAATTGAGCTAATGGCTTTTATGGTCAAGATTACTATAGTATACTTTTGTGATCAAGACTACCTTTCACTGTACCTCATTGCTTCATCATTCTCACTTCATTTATTTATTTGTAAAACTGGATAGCTGCTATTTTTGGAACATTTCAGTAAACTGAAAACAACTACTGTTTAAAGTAGGTGCAATCCAGCCAGATAAGCACTTTGGTGTCCTTTTGAGTTAATGGCAGAGAGTGAAGCCCATCCTTAACTCTTCCAGTTAAATTAATGAGATTTGAGGGTGCTTTGCTTTGGCTGGATCATGGCCATTCTTTCAGGTGAGCCCCTTTCTGAGCACAATGAGTTCTAATGAGTAAAGGAAACAGGCATTTTAACGGCATACTCACTGCCAAATCCACCTTTTTCTCAGACAGATTCTTTAAATCTTGTTTAGTGAAGTGGCACTGGCAAGTGAAAACGTAATTCCAAATTGTGTGTGTAACTACAGTATTTACACAAAGCAGGAGAGGTTGAGGCCACAGCAGACAGTAAAAATTATAATAAATAATAATAATTAATACACTGCTTCACATAACTGTTTTTACTGAGATGTGCCATTATTATTGTTATCCCCAAAGTGCAAGTATTTCTGAGGCAAAGGACCTTTCCACACACTACTTGGCAACAAGGCTGGGTTTTACAACCAAGTGTGCACTTGAGAGGGGCTGCAGGCAACCCTGGTTTTCTGATGTGTGAATTTGTGTGATACGCTTCGTTCCAAACATGCATGTTTGTGTTTCATTTACACACTGCATTTTTGGAATATTCCTTTTTTTTTTTTTTTACAATAATTTTTATTCAAATTTTCATAAAACATACAAAACAAAATCATAAAACATTCAAAGACAAAAAACAAAACAAAACAAAAATGATTAAACAAAAAAATAAAATGTTGAGTTCCCATTTGTCGCAGATCAAATCAGTTATAGGTCTACAATATATAACAATCCTGTCTCTTAAATTATATTATAAAATCACTTTCCTCCAGTAGTTATCTTAATTAATCATCAAATCTCATAAACATTACTTTATTCTTTCCACAAAAAGTCAAAGAGAGGTTTCAATTCTTTAAGAAATATATCTATCAATTTTTCTCCTAATAAACATGTCGATTAATCCATCTCGTTAATAATAATAATAATCTTATTGTCATAACCATAGTCCAAATAAACATATCGATTAATCCATCTCATCAAAATCTGTTAGGTCCAATAATTTCAATAGCCATTATTCCATTATCCATATTAATTCCATCTTCCATCTTCAATAGTCCTGTTAAGTCCAGTAATTTCAGTGTCCAATCTTCCATTATCAGTATTCCATAATAATCTTGCTGTCATAACCATAGTCATATAATAAGAGTCTGATGGGAATTTCCTCTATCCCAAATATTTTCTTGCCATCAATTCTGAATAAGTTGCTGAAATATTGTTGTAAAGTCGTATCTCTGTTCTTCTTTTTTACAAAATGCACTGGCTCATCTCTTGAGAGTTTTTCCATTGTCACATGGCTGCAGTTAATTCCATATATTTTCTCTGTATCAAGCTCCATCACGTCATTCCAGTCCAGAAGATTATCCAAGCCATTGATAACTTTATCTCTAATATCTTCATTAATTTCTTCAGAGATAACGTTAAATTCCAAACAGTAGATTTTATTTCTAATATCCATAAACTCCAGATCTTTTTCCAATTCCACATTTATTCCAATCTCCAGGGCTTGTATCTTCCCTTTATTTTTTCTTTTCTCATCTCTGATCTCATTCTCCTCTCTCACAGGATCCCCTATTTCTTTAAGCTCCTGCGTCATTTTGCTCAGTTCAATTTTCAGCTCCTTACTGCCCTGTCGCAGGGTTTGTTTCGTTATCTCAATCTCATCCATTATTTTCTGAAACATAATTACTTCCAGATTCTCAGCCACTTTCTTGATTGCCATTTTTAAAACCACGAAAACAAAACAAAACAAAAATAAAGAAGAACCACTTCTTATTTCAGCAACAATTGGGTTAATATTCCAGGCTTGATGACATCACAGTATAAACAGAGCAGCCTGCCTTATCTCTCTATGTTCAAGAATACAAAACAAATTTAGTTCCCAGCATCAAAACAGTTAGTGACGTCGTGAAGAAGCAGATTCGTCAAAATAAAATAGACCAAAAAGAGAATAGTCCCAGACAATATAATGTTCCTCGGAATAGAAATCCCTGTTCTGTTTATATCTTTAGAATGCACTCATTTTTGGAATATTCCTAATGCTAACTTGCCTCCAGCCACCTAGTAAAGAAGTGAGTGATTTGCACTAGAACAAAACAACCACTGCTTCTTGGGACTAAAATGCCACACGTATTTTAAAGAGAACTCTGTGGCTTGAAGGCATTTGTTTTCTTATAGACTGATACATATTATCTCCTGATTGTCCAGCTTGTCCTCTCTAAGGCTAAGAGAGGCAGTTAGTGAGGATGAAGGCTTTTTATCAAAGTGACTTTATAATCTTACAAAAGCACAAGGTGAAACCAAAAAACTGTTTTACAAAATGTTGAGCTTGTACAGCTAGATCCAGCACCCCTGGAGCAATTTAATCTACCAAATGTTTAAACAAGATGTGATAATAATTCAATTTAAGGAAAAATACAAAGATTCCGCACCTTCATCTTACATCCCTGGGCTTATTTATATAATGCTTTGGTCAGTACTCAAGTGAATGGGCTTAATAATTGTGAATCCCTTACTACATTATTGTAGAAGCAGACCAATCAGTGGGGTGGGGGAGGTAGTTTGTGCAGCAAAATACACTTGTCTTACAAACCACTTTCTGGAGAATTCAGAGACCCCCTGGAATATAGAAACTGACCATTCAGGGCCCCTAGATTAAAGGACACCAGCTGGTTATAGGAAGGCCATGATCTTTTGTTTCTTCACTTCATTTGCCTTTAGTTTAAAAAAAAAAGTGGTACAGGTGACTTACCATAATGGCATGTATATCCAGTAACTGAGCTAGTCATCTGCTATCATCTTGCCTGGTGAGAGGAGAATTTAATTACAACCAACATTAGGCTCTGCAGTTGTTTGTACAGTAGGTTTGTACTTTAAAAACAGATGTGGGTGGCTAGTTTGAATACTTTGAAAGCTGCAATAGAAAGGAAACCACATCAAAAGTTTTATATGACTTTGAGGGGGAATTGTCATGTCAGCAGCTGCCACAACCATGTTCCATGCTGTGCTATAAGGTGCAAGAATGAAGAAAACCACCTTAGTGACTCTTAGCTCTTCTGTAAATCCTAATGAAAATAAAATTTAGGTTCACAATTCTATCTTAGCCAAAGTTTCCGGAGACTTACAATAATAATAACCTTTTTGTGAAAGGGTGTTCTGGTCTACATGTGCAACAGAATGAGGTGGGGTTGACTGCTGAAGTAGTCAAATGTTTTGTGCCATTTCAGGCTGTACATTGGAGTTCTTTTTCTTTTAATGCTCTCCTATGTAAACTGCGTCGTATTAAGTAGCAAAGGCTGTTTGTGTAACTCGGCATGAATGAAGGCAGAACACTCAAGCTAAATTTCTTCCCCATTAGGCCAATGAGGGTTGAAAATCCTTTCAGTAATGCTGTCATCACTGAAGCTTCACAGAGGTAGAGTGGCAAAAGCTAATTACAGTAGAGCCTGATTATAGATAATGCGCTTGGACAACACTAGAAGCTCTATTTGCATTGTAACAAAATGAAAGAATCCTGCATTATGAATGCCTGGAAGTGAGCCAGGTACAGCTCAGGATAGGACAAGGTCAAGCTGGAAGGGATTCCACTTCCAAGGGCAACTTCCAGCTCTAGTCAACCATGGACGTCCCCTGACAGCACAGGCAGTTTTGTGGCTTTAAAGAAAGAGGGTGGAGAGTGCCAGCTGTATGATAAGAAAAACTATTTAATATTCTAATCCTGAACTCATTTCTAGAAAATAGGGTTGAGTTTGTAACTATGAGTACCGAGTTGACAACTTCTCAAGGCAGTTGTTTCCTCTCTCATGGTTCCAAAATGGAGCTTTCCTGTGAAGCCACAAACTAAAGATGAATATGTCAAGGTGTATTTTCAGACTCTTCACAATGGAAATGTATAATAATGGAAGTGTACAATAATACTTGTATCATATATATTTACTGGGTCCAACCTTCCCCCCCCCCACAGACCACTTGCAAATTACTGGGTGTCTTGGTGGACCACTTAATTCTTTTTCTTCCTGTTGTAGCAATTGTGCTGTGCTGTGCTAGGTGCAGTATGATTTTTAACCGTATTTTGATAGAATTCAAATTGTCATACAATATAAGAAATAAAAGAAGCAATAAAATACAATAAAAATTAATATGAATATTTAATGCAGATGTGCCACAGACCATCT
Source organism: Rhineura floridana (assembly GCF_030035675.1). Lineage (NCBI taxonomy): Eukaryota > Metazoa > Chordata > Lepidosauria > Squamata > Rhineuridae > Rhineura > Rhineura floridana. The sequence continues at coordinate 126,139,822 of NC_084487.1, forward strand.
GCATGAAGCTCGTCGACCACTGGTGGTCCATGGGCCACAGTTTGGGAACCCCTGTGTTAAAAAGCACTCTGACTTCTGTGTGATATATGAGAGTTTACCTTTAGCAAATGTCATTAAATTCATAATAAAAACTGATAGTATTAACTTCAAAGGCACTGGCCTAATTATTAAGATGGCAAAAAAGTTGCTCTTTATAGCCTTATAGAAGTCTCCTATCAATTTATTTAATCATGCTTCAAAAGCATGAAAAACCTGAATTAGTTCTTCACAGAGGATAAGGCTGTGGAAGGTCTTTGAAAACTGAAATCCATCAAAACAAAAAGTTCATTAATGTTTTAGTGAGGAAACATAGGTGTGAAAGGCGGTCTGGGTATGCGTGTGGGTTTTATCCTCACAAGTGCTCGACAGTAGTCAAGTCAGCAGATATTCAAAAGTACTGCCTAGGATGTCTTCAAAGAAACATAAATAAACCAACTTTAACTGTTTAATGTAGACTTCTCACCAATCCCTCCCCCTCCTACTTACATCTTGATCATAGTAACATTCAAGATTTAAATATAGTTGCATAAAAATAGTTCTTTCTAAACAGCAAACACAGGTGGCTAAGCGCTTTTTAGTATGTAAGTAAAATGAACCCACCCAAAAATAAGGGAATGTCCTCTGCATACTTGAGGGACTCGCTAGATATGCAGAAGTATATAAGCTTGTGAATTAAACAAAATGTGCTTTCTAAGGTTCATGCCTTCTAACATAGCTTTGTTTATTCTTAATGAGGATGTCATGGCTGTTAAGGCTTGGTTAGGGAGTAGAGTTGGGTACTTCAGATCTCATCGTTCACCTAAGATGTACCACTCATGGACATTCTTACAGTCTCCCTGCCACCAAGCAGTTCCAGCCATATACAATCCAGATCATAGGTATGTCACAAATAAGAACTAATAAATAGGCATGATCCTACTATGAGACCAGATAATGGAGTTACCTCAAGATACAATAAAAGACTTCTGAGTAGGGCACAGGTAGATACGGCCCGATGGGGCACAGCAAGCTATCAGGAAGATCTTTTGCACACTTCTGTTTTAGTGGAACTTGCACAAGAGAACTTCCAAGATTGTGCCCCATGTTAATAGAGGAGGGCCTAAGCTCAGGTGTAAAGAAGATTGTCCTGGGTTATGTAGCCCAGTGGTCTGACTTGGTGTAAAGCAACTTCTACAGAAAGAGCCATAGATCAATGGCAGGGCACATGGCTTGTGTGCAGAAGGTCCTAGGCTCAGTCCCTGGCATCCCAGCTAAGAGTCTTTGACAGAAAGGGTTGGCAAAATCTTCATCCTGAGACATTTTGTTTTAGATGAACTTTCCATTAGCCTCTAAAGGTTTTATCTTGACTCTCTTTTTTAAAAATCTGTCCCACTCACTTTCATGCTGTTATACTTTTATGTAAGCCACCATGTGTGTGTAAAAAAATGGACGACCTTCAAGTCGATCCCGACTTACGGCGACCCTCTGATTAGGGTTGCCATGGTAAGTGGTATTCAGAGGTGGTTTTACCATTGCCTTCCTCTGAGGCTGAGAGGCAGTGAATGGCCCAAGGTCACCGAGTGAGCTTCATGGCTGTGTGGGGATTTGGACCCTGCTCTCCCAGGTCGTAGTCCAACACTCTAACCACTACCACCACACTGGCTCTCTATGTGTGTGTATGTGAAGGCAAAATACAAATGGTCTTTAACAAAACAAAGAGCTACTGCTTATCAGAAGAAGCAGTCCTGAGCTAAATGGACTAATGGGCTGATCTGGTAATAAATGGTTTATATTTTCATATATTAGTATGTCTGTAGAGGTGTCAGTTAGATTTTTTGTCTCAGGCACCAAAATGTCATTGACTGCCCTATAGGGATGTGCTAATGCCACCCATTCAGATTTGGTACCAAATTTTCCATTAATTTGCTTATTCTCTATAATTGAGGATCAGATTTTACTGTAGCAAATCTCTGTGGCTAATTTTGGAAATGGACTTTTTTTTTTAAAAAAAGTGCCACTGAAATATAAAGTTTGATAATTTATTGATATTTCCTTTAAAATATAGATATTAATACTACATTTTTTGAGCCAAAAAAACACATGGATCAGTAAAGGTGCAGCTAACAGATGAACTTGGATAGAATGTTTTCAAACTGGCACAGGACAATAGGTCCCATCCCTACTTCCCTACTAATAAAGCAAATTGCAGAGCAATTGGCTGCAGATAGCACAAACAGGTGAGCCCTGCCTTCTATAGTTGCCAAGCCTCCCACCTCAGAGCTGATCAGATCATAGAACTGTCTCTAGCAAAGGCCTGCACTTCCAATGACTTCGTGAGTCAGCACTTTCAATTTTGGAATAATGATTTAACTCCTTCTCACCCTTGAGACCCTGAGCATGAAACTGCTAAAATCCACAGATTTCTAGTTAAAATCTGAGCCCTGGCAAGTGCTAACTCTGGCAAAACATCAGCTTATATATTTTGGGGAGACGGGTGTATATTTATTTTATTTATTGTACTTATATACCGCCCCATAGCCGAAGCTCTCTGGGCGGTTTACAGTAACTAAAAATATTAAAACCAATATACAAATTTAAAAACACATCTTTTAAAAACAATTTAAAACACATGCTAAAATACCTGGTAAAAGAGGAAAGTCTTGACCTGGTGCCAAAAAGATAAGAGTGTTGGCACCAGGTGCACCTCATCAGAAAGATCATTCAATGCCATAGTCAATAACAAGACTTTTTTTATCATTCCTCTATGCCACAGCAATGTTATGTTGTGTTATTTTAAAAAATGGAGCGTCAGTAAATGAATCATCATTCTGAAAGGTTATAAACAGTATGTCAGTGTTTTCATTGCACATTTAAAGCTCTTGTTACAGCTCCTTATCACCCACAAGTCTGTTGCCACATTGTGTGAAGCAATCAATAAACATTAAAGCGGGAAAATATTTGCTGAAGTAAGGTGGACCAAACTGTCACTTTTAAAACAATCTCTGCAGGCATCCCTAAGGCTTCGTACAGACATTTTTCTGGGATGTGAGGGCAGTCTCACTCACACAACACTTCAGTTACTGAAGATACAGATGTGTTCTTGATTGCGCTTGTGTAGCTACAACTTTCCCCTCTGCTCACTTGGAGGTGATTCTTACTTGCCACATTCAACCAGGCAAGTTGCTATTTACAAACCTGATCTAATCCCTCAATTCCTGCTACTTGTGCGTGAATTTAATGGATAGGTGATGTAACAGGTATCCATTAAAATCATCATTGATAAAAGGCAGGTTCTACTGCTACTTCTCGCCATGCCACCGCATGAGTATGTGAACACACACTACAAGGCTCCCGCCCTCATCCAGGAAATATAGCTATGCTAGTCTCTTCCCGCAAGAACAACAGATGCATGAGGTGCTATCCTGAGTTATCATTTATATAGGTTCCTACAAGTCAGGATTACCCTTCATGCATGTGAAGAAGTGGACTGCAGCCCATGAAAGCTTATGCCACGATAAATGTGGTAGTCTTTAAAGTGCCACAAGATGCGTGGTTGTTTTCTGTTCAGGGAAACTTTGGAGAGCAGGAGCAGGTCCAGAGATGCAGGGAACCATGCACCATTACTAACCATTATCTCAGGAGCTTATGTCCTCTACTTCAGATTCTTCCACCCTGGGTAGAAAAAAACTAGCTATTTCCCTTATGTGCTGTGTTACCCCATGCACTGAGATTTGAAACAAGGACACTTTAAAACCAGCAATTATCCTTGGGCATTCTGGAGATTGTACAGTTTCATGCCTCCCTACATGTTTAGATCACAACTCACAAGACACCATCTTCAGCAGAAAATTGCAATTTGGAAAACAGAATTCCTGATGTCTGCATCCATACACACCCATTAGTGAATTATTATGACATCTGGTAATAGCAGCAGAGCATCTGCTTTGCATGCAGATGTCTAAAATCAATAGGATAGTTCACATATGCATCTTAATGCCTTGATGACACATGGCTTGCATGTGTGAAAAGGTAAAATCACCATCCCACAAAAGGTCTTGCAATTCTCCACCATCATCAAAGCTCAAACAATCCTTGGGAGCATTTCCGCTCCATCACCATGAATACTTCATTTCAGATTTTAGTTCATTGTGCTCCACTCTTCATGAGACGGGTTATACTTTTTTGCAGGCCTTCCATGTATGCTCTTCTCTATATATATACAATTAGGGTTTTCCCCAAAAAACTTGAGAAATATCTTGTGTAAGAAACCTTGAGAGAAATTAGATAGGCATATGCAATTTTCTCGAGGAAGATCAAGTTTGATGCAGTCTTGCTTTTGTCCTTCAAAGTAAGCTTTCCACGTAGCTTCAGAGTTAGGCCTTCATCAAAGAGCAAATGAAAAACACTGGGCATTTGTAATTGCCTTTGAGCCTGTCTCCACTATTTATGTGAACATTGGACCATTATTTATGTAGAAGAGAAAGAAGCATTTGGAATGTGAATGCACTTTCTGACCAATTTAGATTTTGCATTGCAAACCAATTGGAGCAAGAATTGTGAAAACACCCACGGGGTTACTAAAGATGCTTTCAGCTTTCTCTTACTTTCTGCATGGCTTCCTGGTAGTTAGCAATCAAGCTCAGATGTTGAAAGTCAAGTTGAAGAAGGCTAGGAAGTTGTTTTAGAGCAAAGCTGTATGATTAGCAGATTCACATTATGAATGCATTGCTGGTGGACTGTGCCACTTCATGTTGCAGGTAGAGGAACCCACGTGTAGTAGTTACATACATCCTCACCTGTAGTCTGAAGAGGCCAGATAATAGATTTACTTCCTCAGTGCAAACAAAGCCTAAGAGTTTCTTAGAAAGTGTAAAAAAACTCACCAGAACTTGAGTAACATTAGTTATGTCAGGACTGGTGAGGCAGGCGTTAACAGAATGTATATGCATAAGCAGGAAGACCAGTCAAACAGGAAGGAACACTGGGCACAGATGACACTCAGAGAAACAAGGACAAGAAATACATAGGTTTAAGATTGCAAAGCTTAATGCAGGGGTGAGGTGACTAACTAGAATCCTCATTGTCTACCAATGGGAGATATATCATTCATTCATTCATTATCATTAATAATATTTATATATCGCTCAGTATGCAAAATCCTATGTGGTTTACATAAAATACCATAATGTCATAAAAAAGAATATACATACAACATTATACACAGAAATATGTCAGTAAAAACAGAGAATCCATCAATAAAACATTGTCAAATATCAATAGATAATAAAATAACTGTGTGATTAATCTTAGGAGCCTATGTTACCACCTAGCAATAATGTGCAAGATTGATGGGAACTTCATACAGAGAGAGCTTTACGCTGCAGGTGCCAGTCAAATGACACAGTTGTTTGATGTCCTAGTGAATGAGATATTCTCTGTGCCACTGTCACTTGAAAAGGTTGGCACATAGATAAAGTCTATGCTGGTGGCTTCACTGACCCAATGAAGGATGATCATCTAGAAGAGAATCCATGAGGAACTGACACAAGATAGATCTTTCATGCTTGTGAGGAAAGAGGTTCATTGGCGATCACTCATGGCTGAGTAGGATTGTCTTCCAAGATAAGGTCTTTAATGGTGGGTCCGTAAGTGACTGTGGAGGCCAATTCTAGATCCACACAGCCTCCTACAGTGAGGACATAGGTTTCCAGATGGAAGACAGTTGCGATGAGGATTTGCTTGTCGTGCCTTCCGCTTATCTCTTTTGTCCCTTTCGCCCTGTACTCATGCTTCTTCAAAGTCCATAGCACCTTTGATAATAGCTGACCTCCAATTGGGACGCTCATGGGCCAAAACTTCCCAGGTCTTGATGCTTATGTTACATTTAGGTAATTATCTTTAAGAACATCTTTAAACCTCTTTTGCTGTCCACCAATACTCTGTTTTCCATCCTTAAGTTGGGAGTAAAGTAGCTGCTTTGGAAGATGGTGATCAGGCATTCGAACAACATGGCCAGTCCAGCGAAGTTGATGTTGAAGGATCTTTGTTAGGGTGGTAGTCTTTGCTTCTTCCAAAATGCTAACATTAGTCCATCTGTCTTCCCAAGTAATTTGCAGAATTTTCCGGAGGCAGTGTTGGTGGACTCTTTCAAGAAGTTGGGAGTGGTGTTTATAAATGGTCCATGTTTCACAGGCATACAGTAAGGTCGGTAGTACAATGGCTTTGCAAATAAGCATTTTGGTCTCCCTGTGAATATCCTGATCCTCCAATACACTGCGCTTCATTCAGGAGAATGTCGCACTCACAGAGCTCAGACGATGTTGGATTTCAGCATTGATGTCAGCTTTTACAGAGAGATGGCTGTCAAGATAAGAAAAGTGATCAACGTTCTCCAACATTGCATCATTAAGCTGGATTGATGATGCTACAGAAGGACTAGTTCGCACCTGTTGATGAAGCTCTTTGGGTTCTTTTTATATTAAGAGAGAGCCCAAGCTTTTCATATGCTTCTGCAAAGACATTTAGGATAGTTTGAAGATCTTTCTCTGAATGTATAGAGACTACATTATCAATGGCATATTGAAGTTCTACGACAGAGGTTGTAATTACCTTACTTTTTGCTTTCAGCCTACTGAGATTAAAAAGCTTTCCTTCTGTTCGATATATGATTTCCACACCAGTAAGACGTTTCCCCTCAATAAGGTGTAGAATCATAGCAATGAAGATAGCAAATAAGGTCAGAACGATCCTGTTTTAAAACATCCCTGTTTTATGGCTGATCCAACTCTGGATGGATCGATCTGAAAGCCATCGTTATCCAAAATTGTCGCTGTCATGTTGTCATGAAGGAGTCACAAAATATTCACAAATTTATCAGGGCATCCAGTTTTCAGAAGGATGGTCGAGAGAGAGGTTCGATTCACAGTATCAAAGGCCTTAGTCAGATCAATAAATGCCATATATAAAAATCGATTCTGCTCCTGGCATTTTTCTTGAAACTGTCGTGCAGTGAAGATCATGTCCACTGTCCCCCTGGAAGGGTGGAAACCATTTTGGGATTTGGGGAGGATATCTTCTGAGATAGGTAGGAGGCAATTTGCAAGGATCCTTGTTAGGATTTTACCTGCAGTAGCAAGAAAAAAGATGCCTCAATAGTTCCCACAATCTGTTCTATCACCCTTCTTGAAAAGAGTGATAATTATGGCATCCCTAAAGTCTTCCGGGATCTCCTCCCTCATCCAGATTTTTCGATGAGCTTATGAAGTTATGTAAATTCAGGCCCACCTTCTTTAAAGACTTCAGCAGGAATCCCATCAGGTCTACTAGCTTTGTTATTCTTTATTTGATTAATGAAGCTTTACTGACTGCATCCAAATTAGGGGACTTATGACTTAGCTGTAGACACCTCCACAGACATAGATGTTATGGTTCTGCTGTTGCACTACCTGATGATTAAAGTAACTGAAATCTGCCCAGTCTGCTGTAGGAAGACAGGCAAAGTAACTTCATGGTTTCGCATCTCCCCTAGAGATGTATAGCCTGGATAACACTAGAAAGATGGAACCCCAGCATCAGGTAATAGTACAAAGCAAGAACATATAGCCAGGTACTCTTCACGATTAAGGCATTACTAAACTGCATTAAGTGGTCATGAATATGCATTTTCTGCCTTGGATCAGATCAAGGTCCAGCATTCTTTAGCATACTTTACAAGAATCCCAGCAATCAGCAGATGGTAGGTGTCTACCAGACATTGACTAGCGGTCCACCGGTGGGCTTTAAACCAGCTTCTGCCTGGCCCTGGCTTAGTGTGAGGCAGAGCCAGAGAGTTCCAGGCAAAAGCACTAGACCAGTCTACTAGCAGATTTCAGCTGCTTCCTTTTACTGGAACACTCAGCCAATGACAGGAGAGCAGATAAAGAGTTCCCATCTGTGTATAATTCTAACTCAGCGAGGACGAACTGAGGAGTGAAAAACACCTCACTAAACACAGGGTTACTGTGAATTTCTTTGACAGACACAATACAAAACATCATTGTTATCACAAATGTACACTATTTTATGTTTTGGTCTGATAAATTCCAACACAGTGCGTGAATTGTACAGAGGACTAGTTCATGGTTCAATGGAATTTATTGGAATTTTGTTTTAAGTGGGAAATGAAAAATACCGTCACACTAATTAAGGAACTGGGCTGTAATCTTGCATTCTGCTTCTCAGAACACAGAGCTGCTCTCAAAGAGAGAGGTGTATTTCTAATCCTCCTCTCTCAAGCTGCCTCTGCACCATGTATGTCAGCCATTCCCCAAAGTAGACAGGGAATTTGTGTCAGTGGAAGACTTGCCTATAATGACTCTAGAAGCATCCTGAAGCTCATTCTTCCCATGCAGCTGGATGTTCCTAGGAGGTGAGAACAGACTTCCAATTGACTTATGGTGCCAACTTGAAATAGCAGTGATGCATATAACCCACTGGACAAGGAAGGAGAGGGTTATAATTGACTGCAGTGGTAGGAGCTCCACAGTCTACCTTCTGTGCATGCATAGTTAACTCACTTGTACATCAGTGGATAACAGAAATTCACTAGAAATCAGTGTTCATTTAGTGGCAGTGCACTCCAGTGTTATGCAATAATTAATTGAGAATTGCTACAATCTAGACTGAAATATTCATCATTGGCCAGCATAAAATGGCATTCTAAAATAATTTGCAAGGAGTGGTTATGTATGTATATACACAAACTATGCTATATATTTTCCATATTTAAAATCAAAAGGAACAATCCCTTCCCAGGAAATTCTGGAAGATCTATGACAATAGTTGGTCAGGAAAGATTGTGCAGGTGGTTGTGGCAGTAGATTGTGCCAAGACAAGAGACGTCATGGCTCTTATGAAAACTAAAGGAATAACAAGCTTCTGCCTCTATATGCTGAAAAAGTGTCCCATCACAGCGGATGGCTGCTTAGCTACAGACAAAACCCAGTAACTCTAGCACCATTTTCCATGGTAAAATATGCCACCCACTCAAAAGGCAGAACCAATAACATGCAATGAGAGCCACATAAGGGAGGAACTAGCTGGTTTGCAAGCCACACGTGGGCTGAAGTTTGCTCAGAAACATTGTTAGACTGACAGGTTCATAAATATGAACAAATTTATTGCCCACAACTGACAGTGCCGAGTAAAGTAAGGGAAATAAATAGCCAGTTCAAGAGCCAGGTAGTCCAGAGGACCCACAAGCCTATCAGTATGGGAAAAGAAATAAATGAATACAAGCTTCATTGTGGATATTTAGAAAATTTCAACGGCAATGAAAGATTGATTTTAGTTAGACTTTGAACAAGAATTTGGGCTAAATAGTTGTACTTCTTTCACTGGCATAAAAATGCAAGGACAAGGTCCAAGTGGCTGAAATTGCCTGATACGTTAATGAAGAAGGTTGGCACTTTTTTACGTGTTCTGCCGCTGCTTCTATACCTTAAATAATAAGTTGATACATGAACCGAAGGGCACAGCTAGATGAGATGGCATGAGATCCATAATTGGGCAACCTGCAGTTTATTTTTCAGTTAAAAGTTGCAGAGGCAGAGGTAGGATCTGGGCTGTGCTTTAGGGGAAGGGTTAGCCCTTTGCCCCATCACAATCAACCCCCTCCAGCTGGAACAGGCATTCCTCCTGCAGCATGAAATGTGCAAATACCCAGTATGGCATCTGTATGTTTTCCCTTCAGGGGCAAATTGCAACTTCTGAGTTGGGGGTGGAAGAGGGTTAATAAAGAAGAAAGGACAGGGGAAAGGGTTAAAGTCACCCTGCCAGAGTTGGAATGGAATGGAATGGACTACCTTCAAATCAATCCCGACTTATGGCTTTCCTATGAATAGGGTTTCCATGGTAAGCGGTACTCAGAGGGGGTTTACCATTGCCTCCCTCTGAGGCTAGTCCTCCGCAGCTGGCTGGGGCCTGCTCAACTTGCCACAGCTGCACAAGCCAGCCCCTTCCTTGCCGCAACTGCCAGCTGGGGGGCAACTGGGCTCCTTGGGACTATGTAGCTTGCCCATGGCTGCACAGGTGGCAGGGCATGTAACCCCCGAGCCACTCACTGTGGGGATGATCTTTAGCTGGCCTTTTACACCCAGGAGACGCGAGCGGGGGTTTGAACTCACAGACTAGACTCCCAGCCAGGCTCTCCTCCCCACTGTGCTATACCAGCTATAACAGTCCCAATTTAAATTGAGGGCCTCTTCCCTGCAGCTGCTTTAACTGTAAAAAAAACAAAAACACAAGAGATGCAATCACAGATTTTGGGGCATCTCATCTGGTTAGACCCCACACAGACAAACCTTTTCCCGTCCTCTTATTTCTGGACCAGGAAAAGGTTTGCCAGCTTAATTTCTGCATGTCAAAGGCACAGGAATAGGACTGGTAAAAAGCTTGCAACCCTGTTAATGAAATAGTAGAGTTCAGGGAAAATAACTGTTTAGTTTATTAGAAGAGTTTGTTTCTCAACTTCCTTCACACAAGGACACCCATAATAGTTGGGCATGGACATCTTGTATAGGTTACCACGTAAATAAAGGAAACTCAGTAACAAACTTTCCTCTAGCTGCTGATGATTGCAAACAAGATTGCTGAGGTTATAACTTTGTCCTAAACAGCACAAAGACAATCCTTGTATTGCACTGACACCTTGTGGTCCATGGCAGTAGAGCAGTATGTCTATGACTGGCCTATTCCGCATAAATGCGTGGGAGTCACAATGGGGCATTGCATTCTGAACAAACTGCGGGAAGAGTTTTGAATGTGGGGCTGTCTGCTACACAGTGGAGAATATAGGGCTGGAACCAGGGCTTATCTACAACGTGGTGGCCTCTCTTGTGCATTTCTTTGTTTAATACATTCATATCCCACCTTTCCTCCAAGGAGCTCAGAGTGGCATACATGGTACTTTCCCCCTTTTTACCCTCGCAACAATCTTGCGAGGTAAGTTAGGCTGAGAGAAAGTGACCAGAGATTTACAACCTTGTCCAACACTGTAATGCTGCCACACCACCTTGGCTAGAGATGCCCAGACCAGTAGGGAGTGCAGCTGTATATAACACAGAACATGGGACTGGCTCACTGGTATCCACAAGCCAGGCTGATTCTGGGCTGTTGTGTGTATGTCCAAGCTTTAGTTGTTTGCATTTCCTTCTTCCTTCCAGCTGCCCCAAAAGCACAGGCAACCAGAACATAATTCATAGGGTTCCTTCTTTGATCTTTGCAGCATGTGACACACACGCTGTAATTAAACAATGCATGTCAGCCCAACAGTTACATTTCATAGACAAGTATGCCAACTTTGTTTTACATTGATGAATAACAAATGTGGAGCATTAATATTAATGTTTTTTTCACCCACGTGTTTTTCAGAGTGTCCATGAATCAAAAGGAGTGACTGAAGACTATTTAAAACTGGAAGCTTTGTTACAGAAGGTTGTTTCACCTTACTTGGGTACATATGGCTTGTACTCCAGCGATGGGCCTATCACACACTCTTCATGCATTTTAGGTAACACTGATATGATCTTCTAAAATACATTTATGTGACACAACGGTAGGGATGGGGAGAAATAATCGCTAAATCCGATTTATGACCGGATTTTGACATAATCTGACAGTCGACATTGTTTTCAGACCAGCACTGATTTCTTGGCTATTATCGGCACATTAAATATATAAAAAAATCCACTCCAAATTTTACGTTATTATCTTCGCAATCAGCTTTCTTCTAAGCTGATGCATTCTTAATTCAGTAGAACAAGTACCTACAGCATAAGCATTTTCATTAGCAATTTCTTTGCGGCAATTGCACAAACAAGCGGGAACAAACAAAAATGACTGATCGGTACTGAAGGCCAGACTGTTAAAACTCAAACAGATAGGATCCAGCTACCTAACCCCATCCCTACACAACAGTAGGTTCAGCAAAGTCTTCTGCACCCTAAAAATGTGGTAAATGTAAATGTACTGCTTTCAAGTTGATTCTGACTTATGGCGACCCTATGAACAGGGTTTTCATGAGGCTGAGAGGCAGTGGCTGGCTCAAGGGCACCCAGTAAGCTTCATTGCTGTGTGGGGATTCGAACCCTGGTCTTCCAGGTCGTAGTCCAACACCTTAACCACTACACCGGTATTGTTTATAAAACATGCACGTATTCTAGCTGGGATTACACAACTCCACTAAAGTTAAAGTTAGACATCTGTTTAAAATGCCCTCCTTAACCACCTTATCCAGGAGATTTCACTTGGATGACAAACTGAGCTACATGCCACGTGACTGCTTTCCTGGGAAACTATGAAGCTAATCTGTGGTAAGCAAAAGATGCATTTGGTAAATCTCACTTGGTGAACTTAGTCCAGAACCAAGGCTGAGGCTGTGAGGTTTACCAACTTCTTGCCAGTCACCTTCCCAGTTTACTGGGAACATTGTAGAGGTGGTAGGTGAGGCTGGAGAACGTCATATCAAACAAGACCTAACATTCAATAGATGTCAGGAAAGAGCCTCTGACACAGGTTTTGTCTGGTACAAGCATGTGAAAACCAACATGCAGAATGCTTCCAGCTTATAAAGAGCAAGACCAGTTGGCTGCGAGAGAGAAGCAGGGATATCCTGGAGGATATGTACCTTTCTTTCCCCAAGATGCTTCCCCTGATCTCAGCTTGGGTGCCCTACAGCACCCAGTCAGAAGTGTGGGAAGCTGTTTTATTAATATAAAATTATTTATCCCCATCTCTTTGTCACAGCAGTCTTTAATTTTGGGGCTGTGACTTACAAGTGGCTAACAATCTGACGTCTGACATTGCAAACCAGCAGTGCTGCTGCATTTTTCCCATCTTCTGTGCCACAGATTGACAGGGGATATGGGGTGAAAAGAAAAAGCCATGCGCAGCAGAGAAAGGGAGGGAGAACTTAAGATAGATTCCAATGTGGTTTACAAAAAACAATCAAGCCAACATTCTGGCTAGGCTGCATAAGGTAGGAAGCATAAGGAAGTTTAAAAAAAAGGCCTTTTTAATGCTATTATGTTAACTCTTAAATGTAAAGGTGGATCCTGGCTATGGAAAAGTTGCTGGTTACTCTATTATTACATCCTTTTTGAAAACCCTCCCACCTCCTAAAGAGAAATAACTGGAATGTGCCACCTTGTGGCCAGTCTGAAACAGCATTCAGCCAAACAGTCTAGCAAGCACTTTGAAGCTTAAAAGATGTGAATAAGATAAATTTCTTGGCAGGAGACCACTGCAGTCCCATCTAAGTTACTTCAAGGATGAAGAGGATAGAAGAATATGAATGAGCTCATAAGTATTTATTTTTTAAAGTTGAAGCTGATAATAGAAGTCAGAAAATCCCCTAGCACAGATGAAAAGATAGGCTGACCTCAGTGTGGCAAGGTCTCCTTTTTTTGTTTCTTTTAATAACAGTCCGCATAGTCCCCTGATGTATGTTAAGTTTATAAAATGATAACATACCCATTTCTCCTAACAGTTTAAGCTTAATTAATCTGTGTTAGGTGATCCTGAGTTGGTAAGCTTGTTGAAAAGACTACCTTAATAAACTTTTTTTAGCAGCTAGCAGAATCTTCATGGTCCATCAGAATGGAGCATTAAGTTTTTGTTTCCTATGGGGAAAGATATAATTATATTCCTGGTTCTAAAAAAAATAAACTTTGCTAAAATGTAACTTTACAATTAAAACTATCAAGGAGTCTAACTTTTTAAGATGTGCCTGATTCTCTTGGAAGGAGTGCTGGAGAGACAGGAGTTAATGCACAGTGATACCCAGCTACTCTTGTACAATAGAATACTTTTATCATGTCGATTCACACATGTATGTTCATTCCTCATTGTTTGTATGATCAAGTGACAGTCTGCATGTGTGAATCCACCGTCACAGATTAATCACTGCAGGCAGACCTTTCAGCTCACTTAATGTCAGTTCTGATACTTTTCAATTGAGAGTTCATGAGGGTCATCAAGTGTTGACAATCAAGTGACAGAGATGATAAAGCCATTTATTTGCATTTCCAAAGCAGTCCTATGTTTTTTTCAGGGCTCCTTTGAGTGTTGATTTTATATGGGCAGCGCGCACACTTCTGCTTATCCTGGAAATATTTATTTCATGGAAATATTTTGTTTTACTTTGTACACCCTGTTGCTATTTGATAGCACAGAATGCAATTTATGAATGCCTTTGTAAAACAAGAACTTTAGAACTGCACATTTTAAACCAAATTATATACATTTTAAATCTATCCTGTAGCATGTATTTGTAGTGGTATACATTTGTATATGTGGTGGATAAATGTTTATAGGCATGGATGCATCATAAGGTTAAACAAGTTGTGCATAATAATATGGATTGGATTAAAATCTGTAATCTCTCAGTCCAGATAATCGATATTGTAAAGCACTGTGGGATGTTGTGGTAGTTGGTGCTGGCATTGGTCACAAAGCTTCTACTCAGAGCTGGCATAGCAACTTAATCTGTTTCCCTGACAGTTCCTTACCTCATAATTTTCACCTTTTTTTTTTTTGTCTTTCACACAATGTAGAAGCCAGTTCCAGAAATATAACAAAATATAGTGAAAGTTTAGTGCTTGTTTCCATGATAAATGATTCCAGAAATAATTCTATTTGCACACCCCAAATTCTGGTAAATTGTGGGAGTTTTGTGCTGTTATTTTCCCGCAGTCTTGCTATTGTTGCTCACGTGATCAGATTGAGTGCAGTATCCCAGCATGCAATTTGCTTCCGCTCCCCCCCCTTTTTTTTACTTCACAAAAACTGCCAATATTCCAACTTAGGCGTGGGTAGGAGTTCTCCACACACACCCCACAAAAATGTCAGAAGTGAAAGAGGGGTTGCATGGAGATATGTCAAGATACACTTGTGCAGTGAATTATAGGGAAACTACAGTGTGCATGTGTATAATGGGTGAGTGATAGAAACAAGTTGTTCGTTGCAGCAGTGTGAAAGACATTTAGCGCAACATGGCGGTGTATTGGTCAACAAGCCGTGATTCCTGGTTCTGCAGTGTGAAAGGAATCTTAGAAATAGAGACAGAAGCACTACCATTATAATCTGTAGAACTAACACAATAAGCCCCATGTCTGAATGCAGCCATAATGTTGCAGGGGAACAGGGTAGAGAGAAGGTTGTTCTGCTTAGAGGGTGCTGCTGCTGCTTATGTCCAACAGGGGCAAGCAGAAGAACTTGAGGAGAAACAGTCGAAGAAGCAGAGGGCAAGAAGGCAGGGTCCTGGCATGGCAACTGTCCAAGCACATACAGCCAATCACACACACCAAATGCCTGAACCTGCAGTTCCTCTTGTATGGGTCAGGCTAGTTTAGGAAAGGAGGGATGGAACGGGGAGCAGGAAAGAGGAGAAAGCCAGGAGAGGAGTCTGAATATGTAGGGAAAGCTAGGGGAGAATGGAAGGATAGGTACACGTGAAACAGGTGAGGAAGCCTGATGTTTCTGTATTGATTTAACATAATCAGCCCACTATTTGGCCACAGCTCTATTGTGATAGTGGTGATTATAATAATGGTAGTAATAACAACAAGAAAAATGCAGTGCAGTGTAAAGATTTTAATTGGTCTCTATGCTTTTTATCAGAAAAACGTTTCTTCCGACGATCTAAATCGGGGGACATCCTTGCCAAGAACCCTGTGGTGAGATCCAAAAGTTACAACAATCCTTTGCTGACCCCAGTAGCTGAGTACGAAACCGAGGGTGCAGCCCCCAATGGCACTGGCATCCGAAGACACTCTGTTTCTGAAATGACGTCCTGCACAGAGATGCAGGGCTACTCCAATCTCACAACCATCACAGACAATGGCTCAAAGAGCTCCATGGTCACCATGAAGAATTCGCAGCCAGGAGAGTCAGAAAGGCTTTCTGCCAGCTCGATGCAGTGCCCTAGCAACCTGAATGCACCTGAACAACAAAAAGGACTCTTTTACCCAAGAGATGACCAAAACAGGGCATTTGAGCTGGCCAGGGACTCAGACTTGATTGCCATAGCCCCTACAGCCAGCCCTGAGAATATAGTGGACCAAATTTTGGAGTCTGTCGACTCAGATTCTGATGGGATTTTCATTGATTTCAGCCAAAGCTGCTCAAGTTCATCAGGGTACAATGTGGATGTGAGCAGGCAGAGTATTCTCTGAAGGATTCTAGATAAGAATCCTAGTTTGTGCTTAGGAATACAGGAAAGCCTCTTTTATCTGGATGGTGTTAGAAGGTAATCAGAAAATACTGAATAGTCAGAAAATTCAGATAAAAAGGGTGCTTCTCAGACCATTGGGACATGAGAGGGACATACAGAAAAAGCGGATGATCATGGTTTAGACAATGGTAATAAACACTGAACCTTAGTTGTTGGAAAGTGTCCCTGTTCCACAGATTTCTGAGGAGCTTTGACAGGCCACATCAGCCACAGGCCAAGCCCATAAAAGCAACACTCGGTTCCACAAGTGGCCAGCCTGGGGCACAGGTGCTACATGGGGAACAGGCAAGGGAGCATGGACCTGGGGTCTCCAGCCTGCCTCTGCTCTGTTAACACTGCTGCCTATTCCCTGGATCAACAGACTGGAGGCAAACTACAATAAACTACCTAGCATTGTGGAGTGGACAGCTGCGTGTGTACTGTAGTGCACACTAGACTTGCACTCATTCTCTGGACTTGACTTGTGGCACATTTTCCAAAAGGTTTGGCCACGTGTTTTATTCCCTTCCCATTCTTCTACCTCTTAGGACTGATGTGTAGATTACCTACATGGAATGGGTTGTGTCCCAGTAACATCAGTGAACAGGAATCATGTGCAACTCGCAAATGTGATTACTTGTTTGGAAAATAGTAACATCATTCACCTAGCCCACGTGGTTCCTGCTGACAGATGTTATCAGTGTGGTTTGGTGGGACCTAAACAGATGGATTGGTTCTCACTCCTAAAGGAAAGCATATGAATTGGGCTGGAGGATGTGTCTGTGTGAGAATCTCCTGGGTTTCCAATGCAATGCTTTAACCTAAAACTGAAGGAAGAAATTTCAGAAGAAGCAGGATTATTGAGGAATCGGGGAGAATGAGTCCTCAATGGTAGTGCAAACAAGCAGGAAACCAGTGTGGGGAGAACACTGTGAATCAGATGCACTGAAAGAGCAAATCAAGGGGCAGGTTAATGTGCTCATGCACACAGTTTGATTTACCACTGGATTACTGACACCCAATGGCATGTAGATGACTGTTTGAACTGACCCCCTTAAAAAGCTGTGCCAAGTTAGTCACAATTAACTTAAGCCTCATTTGTTTTAATTGGGACTTAGCCACTCACTTCAATTGGGGTTGGGGCCATTAAATTTGAGTGATATGAAAGTTCTATCTATGGTACTTGATCTGTGATGACCCATTCATACTTTAGAAGTCATCATTTAATGTTGCAGTCATCCTGTAGAGAGCATGCATGTGTGAACCAGCCTGCAACACACACACACACACACCCCTGAAAATGCCCTTAGACATCTTACTATCTTTGTATATTCCCAAACAGGAAACTGTTTCCTTTGTCAAACACTGTTGTTAAGTACACATTTCCCACCATGCTACTGAAGTCTCTTGAATGGCAATAGCCCCCCTCACATTTTATCACTTCCAAACATAAAAGCAAAAACCAGGCTCTTTGAAAGTTAAGATTTCTTTGGGATTCAGAAGTAAGAAACATTTGTTTTTATTATAAAGAGATTGTGCTGGCTAATAGAATCTGATGATTTATAATGACCTTTTTTATTTTTCTCAATACGTCAGCGCTCCCTTTACCGATCAGTGACTGAAAAGTCTAAACAGAATTGAAATAAATAGTGTGCTATATAAATAGTATTGTTGAGAGCCTGTTTCCTGAGTGTTTTGTACAAAAGCCACATGAAATAATTGTATGAGCATGGTCTTTAAAATAATATCCAATTACTTGTGAAACACAGCCAAAAAGGCATTTTGCTTGTGCTAGTGAAAGCCTTGCTCCAGATCTATACATAGAAATCCATCCCATTCCTGCTTTGTATATACCATGTGCACTCCAGTTACTCAAATTGGAAAACTGGGCTTTATGAAAAGTCACTCATCTCTCCCTTTGGCCCTCCATTAGTGGCAGTGGTGGGTAACCATGTTTGTGATTGCATCTCTAAGTCTCCTGAATGTTCTGGATACTGGCCTAATATAAGTCAGGGTACGAATTCGATTATATGCAGCTCTTCTGTTTCAGAGAGCTAGAAGTGAAGTGGAGCACCAGTGCTAGCTTCTCTGCAGGTCTATTACTGCTGCCTTCTGCGAAGGGTGAGGGAGGGAGGTTAGCATGGTGCAGGCACACTGGGGGGAGTGTCAGACTGAGACAGACGAATCTGTCAATTTCAATTTCCATCTGTTCTTTTCATTTTTCCAACCTTAAATTCACTTCACCCCATTTATTTGTTTCTGTGTTTATTATTTGATTTATATCCCGCCCTTCCTCCCAGCAGGAGCCCAGGGCGGCAAACAGAAACGCGAAAAACACATCTAAACACGCTGAAATACACCAAAACAAAACAACTTTAAAAACATTTTTTTAACTTTTAAAACATCTTTTAAAAAGGGTTCAAAAACATTGTTTTGTACAAAAAACATATTAAAAAGCAATTCCAACAGACGCAGACTGGGATAGGTCTCAACTTAAAAGGCTTGTTGAAAGAGGAAAGTCTTCAAAAGGCTCTGAAAAGATAACAGAGATGATGCCTGCCTAATATTTAAGGGGAGGGAATTCCACAGGGTAGGTGCCGCCACACTAAAGGTCCGTTTCCTGTGTTGTGCGGAACTGACCTCCAGATAAGATGGCATCTGCAGGAGGCCCTCATCTGCACAGCACAGTGATCGACAGGGTCTTTAAGGGATAAGACGGTCTTTCAGGTATCCTGGTCCCGAGCTGTGTAGGGCTTTGTACACCAAAACTAGAACCTTGAACTTGGCCCAGTAGCAAATGGGCAGCCAGTCCAATTCTTTCAGTAGCGGGGTGACATGTTGGTGATACCCTGCCCCAGTGAGCAGCCTCGCTGCCTCAGTTTGCACCAGCTGCAGCTTCCGGACCAACCTCAAAGGCAGCCCCACATAGAGTGCATTACAGTAATCCAGCCTGGAGGTTACCAGTGCATGCACAACAGTGGTCAGGCTATCCCAGTCCAGAAATTTCAACATCAATTTCTGGGTTTTTCTTGCAAAAAGTCTGTGTGTATTTCTCCTAATGCTTTTTGAACACCAATTTGCCTAACATACATTTTTGCAAGCAATTTTCCCTAATGTAGTTTTGTACATTATTTTCACTAGTATATGCATTTTTGAGCCCACCTTTTGGTTGGAGAGCTGCATCACAAAATACAGAGAAGTGTGAATTTCAAAAGCTGTGTTTCAGTGCATTTACTGGCCCAGGAAATGTGAATTAGGTAGATTCATATGAAAATGTGAAGGAAACAAACATTTTCCCTGTCTTCATTTCATACCAGTCTTCAACTCTTGAGGGCCCACTTTGACAGGTGGGCAGGGCAACCCATCTGTCAGTCATCTGATATCAGATGACTGATAGATGGTTTGTCCCACTCACCTGTCAAAGTTGGTCCATGAGAATGGAGGGTCTGCTTCACTAGCACATTCCCTGCAGCCCCAGCAGGATTGAACGTTCCACTTACCAGCTGATGAGCAGAGGGTTCAAGCCTGCTGGCTGCAGGAGTCCACCATCACATTACTTGCAGGGAACATGATAGTGAAATGGCACCCAGCAGGATTGAACCACCCACCCATACCTGTAAACTGCCATTACTGAGCAACATCAGCTGATGGACAGGTAGGCATGGTTTGGGGAAATGGCTTTTCAGTGCAACTGTTCTAGGACATAACTTCATTTATCCAAGTTCAGGAACACCTGTAGAGCTTCACTGAAAACATGATTCACCCTCAGAGTTCTTTGGGTTAAACCCTGAAGTACTACCAAGATGTAATTCTCTGCTTGACTTTCCACTCTCTCTTCCCAACCCCCTTCCTAGGAACTGAAAATGCCACATAAGTCTTAAGGTGATATACATAGACAATGCTAGACAATAAATTCATGTAGCATAACTTTGTGGAATAATTTTAAGGTTAACTGAATCTTTATTGCATATCAAAATTTAATGCACCATTTATGTTTCTGACTGAAGAGGAGCCCTGGCAAACCTAAAAACAGTACTGCTGAATAATATTGCATAGCTTAGGAAATTGGGTCTTAAGAGACATGGGGAGTAGCAAGAGGTTGCAGGGAAAAGCCCAAAGGCCACACCTTGATAGCTGATCTGAGGTTCAAGCCCCAGCATTTCCACTTGATTGTAGTAAGGCTGGGAAAGGCCTCTGCCTGACACCCTGGAGAGCTACTGACTGGCAGAAGAATGGGGTGGACCATATTCATATGAGGGAAAAATTGAAGAGCACACATTAGATCAGTGTGGCCCTTGATCAGTCAGAACTGCACACCCCCTCTACTTAAATGACAATTTGGTTTGGCCCCCAGCAACCTTATCTAATTTTCACCAGAGTGAACTACAAAAGTCCCTACAATGTTAATTTTAAGGAAAGGAAGTAGTGTTATCACGTTGGAAGCACTAGAGATACTCTACTTAATGTTCTGTGTCTTTGGGGGATTTTCTAAGCAATGCCCAAGCTGTGCCTATGCACATGTGCTTCATAAGTGGGAAGTGTTCACTGCTAGATGGCACCAACTTAATTACAAAACCTAATTACACTTCCACTCTTATCTGGAGAACAGAGTTGCCCTGGAAACGCAGAAGCTGCCCATCGCCGCATCCTACTCTGACACTTGTCTTGGGAAAAACCAACCACCCAACCTGCCTTTGCCCATCACATGGGGGGGGGGGAAAGCTAGTAGAGAGGAATCCATATATACAGAGATGACCTCATGAGGCATGGTGAAGTGGGAAGGAGGAATGCTTAGGTGGCAGATATTAGGCCTTACTAAGGGATTTCCTTTATATATATTTATTTTTCACATTTTTTTAAAAAAAGTTTGGTGCCTCTCAGAGATGGCAGCAGCAACAAGAAGACAGATGCTCTTTCCCAATGCTGCTGGCTGGCTGGAAGTGTCATCACAAATGTGTGTGTTGTGGACCTCCTCCTTCTGGCCTCAGGTTTAATATTTGAAAGAGGATTAGAGAAGAGAGCTCTTTTTGCCAGAGCTTCCCTGCTGCTGCAACCAATTACAGTAGGGCCCCGCTTTACAGCATTCCGCTTTACAGCGTTCCGCTGATACGGTGGCTTTCAATCGGGATATTCACCGTTTTAAAGCCAATTTTGCCATTTTGTGACATTTTGCGACGCTTTCGCGTCATTTTCGTGCAACGCAGCCCATTATAGTCTATGGGGTTCCACTTTACGGCGATTTCCGCTTTACAGCGGGGGCCTGGTCCCTAACTCGCAGTATTAGCGGGCCCCTACTGTAACAAGAAATAAATGCTAACACCCAAAGGTAAATGGAATGCCTTCAATTTGATCCTGAGTTATGGGCGACCCTATGAATAGGGTTCTCATGGTAAGCAGTATTCAGAGGGGGTTTACCATTGCCTTCCTCTGAGGGTGAGAGGCAGTGACTGGCCCAAGGTCACCCAGTGAGCTTCATGGCTGTGTGGGGATTCGAACCCTGGTATCCCAGGTCGTAGTCCAACACCCTAACCTACTGGTTATTATCAGTATATCAGGACTGGAATGTGTTAATATACTTTATATCCCCAATTACACATTATATGCAAATATATATGTAAGTAGGTCATCACTAGAAGGATATTTCCAAAGAACTTGAGCCTAGAATGCCATGGGAAGGTACTCAAGGTGCAGTTCCCAAACAAGCAACCTGGGTTATCCTTGAAACCTCCCAAATGGTGAAAAAACAGGAAATGTCTTGAAAGGGTGACCACAAGGCTTTGTGTTTCCTTTAAGAATGTAAGACGAGCCTGCTGCATCAAGCCAATGGTTCATCTAGTCCAGCATCCTGTTCTCCCAGTGGCCACCCAGATGCTTGTGGGAAACCCTTCAGCCCTGAGCACAAGACCACTCTGCCCTCCTGGGATTTCCAGAAACTGGTATTTGGAAGCATACTGCCTCCAACCACAGAAGCAGAGCATAGACATCATGGCTAGTAGCCACTGATAGCCTTATCCTCCATGAATTTATCTAATCCTCTTTTAAACCATCCGAATTAGGTTCCAAACTAAGGCAAAAGAAAACAACAAACATGGAGAGGAGGAACAAGGGTAAAGGAGATGGCAACTAGCTGGAGTTGGAACAATCTATACTAGGAGAAATCCAACCTGAGACACTCAAGTGAGGAGGGGACCTATAAGACTGAATGACATTGTCTCTTGGGGAAGAACTCTTATAGTTCTGCTTCCTGAGAAAGAGGGCTGACCTAGAACAAAACGTGAGTGATCTTTAATAAGTGGGGGAAGATTGATTTATTGGTTTATTGATTGATTGATTGATTGATTGATTAAATTTCTATACCGCCCCATAGCCGAAGCTCTCTGGGCAGTTTACAACATAAAAACAAATACAATATATAATATACAATTCATATTCAGTACAATTAAAAGGAAAAATACATCACGTTTTAAATAAACATAACTAAACAATAAATCTCAACAATGTACATAACATGACAAAATAAATAAACCGAACATAAGTTATAAAACTATCTAAAACTATTCTCCAATGTCCCATTCTGCTTCTCCCCACCTAACCCCATCTTCTGTTACCGATGGCACTATAAACATTTATTCCATTGTCTTCTTTCTCCAAGACAACCCCAAGATGAGTCCAAGTGCGACACAACACTGAGGCGCTGCCTCAGGCAGCTCTTCTCCTTCATATACCTGGAGCAGAAGACAAAAATAATGGAGGCAGAGTAGGCAAGTGGCAACAGCTGCAGCTGCACCCAGAGTCCTTCCAAACACACACTCACACAGATATTTTCCCACCACAGGGCATTTAGGATACTCTCTAGGGGCACACATCACAGGCACTGGCACTGCATAAGAATGAAACTATGGGTACCATATGCAAAAGTGAATAGGAAGGCTAAGGTCTGATTGATCTTCACCATGAGTGCCTCATGCAAACATGTTGGGTGCAAAAGGGGTTTAGTATACAGACCTGGGTGTGGGGGTCCTAATGTTTACTAATGTATATGACTATTGTTTGATTTACCAGCTGAGACAGTGCTTTTGGGGAAAGTGCTCTTGCTCTGATCAGGTTTATTGAATGACCATATAAGAGGAGAGTGGCTCTGTGCAAAAAAAAGTAACGCATTTGCATACATCCGTAATCCCTACACCTCACGGGCAATGAGGGTAAGCAAAATTCCAATAGAAGAGGACAGCTGGAATACCCCACTGTTCACTTCCACTCTGCCCAGCAACATGCAGAATGAGGCAGCAGGGGCACACCAAGGATGACAGCAGGGCAGAGCACCTTGTTAACAAATGTGAGTTGCCTTCCAAAGGCCAAGGTCCAGGGAGAGTGAAGAATCAGGTGGCAGAAAAAGGCTTGAATCTGAAGCTAGTAATCTAAAGACACAAATGGAAGGAGTTGTTTAGTGGAAACTAAGTCGCAGAAGAGCACCAGTTTTGAGAAGTGTGTCAGAGATAGGGACCTGGATTCAGAGCTTGGAAGATTACTTTTAAAAAGTAATAAATTACAGTTACAGTTACATGGCCCCCAAAAAGTAGTAATTACTGTTACAATTACAATTGCTCCAAAAGTAGCTGATTACTTTACTTTTACTCAAAAGTAATTGCTACAATTACATTTTAGTTAGTTTTTAAAAACAAAATTGCCTACAAGGTGCTGGCCTTGGCTGCTGCACATCTAAGTAGCCTAAAACAACATTAGAAATAAGCACACACAGAGAGAGGGTAGTAGAATAATTTTTTTTATCCATAAGATTAACAGAATGGCATAATAGAATATCACATCCCCTCACTCCACCCCCAGCAATGATGATACCCCAACACACATCTTTTTTGTATACATAGATAGCCTCCAGCTCTTTTCTCCTTCCACTCCTGTCAATTTTTAAACAATTGTTTTTTCCACGCCGTCTCGCTCTCCACCTCCTCCCTCGTTGCCTCCTAAGCACCCATAGAGCATGAAGGAAGAACAACGCTGCACAGAAGCCCAATTTGAAGCACACGATTTTTATTCACAAATCAGAGGAGCAGAAGACTTCCCCCGCTTCACCCCAAGTAATGCACAAAAGTAATGCTGGAAACATTACAATTACTCCTCAAAAGTAATGAAGTTACTACTCGTTCTATTGCCAGCAAAATGTAATGAAGTTACCCACTCGTTACTCAAAAAGTAATAAATTACAAGTAATTCGTTACTTGTAACTAGTTACTTCCAAGCTCTGCCTGGCTTGGACAGTGCCTTTCCCAAAATGAATCTCAGGATTACGATTGTCACCTCCTCAGCAGTGCAGCTAGGTTATTTTTAGACCCTGGACTTAATGGTCTTATGGGGAACCTCCTTTAAGCGGCCATGCATATTACTCCAGTTCTGAAGCAAGCAATTAACATTTCTCTCACAACCACGACCACAACCACCACCCAGCCCATGACCATTCCTTGCTTTACAACTGCATCTACATTCCTGATATGTTAGAGCAAAAAAACACTTTGCCAACTCTGATTAAAAAGGAAATAAAAAGAAGTACTCTGTGCATGGTGCAATTTTGCACTTTAAACTCACTCAAATCATAGCACCATCGTGACAACAGGGATAAAATGGAGTTTGCTTCCACTTCCCTGATGCTAATCCCATTAATGTATGAATAAGTAACATTTTGTGCTAGAAAAGGATAGTATATATTTTAAAGTTGTTATTTTTTAAATGAGCATCTGTAAGTAGGTACATGCCTGAAAACGTGCTGTTGTGACCACCGTCAGCCCCCTGTGAGCCTCAGTCCTCCTGTTGTGGCTCACCTTAGACCAAGCCATGACCAGGGGGGTCTCAACCCACCAGTTGAAGACCATTGCCCGACCTGTACCATTCCCTGTCCCACTCACCCACCCTCCATGTCTTAATATCCAATGGGTAGAACATTTGAACAGGTGTACAATGGTTTAAGCAAAATAAATGAGCATCCCAACTACAAGATGGGAATCTGGTCCTTGGATTTTAAGCATGAACACTCTATTCCATTGGTTCCCAAACTTTCCCCTCAAACTTTGAAAATCGCTGGTGGACTTGGCAGACCACTTAATGAGTTTTCTGCCTGTTGTAGCTATTGCCATGTGTTAGATGCTGTATGGTTTTTAATGGTATGATTGCTTCTTTGATTTCTTAAGTTTTATTGTATTACAACATGCATTCCATAGAATTCAAATACAATATAGTACAATAAAATACATTATAAGAAATAAAAGAATTAATAAAAATGTGAATATTTAATCCTGACATGCTGTGGACCACCTGAATAAAGCTCAAGGACCACTGGTGGTCAATGGACCACAATTTGTAAACCCCTGCTCTATTGAAATGTAATGCCCCCATGTAGATATGCTGTGGTCTCATTGGCGGGTCAGGCATGCCCAGAAATGAGGTAGAAAGGCATGTTCTCACTCCCCCAACCTGCATAGGCAAGGGTCTTCTGATCCTGGCCATTTACTTAGATGTGCAGGCTTCACTGGGATTGCAAAGATGACTACAGTTAAACCTGTTCATTCAGAGAAGTCTTGGATACCCTGTCATTTGCTGTGGAGGCAAATTATTTGCTCAGAGATGAAGGAAAGGCACTTTTCTTTACATCACATATTCAAGACTGAGTTCTGTTTTAGAAAACAGGTTCTGGAGATAAGCCCTGGCCTGATTTAAATGCATATTCTTCCAATATGCTTATTCTTCCAACAGGGTGGTATATTTGAAGATGCTACTTACCATTTTCCCTTGCATGTGTACCTGGAGAAAGTACTGCTACAAGTCAACACTATGCTCAGTGCTGCGAGTAAAATTGGTTATTAAAGACATAGGTGTCCAAAGAGTCAATCCAGTACCACTGATCTTGTGTGTGCAATTTATACTGATTTCTGTTCAGTATAATAATATTGGGATAGAACCCTATGTTTCTGCAGGTGGTGGTGGTGGTGCTGTGCTGGTGATCAGGAAAAGGGGGGAGAGGTGCAAAGGTGCTGGCTATAAAAAAATACAGTACACATGCTCAGATGCACACTCGCCTCTGGAAAGTCTGCAAGCAAAGCATGTGGGCAAGACAGGCATGTTACTCGTCCCCAGCATTTGATATTCATAGGTACAGTGCCCATAATAAACATGGAGGTTTTTCATAGTTATGATCATGAATGCTGTGGTGATTCAATAGCACTGTTAATTTGACTAATCCATTTTAAAGCTGTCTAGGTTACTGCCCATCAACTCATGTTGTGGCTGCAAATTCCATACATTAAATATGGATTCTATGAACAAGTACTTTCTTTTGTCTGTCTTGAATCTATAATCAATTTCTCCAGAGAACTCGCATTTTGAGTCAACCGAACTTGTCTTCCCACCCCAGAGAATCTGACTTTTAAGACTCTGACAAATGTTCTCTTTTGAGTATGTGATTCCTCTTTGTTGATTGTGATAAATGAACCTGTACTGTCATATTCTTCACAACTCTGCTTATTCACTCTTCAATGCACTGTTTCGATGGATTGAACCAATCTGTTTTCTTTCTTGTTTCAGTTTCAGCTAATTGAAGCACTGTGAAATTAAGGCTTTTCAAATGCTAATAAGTATTGATTTCAATTACTGGTTGCCCTTTCCCTGTGCTTGGGCTATCAGTGTCTAATGATCTTCTGCATTGCTCCTTCATTCAGCTTATCTTGGAATCGTGCCTTCATTAGACTTGCTCATAAACCGTCAACAAGAATACTGTGATTGTAAGTGTCTTTATGCTCCACAAGAGGCAGCCCACTGCTGCTAACCATACTGGCCACTGGAATGCACCATAGCTCCAAACAAAGCAGAAGGCAGCAGCAGAAATGTCTGAGACTCGCTCATGTAGAATTGGCTACCTAAAAGCAACTCATAGAACCAGTTTATAGAATCAGCAGAATCAAGAAGTGAGGCTTTTTCTGGACTGTACCACTCTCAGCTGCAGGAGCAGGGATGCTGCATGTTTGAATGCTCTCCTATTAAAAAAAAATCCCTGCACATTTAAAAAAAAAATGTCAGGGAAGGAAATTTAGCGTAACCTTCTCTCCAGCAAGTTGGTTTTCTATAAACAAGAGTTTTTTTTATGTGTGTGGGACTACCAAAGTGGTACCTTCCAAGAAAACATTGGCTTCTACTGGTTGTATAAATTATATCAGCATACAAAAGGAGACTGATCCAACATTTTTGGTGCAGCAAGTATGCTAAATTAGGTACATTGAAGTGCTCTTTTATTATCTCAGGAGAAGCAGTCTGGTGGTCATTTTGACTAAGGAGTACCTAAGTAGGTGATATTATATTGTAATGGGTTTTACTGTCACATTTCTGTGAGTAGGATTATCATTGTTGGTTGCTATAGGACAAAACCTGGCCAGATTCGTGCACTTACCAAGAAATAGTCCAGGATATTCAGGTGATGTGTTTCCATGGAGCTTATCATTAGATGATCGCTTTTGATAGCCTGGTCTTCATTACATCTTCTGTATGAGGCAAAAACAGACCTTTCCCTGCCCCCAGTTAAATATGATGCAGTCTAGGTATGTGTGACTAGAAGTGCAGGCTGCACTTTGGAGAGAAAGAGAGATGAGGGTATGTAAGGTATAAGCTCACAGCATTAGGAGTAGCTCTCCCTGAAATCTGAAGTGGGACAGGAGATTTGGCTGTCTGTTGGCTTGCCTAAATGGTCAGATTTTACAAAATGTCATAAGCCTCCAGTGACTTTCTTCCAGAGGAAATCAAACCCAGGTAAAAGCTGCACCCCTGGAATTTCTCACTACTTAGAGAGGTGGGGGGAACACAACCATCTTGTGAAGATGGAACAATGCAGAAAGTGAGGTGAGATGAGATTGCACAGATTTTTGTGTCCTTTCTTCCATCGTTATACAGCAAAGTATGTGTGATTGTCGCATTATACATGTTGTGCACATGCTCTGTTTAGATTAAAGGAGTGAATATCAAAGCAAGGCTCAACAATGGTCTGGGAGAGAATGATTGTCTAAGCATTTTATTAGCAAAAAAGCATCAAGGAGTGCACAGGCAGGAGGTGATCTCAGGGGAAGAAAGGATATATAGTATTTTGCTTTCTCTCTTTCTTAGAGGGAATGTAAAGCTAGAGAAGTATCAAAATTGAAGACTCCCTGGAGACTGAGCTATTTTATCTACAGCACAAGGATAGTGCAGACAAAGTAACTGTCGTTTAACAGGCAACACTCCTGCTCTGCTATAGTTTGGGCTGGCCCAGGAAGTTCATATTGAAAGCCAGTTCATTCTCCCATAGCTGGAAATAACTGTCAGTGAAAACAATAGGTTGTGTAATTATTATGCTTAGTACCATCAAAAGATATTTCTATTGGTGTGTTAAGTCAGAAATGGACTGGCTTTACTTTTATGTGGTCTACTTTTTTGGCTTTGGGACTCACTAGAATTCTGCTGTGTTCCAATGTTGTGTTTTGAATTTACAAGGCAAGAGTGCATAATCAGGATTTAACAGTAAAGCCATGATTACCCTCTGTTAAAGATCCCAAGTATGCTTTTATATTCAAGAACATAAGACGTGCCTTCCTTAATCAGACCAAGGTCCACTTAGTCCTTTACGACACTGAATTTCAAACTGTGGGCCAAATTATAGGTCACATAGAAGGTCTATCCCCTTGTTTCCATGGCTGCAGACCCACAAATCTTATCCTAACCCTGGATGTGAACCTGGAGCAATCTGCCTCATGTCTTGAACAGGGCTTAAAAGATTTCCTTCACTACCCCAGTGCACACTCTCCCTATGCTGGTCACACTTCAGTTTAGGACATAGGGGGCTAATTTGTGTCCCTCCATAAGTTGTTGGATTCCAACTGCCATCAGGGCCAGCCAATAATGACAATGGTCAAGGGTGGTGGGACCTGTAGTCCAACAATATCTGGAGGACCACACATTAGCTGCCCCTAGTTTAGGGCATTCATCTGCATCTAGTTTTAGATCATGGCCGCTTTGAGGAAGGAATGGAGAATGGTAAGTCATGGTCCCACCTATGTCCTGAGCAGATGCAAGCCCTGTTGCTGCAGTCACCACTCCCTCTCTTGTCACTACATTGGCAACCAAGAGGCCAGGTGATGCTCCTGAAAGTGCCTAACTTAGTCCAGATTTCTCAAGCTGTTGACTCCAGGTTTATGATGAACATCAATAATTTCAAAAAGACAGAATCATCAATGGAGTTGTGTGATGAATATTAAACTCCCATGGACTCAACTAAGCCATTATTTTGGTTTGATAAGTAGTTCTTGTCTATATTTGCATTATTGTTTAAACAGCACAAGTTACTTCTCAACAGGGTGTACAGCACTTTACTGGTGATTAATGAGGAAACTGCTCTTAATCAAGAAGCAGCTAGAATGGCATCACAAAGTAGAGCTGGCAGCAAAGATAATTCTGAGGTCATAACCAATGGTGGCTGGTGGCTCCATGACAGTGGGACAGTGGAATCCGCTCCAGCTTTTAGTCCAAACTTGGCTTGGTCATAACCTGCTTTTCTTTCTCACTTATGCTTGTTTCTCCTTTCAGTGGGAAAGTCTGAGGAAAACAGTTTGCCATTCCCCACTGGATATTTGGTGACTAGTATTTGTTGTTTAGACAAACCACAAAACTTGTGTGAGGCTCTGGCAAAGAGAATGTGGATGCCATTTACAGCCTTCCCTAACCTGATGCCCTCCAGATGCTTTGGACTATAACGTCCATCATCCCTAGTCATTGGCAATGCTAGCTGGAAGTTGTCATCCAAAACATGAGGGACACCAGATGACAGATGGTTGGGGAACCCTGATTTATGGCATGGCTTATGCTTGTGGACTGATATCTTTCATAGACCAGAACAGGACCTAGTTTCATGCAGTGTGTCCTGCTCTATTTCTTTACTGTAACTGGCCTTTGTCCACTAACTTTGGAGAAGGTCCTATTGAACTTACTTCCAAGGAGACATTCTTAGGGACAAGCTGGACAGATATGACGCCTCGCTTGCTGCGCAGCTGACGAGCGAGGCATAGTTGCGGATGGGGGCGAAGCTGCTGCCTCCATCTTTCAATGGGGCAATGTCACGTGTCACGACTATTACGCACGTGTGATGTGCAGCATGGAGGGGAGGAGCTTATGGGCCTATTTAAGCCCAGCCACCCCTCCTACCTTCCTCTTTGCTTGTGCGACGTGGACGGCTAGGGACAGAGCAGCTCGGAGATGGAGCTGCAGAACAGCGGCTTTTTGTGGTGCAAGGAGCCTTTTGCGGGCCGATTTTGGCCTCCTTATTTCCCCATTAGGGGTGTGGGCTGCAGGCAGGGTGGTCGCGTGCCTGGAGGAGCGGCTGCGGGCAGAGCTTGGAAAAGTTACTTTTTTGAACTATAACTCCCATCAGCCCAATCCAGTGGCCATGCTGTCTGGGGCTGATGGGAGTTGTAGTTCAAAAAAGTAACTTTTCCAAGCTCTGGCGTGGGCCTTGTTAAAGGGGCCTACTCAGCCAAACGTGGCTGGCATACACACACATGGCTGGTGGGGGAGGGAGATGCCTGTACTCTCCAGCAGCACCGCCTCAAGGCTGAAGTTCTTAAAAAAGAACTCAACACAATTATAATCTGAATTACACGATTAGATTCTATTGAATATAAATAAATTATAGGTGCTGCATGGCTTATTATTAGGGGTTTTATACATTAAGCAGTGTCTTTAGTTTAATAATAATATTGGTATTGCATTGTTTGACACTGATACTGTTTGTGTATTTATTGTTGTGAGCTAAGAACTGCAATAGATTAATTTCATCACACAGCATTTCTAATAATTATTATTATATAATTATATTCATAATTATAATTATAAGCCAATGTCTGGGAATAAGGGAATCACACATACAGTCTTTGGGTATAATATTAATGATAATAATAATAATAATAATAATAATAATAATAATAATAATAATAATAATAATAATAATAATAATAATAATAATAATAATAATAATAATAATAATAATAAGTCGGGGTGGATTTAAAGCAATAATGCCACCCAAGAAAGGAAATGGTGTGTGTGTGAAAGGTCCCCTCATAAAATGCAGACCTTTGGGCATTTTTAAATCACCCCACCCATACGCCTGGGATAGGTTTTGGTGTAGTGGTTGAGGTTTGGACTGCGACCCGGGAGATCAGGGTTCAAATCTTCCCAACAGCCGTGGGCTGCAGGCTTAGCACTAATTATGGGAGAGGAGGCTGCACAATCCTTTCGAGCCTCAACAGGCCCTATTTCCCCCCCTTTGGTTGCCAAGGCTGGGTGTGAGTTCAGCCTAGGTAGGGGGCGCAAGACGGTGAAGGATGTGGTTGACACATTGGCAGCCTCTCTTGGCCATTGTGCAGGGTTCTTTGGTTAGGCTTACGGCCTTTGCATGACTCGGGCCTATATTAAGTTCAAGGCACTTTATTCTATTAATTTTATTACATGGTGACTGCTTTGGGGAGTGCTCTTTGGTTAGACTTCTGACTTCCTGCTAGGCCCAGGAATATATTAGGTTGAGGTAGTTAATTCTATTATTATTATATTACATGTGGCCTTTGTAGGGCCGGGTGAGCCTTTTGGGCCTTTCGGTCTTCAGATTTGGATACTAATGGTGTGCAGAGATGACAGGGTTTGCTAGAAAACGTCTACATCACCATAACTTAGATGACAGTGATCCTTTTCCACATGGTCAGTTACACATTCCTTGTTAACTCTAAGACAGAAGTTGCAGTTATTTGAATTTGGTCTCGTATCAACAACAAAGCATATGGCATTTGTTATATTCAAAGAGGAATATGTAAACTTCTGCAGGGAATTGAAGGTCTAGCAGATGATAATGGGTGGATAGGATGGGTGGATAGGAATAAAGAGGAAAGACAGGCTACGTATTAGGCTCTTATCCTCATTTCTAGGATTTTAGATCTTACTAAAACAGGGGGTGGCCTTGACAGGATCTTAGACTATTGTGACACGGAAGCTGCCTTTTAAGATTCAGGCAGACTCTTCGTTCTTTCTTGATGATTTTACAACAACATTTCTGATATCATTTACCTGAAGTCATATACAGATAATGACATATTTTTGGGGGACCTGCAGAGGTGTCTGTGAGAGGTGCTTCTCGGCAGTGGGGTAAAGGGGGACTAAATAGAGATTTGTCCCCCTTTTGTGGCGGGAAGGTGTGGGAAAGGAAATAGGTAAGGACAGCTAGGTAGCCCCCTTAGGCACCTTTGGAGGTGATTGGCGGTTCCGGAGGCCTGTCTGTCAGAGCTTTTCCGGCTCGAGGGCAGGATATGGGCTGCCTCTGGGGCCAACTTATCTCATCTACCCAAGGGTTATCCAGCCCCGGGTGGGGATGACGTGGGAAGGCCCCCCTACTCACCTACAAGGTGTGGCCAGGGTAAGGGGTAAGCACATGGGCTTGCCCTTGCCCCAGCAGGGGCTGGTCACCCAAGAGCTGTATGGCAAGATACTTGCTTATAGATAGTTCCCGCACCTAGGTTTCCTTCTGCAGGTCACTTTAAATTGGGTTTTGTTTTCTGTAATTTAATAAAGTGGCCCTTGTTCAACCCAAGCTGATGTCTCTGTGTTTTATTTCGCCCCTCAACTGCAACTTCCATTTTAAGCCTTGCTCTGCAACAAGTGTATTACAAGACATTCCTCTGCAGACCTATTAAACAAGCCACATTATGATGGAGTAACTGTGTCAGGAGTGCAGCACCTACACTTCTGGTATAATACCACTCCTCTGCTCCCTAATATGGTGTTCCTCAAACATTTTGAACTTGGGTCTACTTGCTCTTGGTCTACCGTGTGGCCCTCCTAAGCCAGCACCAGTTATCTGTTTCACAGTTGAATATACGGAGACATTCTCATGCACAACAACAAAAAGTTTTGTTTTTAATATATGGTGAAGGTGACCAATAAATCCCTATGGAGGCTTGGCCAAGTTTATTTAAAATACCACCTCCACCAGAGAAGGGCTCTCTGGTGCCTTGTGGGTATCCTTTCATGCTTACCCAGTTGTGCCCCTGCAGGAAGGGATGTATTGCTCCTTTTATCTTCCTTGCCTTGACAATATTTCATGAGGCAGGTTACTTCTATTCCCATGTTACAGACAGGAAGCTGAGGATGAGAAATAAATGCCTTGCCTAAGGCCCCCCAGTGAGTCAATAGCAGAGGAGGGATTCAAGGTTTTCCAAGAACAACTCCCAATTTCCTGTCCACCGTGGCACAGCACTTACATCCCTCTTGAACTTTTCCAACATCTACACAGACTGTTTGCCAATCCCTGGCCTTTCTATTTCCAGACCCTTTTTTTAACTGCACCACTGGTGTTATACCTGTACAAGAAGTACTTGTTCTGCTTGGTACAATACCACCTTTCCTTCTGGCAGGGCAGTGTGTGTTTTCCAGCAGTTGCACGACAGGCAGAAACTCAACAAATAAAGCTTTTCCCAGCAACGCTATTGAATTTCTGCCAAATGTGCAGCTCTTTAGGGCACAAGGCCTGCCAGAAACAAAAGGTGACAACCTTCACAGTAGGCATAATTTCAGCACAAGAGTGTGAGGTTTACAGCACTGAACAGTTTCTTTAAGAACCACCCGCTATTCTTGGTGTGCGTACCCTTGTGTTTGGCATGAGTTCCTGAGCATGCAGAGGGAAATTCAATGAGCTTACATTGCTGAGACTAGCAGATTATTTTTGGCTGGTCACAAAGCCAATTTGTTGTGATTGCATTTCCTATTAACAGCCCTAGACTACTAGAGTGTATATCAGCCCATCAATTACCAGCTTGCTTTCACTGACACCTGTGTTGTGTTGGCCTTTTCATGTGTATGTTGGTTTTTCTGCTCAGCATTCATCACTTCGACAACAGTGAAAACTGGACTGTAGAATGGAGTCTAAATTCCGTAAGCAGTGAAAGTATTTTGATTTCAAAGTACACCTTGGAATTTGACAGAATCCATGTCGAGACATTATAAACATAATCTAACATGAGGTTAAAATTCTGTGTCTATCAAAAATGTCTGTATGCCAGAAGTGACTAGACTTGTTTGCATTGCATACAAAGATGAACAATTTTACTTTTAACTGATTGATCATTGTATGTTAGCAAGTCCCAAATCACTTTCAGCTGGTTCACAACTGGATGACCAGCATTTATGGCGATTTGCATGTCTTGGCAATCACTCGTGACCGAGTAAGATTGTCTTCCAAAATAAACTCTTTAACAAAGGATCCATCTGAATCTGTATCCACTGCCGATGTACCAGTTCATGACTAGGGGCTTCTGGATTTCACAGTCCTGCCCCCGTCGTCATTTGCTGATCGCCATGGGACTTTCGTTATGGAAGACGCCTGTGCATGAATTTGTTTTATGTGGGGAGATCGGTGCACCACGATCAACACACAATCTTGACAGAAAAAGGCTTTGATCCAATGGCATGGGTACCACGACGACTGGAAGTTCTATATCTGCTGCAGCCTTCATCCGCCTTCACTGCTGTTGTAACATACACATTGTTATCCTCCGCCTGTTCTGCCATTGAGGACATTCTTGGATCGTTCTTTGTCTGGTTCCTCTCCCTTGACGTTACCGCCATGGGTGACTCTGCTGGGAGTACATGACTCCCGACGGCATTGCTCATAGGGTTCACTGGAACATGCAAGCCCACTCACCGCTACAAGGTGACGATCCAGCGAGGGGGGGATTTGCATGTATGAATGGGCCATCAGGGGCAGCACATTCTTTTGACCTCACCTCACCCAATGCTTTTCAGTGAAGTCAGTTCGTGCAGGCAGCTGCCAGTTATCAAATGTAGAGAAACCAAGTGATGTACGTATGTGTGTGAATCAGGCCATAGTCTTTTGGAAGCAAGGTGAAAAATTGTGTGACATTGCAAATCTGCTTTTTGACCCACACATGAAGCAAATATTTCAGAATGAGCTATAAAAACCTAGTCCTCATTACAAAAAGTTACAACGAAAATCTGCCTCATTAAGTGAAGGTAAGAGAACTTTATTCTAACTTTTTTAGGAGGAGAATGTACCAGAACTATGGAGTGTCTTATTATAATATCTGTTTATTTAAAAACCAAATAAAGGTAAAATAGGTGGGAAACAAGTAGCCACATATGCAGTGAGGAGAAGGTCAAGACTGTGGTTTCCAGAGGCTCGGCAGGGAGCGTCTGGCAGGGGATAAGTGCCCCATCTCTCTCTTTTCTGAAGAATTCGTGGCTGGGTACTCCAGAGAAGCAGCATCGTGAGTTCTCCTTGGCTTGAGCCACCCCCCACCCCCACTTAGCCACTGTGCTTTAGCCACATTCCTCCCAACTATGACACTGATAAAACTGCCCATTTAATTAAGGTTGAATGCAATTTTTCACATTTTGCACAATGATGAGTTAAAGCAAAGCTTTGGACGATGGAATTTCACTTGCAAATCTTCTCTCGAAAGACATTTTCCCTCTTGAAATGAAGCCTGCCTGACAACAGCAAAGGAACTCAAGCCACTGAACTATTACAACTTGGATTTGAAGGTTTTGTGGGGGTGGGGGTTGTGGTTGTTTTTTTTACTTCAATTACATAAATGCTCTCAGTATGCAAATGCATAGGAAGAGAAGCAACATTCTTATTCCTATTTACAGCCATTTTGATAGGCAGAAAACATTTACGGGGCACTTTACAAGGGAAAAATAATAATTAGCCTCTTTTCTTCCATAGTAAAGCAAAAGCTAATAATTATGAAGGTTGCATGAAATGCTTCACTTTAGATGCCCCTTTTTCTCTATCAGTGCTTACACATAAGAAATGATTTCTTAACGATGACTGGTTTCATTAACACAGTAGCTAAAAACATTGTTTTAATTGACACGTAGCTCATCCTAGGAAAATAACAGAGAAAACTCCCTAACCAGTCAATTACCATATAAATAGGAATGCATAGATCATCCCTCGTATCAGTATCTTGCTTTTGGGTTGATGAAAATATGTTAATGGGCAAATGCAGCTTTTCATTTGAATAATGACTTAATGCTTCTGTGAATTTCAGATTGTGGATTAAGCCCTTTTGGTGAAAAGTTTTAATATATTTTCTATAGTTCACCAGCTGCCTTTGTTCAAATTGGGAAAAGGCCCCTGATTTGGGAATCTTCAAACATCAACATGTGCCAGGATGCTAGGATGCGTGTGTGCATGTGTGAGTACTAAAGTCTATTTAGGGAAAGGAAAATATGAGCATTCTTTGTTTATCTTTTCCTTCAGAAAGGATACTCTTTGATAGGCCAGCAGGAAAGATGAACATTATTGTATTTGATGGTTGCAATCAGTTTCTTTTATCGTGCCTTGCAGGCATTCTTGGATCCTTGCCATTTTCCCAACCTGCTGGACTAGAACCTTTGCTCATTTACATGATGTGATAAAGATTTTACATGATCACCAAAGAAAGACCAGTTTTTATCTGTAGTGTCACTGTGGGAAAAGAATGAGATCTGAGACAAAGCTAATTAAATGCCATTGGCACTTTCATGCATATGTCCGATGAACTAGGCCCAGCAGCGATCCAGAGATGGGATGTAGTCTGTTGCTGACCTGGGCTGATCCTGAGATAAATTGAAGGCCTTGCCTTAGGCAGCAGGATTTTTATTTTATATTATTTAGAGTGGCAGGGTGTTATAGAAGATGTACCAGCTATATCCCTCAGCATAGATTAAATGCAGATTACTATTATGATACTAATTACTGCTTTCCATAGTCTTTTCTATAAAACCTATTTTAAGTACACAACGTAGATTTATCTTCTGATAAGCGATAATATGGGGGAATTAAGGTAAATGAAGCTGCAAAGTTTTAGAGGAGCTTGTTTAACTACTGTGGAATTTTCTTCTTGAGTAAATCTACTGAAATGAAACTTCATAAGCATTTGCTGCACAGCAATTGAAAAGAAAGCCTTTTCACAAATATATTTTTATGTATTTAGTTTATATTTTATATCCCACCTTTTCACCAAGGAGCTCAAAGTGGCCTCCCTATTTTAATCTCACAACAACCTTGTGAGGGAGGTTAAGCTGAGAGACATTGACTGGCCCAGTGTCACCTATGGCTGAGTGGAGATTTGAAAGCTGGTCTTCCAGGTCTTAGACTGACACTCTTAACCACTGCACCACATTAGATCTCTTTTATAGGTATACACCGCAGACGCTTTCATTGGACTCCTAGAAAAGTAGTAACATCTACTCCTACATAATCCTGTCTATAAGTTAAGCACTTCTACCAAGTCCTTAAATCACAGAGCCCCCACCATCAAATATAAAGTAGATGGTGTCAAAGAAGAAGAATTTTCCAGCTGTGGCCTCCTGACAATGGAACTCCCACCCCACCCCTGACCCTACCCTGTTATCTTTTAGAGGCCCGATAAAAACTTTTTTAAAATTCTCCCAGGCTTTTAAATTGTTGTTATGTGCCTTCAAGTCAATTACGACTTATGGTAACCCTATGAATCAGTGACCTCCAAGAGCATCTGTCATGAACCACCCTGCTCAGATCTTGTAAGTTCAGGTCTATGGCTTCCTTTATGGAATCAATCCATCTCTTGTTTGGTCTTCCTCTTTTTCTACTCCCTTCTGTTTTTCCCAGTATTGTCTCTTCCAGTGAATCATGTCTTCTCATGATGTGTCCAGAATATGATAACCTCAGTTTCATCATTTTAGCTTCTAGTGATAGTTTTGGTTTAATTTGTTCTAACACCCAATTTTGTCTTTTTCACAGTCCATGGTATGCACAAAGCTCTCCTCCAACACCACATTTCAAATGAGTTGATTTTTCTCTTATCTGCTTTTTTCACTGTCCAACTTTCACATCCATACATAGAGATCGGGAATACCATGATCTGAATGATCCTGACTTTAGTATTCAGTGATACATCTTTGCATTTGAGGACCTTTTCTAGTTCTCTCATAGCTGCCCTCCCCAGTCCTAGCCTTCTTCTGATTTCTTGACTATTGTCTCCATTTTGGTTAATGACTGTGCCAAGGTATATATATATTTAAAACACTATTTCAATCATAGTATAGCTTACTTTTGATATTTTAAAGTCAAATTTTATTTATTGTAATTTAGCCGCGTCATTTTCAAAGGTTTTTAGTTATTTATGTTTGCAGTTGTTTCTGCTTTATTTTACACATCACTTTAAAGTGGCAATGTAAACTTCCTTGGGATATATATTATGAATAAAAGTATTAAAAGGTCTTAAATAAACAACTAAAATAAAGTATGAATGGGACAAACGTGTATTTTGCCGGGGCTCCCTGTCAAGTGTACACTCATGGAATGATCCTAACCAACCGGGGCAAAATGGGATTGATAAAATAGCAAATCGAAAGGTTGTTGACCTGGTATGAGCTCCATCAGAGAATATTTAATAGGGCTGTGCATTGGCTCTGGCTGAATCAGGGTGATTTGGGTCATCCTGGGATTCTGCTGGAGCAGGCTGAGGCAGCCGCGGTTAGATCAGGTACACCCAGAGCAATCTGCAGCAGTTAAAGGGGTGGCAGTAGGCAGGCAGCCTTCTTCTGCCCCCCCCCAACTGCATGTTTAATTAGGGTTTTAAAATCTAATTAAATACTGTGCCAGGCCTCTGAATTGGATCAGTTGGGGGACAATCCATGAACAAAGAAGCTTGTTCAAAAGCTGGGTCGTCCTGCAAAAGCATTTGGGATAATGCAATTTAGTATATTAAATTAAATATGTAAACTGAATTTCTGATTATAAAGAATGTCAGTGCCAGAATTCATTGTTGTAGCTACAATAGTAAAAACTAAAGGCAGTTCTGTCAATGCCCTGAATGATCTCCGGAATGGGTAATTGCTCCTGGAGGTATGCAAGGATGTTCTGGAGGGAAAATTCAAACAAGCAAGATTCCTAGTACCACCACCTTAAGAGGTACAGTCCAGGAAAACTTGATTCTACTGGTAGGTGGTGATGGGGATTGCTTGCTTGAACACTCCCTCATTAACACTTCTTTTAGCTACTTGGAGAGTTGGCTATGACAAAGCATGAAAATTCCATGTGTTATATATAGTGTTTTGTTATCATACACACAGCTTGGAAAATCATTTTCAAAATGGTGAATTAAATAAAGCAAATTCTTACCCCTGTACACCCTTTAACCAGAATCTTTTCTTAGCTGAAAAAGCCAATAGAGTAAGTTCTAAAAGATGTCACAGCTTATTTGATTTATTCTGTTTTAAGACACCTCTGGGGGAAAAATCTCCCTCTTGGGAAATGCCATACTTTCCCTCTTTGCAGTCCTTAACAGAGTAAATTACACTCTACAATTCTTATAGGTCCCAAGGCTGAAACTTTGCTCCAAGCCTGGTTCTTTGATGCTGTGAATGAACAGGATGGGGAAAATGTAAATGTACTGCCTTCAAGTCGATTCCGACTTATGGCGACCCTATGAATAGGGTTTTCATGAGGCTGAGAGGCAGTGACTGGCCCAAGGTCACCCAGCGAGCTTCATGGCTATATGTAGGGATTCAAACCCTGGTCTTCCAGGTCATAGTCCAACACCTTAACCACTACACCACACTTGGCTGGGAAGCTGGTGTGAATGTGACTGTACAGATGCAATTTTGCATTCAGCAGGAGCCTTTTTTCCTGTTAAATAAGTCTCTTCCCATGAGGGCATCAACCTACAGAACATGAAGCAGCTACTGTACCTGTGGGAAACATCATTTTGATATTAAGGACATGCTAATCATATGTACTGCCCCTCTTAACTGTAATTCATCAGTCCCACCTCCAATGTCATATGTAATAACTTTCCAAAACAAAACACACAGAGAGATGCATATAGGAATAAGAAACTGACTTTTTAGAAAGGCGCAATAGTGAGTGGAGGTGACTGAGTACCTGTCAGTTTGGAATCAAAACAAGGCCACCTAAAATTAAGGTAGCGGTTTCTACTTAAGAGGACTTCCTACTATGTACACAGCAGTATATTAGTTCATAAGTTTTGTTAAGCTGACAAGGACTAATGAACATAGAGGACATAAAGAATATTGGGGGAAGAGAGAAGAGGGAAGTGGCTCAGGCCAGTAACATCTTAACAGCATCTGATTGTCCCGATGCGCAACCTATACTCTGGACAAGAGGCTACTGTAAGGACAGAATATGGAGAAACCGATTGGTTCCCCATCGGAAAGGGTGCGAGACAGGGGTGTATTTTATCACCCTATTTGTTTAATCTGTATGCAGAACATATCATACAGAAAGTGGAATTGGACCAAGATGAAGGAGGTGTGAAAATTGGAGGGAGAAACATCAATAATGGAAAATATGCAGACGATACCATACTATTA
Organism: Rhineura floridana; assembly: GCF_030035675.1. Taxonomy (NCBI): domain Eukaryota; kingdom Metazoa; phylum Chordata; class Lepidosauria; order Squamata; family Rhineuridae; genus Rhineura; species Rhineura floridana. The sequence goes on from NC_084487.1 coordinate 126,180,533, forward strand.
GCAGAAACCAGTGACAATTTGAAAAGAATGCTGATGAAAGTTAAAGAGGAAAGCACAAAAGCAGGACTACAGCTCAGCGTCAAAGAGACTAAAGTAATGATAACAGAAGATTTATGTAACTTTAAAGCTGACAATGAGGACATTGAACTTGTCAAGGATTATCAATACCTCGGCACAGTCATTAACCAAAATTGAGACCACAGTCAAGAAATCAGAAGAAGGCTAGCACTGGGGAGGGCAGCTATGAGAGAACTAGAAAAGGTCCTCAAATGCAAAGATGTATCACTGAACACTAAAGTCAGGATCATTCAGACCATGGTATTCAAGATCTCTATGTATGGATGTGAAAGTTAGACAGTGAAAAAAGCAGATAAGAGAAAAATCAACGGATTGAAACGTGGTGTTGGAGGAGAGCTTTGTGCATACCATGGACTGTGAAAAAGACAAATAATTGGGTGTTAGAACAAATTAAACCAGAACTGTCACTAGAAGCTAAAATGATGAAACTGAGGTTATCATACTTTGGACACATCATGAGAAGACATGATTCACTAGAAAAGACCATAATGCTGGGAAAAACAGAAGGGAGCAGAAAAAGAGGAAGACCAAACAAGAGATGGATTGATTCCATAAAGAAAGCCACAGACCTGAACTTACAAGATCTGAGCAGGGTGGCTCATGACAGATACTCTTGGAGTTCACTGATTCATAGGGTCGCCATAAGTCATAATCGACTTGAAGGCACATAACAACAGCAACAATAACAAGGGCAGAGCGGAAGCATTCTGTGAGCTGAACGTCCACATAAGGCAAGAAAGTTTCGGGGGGAAGGAAGTTGCCCCTTCTCCAGAAATCCACCTATAAAATGCTCAGGTTTGGGACTGGCAGCCAGCCCTAAACCTAAGCCTTCTAACACAATATAGCACCATGTTTTTTTAAAGAAAAATATGTATTTTCCCTTTCCCCTGTCACCCATTCCAGGAGCCTAAATCCAACTGCAAGGCTCTTGCACGAGGCTGGCCAGAGCATTTATCTTAGGGGTGGGGATATACCACGACGTTTTGTTAGATCTCCCTCTTGTTTATTATTAATTAATAAATAATAATATACACGAATAATGTGGCCATTGCCATATCTAGTTTAGATGGTGAACAATCAACCCCCGACGCCACAAACAAAGCTGTCACCAGAGTCACAGCCCAAAGAAGGTAGCCTCTCTCCAATCCAAATACCACCAACTCCCAGAAATTTTTGTCCTCACAGGGAGGGTCCGGATGATCCCAAGACCACTCATTTCCCCCCCCCTTGATGGTTCCCACACTCCTGGGACCACTTCATAGCGGCAGATCCATCTTTTATTATAGTGCTCCTCTGCTCCCCAGGGACACTGGCTTCACCAAACAGTTGAGCGACGAAGTTTAGAAATGCAGGCAAAGCCCCCCAACATATAAGGGGAAATGCAACAACATCTTTGCTTCCCCTCCGTTGCCTTTTAAACTGCAACCTCCCTAGGACGAGCCCTTTTCAGAGAAGTAGCTGTGTCAGCCTTTTGTAGCAGAAACAGCAATGGTTCTTGTTACAAGACTCCTGTGTTTTACTGTTACTCATCAGTAGCAGTAATAATTAGACGAGGTATAGCAGCAGCCACTGCTTTCCCATGCTCAGTTCGGGCCTGCTGGCCAAGCTACGGTTTCGCGCGCCTGTTTGCCCAGCCGCCGAACCAGATTTCCTGCAACGAGCGAAACGGAGGGCGTGCGTGCTTCGGTAAGTAAACAGCGAAGCTCGCTTCCTCGTTCCCCGAGGAATGTTAAGTCCCACCTAGTTCCTGTCTTTCCTCGGTCCCAGCAGCCCCAGGAGAGAGGCAGGCAGACAGACGCGGGCCAGGCTGAAAAGATTTGGGAGAGAAGGACGAGCTGTGCGTGTGTGGGGTCCCTAGGGAAGGGCAATCGGGCAACACACCGCAGCCAGGAGGTGCGAGTCAGGTAAGTGAAGAGCCGCCTGCCGAACTCCCTCTTTCAGCTCCAGCACCGTTGTGGCCTTGGGGACCTCACCCCTTCACTCCGGCGTGAAGTGGGTGGGGCGAAGCGGGAAAAGAGCAAAAAGATTCCCAGCCGTTTTTGTTGTTTTCTCTGTTCCTCCTCTGCTGAGGAGAACTGAATATAGGTGAGCGGCACATAACAACAACAACTAAACACCTCCAACGCAGCCGCCTTTTTGTCCACTGGAGAAATACTCTCTCGAGTAAAAGGAATCTTGCCTGGGAAGTAAGCTCTGGTGAATGCATTGGGCTTACCTCCCTGTAGGCGTCCATAGTGGACTTTGTCATTTAAACTAGGTTTCCTTAAGCAGGCTGTGTACACACCCTACACTGAAAGCACATTATTTTCCTCAAGAAACCTGGGAACAGTAGTTTACCCCTCACAGAGCTACATTTCCTAGCTCAACAAACCATAGTTTCCAGAATTCTTTAGGCGAAATGACACACTTTAAATGTATGGTGTGCGCACAGTCCCAAGAGGGGTGGGGTGAGTTGAGGCCAGTTGATGTGGGTCCTGCTGATCATCTTTCTTTCCCACTGTGCATATGCTCTTGGGAACAATGTTATAATTTTGAAGAAGAAAAAAATATGTCTGAGCTCAAATCTGCTTGGAAATGTCACCCTTTGATCAGGACGCCTTTCACTGAACCCCTGATAGCCACGGGAAATTTTCAGAGGTTGCTCAGAAGGGAAGGAAATCAATGAAAAATGGAAATGGACTGCCTTCAAGTCCATCTCGACTTATGGCAACCATACGAATAGGGTTTTCATGGTAAGCGGTGTTCTGAGGTGGTTTTCTGAGGTGCCTTCCTCTGAGAAGGAAATTAACTCTGTCCTTATTTAGGCACTCTCCTATATTGTTACTTCATGTGATCTTGCGTTGAGTCTTGGCGTTGATAATATGACAGGCTGAGCCAAAGCAGGAATTAAGCCCTGCTTGAGGAGTAAATCCTACTGAAACTAACAGGGCTTTCTTTGCATATCAGTCAAGTGCATGACTGAAACCAAAGATATGTTTACTTGACACATTGTATCTGATAAAGTGCTCTCTGCCCACAGAGACTTGGATCTAGATACCTAGAGTAGGACCACTAAAATCAAATGGAGTTAAAAGTTAGTCATGACTGACTTAAGTCCGATTTATTTCAGTGGGTCTGCTTTAAATATGACTAAGTTTGGGAGCAACCCAGAAGGAAACAAATTTATTAGTCATTGCAGTGCTACAGATGCTTGATTTTTTGTTGTTGACTAATGCTTCTGTCCCTCAGGAATTGGCTTTTGGATAAAGTGGCCTTCAAGTTCTGAGTGGGAGAAACTCCAATAAAGTCAACAGGACTTACCGCTTAGAAAACTTTTATGTGACTAGGATGTTAGGCTACAATCCTGTGGATACTTACTTCAGAATTTGCCCTGTTGAACTGGTATGGAACTACTTTTGAGTAAGCTGGTATAGCTTTGGCTTGCAGTCCTAACGATACAAGTAAAGTTGTATTGAAGTTAATGGCACATCCAGGTAAACATGGTTAGAATCAGGGCTATAAGACTGCAAATATATTGTACTTTAGATGTGGTAAACTACCAAGTAACCATGTGTAGGATTAGGCTGCACAGCTTCATTGCTCACAGTGTTTGAAATTGTCTTTAGCAAGTCCTACTGAGTTCTATAGAACTTGTTTCTACACACATTTAAAAGTAAGTCCCATTGTAATCAATAAGATTTCTGCCTAAATGCGTTGAGTTTGAGCTTTAAAGTTGCAAACTTATGCACACTTAGAAGTTGGATTCGTTGACAATCAGATTTGTGTCTGCTTTAGGGTAAATGAGAGAATTTCTAAAGATACAGGTTTTGTCAACCCTCCATGAAGAATGATGCCTGCTGAAATTGTCTCTTACCGCTTATGTTAAGTGTACAAAAGCCTGTCATCATTCTCTCTTCCCTGTTATCCATGCCCAGACCACTGTGATTGTTACCACCTCAATGGTTGCTTCCATATCAATCCAGTGCATGGAAAGGCTTCTGACCATGTGGTTCCCTGATGCCATGTTTACTTTATTACACAAGTGACACACCTCCCAAGAAGTCAGGTGCTGCCTGTGTGTTATGGTAAACAAGGCACCACAGGAGCCTCATATGTGGAAGCTTTCTCGTATTTGGAATGGCTTGGGAGAACCGTGAAGCACTAACTGGAGTACATGACACGGAAGATTCTAGGTGGGCAAAAAGATTTCTAGAATAAGAGGAAGAAGGAAGTGTTGTCCTTTTGAGAGATGAGACTTTGTCCTCATGCCACATCATCAAGGCCTATAAACACTTAATGCTGTTCCATTTAGCTTCAGCTGAGAGCTGAATATTGCCTGGGGTGGGGAGGTAGTTAAAAACATTTCCTTGTGCCCGGTAACAGCTTCCCTCCCAGGAAAAATAGCAGCTCGGGTCATTTTACTGTGATGCAGGGAGAGGATTAAACACTTCCTCCCTGCATGCCATGGACCCAATCTTGATTGTGCCCAAGCTACTGTTTTTAAGGTAAAAACAAGACACACTGAATACATACACACATTTTTATTTCAGCACTGAGAGAGGACATATATGTCAACAAGCATATAGACAGAGGTGAACCAGTTGACATCATACACTTGGATTTTCAAAAAGCTTTTGACAAAGCTCTAGTCTTGAAATAAGAGGAGAGGTCCTTTTGTGGATCAGGAACTGGCTAGGAAACAGGAAGCAGAGAATAAATGGACAGTTATCCCAGTGGAGAAAGTGGAGTCCACCCAAGAATAGTATTGGGACCTGTGCTTTTTAACTTGTTCATGAACGGTCTAGAGTTAGGAGTGAGCAGTGAGGTAGCCAAGTTTGCTGATGATACTAAATTGATCAAAGTGGTTAAAACAAAAGGGGATTGCAAAGAGCTCCAAAAGGATCTCTCCAAACTGAGTGAATGGACAGTAAAATGGCAAATGCAATTCAATACAAACAAGTGCAAAGTGACACACATTGGGCAAAAAAACTTAATTTCACATACATGTTCAGGGGTCTGAACTGGTGGTGACTGATCAGGAACTAGACCTTGGGGTTGTAGTGGATAGCTCAATGAAGATGTTGACCCAGGATGCAGCAGCTGTGAAAAAGCCAAATTCCCTGCTGATGCTCCTGTCGAGGCTCTTGTCTCACTGTGGAATGGTGAGATGCATAGAGCCATCGACATGATCACTCCTGAGTGTCTCTGCTGTCACTGTGGAGCACCTTTGTATTCCAGTGATCTGAGTGCGATGAAACAGGTGAGTCAGTGACTGGAGCGCAGGTGGCGCACATCTCAGTCCAAACCTGACCAAACACGGGTAAGGCTGTATTATTGTGCCTACCATGTGGCGGTGGTGGTGGTGAAGAAATCTTTCTTCTCTGCCACCATTGTGTGCACAAGTAGCTGCCCAGCAGAGATTTTTCGAGTGGTGAATAGGCCATCTGGCCAGGAGAGCACTGCTCTGACACCCTTGGAGGCCTGCTGTAACAACTTTACAAGGCACTTTAGGGATAAAATTGATCAGATTCAGACAGACTAGTATGCAACAGTTAGAGCAAGTCCAGTGGAGGTGTCCAGAGCACTGTCTGTTTCACCTGTATTGGATCAGTTTCAATTATTGCTGCCTGAGGATGTGGACAAGCTGCTTGAAGAAGTGGAGTCCACCACCTGCCCCCTTGACTTTTGCTCATCTTAGCTGTTGAGAACTAGCCATAGGGAACTTACTGGGTGGGTCCAGGAAGTAATTAATGCTTAATGTGTCCCCTCCTTAAACAGCTCTCCCTGGACTGAGAAGTGTTAAACAGCTGCTGCCTAGTGGCAAATATCCCTTTTTTGAGCAAAGTTCTTGAGAAGGTGGTGGTGGTCCAACTTCAAGCATGCTTGGAGGAAAATGAGTACTTGGATCCATTCCAGTCTGGCTTCAGGCCTGGCCATAACACTGAAACTACCTTGATTGCCCTGGATGATGACATCTGCCAAGAGATAGATAGGGGGAATATGACCCTGCTCATTCTCCTTGATCTCTCAGTGGCTTTTGATACTGTTGACCACAGTATTTTCTGGAACATCTCAAGGAGGTGGGGGTTGTGAGCACTGTGCTTCAGTGGTTCCACTCATACATCCAGAGCCCCTTCCAAAAAGTAGTTATGGGAGACTACTGTTCAGCACCATGGGAATTATCCTGTGGTGTTCCGCAGGGTTCTATCTTGTCCCCCATGCTATTTACCATCTATATGAAGCCACTGGGAATTGTCATCAGGAGATTTGGAGTGAGATGCCATCAATATGCAGATAATGCCCAGCTCTAGCTCTCTATTCCATCTGAATTGGGAGAGGCAGTTAAGGTGTTGAACCAGTGCATGGAGGCAGTGATGGACTGGATGTGGGCCAGTGAATTGAAGCTGAATCCTGAAAGGACAAGGTGTTATGTGTCCAGAGTTCTCATGTCTTGGAGGTGGGAAGACAGCCTGTTCTGGACGGGGTTACTCTGTCCTTGAAGAAGCGGGTCTGCAGCCAGGGAGTACTACATGATCCAACATTGTCACTGAAGGTTCACATGGCCTCAGTGGCTAGGGGTGCCTTTTTCCAGCTCTGGTTTTGTCCCCTTTTAGACAGAGAAGACTTGGCCACAGTTTTCCATGCTCTGGTAACTTCCAGACTGGATCATTGCAGTGTGCTGTATGTGGGGCTGCCCTTGAAGATGACTCAGAAATTTCAACTGGCCCAAAATGTAGCAGCCAGATTACTGGTGGGGGTTCCTTTTAGAACTCATCTAACCCCTGTATTAAAACAGCTGCATTGGTTGCCAGTTCTTTTCTGGACCCAATTCAGGGTGCTCATGTTAGTGTTTCAAGCCCTAAGCGAATATCTGAAAGACCGACTCCTTCCCTTCAAACCCTCTTGAGTGCTGAGATCAGTAGAGGGGGTGTTTTTGGTACTTCCACTGCCCTCGGAAGCTTGGGGTGGTGGTGGCCTGGGAGAGAGCATTCTCTGGCAGCCCTTAGATGGTGGAACTCCCTCTCCACCGAGGTGCGTGTGGCAACTTTATTGTACCACTTTCAGTGAATGCTGAAGACGTACGTCATTACCTTGGCCTTCAGCACCTGAGATGTATATTTTTAGGGCCTACTCTATTTTCTGTGATGTTATTTAGGTTGTTTTTAACTGTTTCAATTATGTGTTTTAAAATTGTTGTAACTTGCCCTGGAACCTTTGGGTGAAGGGTGGGGGTGATGATGATGATGATGATAATAATAATGGAACTGAAAAATAAACTGCCAATATAATGCCAGTATACAAATCTATGGTGCAGTTACACTTTGAAAACACACAGTTCTGGTCATCTCACCTCAAAAAGTATGTTATGGAGTTGGAAAAGGTTCAGAAAAGGATGACCAAAATGATCAAGGAGATGGAGTGACTCCCCTATGAGAGAGGGTACAACATTTCTGGCTTTTTAGTTTAGAGAAAAAGCAAGTAAAAGCGACATGATAGTAATGTATAGAATTATGCATGGTGTGGAGAAAGTGGACAGAGAAAACTTTTCCGCTACAACTCATAGACATCCAATGAAGCAAAATGGTAGAAGGTTCAGGACAGTCAAAAGAAAGTACTTCTTCACATTGTGCGTTTTTAAACTATGGAATTTATTCCACAAGAAGTAGTGATGGCCATCAGCTTAGATGGCTTTAAATGAGGATTAGACAAATTCATGGAGGATAAGGCTGTCAATGGCTACTAACTCTGATGGCTATGTTCTACCTCCACTATCGGGCAGTATGCCTCTGAATGCCAGTTGCTATGAATCAAAAGTGTGGGGAATGCTGCTGCATTCAAGTCCTTCTTGCAAGTTTCCTATTGGCATCTACTTGACCACTGTGAGAACAGGATGCTGGGGTAACGGAGCCACTGGCCTGATCCAGCAGGCTCTTATTATTATGCAACCTGAGCAAATGAGGTGTTCTCAGACCTTGATCTACGCAGTAATGTAAAAGGGAGGGAGCATTGGGAGGGAGGAATTGATGGTGGGAGGTGTGTATTGTGCATCTGGCTATTGCAGGGGTTGGGGGTATTTGCATAGGAAAATTTATATGCAAGGGGGGTGCTTGACCCTGAGTCATGACTGCTGATTCTCTACAGTAAATTCTCGCTCCCCCCCAGCCCGCAGTCTTGAAACCTAGCTGGGAGAAAACAGGTTAAAAATGGCCAGGAGTAGGGGATGCTACAGAGGAGATTTGGGTGACAGGGAACCTCCTGCCTTCTAATCATTCTTAGGGGGAAAGCATGAGTCCCATACTCTGCACCTCGTGTGCTTTTAATTTCATCTTCAGTTCAACTAATACAGTGACTACACTTGACTTGTATTTTTTCCCTGTTCTTTGCTATGTAGTACTTTTGTGAAGACTGAACAGTGCTGACAAAACAGACATATTTTTCATGTCCTGTTTTTCCCCTTAAACAACCTATTGCAATTTAATTGTGTTTGTTATCTAATTAAGGTTGCAATCCTACACATACTTGAAGTCCTGTTAAAATCAACTGGCCTTCTTGGACAGGGCTGGGTTCTGTGTCTCTGTCTGCTTTGGCTCACATCTTCTATGTTGGTGCTTATTTCTATAAGCATAGCTTGGCAAAGGCCTTGGGAAAACTGGACTAAACATGGTGACCTCACACAGCATCTTCTTTTCCTGAACACCCAAGCTGCATAAGAATCCTTTCACAGTTTTAGAAATATTTTACCATTTTAAATAGTGGTTGATTGAAATAAAAGTGTTGATGGTGGAGGCTGGTGGCTTTGATAAATCCCAGAGTGGATTCACTGCCCCACTGACACTGGAGCCACCAGCCTCCACTGGGTGTTGATCTAAACATACTTTGTTGTAGGCAGTTTGTAGCCTTGGATCGGGATACCTATTTCCACCCACATGTAATTCATCTAATCAGGTTCATTGGGAACCGGGTGAACCTTTTGATCTACATGTTGATATGGGCATCCAAATTGGCTCCATATGCTAACTGCCATAGCTGGACTGTGTCTGTTGTCTTATTTGATCTGTATTTCTTTGCTATTATTGTGTGTTAATGCTATTAAGAAATTCAATACTGTATTATTTAATACATTAACATTCTTTATAAAGAGCTAATTTGTTTGAGCTGAATGATCCCCTGTGGATCGTTTTGCTGTTTAAAATGTGTGCACCAGACTGTTGTCCACCAGCTTGCCAGATTAATTCAATTAAAACTGCCATCTTAAAATATATTTCAGTCTCAGATCCAAAGCATTTTGCTCTTGGGAAATAATCTCTGCTTGAGTGTGAATTTAGCCTAGCATAAATCTTTGTTGTTACTTCCTTTTACAGTTAGTTAATTTACTAGAAAGCAGATTTCATAAACGATTGATTATTAGTGTTTATTGTGATTAACAGCTAATCATCCTTATCCAATAAACACTTTACTGCTTCAAGCAAACATAAGATGTTGCAGCTTGGTGTAAAACAGGCTGTGGCTGCAATTCAGCCCCCATTTGGACATGTTAACAAGTCGTTTCATGTGACTAATAAATAAATAAATATTATTATTAGTAGTAGTAGTAGTGGTAGTCCCTGATGCTCTGTCTTGTGGTGTGCAGATCAACTTTCAGAAGTGTGAAGAGGTAACTATTTTTATCCACAATACTGCAGACTCAAAATAGATTAGAAAATTACTACTAGCCTGGTTGCCTTTGACAAGTAAAATTGCAACTAGGTGATCAGGCAGAAGTGCTTTTGTAATCTCCAAGAGTGGTTATTTTTCCCCTTTCAGTGTACCACAAATGATTAGTATGCTGGAAACATTTGTGAGTTGGATTGAACATGACAGAGTGACTGAAATATTAGAGGCGTGTTAGTGGTTCTGTCCCTCTAAAAGTGCACCAAAGGGGCTGGGAGTGTAAAGTATGAGGAGTCTCCAGGGTGGGTTGGCATCCTAAATCTGAAGAGAACAGTTAGGGGAAAGGCTATTTCCTATCTGGGTTGATAGAATGAGTCTCTACACCCTCTTTCCCTATCCCTTTCAACCTTGAAAGGTTTATGTACACCACTATTAGTATGATGCTTCCAGGAGCCATCAAGAGGGTTAGTGCCATTTCCTTGGTCTCCCTGAAAAGTTTTCATACTGTTGTCTTTGGTCCCTGAGGATCACTTCACACGTTCCATTTTTAAAGATGTACACCTAATTTATTTATTTTATCATTTATTTACTATACAGAAGACTGCCCAGTAACTTTGTTTTCTGAGTGGCCCGTGTAATCCAGTATTAGAAAATCAAAGTGTATTATACTTTATCTCAGCAGAAAGGATGGATAAAAACAGATAATTCAAAAGTATATAGCTTATAAAATAGTGGATAAAAACATGAAAATAGCTTGTTATTTAAAATCACTGGGTTTTAAAATGTATAGTTTATTAGGGTTTTCACACATTATTACAATAAAATGGTATGATCCCTTACTCCCTCCTCTTACCCCCCCTTCCCATCTCCCCTACCTCCCTTTGCCCTCATGCCCTTTTCTTTTTCTTTACATAAATTTTCATTTCTGATGTTCAGTTGTTTGACATGTTATGCAGTGCTCAGGTTCATATGCTCAGAACGAGGGTTAAGATAGATGAGTGTCAATGTTCTGCTGGAGTCCCAGTTTAATAAATGTTGAGTTGGAGAGGTTTTTGCTCCTACATTGCATTGTGCCTATCACTTCTTATAGTTTTAGGTTTTACTTGGAGAAGAGTTCCAAAAATGCACGCCGAATCTCTTGGAAGAGTGATTTTTTTGTGTATTTTATAGAGCAGAATTTCCTCATGTGTTGCTTGTTACTGAAGGTCTTGTATCCAGTTTTCTGTGCTCAATGTGGCCCAGGCTTTCTAAAGTTGAAGGACAATTCGTTTTGCTGTTAGCATGGCTTGGTGAAACCATTCTTCCTATCCTTTTGATAGCCCCCACCTGGCAGGAATGTAGCTGTTTGCTGTGTTGGTGTCTCCTATTAGTAGGGATTTGTCCAGAACCAAGTCAATTCTAGCTTGTATTTACTTCCAGAAGGGTTTGATTACTGGGCAGTTCCATAGTAGGTCTGCTTGTGGCTGTTCGCATAGTAGATCTGCTTGTGGCTGTTTGCATCTCCAGCAATCATCTGTGGGTATAATGGCCCTGCAAGTTAAAGCATGCTGATGTCCAATAGGCTTGGAAGTGTATTTTCTGTTGGGTTACCCTCAGCCTAATGTCATGGGTGGCTAGTTTAATACTGCATAGGGCTTTATTCCCATTGTGCAGGTGGTAAGTGAGCTTCTGCCAGCCTTTCCCAAGTTTTGGGTCCCCAGATGTTGTTGTACTACAACTCCCATCAGTCCTAGCCAGCATGGCCAATGGTCAGGAATGATGGGAATTATAGTCCAGCAACAGCTGGGAACTCAAAGCTTGGGAAAGGCTGTATTCTTTGCTCCACTTATGCTTAACTGGGTCTAGATCAGGGCTTAGTGTGTTACATACTGATGAGTACTGACACTTATTAAGTTTTCTTAAGAAGATGAAGATGAGTACTGTTTGCAAGAGATCTGGTGTGTCTGTTGCACTCAGTGCATCTGGGCCAAATTTTGCTGCTATGATGTGCTTGAGTTGTAAGAATTGCCAGGCACCTTCGGGGAGAGATCGAATTCTTCCTTAAAGGTCCCAAATGTTTTAAATTCATTGCTCTGTATGATGACCTGTGTGAGGTCCAGGATACCCCTCTCTGCCCATGTTTTCCATAAAGATGGATTACTGGTTATTGTTATGTGTGGGTTGCCCCAGATGGTGAGGTCTGCATATGCAAATGGGTCAAAGTGCAGCTGGTCTGCTGTTTTCACCTAGGCCTGTCTGGCAGCAACTATGGTGGAAGTGTATGTTGCAGGGAGTCTCAGGTGCTTAGAGCCCAGTGCTGCCCTACTCTGCAGTGGGACTAGGCTGTCCAGTTCTATCTGTGCCACTATGGGATTGCATAGTCTACTTCTTGCTGCAGTATCTAACTTGTGCGATTAGGTATTTGTTATAGTGTACTTGTAGGTCTGGAAGGTTAAAGCAATTTCAATTCAATTCAACCCTTTGCCACTGGGACCTGCAGTGCCAAGTGGGGCCTGTTGTTGGGACCCCACAAAAAAGTATTTCTGGTGAAGTATTTCTGGGGGGGGGGAAATCACCATTTTTTAAAAGGCCTGGGAGAATTTTTAAAAAGTCTTCACCTGGTGCTGAAATGACCATAAGAAAAGTGTCAGGCACACCTTTCAGGAGGTGGGGACTATTAGAGGGGGGCCATACTGAGAAGGCCTTTTCCCTAATGACCACCCACCTCATGTTCCTTGGTCAGGACACATGAAGCAGCACCTCTGAAGAGGATCTTAAGATGTGTGTAAGTACATATGGGAGAAGGTGATCTTTCAGGTATTTATTTATTTATTTCCATTTCTATACCGCCCCTAGCCTATGGCTCTCTGGGCGGTTCACAGCAAGGAATAAAATACAATACAGTAAAAAGAAATCAGATAAAATCCCTAAAACAGACAGCTTAAGCATTTAACAACTTGATATAAAATTAACTTAACATCCCAGCCCCAATCCTTGTTCCTGTTCCTAAAAGTTTAAAGGATGAATGTGAACACATGCACTTGTCAGGGAGCTGTGATTGGCTGTAGCCCCTTATTATTATTTATTATATTTATACCCTGCCTTTCTTTTCATGATAGAAACCCCAGGTGGCTTACATCTGGTTCCCAGGCAGTCCCCCATCCAGGCACTGACCAGACCTGACCCTGCTTAGCTTCAGCAGGGAGCTCGCCTCACATGCCTTCAGACCATAGCCTGTTGAGTGTACACTTGGTGGAAAACCTGGGTCTGCCTTACATAATGTGTAGGAAACACAAAAAAACATGAAGCATCCAATCATGTAAACAAAAAAATGTATCTCAGAGATGCTAGAAAGGATTAATGTTTATTGTTATGCTAGGCTGTCATCCATTGTAACTAAGATGTCACTCTCACCTACTTCTATTGGCTTAATCTTATTTATAAAGTCCATTGGATCCTGTATGCATGAGGGATATACATCAACAAGTCCTACTAGAAGTCACCAAACTGACAGGTCATCACCCACGTTGTCATTGTGTATATCAGTGATATACTATGAAAATGACAGATTTTAAAGATCATTTTAATATTATCTAACATCATTCACTACATGTTATATCAACAATGTAATATACATTATTGAAGAACAGGGAAGCATCTTGGTAACAAAAGGAACTAAAAGACTGGTACTCCTCTAGTGGGTCATTTTTTAGAGAATAATCATGCAAAAACAGATTTTCAATTCTGGGCAGTGGAGAAAGTTTATCAGGCAAATGAAAACAATCCTGTTCAGGAAAGAAATGCAGTGGATTTTGAAGCTGAAAACTATGGCCCCTCAAGGTCTAAATGAAGAACGATTTTTTACCTTTTTAGGTATTGTCCTGTTTCTCATGCTAATTGGGTAGAGTAGTAAAACTGCATAGATAAGTGAAAAGAATTCAGTTTCTACTGGATAGAAATGTGCTTTCTAGAAATATTCCCATAATACACCAAGCCAGTGTGATGCAGTGGTTAAGTTGTTGGACTATGACCTGGGAGACCAGGGTTCAAATCCCCAAATAGTCATGAAACTCACTTGGTGACCTTGGGCCAGTCACTGTCTCTCAGCCTCAGAGGAAGGCTTGGTAAACAACCTCTGAATACCGCTTAACATGAAAACCCTATTCATAGGGTCGCCATAAGTTGGAATCAACTTGAAGGCAGTACATTTACATTTAGTTGGGAATTTGATGATTCCTATTTGGGTCTCTCTCTCTCTCTCTCTCTCTCTCTCCCTCCCCTCCCTCTCTCTCCCTCCCTCCCTCCCTCCATAGTGAAGATACCTGAGTTTGGCTGCAAATTCTGTAGGAGCTTTGCCCTGTAATGTCCCTTAAAATGGATGGTCTTTGAGCAACATACAAAGAAATAGGTGAGGTAATATGTCTGCATATGATATAAGCAATAAAAATTGCTTACAACCATGGCAGACTAAACTTAGAGAGCTTATGCTACCCTGGTTATCCTGGTATCAACTCAGTTTGTGTTTCCAGGGGAAAAAATGTTATTGCCTGGGATACACAGCAGTTATCATTGGGAGAAAAGCTGATATTAAATATGGGGAGTACAGAGAAAGGTCTGGTCTCTAATCTATACAGATTTCTACTGGATTGGGTTATGCTAGATCTCACATTAAAACAGTTCTGGGAGACAGACTTGGACTATCAAATAGATGGTGACATCTGGAAGAACATGTGGGTGAAATTCCCATACAAAGCAGTAACTGCCTCTTACAGGAAAGTAGCCTTAAAAACAATTCAAAAACGGTATCTGACCTCACTCTACATGGCACGTCTCCTCAGAACTGGTTCCCAAGGCTGCTGGCATAGCTGTGGGGACCAGGGTTCATGTAGGTACGTGTGGTGGGATTGTAATAAAGTAGCAGGGTTCTGTACCTTGGTTCATACGGAAATACAAAGATTACCGAATCAACAAATGCACTTTACACCTGAGCTTGCTTTATTAAACATCTTCACTGGAAGGAATTTGGACTTACAATTCAAAATACTGATTGGATTCATGTTAGCTGCAAAGCTGCCAGATTCGTGATAGCTAGATAGTGGGAAACGCTGGATGGTCTGACTTTGGAGAAGTGGCACTGCAAGTTATGGGAAATTAGTTGTTAGAGAAACTGTTGCAAAAACAAACTGGCCAGAGGAAAAAGAAAAAAATGATACTTTTGAGGCAGAATGGTGTCCATTTATTCAAGCCTCAACAACGAACAATGGAAGTAGTGAAGTACCCTCACCATTCAAAACTCTATGGTTAACATAATATACCGTAATATAGGTTGCATACTTACAAGTTCACTGTAAAAAATAGAATAGGAATTAATGCAGGTAACTGGCAAAGGATTGGGGGAGGCGGGATGGTTCAGGTTGAGGGATGGGAGGGGGTGGAGAAGGATTTATATTATTATTATCTATGTTTACTTACCTGCAGTGTTTTTCATATGTGTAAAATGATAAAACAATTTAAAAGGCACACAACTTTCTCTGCAGGGCTTTTTCTGTGACAGCACTCACCAGTATGGAGTACCGGCACCTCTTTTTCTGCTGCCAATGGCAGACATTTTGTGCTGGCACCCACCCACCCACTTTTATCAATATAAGAGTACCGGCTCCTCATTTTTTTACCAATAAACACCACTGATCCAAGGTAAGAGTGGGCTAAAGTTTCTGAGCTCAATTGTTTATCCTGATATTCATTGTTAGTCCCTGTGAACATCTTCTACAGGCCAAGAGGCACTGCCCTACAGATGTACTAAAACATGAATGATTAAGTAATCAATTTCCACTCAGAATTAGTACATTGACCACCTCCACACTTCAAAGATGCACCTTTTCTTGTTGACTCATTAAAATTTATGAAACAGGTGGATTATTTTCAAAACTAGTTTTGTCATTTTTCATTACTGGCATCATCATCAATTGCAATGAAGGATGTTATGTAAATGTTGGCAAACCTGAATGTCTTCAGTACAGTCACCCTTAAGCCCCATACAATCATGCAATGAAATTCTGGATAGCTCACTGGGAAACTAAGGGGTACTTTAGGTTACAGGACCTCTCCACAAATAATAATCCAGACACACAACAGCAATTACAGGTGGACTTGCAGGGTTTGAATGTAAATTGGTTGTATGTTAGACAAATTACACATGCCAGATCCAAATGTTTGTGCACAAACCACAAGGTCCCTTACGAGGGTGGAACATATTTTTTTGAATTTGGGATCAGGGAAAGGATTGGTTGCTGAACTATGTAAAGAATTGGTGCATCTGACCACAGGATCACTGAAAGGGTTGAAGGCTCTGTGGGGAGGATATGGGCATTCAGTTAGACAGTGTACAATGGTCAAACTTGTGGATTTGGAAACCAATTAAATTGATTTCAGCACAAATCAGAGAGGCTTCCTTAAAGACATATCATAGATAGTATAGGACCTCAGTGCAGCTCTCATGAATAATACTAGGTGTATCTCTGGATGTGGAAACCAAGGTACCTATTTCCACCTTTGGTGGGGCTGCCCTCAGGTCCAGTCATTCTGGTCCTGGTCAACAGTCTTTGTTAAATTGTTAAATTCCACATTCAGATGGTACCCTAATTGGCTCTTCTCTCAATTTTTGATGGTTCTAATGTAAATATATATTTTTAAAGACTTGGCAGTATATTTATTGTTTGCTGCATGGCTGCTTATCACTCAGAAATTGAAAACTTTAGATAAATTGGATCTCTCTGTATGGGATGCTGCTATTCTAGAAAAATTTACTCTCCTTTGTTCTCTTCTGCTTTATTGTTGTTGTTGTTGTTGTTATTATTATTTAGTATATTTGTAGGTCACTTTTCATCACCAGGTAAGCTCAAAGCGGCTTCCGTTGCAAGAATAATACAATATCATAAAAACAAATCAGGACAAGGAGTGGCTAGCCCGTAAGCCACATTTGCCCCTCCAAATTTGTCACATTTTTAAAAAAATGTCTGCTCTTGTGAATCCCTTGCTGTGATACCATGGATGCTAAAAGGGTTTTTGTGCCCTCCCCATTTCTCCATTTTTAATTTTTTTAAAAATTGCAATTTATTTTTACTGACTACTCCCACAGGTCCCCCATTGTGATATTATGATATCAAAAGGTTTTTTGTGGCCCTTCAAAGCCTCCCCCCCCCATTTGTCCATTTGTTGTTTTAAAAACTTTTTTTATTGACTTCTGCCATACGTCTGGAAGGTAGACTTTATTTATTTGTTGCATTTATATCCCACCTTTCTCATAAGGAGCTCAAAGTGTCATACATGGTTCTCCCCCCTCTCCATTTTATCCCCACAACAATTCTGTGAGGTAGGTTAGGTTGAGAGACTGTGACTGGCCCAAGGTCACCCAACAAGCTTCATGGGTTTGAACCCTGGTCTCTCAGGTCCTAGTCCAACACTCTAACCATTATACCACACTGGCTCTAACTGCTACATCACACTGACCTTCATCACTATGATGGCCTTTACACTACAGAGATGGAATAAATGCTGCAAAAATAATTGTATCATTCATTGAATGAAACTGGCAAGGTACTGAACAATAGTCTGATGTCTCAACGTTGACAGTTTTTAAAATGCAAAATAATTCATGGGATTCCTCCATCTCAAAAAAAAATAGCTTTTCGTGGCATTTTTTAATAATTAAATAGTACAGGCTTAGATTGTTTTAGGTTTAGGCAGTACTGGGATGTCTGTTGTCTCTGGCAATTGAAGAGGCAACCCGTTCAGTTTCTAAAAATGATGATAAGGACTGCATCCTCTTACGTTCTTCAATAACAGCACTTGACTGACCTGAGTTACCTGTGTGGGCTATAAAGCCTACTCTAACCTGCCTGCTCTGCTTCTAGCTATCTGCAGTCTTTCCAGCAATTGTAACTGGACCTTGCCAGCACACAAGTACTTGATGCCTGAAGTCATGTATCTGACTTTGAACGGCTGCATTATGGGGAATGGAAGATGTCTGAGCCCAATACCTTCCGCATGTGGTCCTGCTTACTTAATGAATGCTGGTATGATATGACCTTAGGGTGTGCCTTAATCTTCCCTTGCACTGTGATATTTTGGTGCAGTCCCCTCACACTGTTATAATACGTGCCTTTTTTCTCCGGCATTAAGGAAAATGGGTCTCTAGGTGCACACCAACCTGGAGGGATATTAATGTAACTTTTAGAAACTCTGTGCTGCAGCCCAGAATAATTCAAACATGTATCAGGGATGATGTCTGTACCTGCCTGAGTTTAAACTGTGAAATAACAGCCTCCAAGCAAGATTTCTTTCTTGGCTGTGGATAGTATATATTTCTTGCAAATAAAATAATGTTGAATGAATGAGACTGGGAGAAAATTGCTTTCCAAAATATCTGCTCTGTCTGATCAGTGTGTAAATTGGAATGATAGCACACAAAAGCTCGTCTGTCTTGCTTTCATCCTGACTTTCCCAAGGCTGCATCTCAATCTATCTCAGAAATTAAGCTTTCTGTGTGCCCCTCTCCATCCTATATCTTATTACAGAAAGCCAAAGTTTAGAATGCATAAAACATCTATTAAGAAGCTTTTAAAGTACATAAAATATATAAAAAAGAAACCTGTTATCTCTTTCTCTGCTCTAATGTGAAATTTCTGCTTTTAAAATAATAATACTGCACCCTCAAAAGTCAAAGTTAAGCATTTTAAGTCCTACTGATTTCAGAAGAAATTTATGTGCTTAACTCTCATTTAAATCAATAGGACTTCAAAGCAATTAGCATTCAGCCTTTGCAAACTAGTGCCCTCCAGAAGTTAACTACATTTCCCATCAGCCCCAGCTAACAACATTGGAGGGAGGGAACCAAGTTGGTGAAGGCTGACATATAAAGCAAATGTCAAAGAAAGGTTGCTAACTTTCAAGAATACAGAAATCTGGAGCAGGGCCTGGAAAATTCTTGCAGGTTAGAGTTGTTAGAGGCAATGCAGGATCTGAGGAATTAACGGTGGCAACTAGTGGAAACTAGCAGTTCAAGAGCAGAGTTGTGACAACTCGTAGACAGAGTCTGGCAAAACCTGTAGTCAAGGATTTTGTGAGCCCAATACTGGTTGCTGACAGAACACACTTTTACTTGACAGACAAATAAAATACTGGCTGGTTGACAACCCAAGGTCAGGGTGCTTCATGTACATTATCTTAATAATTCTTACAACAATCCTGTGAAGTAGGCCGCTATTGATACTGATATTGTCTGCGTGTATTGGTAGAGGGGGTTGTTGAGAAAATAGTGGCTTACATTTGGTCAGCTAGGTCGCTTCCAGATAGCTTCTTCATTGACCATTCATCCTGATTTGTTTGAACAAAGTTTATGGGGATGTTAGATAGCATTGACTATTTATTTTTATTTATTAATTTATTTATTAAATTTATTAGTCGCCCATCTGGCTGGCAATCCAGCCACTCTGGGCGACGTACAAAATTAAAACATATAGTTACATTAAAATATTAAAATCTCAACCAATAATAATAAAACCTGATTTGTTTGGGGGGAGGTATATGACTTTGCATCAAGAAATTGTTATCCCACACTTTCCAGTCCACTTTACCATCACCTTCCTTATTGCAAAAGTCTGATTTTGTGGGAGAAGCATGTTTGTTCCACAAGACATCCGAATCAACTTTAATTGTGCAACCTAAATTTGTTGATATGTGATTGAATCCTACCCCAAAACAGCAGCAGTCTAGAAGCACCCCTGGTGACTGGCAAATGTGAGATTTTAACCAGGAGCTCTGAATACCACTTACCATAAAAACCCTATTCATAGGGTTGCCATAAGTCAGAATCGACTTGAAGACAGTCCACTTCCACTTTTCTAGGTCTCACTGTGCTATGAAACCATTGTGGTAATGAACACCAGAAAGCATAGATTTCTAATGGCAACATTTTCATTTTAACAGTTAAATATATGGATAGCTAAATATATGTGAACAATTTACAAAGTGACAATTATATATAACCAATGAATGGTAAATAAAATCCTTGGGGTCATAGTGGACAGCTTGATGAAGATGGCGACCCAGTGTGCGGCAGCTGTGAAAAGGCAAATTCCATCCTAGGGATCATTAGGAAAAGTACTGAAAATACAACTGCTGATATCATAATGCTGTTATACAAATATGTGATGCGACTGCATGTGGAAAACTCTGTACAGTTCTGATTGCCTCACCTCAAAAAGAGTAAAATAAAGTTCCAAAAAGAGCAACCAAGATGATCACTGCAATGGAGCGACTTGCCTGTGAGGAAAGGTTACAGCATTTGAGGCTTTTTAGTTTAGAGAAAAGGCATGTAAGAGGTGACATGATAGAAGTGAATAAAATTATGCATGGCATGGAGAGAGTGGATAGAGAGAACTTTTTCTCCCTTTCGCATAACACTTGAGCTCGTGGACATCCAATGAAGCTGAATGTCAGAAGATTCAGGACAGATAAAAGAAAGTACTTTTTCACGGCAGTGATGGCCACCAACGTGGACAGCTTTAAAAGAGGATTAGACAAATTCATGGAGGACAAAGGTATCAAAGGCTACTGGCCGTGATGGCTATGCTCTGCCTCCACAGATGGAGGCAGTATGCTTCTGAATACCACCTGCCGGAAACTGCAGGAGGGGAGAGTGCTCTTGCACTCAGGTCTTGCTTGTGGGTTTCCCACAGGCGTCTGGTTGGCTGCTGTGAGAACAGGATGCTAGTCTAGCTGGCCAGTTGGCCTGATCCAACAGGTTCTTCTTATGTTCTTATCCTAAAGAGAGAGGGAGGGAGAACAAAAGGTGAATGCTCTGCCATTTCCAATGGCCTGCTCAGCTTGTGCTAGCAAGGGGGAAGTGATCATCGAGCAGCGTTTTGCTGGTTTTGTTTTCTTTCTGAGCTTTTATTTTCTTTAAACATTGTCCCTCTCATCATTTCCAATGCACACATATGCTGCCTTCAGGGCTGTTGTAAATTCTCCCCATTTAGAGTAGGGGCATGTCCAGGGACTGGGAAGGCTACACCTTGATCTGTCCCTGACATGTCCCCTTGGCAGGCTGTGGAGCCGTTGCACCTGTGCCTTCCTCCAGTGCATCTCTGGCACTTCTCTGTCGCTCCCAATTTTTCTCTACGGACTATTGAAGTCAGAGCTCTGATGCCAGTGAAGCAAGGACCACAGAGGTTTCCACAGGGCAGGGTGGGATCTTACTGGTATGGACCTCTCTATCCGTCCTTCAGGTGGGAGATCTGAAATGTGCTGTGACCCTTAGGGGCCCTTGGATTGCAGCCAAAAAAGTAGACATTAACTAGATAATTCATAAAAACGGAACATGAATTCTTTTGTTGTCTCCCAAAGCTTTGCAGGCTTTATTTTACTTTTGTTTGCATGCAGTAGTAAGCATGCAAGTTTAATTTAATATTGATTTTTAAAGATTAATAATTCTCTGAAGCTTGTTTGTGCTTTAGCTTCTGTTAAGATGTTAAGGAATGCAAAATGTATTTTCCATATTAAAGTAACCAGATACTTTGTGTTGCATCTCCTAGAAGAAACAAAGAATTATTGGTGAAGGGCAGGCATACGTGGAGATAGGGATTGCCTCCCCCCCTTTAAAGGTCTAGATCAATAGCTTTCTGTTTTAAATTTAAATAAGAGGTATAGGTGACAGCTAGTGGAACAAAGAGGAAGCATCAAAGAGTTTGTTCCATCTATCCATTGATTCTGGTTCCTTGTTTTTTATTGCTGCTGTTGTTTAAAACTGTTGTATTTGCGGTTTCATTTATTTTCCTTTTTTTAATACATGTAAGGTAGTATCTTTCCAGGCTGTCAGGAGATAGTACTCATGAACGCAAACTGGGCTTTATTGTAGAAGGCTTCCAAATGCTTATTGTGAAACATTTTCCCTTGGTTAGGTAGTGAGGAAGAGAGTTAATTCTGGCAGTCTGCTATAAACAGTAATACTTGGCGTCAAATGCTATTAAGGAGATTATGTTATCTCTTAGGAACAGAGAGTGCTATGGTTAGGGGTAAATTAATTTCCTAGGGTGCTACAGTAAATTTTTCTTGTAACTGGAAACTTTTTAATTGGAGCCCCTTGGGAACAATACACTGAAAACTGGACAGATGTTTTCTTTTCATTATCCCACTTCCCCTGAGTTTCTGAGTTTTTTGTAGGGGCATTTTGGTAATGTTTAGAAAATCTGGGAAATATGCTTACACTGATATCTTTGGTGGGAGTTAGTAAAAAAAGGAGTCTGTGCCTTCTTGGAGCCTCAGCCTGCCCAATGATCTTCCTGTTTATGAGTGGTCAGTTTGGAGCTGAGGTCAGGGTTCATCTCCTGACTCCTCTTGAGTCCATTTCCATGTGGGCAGGCAAGACCAACCATCCCTGCCCAGGGCCAGATTAAAATCTTTGTTAGGTCCTGGGCATTCTCATAATCATAGGCCTGCACATTTTAATTTGTTCTAACACCCAATTATTTGTCTTTCTCACAGTCCGTGGTATCCACAAAGCTCTCCTCCAACACCACATTTCATATTAGTTGATTTTTCTCTTATCTGCTTTTTTCACTTTCACATCCATACATAGAGATCGGGAATACCATGGTCTGAATGATCCTGACTTTAGTGTTCAGTGATACATCTTTGCATTTGAGGACCTTTTCTAGTTCTCTCACAGCTGCCCTCCCCAGTCCTAGCCTTCTTCTGATTTCTTGACTATTGTCTCCATTTTGGTTAATGACTGTGCTGAGGTATTGATAATCCTAGACAAGTTCAATGTCCCCATTGTCAAATTTAAAGTTACATAAATCTTCTGTTATTACTTTAGTCTTCTTAGCGTTCAGCTGTAGTCCTGCTTCTGTGCTTTCCTCTTTAACTTTCATCAGCATTCGTTTTAAATCATTACTGGTTTCTGCTAGTAATATGGTATCGTCTGCATATCTTAAATTATTGCTATTTCTCCCTCCAATTTTCACCCCTCCTTCATCTTGCTCCAATCCCACTTTCCGTATGATATGTTCTGCATATAGATTAATGTCAGTTTCGGGGCTGGGACTGGGCTGTAACTAAGCAGCCGGCAGCTAGCTAGGTCATAAATCTGCCAAGGCCAGCAGGTAACAGGAGCCGGCTGGAGAAAGGAATGCTTCTAGCAACTGTACCAGTAGCAGTGTCGGTAAGCGTCATCGAGGTGGGGAAGCTAGGTTCAGAAAGCCAGGGGTTCAGTCTGAAGGGTCTGGAGTCTGCGAACTACATTTCATGTGGAGGTCATGCCCGACGTTGTAGTCAGCAACACACTGAAGCCAGGGTCTGTCTTTTAAAGAACACCTCTGCAGACAGGTGGGAACAATCACCCCTCTGGCTTCTGCAAGCGTGCCGGCCTTAAACGGACAGGCCGGCCCCTCTGCTCCCTGACTTTGTGTCGCCTCCGCTCTGCAGGTGGGAGGGGAGCCTCCTGGTCTCTGTCTGATTCAGGCTGAAGAGCTTCAGCTGTATCTTGGACGGTCTCCAGCTGAGGGGGAGTAGAAGCTGCATTTTGAGGAGTTTCCTCTGTTTCCCCTTCTGGGTCTGTGGCTGTTACTCCTGAGTCGTCCTCGTCTGACGAGTCCTCTGAAGGGGCCATGACAATTAAATAAGTAGGGTGATAAAATATACCCATGTCTCACACCCTTTCCAATTGGGAACCAACCAGTTTCTCCATATTCTGTCCTTACAGTAGCCTCTTGTCCATAGAATAGATTGTGCATCAGGACAATCAGATGCTGTGGCATCCTCATTTCTTTCATTTCTTTTAAAGCATTCCATAGTTTTTCATGATCTACACAGTCAAAGGCTTTGCTGTAATCTATAAAACACATGGTGATTTTCTTCTGGAATTCCTTGGTCCTTTCCATTATTCACCATATGTTTATGATATGATCCCTGGTGCCTCTGTTCTTTTTAAATCCAGCTTGGACATCTGGCATTTCTCGCTCCATATATGGCCTTTGTTGTAGAATCTTGAGGACTACTTTACTTGCATGGGATATTAAGGCAATAGTTTGATAATTACTGTGTGCTCTGGGATCCCCTTTCTTTGGAATTGGGATGTATATGGAACACTTCCAGATTGTGGGCCATTGATGTTTTCCATATTTCTTGACAGATTTTTGTCAAAATTTGCACAGATTCAGTCTCAGTAGCTTGTAGCAACTCTGTTGGTATGCCATCTGTTCCTGGTGATTTGTTTCTTCCAAGTATTTTCAGAGCAGCTTTCACCTCACATTCTAAAATTTCTGGTTCTTCTTCATATGGTTCCTTTGTGAATAAACCTGTCATCCTGGCATCTCTTTTATATAATTCTTCAGTGTATTGCGTCCATCTTCCTTTTATTTCATGTTGGTCAGTCAGTGTGTTCCCCTGTTGATTATTCAACATCCCTACTCTTGGTTTAAATTTCCCTTTGATTTCTTTAATCTTTTGGAATAGGGCTGTTGTTCTACCTTTGGACTGCGACCTGGGAGACCAGGGTTCGAATCCCCACACAGCCATGAAGCTCACTGGGTGACCTTGCGCCAGTCAGTGCCTCTCAGCCTCAGAGGAAGGCAATGGTAAACCCCCTCTGAATACCGCTTACCATGAAAACCCTATTCATAGGGTCGCCCATAACTCAGGATCGACTTGAAGGCATTCCATTTACCTTTGGGTGTTAGCATTTATTTCTTGTTACAGTAGGGGCCCGCTAATACTGCGAGTTAGGGACCAGGCCCCCGCTGTAAAGCGGAAATCGCCGTAAAGTGGAACCCCATAGACTATAATGGGCTGCGTTGCACGAAAATGACGCGAAAGCGTCGCAAAATGTCACAAAATGGCAAAATTGGCTTTAAAACGGTGAATATCCCGATTGAAAGCCACCGTATCAGCGGAACGCTGTAAAGCGGAATGCTGTAAAGCGGGGCCCTACTGTAATTGGTTGCAGCAGCAGGGAAGCTCTGGCAAAAAGAGCTCTCTTCTCTAATCCTCTTTCAAATATTAAACCTGAGGCCAGAAGGAGGAGGTCCACAACACACAATGAACGCTGTCCATTTCCATTTCCATTTATTATTTCCTTTTATTTCATGTCAGTTAGTCAGTCTGTTCCCCTGTTGATTATTCAACATCCCAACTCTTGGTTTAAACTTCTCTTTTATTTCTCTAATCTTTTGGAATAGGGCTCTTGTTCTTCCCTTTTTGTTGTCCTCTTCTATTTCTATACAATAACTATTGTAATAGTTCTCTTTGTCCCTATGTACTAGTCGCTGTATTGTTGCATTTAGGGTTCTGTCCGTGTTTCTGTCTCCTTTTGCTTTTGCTTTTCTTCTCTCTTTAACCATTTTAAGAGCTTCTTCAGTCATCCATTGAGGTCTTTCTCTTTCAACAACATTGTATTTTTGCATTCTTTCCTGATAATGTCTCTGACTTCAGTCCATAGTTCTTCTGGTTCTCGCTCAGCTAAGTTTAAAGCCTCAAACCTGTTCCTTATTTGATCTTTATATTATTCTGGAATGTTATTTAAATTGTATTTTGGCATTATGATTGCTTCGTTGTTCTTTAGCTTTACTCTGATTTTCGATACGACTAGTTCATGATCTGTACTGTAGTCTGCTCCTGGTCTTGTTTTTGCAGAAAGTATGGAACTTCATCTTCTGCTACCAATTATATAATCAATTTTATTCCTATATTGACCATTTGGTGAGGTCCACCAGTACAGTTATCTTTTCGGTTGATCAAAAAATGTGTTCACAAGAAAGAAATTATTGGCTTCACAGAATTCAGTAAGTCTTTCTCCTGCTTCATTTCTGTCTCCTTAGCCCCATTTCCCCACAATTGCTAGTTCTTCTCTGTTCCCTGCTTTTGCATTCCAGTCCCCCATGATTATCAGCACATCTTGTTTTGGTGTGTGATCAATTTCTTTCTGTACTTCTGCGTAATATCTCTCCAATTCCTCTTCTGCTTTTGCTGTTGGAGCATAGACTTGGATGATGGTTATGTTAATAGGTTTCCCGTTTAATCTCATTGATACCACTCGCTCAGACCTTGCGTTGTAGCTCCTAATTGCTTTTGCTACATCACTTCTCACTATTAAAGCAACCCCATTTCTTCTTAATTTCTCATTTCCTGCATAAAATATTTTGTAGTTGCCC
Organism: Rhineura floridana; assembly: GCF_030035675.1. NCBI lineage: Eukaryota > Metazoa > Chordata > Lepidosauria > Squamata > Rhineuridae > Rhineura > Rhineura floridana. The sequence goes on from NC_084487.1 coordinate 126,206,428, forward strand.
AACTAAAAATGTCCCATTCCCGTCCATTTTAATTCACCCACGCCAACTATTATAATGTTGATATGTTCTATTTCTTGCTTGACAATTTCTACTTTCCCTGGTTCATGCTTCTCACATTCCATGTTCCTATTGTGTGTCGTACAACTCCGGACTCTCCTTTCGCATCTGTGTGCATCAGACTCTGGGCTTCCTTTCTGCTGTGACCCAGCTGCATCATTAGTCACAGTGCTACTTGGACTTGTCCTTTGTTCTTCCCCAGTAACTCAGTGAGTCCCTTCTGACCTGGGAGGTCTCATCTTCCAGCACTATCTCGTGTTGCATTTTGGTTTTCATAGGGTTTTCCTGGTAAGAGATATTCAGAGGTGGTTTACCATTGCCTTCTTCTGAGTTTGTGACTACACACCACAAATGGCTGACCCCCCCCCTTTTTAATGAAGTTGGTATGGATAATACTGACTCAGGTTTCAGTGCCAGTGCCAAATTCTGCACACAGTTCTTCTATCCTGTAATGGATAAATCTCTTTGAGAAAGGCAGATGGCTAGCCTACGACACACTGAATGAAAGGCTTAGTTTTCTTGTAGATAAGTCCATGTCCAGTGATGAAGTGGCCTCTAGAACTAGGGCATTGATAGACACATATATGTCAGATCTTGAACGTACATTTACAAATGAATTTCCCAGACAGGATATCTATGGTTTAATTGAACATTACACAACTAACAGGTTGGTGACAATTTTTCCAAATGTCAATATTGTTTTTAGAATACATCCTGCAATTTTTGGAACAAGTTGTGAAGGAGAGCGCTCTTTTTCAAATTTGAAATGTATAAAGAATTGTCTTAGGCCAACTCAACTATCTTCACTTGCACTACTCTCAAGTGAGAATGAGCTTCTGCAAAAAAATGAAATTTGAAGATGTAGCCTGTGTTTTTACTAACAAAAAGAGCTACAAAGTTAATATTTAATTTACATTTACTTAAGACATATACAGTAGGGCCCCGCTTACCGGCACTCCGCTTCCTGGCGTTCCGCTAATGCGCCGGCTTTCCTCACCTCTTTAAAAGCCAATTTTGCCGCTTTTGCGGCATTTTCGCGCAGCACACGTCATTAAAGTCAATGCGGTTCCACCTTACGGTGAATTCCGCTTTATGGCAGGGGTCCAGAACGGAACCCACCATATAAGTGGGGCCCTACTGTACCTGTATGTTGCTTGTTGAGTAGACTGAATATACTATTAAATCAAGCCATGATTTGCTTTAATTGAATTGAATTATTTTAGGCCCCAAACTTTTTCATAAGCTTTTGGGAGTTTCATAGGCGCTAGTAACTATGCCTGTTGTGCCTGATGGTCATGGATAATTCAGCCCTGTCTCTTCCCTTTGCCTGTCTTTGGCCGTTCCGCTGCAAGGAGACAAACATGAACATTTCTGTTTTAGGGTATGAACACACCATACCTTTAAAGCACATGGATTTTCCCCAAGAATCCTGGAAACTGTGGTTTGCTGAAGGTGCTGGGGTATACTACAGTTCCCAGAATTCTTTGGTGAAAGCAGTGTTATTTAAATGAACAGTATGGTGTGCATGCAGCTGAGTGTGAGCTGGATATTTGATTTTTCTGCTATAAGATGTGTATATGATTACTGTGGTTTTGCTGCTGCTTTGGATTTTGTATTATTTTAATGGCATTTTAAATGTACATCAGTAGTGGGCAGACTATAGGCTTGCAGAATCGACTTTGTTTTTCCACTAGAACTCTGAGATACATCAAGTGGTGGCAGGTGCAAAATAGTAGATCAGGCCACAGAATGGAGAAACAAGATGTCTCTGAGCACGTGTTCAACCCAGGAATTTGCTTTCACTACCAGAGCTCTTCTCCCTTCCTCTTCCCCACCCTAAGCTTTATTTTTAGCAGCCTAATTTAGGAGAGAAAAAGCATTAGGAACTGGAAGTAGTTGCTGATCTGCTGCAAATTGCTTGGACATCTATCAGTAGATCCCGATGTAACGTCTGCCCATCCCTGTACATGATCTTGGTACGGTATCTGATGAATTTTATTTATTTATTAATTATTTGATTTATATCCTGCCCTTCCTCAGCAGCAGAATTTTAAAATAAATAAGCATATAAAGCATGTACGTTCCTGTTTTTAACTATCAGAACTTGGCGAAAGGTTGTGCCATGGTGAATGCCTGTATCTACACTCCTAGCACAGCTGCAACAGGATTCTAATACTCTTTGTTTTGTTTTTTAGGGTTGATCAAGGACTAAAGAACAGTTGGTCCAGCAACTAGTGGACATCATTGACTGCACTGACTAGTTTTGCATACTGCAAACATGTCTGAAATTGATTTTGAAAAGTTAGCTGAAATAGGTAAATTATAGATATGCTACTGCCCATCAAGTGATATCTTCTATACATATATGGATGATTTAGAAGAGATTCTTCCCTAAGTGAAAGACTTTTGCCAGGACAGTGTAATATTTTTGAGTTACAATCACCAAACTGGCATGTACCTTATTATCAAAAGCTATTAAGGCTGAAAGTTAGTTTAATACCGTTTATATGAATTATTGGTATGTGGTCCCAGTGAAATTCTAGGCTATTGCAATATTGTTGTCATCACATATTGTGGCACAAATGGGAGTCATTACTCTAAACAGACAAGTATTGAATGAGCTAGAGACTGCCTGTTTGCGTGTTATCTTTTGAACATGTTCCAGTGAACATATGGCCAACTCATCTCAAGGTGCATCGTTTTGCAAAAAAAAATCAATTCTAACACATAATAATATAGAATTTGACTTTTAAAAACCCAGTTTATACAGAAAACATAAATTGCACCTCATCACGTATACATAAATGAAAAGATTTAGACATAGGATGCATACAAATCATTCTATGTGATGACAACCCTCTGTAGTTAAAGGTAGTATACATTTGACAGCTGGATGCTTGAAACAAATAACAGCAGGTTGCCATCACCTTCATGCGCTTCTGATCAACTTCCAGGAGCATATGGCTGGCTGCTGGACTAGATGGACCCTTGATATGATCCAGAAAGACAGTTCTTATGTTCATAACATAGTTCAGTTTGCCAGTCAGTTAAGTAAGCATTGTGTATTCCCTTTAATAAATGACAGCATGAGCCAATGTTTAATACAAATATATTTTCATTACAGTTAATACCTACCTAAATTTCTCCATTAAAACTTTATGAAATAGTAATAAAATCTTAGTGTCTGCATAGAACTGTTTCTTCCTTGCTGTTAAAATATGTCCCTTTTAACATATGTGCAATTCCTTTTACTTTATGCAACATGCAAATTCACATTACTATGTTTAAATGTTGTGGTATTAATTACATGGTTGCTACTCAAAGAATAATAATTAATTTGTTATCCAGTATCTGTACACTGTCGTTTGAACATTCCAGCAGGATAACACATGCATTGAAACGCAATGTGTTAACAGCTATATTGCTGCTAATGATGATAATCCACTTCCAAAAATTATTAGAGGACATATTCACCAGATATGCAGAAAATCTTCTTTGTAACAGCTGTGACACCCATATTTTCCTTTCATTTGTACGTATTCTTGTTAAAATGTTATGTTGAAGTAGCAGTTTCCAATGGCTTCTCTTGCCAGGAGGGCTTCCCCCGTCTGGAGAATCAAGGGAAGCTGGCTATGTTGGAAGCTGTTGTCTCAAGGCACCTGGAGCACCTTGAAAGGAGAGTCCCTTTCTTTCCTGCTGCTTAAAGGAGCCTCTTCACTGCTGCTCAGTTGTATCATCTGGGGGGAGGCAGGGGTTATGGGAGAGGACTTTCAAAATCCCCTCCTGGCAATCTACCCTCCTCCCCACACACATTCTGCTGGTCAGCCAACTGTTCAGCATATTTGAAGAGGTGTGTGCGATTTTGGGGTGACCACACCCACTGTGGCTGTGCCCACTTTTGTCTTGGCCATGTTAGAACTTTATAATAGCTGAGTTGCTTTGATGGCCATGGTAGAGGTGTATAAAACAATGCACAGTGTGAAGAAAGTGAACAGAGATACATTTTTCTGTGTCATAATATTAGAACCAGGGATCATCCAATGAAGCTGAATACGATAATAAAATATGAGACATACAATTTGATGGCCACCAGTTTGAATGGCTTTAAAGGATATTTAGACAAATTCATGGCGGATAAGGCTATCAATGGCTACTAGGTATCATGGCTGTGTATTACCTCCAGGATAATAAACACTATGCCTCAGTATACCACTTTATGGGGAACGTGAGTGGGGAAAGAGCTGTTGTACTCATGTCCTGCTTGCAGCCTTTCCATAGGCATCTGGTTGGCCTTGGGTCTCAGCCATCAGGGCTCCTCCATATGTTCTTAAATTAAATGTGACACAGTCAGCCATGTTGGTTCAGGGGCCTACCTCATGCACATCTACAGAAGGGGTGTGTGTGTGTATGTGGTGGGTCTACTTGCCACAATAAAAGGGGCACATGGGATGAAGGCAACTGAGCCCACCCCAACACACCTTATATGCCTGTGCTCCATCAGTGCAGGCCCTTTTATCACAATATGTATCTAACACTAGAGTGAGCCTTGCTGGTAAGGAAAGAGCTTGAAGTGAAGGAACATAGAGAGCTTAGGTGATTTAGCTCCTTTCAACCATGTGCACTTTTTATTGAAAAAGTAGACCCCCATCAGGTTTTGCACATGAACAGGGTAGATTTATGATCAACCAACACGGCTTTCCAGTCACACCCACTTTCTTGTGGTTCATTCTCTCATCACCATGGAAACATTCAAAAGATCCAGACAGGCTACAATCACTTATTAGCCCTTCACATCAGCTTTGCCTTCCCAATCTTGCTATTGCTGGTGTAGGAAGAAACTATGTGAGTAGCGTGAATTGGATATATTTTCTTAAGGCTTGGGGCTCACCTAAATTCAACAATTTTTAAGCTGTAGACATTCAGGGCATCCTTGCAGTAACAACATGTCTGCTGTGGAACTGTTTGTTAGAGCTCCCAAATCTCAGTGTTTTATTTGAAGGTTTTTGCATCCTTCTCAGGGGCTCCAGAAGAAAGAGCAACATCTCAGTGTGACAAGCCAGAAACTGAGTTAGGGAGAGATGGTGGGAGGTACTGCCCCAAAGGTGTACCTTGAGCCTCCTCCCCAGTTCTAAACAAATTGCCCTTCTATCATTTGTTTCCAAACAGAATATCTGGCTAATCTCTAATAATATAACTAGGGGCTCTGCTCCTGTTAACATTGCTCCCAACCCCGCCTACCATTGCAAAACTCCCCCTGGGTCACCGAAGCCCCACTTCCCTCATGTTTCACTGTAGCTCCCTCCCCCCCACAGTTCACCATACCCCCAGGGTTTCCAGAGCTCCCCTCCCCTTTCACCACAACCATCCCAGGGATCACCAGAGTTCTCCCCTTTTATCCATCCCCCCACAACCACCCCAGGGGTTGCCAGAGCTCCCCTCCTCCATTTTCCCTATTCCTCCAGCAACCACCCTAGCTGTTGCCAGAGCTTGCCTCCTGTTTTCTCCACCCCCCCCAAACAACTATCACGGTTGGCAGGCCCACAACACTGTAGGCCTTCTTGCGTGGGCAGACTGTGAGGCGTCCTTCCCTGGCTCTCCCTGTCAGGTTCCTACCTGCTCGTGGTTACTGCCTGTCTCTAGGCACCACCAGGGACTCCACCAGTCCGGACCGCTCTCTCTTATGATTTCTCTCCCCGCTCTAGCACAGATCTCAACAGATCCCCCTGCTAGGCAACCACCAGTAACGTCCCAATACTAGTATTCCCAGAGACTCTGAATACTGGTATTGTTATTCTCTTCACCGCTGCCACCATTTGTTACAGTTCCCCTTCAGCCTTGGTCATTACCTTACCCTCCCTTCTGGTCTGTGAAACCCCAGCCAAGGATCAGGCCTTTGGTAAACCAAATTAAGTATTTATTACAGATAACAAAGCTAACAAGATTAACAAGATTTCTTCTTAAGGCACATAAGCATATGGTTTTACTCAATACTAATCCGAACTCCACCTCCCTCCTGGTAAACAACTCTCTAAACCCCACCAAGCAATCCACTCTTTCTCTTCTCCCCCCTGATTCCACAATTCACCACCTCACATTCACCCAGATTTACCTGTCATCCTTTCATTTATACTGTCAGCCATTTTAAACATTCAGCCAATCATCAAGCATTCTATTGCCCATTCAGTCCCCCTCCTCTTTCACTACTTACCATGTATACTCTAAACAACCAGCACTTACCATATATACACTAATATATAGGAACACCACATTTCCCCCCCCTTAAACAACTGCAGAGTATTATTCCTGTTCCAGGATTTATACGTCGCGTTAACAAATAAAAGTCTCTATGGGGAAAATGTCTTTCTTTGTTCCTCTGTCTGGTCACGTCACTGCAGTCCCAGCCACTTGCCTGGAAAGTCCATCGGCCAGTACATTGTCCTTGCCTTTGATGAACTGGAAGTCCACTTGATAGTCCTGTAGGGCCCAGGACCACCTCTGCAGCATAGTGTTATGGTTTTTCATAGTCTGCAACCATAACAAGGCCCGATGATCCGTAGTCACTGTGAATCTTCGTCCCCACACGTATGGGCGCAACTTGTTCAGTCCCCACACGACCGCTAGGCACTCCTTCTGGACCGACGAATAGTTTTTCTCCCTCGGCGTCAGCTTGCGACTCAGATACGCCACTGGATGTCTGGTGCCTTCTCTCTCCTGCAGCAAGACGACTCCCAGCGCGAGGTCTGACGCATCTGTAGCCACAATGAATGGTTTCTCATAGTCTGGTGCTATTAATATGGGTCCTTGGCACAAGGCTTGCTTCAGTAGATCAAAAGCCTTCTGACATTCATCCGTCCATACCACACGCTCAGAACACTTCTTCTTTGTTAATTCATGCAAGGGGGTTGCTATTTCCCCAAAATTTCTCACAAACTTCCTATAAAATCCAGCCACACCCAGAAATGCCCTTACTTGTTTTTTGGTTAAGGGGATCGGCCACGCTTGTATTGCCTCCACCTTGCTCCATAAGGGGGTGATTTTCCCACTCCCCACCTTATGTCCTAAATGGATTACTTCCTTTAGTCCAAACTGGCATTTCTTAGCTTTTATTGTGAGGCCTGCTTTTCTTAAGGCCACCAATACTGTTGTCAGGTGTTGGACATGCTCAGGCACCGACTTGCTAAAAATGGCCACGTCATCGATATAGGCCACTGCAAAATCTGACATGCCTCGCAACACAGTATTGATTAGCCTCTGAAATGAACTTGGTGAGTTCCTTAGTCCCATGGGTAAGGTCACAAACTCATATAACCCATCTGGTGTACTGAAGGCAGTTTTGGCTCTGGATTGCTCGTCTAGTTCCATTTGCCAAAATCCTTTACAGAGATCTAGTGTAGAGATAATTGTTGCTGCCCCCAATAACTCTAACATAGCGTCTACCCTAGGCATAGGATACGCATCTGGGACAGTAATTTTATTGATTAGCCGATAATCAATGCAAAACCTTGTCGTTCCATCTTTTTTCGGAACCAGGACAATACTTGAGGCCCAGGGACTGATGGATTCCCTGATCACTCCTAATTCCAGCATCTCTTCCACCTCCTTTTTGATCTCATTCAAAACTTTCCCATTCGCACGGTACGGAACAGATCTGATTGGGGCATGATCTCCAGTATCAATGGAATGTATAACTATACTGGTTCGGCCAGGTTTGTTGCTAAAGAGATTCCTATAGGTTTTCAAAACTCTCAGAATCTCTTCTTTTACTTCCTCCTCTACCTCCTCTGACCATTCCACTTGATCTACCCCTCCTTTGTCTTTGCTTTCCTGTACCAAATCTGGAAGTTCAGGCCCACTTCCCTCAGGGAATAAGGTAACTTGCAACACCTGTGCATCCCTGGTATGGTAAGGCTTCAACATATTTACATGAACCACTTTGCTTTTGTTTAATTGGTCTGTGGTGATTACATATGTCACTGTGTCAAGCCTTTCTCTGATGGTATATGGTCCTTCCCAGTTAGCCTGTAATTTGTCATGTTTCCTGGGTATGAACGCCATAACCATATCTCCCACATTATACACACATTCTCTGGCTGTTCTGTCATACCAGTAACTTTGCTTCTGCTGAGCTTGACTCAAATTCTCTTTCACCACTTCCATCATTTGTTTCACTGGTTCACATTCATCCTTTCTCTCAGCAGGCATCCACAGTCTATATAAAATCCCATTCTCACACACAACTTGATTCCTCAGTTTGTCAGTGAAAGGAATCTGTTGGGTCAGGGCTTGTTCCTTTACCTGCTTCAAACTGATATCTTTATGCAGCTCTTCCCTGAATTGCTCTGCTTCTTCCCCAGAGACCACTTGATACAATTTGTCTCCTTCAGCAGGCCTGCTAGTGGTGGTTGCTATGGTGACCTGAGGCTGGTTAACAGATTCCACCCTGTTTGTTTCAGCCCCCCTTAATATGGCTTCTTTTTCTCTGCCAATTTGCTGTCTGGTCACTACATAGATCTTTCCTTGGGCGCCCATTACATCCCTTCCCAGTATTACTGGTTCTTGTTGCTGGGCATTAATGCCTACTTTATATCGGCCCTCTCGGCCTCTCCAAGTCATATCCACCAGGGCCACAGGCAAACTTTCTGGTTGACCTCTCACTCCTTAGATAGTCACAGTTTCCTGAGGTAATATTACCTCAGATTTTATTAAATCTGGCCTCAGTAATGTCTGAGCGGCACCAGTATCAAGCAATGCCCAATAAGTTGCCCCTTGTACACTCACTTCCTCTCTCAGACTTGAATCAAGGTCTGTTACTTCTGTCCAGTTTATCTGGCAGAACTGAACCTTTTTCGCTGTTTCTAAAGCCTTGGGCTCTGTTTTCACTGCCCTTGTCTGAGCAGGATTACTAATGGGGTTGGCAACCTCACACTGAAAACGTAGGTGCCCTACCACATTTGTAGCATAATTTCTCCTCACTTTTAGGGTACACAGATCCACTCTGGGGTGTCCTGTGCCCTTCAGATTTTACTGGAGGACTCACTCGCTGTGGTACCACATCCCTTCTGCCAGCACTATATGGTCTGGGTTTAAACTCTCTTGATGTTTTCCCCACCCAGCCAGTTCTATTGGAGGCGAAGTGATCCGCCATCTCTGCGGCCTCCTGCACAGATGTAGGGGAACGGTCTTTGACCAGGAGCCTTATTTCTGGTGGTAACTGATGGTATAATTGATCCAGTATCATGAGGCTTTTCACCTCTTCCACTGACTGAGCTTTGGCACTACTCATCCACTTTCCAAATATATCCATCAACTTTGCTCCCAGTTCCACAAAAGACCTCCCTGTCTGTATCTGGCAGTTTCTGAAAAGCTTTCTAAAACAATCAGGCCCCATTCTGAATCTTTTAAACACTGCTTCTTTGAATTCAGCATAGGTGACGGGCCTGTCTGAGGGGAAATATTGGTATACCTCAGCCAATTCCCCTTTAATCAGGTTTGATAAATACTGCATGTATTTATCTTCAGGTAGCCCCCACAACTGAGCTGCTTTTTCAGAGGTGCTGAGGTAAATTTGAGGATCTTGACCAGGTTCATAGACAGCAAAGTCCTTTGGAGTAATTTTTATTTTTGCTCCATCTCTCTCTTTCCTTGTCTCAGAGTGAAATTTCTCTCTATCAAATTTTAACTTTTCTACTTGTAATTCAGCATCCAATGCTCGTTGCTTCTCCCTCTCCTCAAACCCCAATCTCATTCTCTCAATTTCCAACTCCCTCTGTTTTTCCTTCTCTGCACCTTCCATCCTCAATCTCTCAGCTTCCAACTCCCGCTGTTTATCTTTTTCCTCAGCCTCCATCCTCAATCTCTCAGCTTCCAACTCTCTCTGCTTGTCTTTTTCCTCAGCCTCCATCCTCAATTTCTCGGCTTCCAACTCTCTCTGTTTTTCCTTCTCTGCACCTTCCATCCTCAACTTCTCTCTCAAGTACTCTATATAAGCGGGATTGCTTAAATATCCTTCTGGGGTCTCTTCTCTGACAGGTTGTTTTTGCTGGGCAGTTGCAAATCCTATAAGTGCTACCCTCAATTCATCTACCCCTTTACCCTCATGAGGTAAATTTAATGTTATGCACTTCTCCACCAGCTCCTCTCTTTTCATTTTTATGTATTCAGCCATGGTGTTTGAGTTCACTCACTCTTTGCCACACACTCTTTGCCAGTCACTCTCAAAAGAAATCTTGTTTTGTTATTTCTGTTTGCCACACAACTATTAGGGATTGTCTAGTATTCGTATCTCACTGCTACAGCCAACACCTGTGACGTAGTCTCCTTTGTCACCACGTGTCTTTGGGACTCTCTTTGGTTCGTATCTGGATTCTCTGTTGTTCGTATCCCACCGCTACTGACACCACATGTGAGGCATCCTTCCCTGGCTCTCCCTGTCAGGTTCCTACCTGCTCGTGGTTACTGCCTGTCTCTAGGCACCACCAGGGACTCCACCAGTCCGGACCACTCTCTCTTATGATTTCTCTCCCCGCTCTAGCACAGATCTCAACAGATCCCCCTGCTAGGCAACCACCAGTAACGTCCCAATACTAGTATTCCCAGAGACTCTGAATACTGGTATTGTTATTCTCTTCACCGCTGCCACCATTTGTTACAGTTCCCCTTCAGCCTTGGTCATTACCTTATCCTCCCTTCTGGTCTGTGAAACCCCAGCCAAGGATCAGGCCTTTGGTAAACCAAATTAAGTATTTATTACAGATAACAGAGCTAACAAGATTAACAAGATTTCTTCTTAAGGCACATAAGCATATGGTTTTACTCAATACTAATCCGAACTTCACCTCCCTCCTGGTAAACAACTCTCTAAACCCCACCAAGCAATCCACTCTTTCTCTTCTCCCCCCTGATTCCACAATTCACCACCTCACATTCACCCAGATTTACCTGTCATCCTTTCATTTATACTGTCAGCCATTTTAAACATTCAGCCAATCATCAAGCATTCTATTGCCCATTCAGTCCCCCTCCTCTTTCACTACTTACCATGTATACTCTAAACAACCAGCACTTACCATATATACACTAATATATAGGAACATCACACAGACCCACAGTGCTTTAGGTCTTCTCATGCAGGTGGGCCTGCTGCCATGCTCTGGGCCTTCTGCTGCCGCGCTCCTACCATTGGCTGTTGCTGCCCTCTGGGCCTTCTGCTGCTACCACCACCACCCTCCAGGCCTTCCACTGCCACAGCTGCTGCGCTCCAGGCCTGCTTCTGTTATTGCCGTTACCACCACCGCACTCCGGGTTTCCTACCACCACCGAGGTTTGGGCCTAATTTTTTTTTCTAATAAGGTGCTTTGCCACTATGCCCACGTCACACTGTGTGATGGCATGGCAGCATGACGACGTAACATCTTAGAAAAATGTGGGAGATTTTGTGGCACTGGTGGTTCTTAATAACTCATGACTCTCCATCTGGCTGCTTTTCATTGCATGCTTATTGAAATATGTCACATAGGAAAGAAGGCAATAACCCTGGCATGAAAGACAATCATAGTCTTGAGGTCACTTTTAATAACAAAACAAAAGCACCCCCAAATTCTACCCAGCTCTTCTCCCAGGTCCTGCAGGCACCATCGCCTCTCAGAGCCTGAACCTTAGGAGCTCTGGGAACCCTACTGTGGAAGAGGAATGATCTAAGAGATTCTGGAGTGTGTAGGATCCATTTACACGGACTGCTGGCCAGACCAACTCGCTTCATTATTGTCTCACATGGACTGAAACTGAACTCTTGGGTATACCCATTTCTCTCCTGCGACTGCACTGTGAAGATGTTACTGATCTTCTCATTGAGAAGAAATCCCTGATGAGTTTCTAAGGAACTCCAGGAAGAGGGTTTGGAAATTATTACTCTAAATGTCCCACTAGATTTCTTCCATGGGCCCGGGGCAGGCCAGTGCTGGCCCTGACTCTGAGTAGGACTTTGTTGAATACAACTCTTAGTATTCTTAATTAATACACTTTAGTTATTTGAACAATGTCTTTTTATTTATTTGATCCTGAGTTATTTGATATTTTTTGTTAAATGTACCTAAATTTGTGCTTTGCTTCAGAATTAAGGAAAGATGAGGCAGAAAATGCAGATACTGAAGAGAGCAAGGGCTCGTTTGCAACTGTGTCAAATGGAGATGCTGAAATAAGCATGAGTCACCCATATTATGATGTGGCAAGACACAATATCATTCACTTTGTAGGTATGTTTGCTGAAAACCTGTTCGCATTTTCTTTGTGTTCGCAAATCACTTTATTCTCCTGCTTCACATTATTATTCCATATAATGGTTTTGCATCTTAATAAATTAATCATAGGCTTTAGTGAAAATATCAAACTCTTGGGATTAGTGGAAGTCTGCATATAAAAGGAAAAGCAAACTTGTGGGCTGCCTGAAGACTACGGGTGATATTCAATGCTAGTCGTACTCAGAGTAGACCCAATGAAGCTAATAGACATGACTAACTTCATTAATTACGGTTCATTAATTTCAGTGGGTCTATTCTGAGTAGGACTTTGTTGAATACAATCCTAAATCAGGCTGACACTTGGACTCTTCCAAAACTGATCTCTGGCATCTTGCTTCCAATTCAAGGATCTTCCCACTTTATGCAGTTTTCTTGTATGTGTGATAAGGCGCAGACAAAGGGCTCTTCTTTCCTCCAGTGAGAGTATTGATAGAAGCTTTGGCAGAGCCATCCCGTTGTTTTGCAGTTCAGCTATTTGTGTTTGTGTGTGTGTGTGTTGACTCATGCAGGCAAGTGAACAGCAGAGATGGGTAAGGCATGGGTTCTGCCAAAGCCTCTCATGTTGCTCACACAGGGAGGAGTGCGCTAAAGAGCTCTTTGCATGTTTCTCGGCTTTCATGTATGTGAAGTAGCAATCTTACAGATCCTTGCTGAGATATTCTGATGTGGTTCCTGTTAAAAAATCAGATTTATAGGTTGTAGGATGCGTGCTGGAACACTAATTTCAAAAGTCTGGCATTTCTTTTGTAGTATCTCTCAATGAAATCAGTGAGGCTTAAGTACTTCAGTTTGGCTGGGGTTTGCTTTTATTTTTTAAAAATATAATTGTTAATCTGCTCTCACTTTATCTTGCCTTCTCTTATCTTCCCTTGGCAAAGTAAAATTTAAATTCAGTTTTTGTAATTACTTAGTAAAGCAGTACAGCAGTGGTTCCCCACCTTTATGAGTACAGGACCCCCTTTATAATCTCAAAAAATTTCATGACCCCTCCACACTAATTATAATTTTAGCGTCTGTTAAGTGAAAAAATCACATCTGCAAATATCCTTTTGCATTGAAAGCTCTCTGCAGACAGGGAGGTGTTGCTTTCTTTTCTTAATGCAAAGGTTCATCAAATTGGTATCCCCCTCCACCCCCACACAGTCTGAAGATGTGCAGTCCTGTCTCCCAACACCAGTGGGTTATAGTGTTGGACTAAGAACCAGGTTCAAATCCCCACCCAGCCATGAAGCCCACTGGGTGACCTTGGGCCAGACACAGTCTGTCAGCCTGACCTATCTCACAGGGTTGGTGTTAGGATAAAATGGAGGGGGGAGGACCATGTGCAACTTGGAGGAAAGGTGGAATATAAATGCAATAATAATTAATTAAATAAATACATTTCATTTCAGCTGTAGTATGTGGACCCAAGCCTCAGCCAACCTGCTGAGCTTTTTTTAATAATAATAATAATAATAATAATAATATTTTTTCAATAATATTTATTATTATTATTATTGAGGCCTATAACAAAATGTTGTAGTACAGAATACTCTGGTTCATTATTCCAGCCAACCATACCTCCTTTAACAATACTCCAATCCATTGCTCTTCCCACCTGTTCCCCCTCCCCACAAAAAAAAAACCAGTCAGTGTTCCATGGCCATGAGCATGCTCAGCCTGTTTTTGCTGCCCTCTCCAGGTTTTTTTCCTTATTGATTTTGAATTTCTGCAAAAATTGGTCTGCGAAAAAGACAAATAATTGGGTGTTAGAACAAATTAAACCAGAACTGTCAGTAGAAGCTAAAATGATGAAACCGAGGTTATCATACTTTGGACACATCATGAGAAGACATGATTCACTAGAAAAGAGAATAATGCCAGGAAAAACAGAGTGGAGTAGAAAAAAGGGAAGGCCAAACAAGAGATGGATTGATTCCATAATGGAAGCCACAGACCTGAACTTACAAGATCTGAACAGGGTGGTTCACGACAGATGCTGTTGGAGGTCGCTGATTCATAAGGTTACCATAAATTGTGATCGACTTGAAGGCACATAACAACAAAACAAGCCTGTTGATACCTCCCTCTTGTATGTAGATGGTGCTGTTTTGACTACATAAGCAACGGCATGCACAACTGAACATTGGAAGTAGAGGGGATGATACCAAACATTTAGAGGAATGAGGTTCTGTCCAATGATATAAAATTAGTGTTCATTCCAGTATATAATAAAAGGTGTCCAGTTATCTACCAACAAAATGGATGTATATTGAGAATAATTTTTGTGCAAAAAAAAATAGATTTAATTTCTCTGTTGACAAATTTTTAAAAATGCGTTTTTAGTATATTTTAACTATAGCCAATTTCTTTCATTCCAGTTAAATAATATAGTTGACAAAAACTGAAGTTACAGCATTTGTTATAAACAGTGGCAGAGTTACAGTGATTTGTAGCCATATTGGCTGCATACTTTGTTTTATTTATATTGATTAAGTATTCTTGATATACTGTTTGTTCTGCATGGGTGTTCCTTTCTAAATAACCACCACCATTTCCTTTCTTACAGACTGATTGATCTGTGTGTGTGTGCAAATAAAGATGATTTTAAAAAGGCTTTCACATAACATTTCAAATTAAAGTGTCATTTTTTGAGGATTTAAGAATTCTGTCAGGCTTAAAGTATATAGTATGATTTTTTCTTTTCCATCTGGTTTTTACATGTTATGGATATTAAATTATAGAAAGCATTTCTACCCTTGAGGTAGGAGGAAGAGGCAAATATATCTATTATTATATATTACCCTTACTGCAGAGCACTGCATGAGTATCTATGTAAACAGAAATGTACATGTGGAGTTGAATTTGTAACCTTCATGATTAGAACTACTTTTCCCTTCCAAAATGTATGACTTCATATTCAGGTTTTGCATTTAAAACATGTCTTCTGTGCATATAAACTGAAATTATCACCCAGATAACGAAACTCTTTTTGGTTTACCAGGTGATGATAATTTGGGGAGAAAAGTGATTGTTTTCAGTTGCTGCCATTTGCCCCCTTCCTACCAGCTTAATCACAGTCGATTATTAGAGTGAGCCTTTTTTCGTCTATTCATTCATGTGTTAATAGGCATGGAGGGCGGCGGGGTGTGTGTGTGGAGTGGGGGATGGGGGGACCCCAGTGAGATCTGGGTTATGTGATCCAAGTTTTCCAATCCTTAGCGATAAAATCAAGCATTGCTCACTTCATCACTGCCACCTTGTCTGCCTTATGTTCTTTCTTCATATTTGAATTCAATGAGCTTGTAACACTAGTGAATCCTACACGGGAGTGAGCCATGCCAAGTATCTGTTTGGCATTTGGTCTTGGGCTTAAATTTTCACATACCATGAAAATGGTATACATTATACTTAGGTTATTGGGCATCTGTATTCCTTATGTTTTTTAAAAATGTTGTCCTAAACCACAAGGAAAATATGTATTAGTGTATTATATGCTGCTTCTCTTCTAGATATTTAAAGTATACATTGGACCAGTATGTGGAAAATGACTACACAGTTGTCTACTTTCACTATGGACTGAACAGTAAGAATAAACCCTCCTTGAGCTGGTTACAAAGTGCCTACAAAGAATTTGACAGGAAGTATGTTTTCTAAATTATTCTTTTAAAAAACCACACACCACCATTCTAAATTCTGAAAACCATAATTCTACCAAATTTTGCGTACTTTTAATTAAAAATAGATCACATTTGTATCCCCCCTTTCTTTAGGGCACAGGGTAGCAGATATTTGGCTGCCCCATTTTTATCATCACAACAACCTTATCAAGGCCAGTGACTAGTCCAGCCTTTCCCAACTAGTGGGCCACCAGATGTTGTTGGACCACAACTCCCATCAGCCTCAGCCAGCATTGCCAGTTGTAAGGAAAGATGGGAATTGTGGTCCAACAACATCTGGTGGCCCACTAGTTGGGAAAGGCTGGACTAGTACAATAAACTTGTTGAGGAGGAGGAGAGGACAGAAATTGATTGTTCAAAGATCACCCAGTGCATTTCATCTGTAAGGAAGGATCTGAACCCAGATCCCCCTTGCATTTCAAGTGCACATCTGCACAATTTGTGAATTATCAAATGTACAACAACCCACCAGCTATGCATTTAAATCAGTGTGACTTAAAATGTAAATAACTTTGGCCAGCTTGTGCCCCAAGAATTACTAGAAAAATAAACAAACCATAAATACAGAAGCCATTAAGGGAGATCCTGTATAATTTTAAAAATAGTTCTAGTCTGTCTCTACAAGGAATGTACAGTTTAAAAATTTCCACACTGCTATTTCTACTCATGCAGTGATTGTAAATTCAATATATTTCTGATAAGTAACTCCCTTTTCATGATAGCCCTTCCACAAAGCTAATTGCTGAGCAGGGTTTATTTTATTTATTTATTTAATTAATTTAATTTATATACCGCCCTAAGCCAGAAAGGCTCTCTGGGCGGTGTACATAAGAGATAAAACAAGCACAATATATAAATACAATAAGTATAACAAAATCAAAGATCAAAACAAACAATAACAAAGAACCAACAACGTCAAAATACAACAATAATGAAAATACTGATAAAATACACTATAAAATACAATTTAAAATACAATTTAAAATACTACTTCCATTCCAAATTCTATGTGGTGCCTAGGATAGCATGCTACAAGTGCCAAAGAATTTTTAATGCCAGGATACCTACTCACCAACCAATCTTATACATGAGAAGGGGCTATGGCTCAGTGCGAGAGCATCTGCGTTACATGCAGAACGGCCCAGTTCAGTCCTTGGCATCTCCATGTAGGGCTGGGATACAACCCCTGCCGGAAACTTTGGGCAGTTGCTGCCAGTCAGTGTAGACAACATTGAGCTAGATGGACCATTGGTCTAACTCTGTATAAGGCAACTTACTATGTTCAAAAACTGAAGGGTGCTGAGAGTTGCTAGGAGATGCCCTGTTCCCCTCACAGAGCTTCAAATAAAGTGACTGACTGTTTAGCCACTCTGGCCACTGGAGCTCTGTCAGGGAAATAGGAGTCTCCTCTCAGCACCCTTCACAAACTACACTTCCCAGGATTCTTTGGGGGAAGCCATGACTGTCTAAAGCAGCGTTTCCCAACCTCTTTTTATTTTTTTGTTGCTGGACTACAACTCCCATCAGCCCCAGCCAGCATGGCCAATGGTCAGGAATTATGGGAACTGTAGTCCAGCAACAAAAAAAATAAAAAAAGATTGGGAAACACTGGTCTAAAGTGAAATAAAGGTCTGGTGTGGGTGTGGTCCCCTGATTAGCCAAGCCCAGCAGTTGTGAGTCTGGCTTTTAGAACACATACAATTGGCCCTTACTGAGCATGCCCAGCCTTATCATTGAGTTCAATGCTAAATTTCTTAAATTAATTAAAAATCAGCCAAGCATTTTTTAAACTTTTAAACTGCAGAAGATGAAGGTCAGAGTATGGGGCTAAATCAGTAATAGGATTACAGGTACTCTGTGAACATGGCTGATTTGTAATGAATTTCAACATGAGAACTCTCGGAGAAAAAAGTCCAAAAGGGGTCTGTTTTTTCTCTCTCTCTCTTTGTACACTTTGAACTCTCAATTCTCTCTGACTGTTTTGTGTATCACCATGAAAATTTAGAGGGTTGTTAAGGAAACATTTCTGGGTTCAGGACTATACGTTTTGTAAGGTTTTGTTTTGCAATGAGTTTATGGGAAGCATCAGAATGGCATGGGGTATTTTCAGTTTAATATTGTGGAATGTGAAAAATCCATGCTGACCATAATATACAGCCGCTCTTGTAGCTGTATAATTATGTGCACATTCTCCATGCAGCCTGGGCAATGTGCACAATTTACCATTCCTTTTACTAAATAGATACATAGATACCAGAGCTTGGAGGATTACTTTTAAAAAAGTAATAAATTACAGTTACAATTACATGGCCCAAAAAGTAGTAATTACTGTTACAATAACAATTGCTCTGAAAGGAATTGATTACTTTACTTTTTATCAGAAGTAATCACTACAATTGCATTTCAGTTACTTTTTTAACAAACACCTACAAGGTGCTGGCCTTGGCTGCTGCACATCTAAGTAGCCTAAAACAACATTAAAAATAAACACACACATACAGAGGTAGCAGAATAATTCTTTTTATCCATAAGATAGCAATGGTGGACTCTCCGCTGGTAAGGGAGACGGGGAGGGAGGCAGAGGCCACTACTCAGATCTTTGCACATCAAACCAAGTGCAACCAGCCAGCAAGATAATCTCTCTCCCTTAACCACCTCCCAGACCCTGCCCTGCCACCAACTAAGGGACACTCACCCAAGCAAAAATTTTCCCCTGAGATGCAAAAAAGTTAAAATACTACAAATGCAGCACAGTAGCCAGAGAGGGTGGTGGAGGCCACTTTGTGTGCCAAGTGCAAACACAGTATTTATTTATAGATAGACAGACAGACAGACAGACAGACACACACACACACACACACACACACACACACACACGTCATCTTTCATCTCCACAGTTCTTTATCTCCATTCTGCTGCTGCCTCCTTCTCCTCCTTTATCCATGTTCTTGCCCTCCAGCTCCTTTTCCCCTCCACTCCATTCTTTACCACCACCATCCATTTTTTAAAATAATTGTTTTCTCCACTACACCCCTTCTCATCCACCTCTTCCCTCATTGCCTCCTACCCACCCACAGAGCATGAGGGAAGAGCGACACTGCACAGTTTGAGGCACATGATTTTCATCCACAAACCAGTGGAGCAGAAGACTTCCCCTGCTTCCCCCCCCAGTAATGCCCCAAAGTAATGCTCGAAACATTACAATTACTCCACAAAAGTAATAAAATTACTCCTAGTTCTATTACAATCAAAATGTAAAGGAATGTAAAGGAATTACCCACTCGTTCCTCAAAAAAGTAATGAATTACTAGTAATTCGTTACTTGTAACAAATTACTTTCATGCTCTGATAGATACTAAATATTATTAAGAAGAAGCTGGATGGCAGACTTCTTCAGTCAGGCTTACTGAAAAGCAGCTGGTCCTTATGAGTGTTGTTCCTGCAGTGTCAGACTGTGACATAAGAAGCTTTTTATACACAGCCATCTTTTCCTCCCCATCCCCACCAGCTCAACTATCAGTGCACCTTGCTTTAGCTCAGAAGTGAATGGTCTACCCAGGAGAGGTGTTCACAGGTCATTGAAAGGTGGGATTGCACCTAGCTTACCCAGCAACCCCGTAGCTGTTGTGAACTTTGTTTTAAAAATATGGCAGGACGGAAGAGGAAGGACACTTTGTGAACTTGCTTGTGCTCCTTCTGCTCATCTAGATGTGTGCGGTGTGTGTGCATCCTAATGAGTTATCCTATGACTGCCTCCAAAATGTCACAGTTTTATTTCGAATAGGGGATGCCTCATTGGTTTATAAAAGAAGGTTTATAAAAGAATTGAACTTCTTCTGCTTGCAGCAATGCTGATAATACATCATTTTGGTCAAAGTTCTCTTCCATGTATCTTTAGGATTGCACACCAAAATCTGTCAGAAACAAATACTTAAAGAAATCTAATAAGCTGGATATATATTCCAGTGTGAAACTTTCTTTTTTTAATCAAACAATAGCAGAAATTAGAATCAAATAATGGTTTCCTTTTATTGAATTTCTTAAGATCTCCTCTTTTCCCCTCTGTTTTTTCCTTTCTCCATTCCCCAGACACTTTTTTATCATTTAGAGAGATTTTCCCCATCATTATTATACCCAGAAAACAATTCAGATACTGGTTTGTAATGTAATAGCTATATAATCTTAGCCTACTTCAGTTCCATCAGGACTGACCATTTTCTCTTTTCATTTTACATTCAATTTCCTCTGAATTAGATCTGCTTGAAAGAAATACTGTATAATGTTCCAGTAATAAACCCCTTTTTTTTCATTCAATTGTGGCTCCTCTGCATTACAGCATGTAATGTTCAGAAGTCCCCTAACGATTTAATTTTCTTTTCTACAGGTATAAGAAAAATCTGAAAGCACTCTACATTGTACATCCAACCAATTTCATAAAAATTATTTGGAACATTTTTAAACCTCTGATCAGGTACATATTGGTTTGCTGAAGATAATTCTGTGTTTAGCTGAAGGTTAGTTTGATTTTTTTTTTAACATTGTTAAGTGGATTTCTAGAAACATCTGTGTTATAGAAAAACACAAAATAAAAACACTTGGGGAGCCTGTCAATGAAATATATTACTGATGGTGAAGACTAGGCATGAGTGTGTTAAATTATTTTGTTTTACTTTTCCTCCTGATCTTGTTTTCTGCTGTGTCCTAAGTGCTTGCTTATTCCACTCTATTCTATTGTGGTTACTATGCTGAAGTCAGACACTTTCTCTTCTATTATTTACTGCCTGATCCTAAACATGTTTTCTTGGAATTAAATCTCAATGAGTTCATAAGATTTAACGTCCTAGGGATTGTTCTTAGAAATTCAGCCACAGATAAGTCCTCTACGCAGGGGACCACACCTGTATCCTGATACCTACTGTAGCTGAGAAACTAAGATGTGGACCAGGAGGTTCCTGGTTCACTGGGTGGCACTAGGCAATCTGCTGTTCTCACTGCATCTGCACATGCATCTGTCGCATGAGGATAATCATACTAATCATACAGAATTGTTGTAAGGACTATGGAGACAAGGAATGCGAGGTGCTTTGAACACTCTATACAAACTGCTGGAGGCCGAGTCCTGCGATTTCCTCATCCCTCCTCCTCCTGACCATGGCCCAAAGCCTCTCCTAAAGGTTTGCAGGCCCTACTGAGTAGGATGGGCTATGATGTGGGGGGGCTGATCAGGAAAGGAGGGGATCTGTGAAAACTGGGTGGAGGCACCTTCCACAAGAAGGTGCTCACTTCTCAAAGTTATATCTGCCTGATTTTCAGGGATTCCCTCTCATCTCAGGTCCCAGGTGATGGTCTGAAGGCACATGAGGCCAGCTCCCTGCTGAAGCTAAGCAGGGTCAGGTCTGGTCAGTGCCTGGATGGGACACCACCTGGGAACCATATGTAAGCCGCCTTGGGTTTCTATCGAAAGAAAGGCGGGGTAGAAATGTAATAAATAAATAAATAATAAATAAACAAATCTCCTAAACCACAGCCCATCCTGTTCATCAGGGTCTCCCTGGCTCTCAGTAGAGATTCTGTGGGAGGGCTGGGGTAGGGGTGGGGGAACTATTGGGGAGACGAGAGGATCAGAAAGTCAGCTTTCCTCAGCCTCCTTTCACAGGCTTTTCTTCTGGATCCAATTCTACTACTCTTCATAATGTCCAAGAAGTTTTCAAAACCGAAGAACTGACTAGGTGGTCTAAAACAAAACTGTTTTCTTTTATTCTTTTTTACATAAGTGGAGGGCTGGGAGGAGTTTCAGAATAGGTTAGAGATTTGTGGAAAAGTAGGGAGAATTTGAATGCCTTTTGCAGAAGTAGCTATTTAAAAACTCTGGTTCATAGCCACCCCAGCCTTTAAGTCACTTGGGCCACTCAAGGAGAGAGGCAAAGTTCTGTGTTTCATGCCAATAAAAAAGTGAAACCATAAAAATATCTTATATATTCCATATGCATTAATGTCATTAATGTCAAGACAGCAGATTTTTGCAGAACAGAATGCCCTCCTGAGGTGAAGAGCAAATTAGCTATAATGTAAAACGTTAATAAGATTAAGCAAGTTCTCTAAGGCACTGCTGCAGTGTGTAATACAATCAATTTTTGGTTGTGTGTTTCTGTGTGTTTTCTTTTGGAATTAGCTAATTGGTTGGCATAAATGCCTAATTTATCACGGAAGAGCATGCTGGAAGGACTCAATAGGTTTGTACACACTGAGGATCAAGTGTATTAATTTTGTTAAAGCACTTCCTTTCTAGCAGGAACCAACCCTTTTGATTAATTAATTCCTTCTAATTAAAGGTCGAACCTTATTTAATTTCTGCTTTCTTCCACTAGAGGGTGCCTGTGCACACACATAAGCTTTTCATGCTGTTCTGAATAATACAAGAAGGTCCCTCTTTTAGATTTAAAGTGAAGAATAATTTACAGAAAGGGGAATAATATTTAAAGTATTTTTAGCCTAATATGTGTCTATTTGCAAGGCCCAAGCAAGGAGGAGGTGGAAAGGTATATTTGCTTAGGCCCAGAGTTCTGATGCTCCAACCCTATTACCTAAAGACTGAATTGTAGATCAGGCTTGATGATATATATGGAAATGTATGTACCTATTGTTCGGATCTTTGTGAGATGTGCTGGAGCCAATCAGAAGCAGGGTTAGAGCAGAACAAGCAACATTCTGAACACTGAGGTGCTGGTATAGGTCTTTCTCTAGAACAGACAGAGTATGCAGTTAGACTAGGACTTGTACTTTGAGAGGCAGAGAGATTTGTACTTCCTATGCTCCATGTTCTTGCACAAACTGCTGGCCCCAATGGACAACCAGCCCCAGAGTTCCTTCTGCATAAGCAGAAGGAAGGGACAACTGTGGAGGACGAAGCATGAGAATTTGGGACATTGATCATTTGATCATTGGGTCAGTGAGAGCCAATGCTACTGATATAGAACCAAATATAGAACATAATGATAATGTCATTAGTTACGTAAAATTCTACCACAGTAGACAGTGAGATGAATAATGTAGTTTTTGTCAGAAGCTGAACTGCAGCAGAATGGAAACAGCACCTCACGCGAGAAATATGGGACACAACAGATATTGATGCCTCTTACATCTCTATATGCATGTGATTCCTGCATCCAGACACTACCAGAGTAGAAAGGGACAAGACAGCAGAAAAGCAGTTTCCATTCTATCATGGTAGTGATGAATTGGATCTATGAAAACTGCTATCATGTGATTTAATCTTTCTATATAAAGGAAGGGAGCATTGCTTTGCCAGCAATAACATCAGGGTTTTTTTACTTTAACTATTGACATAGAAAGTTTTAATGGAACACATTCTTTTTTTTTAATGCTGCATTAAAATAATGATTTTTGTGTATTTCTCAAAGCACTGGTTTCTATATCTATGCAAATAGCAGTTACATTCAGATGGAACACAGTCATTTTTATTCAGATTGAACTCAAGCATGGTGTGTATATGTTTGTTCACATGAAAATTAAAGCATATTATGTCATGGTTGCCTGAATCATAGTCCAATTTTGAAATTTTTGACACTGATATTGACACCAGGATTTTGTAATATACAGTAACCCTTTCAGGAAATATTCCTGATTTCTGTATTTATTTGTATAATTTTTCTTATGTTCCTAGTCACAAATTTGGAAAAAAGGTAATCTATCTGAATTACTTAACTGACCTGAGAGACCATCTCAAATATGATCAGCTCAACATTCCTCAAGAAGTTATTCGGTATGTGATACATTCACAACAGTCCTTGCAAGTGGTTCTTTCCTAGTGCTATAATATGTAAATGTTTTCTTTTTTCAGAGGACTACATCAAAGTTCTTAAAATGTTGATACACCTGATTTATTCTTGGCTACATTGTATCCTACAAGGTGCATTGTTATAAGAAATGATGTCTAAGTAACACTGAATGCTTAACCACAGAAAATTATTATTTGTATTATTTTAAATTGTTTTTAGATTTTTAAGTGCCTTTTAAGGTTTTTAGGTTGTGCATAGTTTAATTGTATTTTAATTGTATGCTTTTCTATGTTTTTAACTACATGTAGTTTTATTTGTAAGCTGCCCTGAGTTCCAGTTTGGAAAAAGGGTGGGGTAAAAATAAAGTTTCAATCAATCAATCAATCAAAAAGTAAATTAGTATCTGCAGGGACTAGAACGGGTGGGGAACCTTTTTGGCTTCATGGGCCAGGAGGATCGGCTTCATGAGCCAAATTTGACAGGTGGGTGGGGCCTTTCATCTGTTAATCACATGATGTCATTATGACATCAGATGATTGACAGGTGGATTGACGGGCAGGGGGCAAAGGGGAGAAATAATTCTTCATGTGTGTGTGTCCCCACAGGAGAGAAAAAATTTAAAATGCAGGCTTACTTCTCTTGCTTAACACAATAACAACAGCTGCAGTGGCAGGGTAAAGGGAAGAATTCTTTCTCCTCTTCTTTTCACCCCCTACTGCTAGCTCAGCACCTCCATTGCTAGAATAAGGCACACTCCTACAACCCATCAACTGATGGGAGGAAGGGGTACCCCTTGCTCAACGAAAGAGAAGTGGTTTCCATTCCATTCCATTCAAGGTGGCCAATCTTTTATAGTGCTTTTAAACGTTTTCTGTTGTTGTACACCACCCTGATGTTTTGTGAGAGGGTGGTATAGAAATACTTTTTATAAGGAAATAAATGTCCTCTAAGGGCTGTCACACATATATCCATTAAATTATGTTTTAAAAGCTAACAACATGAAGATAAACTACAAACAAGTGGAGCTCCCACAAATTTTTAAAATTAGTGATTTTATGATATATATTGGTGAAATACAAAAGAATACAAGATTGTTAGCTATTAGATAAAATGAGATATAATTTAGCAAGCAGAAAAATTAAGAATAGCAAGTAGTACATTTTGTTAATATTTTATTTTTTAATATTCTATGGGAGATTACAGTCTGGAAGTAAGGTACTAACACAACTGAAACTCCTAGAACTGCTGTTTCTTTGTTTGTCTTGAGAAACATGAATGAATCCAACATTATTCTTGAATATCCAGCCTATTTTTCTCCACCAGACATGATGAAAATCTTCGGACTAAACAAAAGAAAAAGCCACCCACTCCAGTGAAGATCCCTCCACCAAGACCACCTCTCCCAACTCAGCAATTTGGGGTTAGCCTCCAATAGTAAGCCATGTCGTTTCTTTTATATCTTGCTGAAAAAAGGGTATCTTTCCATAATACTAGCAGTTCCAAGTCTGGAGGAGTTGTCATGTGTTTCTTTCTTGTCTTTCTCACAGTGCTCAAAACTACTCCAGTTTTTAACCACTTGTTGCTCAAAGTGCCTACACTACTACAGAGAATTCACAGCATCCATGTTCTGTTTCTTAGAGACAGACTTACTATTGAGACTACTGAAAGGCAGAATAAGGCAATCTGTTCTTGTACCAGTCACTGATTCTGCATGCAGTCATGGACAAATATTTTAAGTGTGACCCTTGCTATCTGCAATTTTTTTTTTGCCTGTCACTGATATAGGATGTGATGAGACTTAAGTATTATGAAATTATTACACAGTGAATGGAATTATTCAGTAATCTATATAATGTAATCTACAGAATGAGAAATACATTTTGTTAATTATATGTGGACCAAACCTGATTGACTTTAAATCTAATCTGGCATAACTGGATTTCAGACTGATTTTGGATTGGGTGCCTGGCTTTGATGATGTATGCCATATCCTAAAGACATCAAAGGGTCCAATTCATATCCATTTCAGATGATGAAACATTTCAGATAATGGTAACAATGAACCTCTTGTTGATTTGTCATTTAGCAGTTTCATTCTGCTGCCTCTCTTTGACATTTCTTTGCTCAAGAAGTTCAACTCTATTCATTTGGATCCAAATTGAGTCAATGGTTTCCTTTCCCATTACAGATGTTAATTAACCCAGCATTGAAAAGCTGATTTTTATTACTGCTGATGTAAAGGGTCACTCTATTTTAGATGCGTTCTAGCTCTAATTGAATTGTCACTATCTACACTTTTTTGCTTTCCTAATCCCCTCTAACCCCACTGCCTATAGTCACCTCCCCATGTGTATATATACCTACAACTGGGGATGATGATGATTAATTTATTACAGTGTATTATAAACCACTTTTTGGCTCAAGGGCTCCCAAAGTGGTGAACAACATATTAAAATAAAATATACAGTAGAGTACAATGAAACGCTATAAACCAAAGCAAGCTTTCATC
The DNA here is from genome assembly GCF_030035675.1 of Rhineura floridana. NCBI lineage: Eukaryota > Metazoa > Chordata > Lepidosauria > Squamata > Rhineuridae > Rhineura > Rhineura floridana. The sequence continues at coordinate 126,232,748 of NC_084487.1, forward strand.
ATCTGTACATCCCAAATACTTAGGGGCTAAAAGCCTACCCAGAGAATGAGAAAAACGTACCCCATCTAGCAGGCTTAAGGGTGCTCTCACTAACACCTATTTCTAACTATTCAGAGAACCAGGGTGAACAAGTAATTCATATAAATTACTGCCAAAAACATTTAAAAATAAAATTAGGAATATTTATCATATTAATTGTTGCTACAAAAAGAAAGAGCCCAACATCCCACCCACTCCATGCTTTCTAGGCAAATACAGCCCCCTAGAAGCTGATGATAAAAGTGATGTAGCATGGTCCAAAGAGGCCTTTGTGAGCAATCCACCTTGATGTGTGCTGGTGATTACGCTTCATAAATCTGATGTAGTGGACTCTAATCCACAAATGTTTATGCCATAGCAAAGTGTGTTAGTTTGTAAAATGCCTCAAGACTCTTTGTTGTTTTTGCTGCAACAGAATAATTTGACTACTTCTCTGGAAATTCTTGCTGGCATTGTTATAGTAATGCCACAATAGCAAAGTAGGTGAAGGGAAGCGAAGGAAGGCTACAGGATATTGTGCTATACTGACAGAATGAAGGGTTTGCATATTATGATGCTCATGTGAGTATCCACAGTGCCCCTTCCAAGTCTATGAATGTATAGTATCCATTTTTTTTTCTTTTTGGATGTGCGATACAAGGCTTTAAAATAGCAACCAAATTTGCAATACTTCCAAAAGTGATGAAAGTAGAAATAGAATCTAATGAGAAATTATTATATATGAATAGGTTTAATGTTTGACTTTGCAAGCGTTTCGGAAAAATATAAAATACAGTCTCCTTGTAATTATACATTCATTGTGGCTTTAAGGGAGACAGATGATAAAAAGTACATCAACCTGAGCATCCTGTCATGCAGAAGTCTTAACCCTTCCTTTTCCTGACTCTAACCCTAACACCCATCAGCTCATGATATAGGCCAAGTTCCATATCGCACATAGTTACTAACAGGAGCCCTGGCATGGATTGCCAAGGTAAAGGAATAAAATCCACCTAAAATTGCTAGCATGATCATTTCATAATTTAAATGCAGCATTTGATAGTGAAGAGGTACAGACTCGCGGTTATAGTGCATGCAGCTTCAAAATTTTGTCCTCAGGAAATCCTTTCCACATGGGCCTACCTTCTGAGAAGCTCCTGAGCATCTACCAGAGGTTTTTGTGGTATGCTATATGTCACACACTCACTTTGTGGCCCGGAACTGGATGTGTGACTTTGAACAAACTCGGCACTCTCTTGTGGTTATACATTACAAGATCATTACTGATCTTCCTATTAAGGAACCTTCCATAAGCTTCCAAGGAACCCCAACATGGTTCAAAAATCATTCTTATAGAGAACCAAAAGTATTTTTACTATGATAACATTTATGAGGCCAAACTGAATGAGCCAGGAGACAGATTCAGTCTTGCAGAAATAAATCACTAATGGGAGGAGGAAGATCAGAACTGACATCTGCCTCCATTTAAGGCAACTGCAGTGTTTCTGCAGACATGTGACTACTTGGATTAAGCTTTTCCCTTCCTATTCACTTTTGTACCACAGGATGGTAGGAAGACGTTTGCAGTTGTTAGGCAATGCAAACTTCAGGATCACACTCATTGGGGTAAAGATTTGCTTTCTTGGCAAAATATGGGCCTCTATAGAATATAGGATTAGTTCACAACAGAGATGTGGTATCTGGATACAACATATGGGATCAGGTACAGTTCAATGAGGTGGGTTACAATTTGATTACTCACCACTTGTTCAATCACAGTTGCACACGGGAACAGATTCCACTGAAAAGCATGGTTCTTGGAAGTGCTGTAAACTTTCGTTCATTTGTGATTTATTTGTAATGGCTCATTTATATTGGACACAATGCTGCAGGAGTTGATGTATGTTCAAATATGAGCTGGCCCTAGAAGAAAATTGTATAATGTGCTATCCCTATTCTTGTTAAAATCTGTTATTCTTTCTCCAAATAGCCTCAAAGCTAAAAACAAAGGTGAATTAATCCCACCAGTAATGAAGCACACAGTAGTTTATTTGAAAAGAAAAGGTAAGAATTTACTTTCGTTTTAGACAAAAATAATTTTTCATGTGAAATTACAGTTTTAGTTTGCATGTTTGGGTACAATTATGAAACCAGTGACTGCAATGGTCCATAAGCAGAGGACCTGCCTTTCCTTACCAGGTAACTGTAGATAGCTGCCTAGGCTTACCCGGAGCATGGGATTAGCAGCAACACTTCCCACAACACTCTCTGAAAAAGGCTTGTCCTTACTTAGCTGTACTGTTTTGCCTGTTCTGCTACTCATAAAGAGCAGGGGTCAAAGAAAGGATACAATGGGTGATAAGAGAGGGAAGAGACTCTAGCGATAGTTGAAGGAAGTGCAATGAAGAGTTTAATAGGTTCCTCATACCTTTTGAGGAGCATGCAGGATTAATACCAGCAGCTTTGGAGTGTTAGGCTTTCTGTGATCCATGGCAAACATTTGGAACCAGTTCTATATGGGTCTAGTGCTGTGTCAAAAATGACCTTGCCTTTTCTGCTGTTCTTATGGTGATGGGGAGAATTTCTAAGAAATGTTGTTGGTAAGTTGGGGGATTTGGTGCTTATCTTACATAATAACTGTAAGAAGTGGCAGATGGTTTTTATTCTTCAATTTAAACCTTTAAAAAACATTCTTTTGGCAACCACAGCAATGCAATGAACTCTGCAGGTTCTGACTCCAGCAGCAAGATTCCTGATTCCCTGGAATACCCATAGGAGAACATTGTGTCATGAAGCAGAAAGCAGAGAGTAGGAATAAACGGACAGTTCTCCCAATGGAGGGCTGTAGAAAGTGGAGTCCCTCAAGAATCGGTATTGGGACCTGTACTTTTCAACTTGTTCATTAATGACCTAGAATTAGGAGTGAGCAGTGAAGTGGCCAAGTTTGCTGATGACACTAAATTGTTCAGGGTTGTTAAAACAAAAAGGGATTGCGAAGAGCTCCAAAAAGACCTCTCCAAACTGAGTGAATGGGCAGAAAAATGGCAAATGCAACTCAATATAAACAAGTGTAAAATTATGCATATTGGAGCAAAAAATCTTAATTTCACATATACGCTCATGGGGTCTGAACTGGCGGTGACCGACCAGGAGAGAGACCTCGGGGTTGTAGTGGACAGCACAATGAAAATGTCGACCCAGTGTGCGGCAGCTGTGAAAAAGGCAAATTCCATGCTAGCGATAATTAGGAAAGGTATTGAAAATAAAACAGCCGATATCATAATGCCATTGTATAAATCTATGGTGCGGCCGCATTTGGAATACTGTGTACAGTTCTGGTCGCCTCATCTCAAAAAGGATATTATAGAGTTGGAAAAGGTTCAGAAGAGGGCAACCAGAATGATCAAGGGGATGGAGCGACTCCCTTACGAGGAAAGGTTGCAGCATTTGGGGCTTTTTAGTTTAGAGAAAAGGCGGGTCAGAGGAGACATGATAGAAGTGTATAAAATTATGCATGGCATTGAGAAAGTGGATAGAGAAAAGTTCTTCTCCCTCTCTCATAATACTAGAACGCATGGACATTCAAAGAAGCTGAATGTTGGAAGATTCAGGACAGACAAAAGGAAGTACTTCTTTACTCAGCGCATAGTTAAACTATGGAATTTGCTCCCACAAGATGCAGTAATGGCCACCAGCTTGGACGGCTTTAAAAGAAGATTAGACAAATTCATGGAGGACAGGGCTATCAATGGCTACTAGCCATGATGGCTGTGCTCTGCCACCCTAGTCAGAGGCCATGCTTCTGAAAACCAGTTGCCGGAAGCCTCAGGAGGAGAGAGTGTTCTTGCACTCGGGTCCTGCTTGCGGGCTTCCCCCAGGCACCTGGTTGGCCACTGTGAGAACAGGATGCTGGACTAGATGGGCCACTGGCCTGATCCAGCAGGCTCTTCTTATGTTCTTATGATGTCCTCCCATGGTATCCCAAGATGTGAGCTGGCCAAGGAGGCTGTTTTTAGAGTGCTGGAATTGACAGTGATGAGCACTTTGGAGGCAGCAGTCCTGGTCAGCTCACTTCCTGGAACACCATGGGGAGGACATGGTGATATAAGCACCAAACTCTCCAATCCCACCCGCAAAATTTCATAGAAATTTTACCCACTGAAATCCAACTTTCAGGGTGATTTTGTTTTGCCCTTTTTGTCCTGCCTCCCCCTCCCAAATATGACTGAGCCAAAAATATTGGCCCACTCTTTATAGGACTGTGCTCCATCAGAAGGTGTGTGAAGTATCACACATTTGAACACACGTATTAGCATGTTAGAAAGAAGTCTGGACTAGATGCCTACTCTCTGATCTGTTAGCTGTGCCTGGCCAGATGTGATAGTGTTGCTTTCAAGTGGCCCTGCGTGTGTCTTCTGAGAGGGTACAGTTCTATGCAAGACTGAGACTGCTTTGAACATTTGTATTGCCCCTGAAAGATCAGGGGTGGCTGCTAATCACCTTTGAACAGTGCATAGAAAAATAAAGTAAATGGAGTCCTTTCTCACAGGCTTATAGTCTAAGGGTGGAATCAGATGAGTGAAGAAAAGGGAACTGTTGCCAAAAATGGCATTGTGTAACATCTACTTCTTCCTGTTGATGAGTACAAAGCATCAGTTATGGAGACTGAAAATGGGAGAGGAAGGTGCAAACCAACATCTGAAAATACGTTTTTTTGTTTTATTTATTTATTCATTCATTCATACAGATATCCATATTGTTCTCCAACTAAGTTACACTCAGAGTAAACCCATTGAAATCAATGGGTCTATTCTGAGTATAACTTTATATCACCAACAAAAATTAATACCCCACTCTTCCTCTCCAAGAAGGAGAAGGTTTTCAAAATATTAAAAAACATTAACAACTAGCAGACTAAACACAGCATAAAGTGCAAGAACACTGCAGGTCATAAATGGTTGCATTTTATGTTTTTCAAGGTGATGAATATTTGGGGCAGGGAGGGAATTCCAGCAATAAGACTGCATGCCAAAAAGCAGCTAGGAAATGCTGTGGGAATTGAGCGGATTAGATCATAGAACCACATGGAAGGGGTAAAAAAAAACGGCTCTCAGAAACTTCATGATCTGGTACAAGGTAAAATGAAGGGAGAATTCAATTTGAAAGAGCCAAAATACATACGTATTTTAAGCATCTAGCTTCAGTGCTTCCTTGAATAAAGGACCTCTGTTTACAATAGACTGAATATTTTTATTACACTTTTATGCATACAGCATGGTGACTTTTTGCTTTTAAGGTCAGAAAATGGCAAGTGAAGCTCTCTTCACTTCTTGGATTAAATTGTTCCATTGATTATGAAGTAGAACTTCCAGTAAAAATCAATTAGGAACTCTGCTTCCAAAATAGAAATGGGTGGCACCAGCCCCCCCTCCCCCTGCACTAAGTAAAACATTCACATGTACATTCTTGCCTTTCTGGTTTAGGGTTATAGTTAGCGGCTAGTTTATCAATGCAATATTTTAAAATAAGTGCATGAGTTTTTCATGTGCATATTGCTGATTAAGCACAATATTGATGGGTTACTCTGCATTCATTAGGAATCAGATTAGTTTCTGCTTATGTACTGTACATAGTGTACTTTTCTTCCTTCCCTTGGTCCTTCCAACCAAGCCATGAGATTTGCCTTAGAAAGGAGGGGGCTTACCACACCCAGTAATCCTCATTGCTTATTCAGGAAGGGCTTTGTCTCCTCCTTGGCCTTCTTTCTCAGAGCCAGGATGGCCATTGTTTCTTAGCTACCATTTATACTTTTGAGTACCCTGCCTTCTTCCTCTTATGATGATGATGATTATACCCCGCCTTTCAGCCCAAGGCCCTCAAGGCGGCTTACAGAAGACACAAATATCAAAATACAATATAAGAATACATCACTAAAACAATAAAGTAATACGATTTACAAAACACAATTTACAAAAGTTAAATAACAACTTTCAAGTAGCTCAGTGGTTTCACTCAACCTTGTGCCAGCTCTTAATGAATCCTGCCTTTGTTATCAAGGTGGAAGTCCAGAGAATCAGCCAGCCCAGCAGTTCCCCTCCCTCTCTGGTGAAGGCAGCATGCTTCTGAATACCAGTTGCTGGAAACCGCCATAGAGGAGAGTACTGTTGCACTCACGTCCTGATTGCAGGCTTTCCATAGGCATCTGGTTGGCCACTGTGAGAACAGGATGTTGGACTAGATGGGCCACTGGCCTGATCCACCCAGCTCTTGTGTGTATTAGGGTGCAGCCTTACCATTCTGTGTTATGAGTGTCCAAAATGTGGCAAATATCAACATTCATATCTGAATATTGACAGTCTGAGGCAAGTTTTGTGAATATTAGCATTTACTGGTTTTTGTCTTTATTTGTTGAACATACATCGACAAGTTAAGTGACTATCAGTGTTGACTGGTACCTCTTTTAAGTATTTGGATAGCCACAAAATTCATCTGGGGTTGTCAACATTCACATGCAATGTCATTTGCTGAATTTCAGATGTACAAACTGGAATTTGTTTGTTTGTTTAGTACATTTGTTGGCAACTCAGTCAACAAAGTCCTGCTACAGGTGCAACTTAGAATAGGTTCACATAATTTGTGTAGACATGGCAAAAAAGAAAAGAATGGCGTTCCCGCCTTAAGCTGGGGCGTGTTTGCCGCCACCTGACTTCTAAAAGTCTCGGGAACCTTTTGTGTATGTGTGGTTTCCAAAGATGGTCAGCTGGGGTTTCCTGACCAATGAGATGTGAGGCAGGAGTGGGTTTAAAAGCCCACTCCTGCCTCAAAACCTTGCCTCTTTTTGCCTTGCGGCACCCCCCCCTTGTCAGTATGGGCTTCGCTAGTTGCCAGTTGGGGCTGAGTAGGATTTTTTTTTTAGGGATTTTGATTTCAGAATCCCTTTGGTACTGCTGGGTTGATTCGATTGGCTTTTGGGGGGGTGTGTGGATGTCTAGCTAATGGCTGGCATGGAATTCGGGCAGGTGAGGAAGGTGGGGACAAAGTAGGAGAAGGAGGCATGTTGTTCAAGGGCACTCCCTAGGGAACTACCAGTGCTGAATGACTGGTGGGGATCTGGGCGTGTCCTTGTGGGACCAGCTTGTGCAGAATGGTGAACACCCGTACGGCAGGGCCAGGCTGCGGAGGTTGGAAACACATACTTGGCTCTCCTAGCAAGGAGGGACAAGTTTTCCCACATCCTTGGCAGGGGAGTCACAGTCCTTTGAGACTGACATGCTCAGGGGACTGGAGGGAATACTCCCTTTCAGTCAGGTTTATCCTCAACTGCCCAAAGTAAGTTCAATTTGGACATTTGGATGTAATTGGCTGAAGTTTAATATTTGTTATATTTTAATAAATATAACATTCCTTTGTGATGTGACGAGTCTTCTTTGGTGTGGTGGCAAAAGGTGAATGTGGGTTTTCCCTAAATTGACATATGCCTGTATAGGAAAAGCAATATATGTGAAGCAGGTATTAGATTGCTCCCATTATGTTGTTGGCCTTCCTCCACCAAGAAATTGAAATATAATTCAGGAGGAAGTGAGTTCTCATTTGTTAGGCTGACTGACAACTTTGTTTCAGATAATTTTTATTTTTTTAATGGAACTGAAGTTATGTATCAATCACAGACTCTCATAGTGACAAACATGGGCTTATTTTATTTTATCCTCACAACACCCCTATTAAGTAGGCTGAGAGAGAATGGTTGAGCAGAGCTTTCTGCCAGAATGGGTATTCAAGCCTAGGCTCCTCTGCTCCAAGTCCAGTTGCAGTGGTAGGCTGAATTTGGATTGCATGTACATCTTTATTTATTTTACTTTTATGAGGCAAAGATTTGGAGGGGAGGAAAACATTTGAAATTACATTCTTAAGTATTTAATGTACATTTTAAAATTTATTTGACTTATGTCAATATTCTGCCCATATATACATGAATGAAAACAAACTGAAGCTCAATCCAGACAAGACTGAGATGCTGTTGGTGGACGGGTTCTCTGATCGGATGGTGGATATATACCCTGTCCTGGATGGGGTTACACTCCCCCTAAAGGACCGGGTTCATAGTCTGGGAGTCTTTTTAGACTCTTCCCTCTCACTTGAGGCTCAAGTAGCCTCGGTGGTTAGGAATGCGTTTTACCAACTTCGGTTGGTAGCCCAGCTACGTCCCTATTTGAGTAAAGAGGACCTTACATCAGTGGTATATGCTCTGATAACCTCACGTTTGGACTACTGTAATGCGCTTTACGTAGGGCTACCTTTGAAGACAGTTCGGAAGCTACAACTAGTGCAAAATGCGGCGGCCAGATTGCTGACAAGGACCAAGCGGTCCGAGCATATAACACCTGTTCTGGCCAGCTTGCACTGGTTGCCAATATGTTTCCGGGCTAGATTCAAAGTGTTGGTATTAACCTATAAAGCCTTATACGGTGCGGGACCACGATACCTTGCGGAACGCCTCTTTCGATATGAACCGGCCCGTGCACTACGTTCTGCTACGAAGGCCCTCCTCCGGGTTCCAACTCACAGGGAGGCCCGGAGGGTGATGACAAGATCTAGGGCCTTCTCAGTGGTGGCCCCCGAACTATGGAACAGTCTCCCCGAGGAAGTACGCCTGGCGCCGACTCTGCTCTCCTTCCGGCGCCAGGTCAAAACCTTCCTATTCTCTGAAGCATTTTAAGTTACACTGATTTACTTTTTAAAATGTTTATTGTATTGGATTGATGATTGTATTTTAGTATTATTTTGTTATTCATTGTATTTTTATGCTATTTTATGTTCACCACCCAGAGAGCTATTGCTAGTCGGGCGGTATATAAATTTAATAAATAAATAAATAAATAAATAATGAGTTATGACTGCTATCTTACACGCTTAGTGGGCAATCCAAACCCAAGATATGCTGGGATGAGCAAGTCAGGACCTGACAGATCTCTGGCTCAGCCAGCTGAACCCTGGCTCAGCCAGAAGTTCACTGGCATAAGTCCCTCATCCTGGCTCAGCCAAAGCCATGTCAGGCTGGCCCAGTCTAAGTCCTCCCAAAAGGGGCATTCCATGGCATGGGACCAGGCAGGGTGGGGGACTTATACTGGATCCTAATGGTGTTCAGCTCAGTCATGTAACCTGGGAACCTGGTGGAACTTACACCAAGTGGTGTAAGCCAAACCCTATTTTAAAGGCTTGTTTTCCCCCTGCTAGGCTTGGGCCGGCTTACCTGCCCTTGCTTCTGAACAGGATTTGGATCTGGTATACTCTATGCGAGCTTTCCATAGTTAGCATTGTTTCCATAGCTGTGAGTAAGTTCCACTGAACTCAGTGGGACTTACTTCTGAGTAGACATGCATAGGATTGCACTGTTAGGCTGTGTTTGTAGGCATCTTTTTTGGAAAGTAGATTCTACTAAAGTGATTTGGAATACATATAACATTAGGGCAGAAGAGTGAATTGCCTGAGGCTATTCTGAATGGCTAACTAGGAATTTGGGCACAGATCTTGATCCACAAATCCACACCCAGAATGGCTCGTGCACAGATCTGAACGAAAAAGAGAATTCTGTTAAATTGAAATGAAAATGGGGTTTTATAATAATTGTATTTTAGAAGCATTTTAAAGGGGTTTTAATGTGTAGCTTAGCAAGTGTTCTATTTTTTTTGCAGATAAGCCCTTGAAGAAGGCACTTGAGTCGAAACACATCAAGCTAGTTTTAAACAAACATTCACCTTTTCTAGCATCTTTGAGATATATTTCTCTTTTTTATTTACATCATTTGATTCTTCCTGTCTTTTGTGTGTTTCCTCATGCATGGATAACCACTGAAGCAACCTGTGTACTTTTTTTTTTTAAAACCCAGCAACCCAAGGGACCTTACTTACATGTCAGGTTGTCTGATAAATGGGATCTCTGATATTAAAAACAGGTCATACCATTATTTCATACTTCCACACTGCAGTTAAATACTGTACTATCCTCAAGAATGGCAGGCAGCCTATCCACCAAAGGTTTGATGTTATGGCATTGCTAGAATAAGAAAGATGTGAGTATCAAACAATAGTTCTAGACAAGCACAGCTGCTGTCTGTAATTCAGATTAATGTATTCAATTAAGGCTTGCTGCAAGTCACTTTAAACTAAAGCATACCAGGAAAAACAAAACAAAAACCAAGCCTGTTAAAAGGAAACATTTATTATGCAGCATTTTACCCAAGGAGATCCTCAACAGATGAGAGCATTAACTGTTAAATAAACTCCCATGAACCAAAGGATTAACTGCTGGGAAATCTATCTAAAGTGTAACTTCTTCTAAGCCATAGGAAATAAGGATGAACTATTGTGCCCACAGTGATATTGGGAATGGAGAATGAGAGCTGTCACATGGGGCTGGAATGGGTATAGATCACATTTTATTAAATTTCCAAATAGTTTGGCAACTAGAGAAGGCTGGAACCTGAGCAAGAGAATCTGAAAGCCAGCTCATTTGTACAAAAAAATTACATATGGAAGCAGCATACTTATAATCTGTGTATTGAAGTGACAGAATCTCTTCTCATTTTTACTTTTGTAATTCATGGGAAAACAGCCAGAAGATTGCTAAGTTCATGGTCCTAATGTTAGACTCCTCACATGAATAGATTACTTGTGGGAGTGGCTTCTTCATGGAATTGAACCTTCTTATGATAATCAAAACTGACTGTCAATCTCTAGGAACTCATGCATTTATGGGTCAGTTCAGATACCTGTAAATCGCTCTATTTACAGTATCCTAAACACCCTCAGAGATCCAACAATGTGGAGACAGTGACTTCTGATTCAGCCATTTCCCAGTTACATCTGATCCAATTCCAGGCTCAATTTAAGATGCCAGTATTATCCTCTGAAAGCCCTAAAGTTTGGGCCAGGCTATCTAAATAACCACATGCACATGTATGAACCTGCCAAAGTTCTAAGATTAGTATTGAGGCCCTGCTGTCTGATCTACCATTGAGAGCTGTCAGAAAAGTGAGTGTCAGGGATAGGGCCTTTTCTGTGGCAGCCCCACATCCCTAGGGAAATATGTATGGCTTCTTATTTTTGGCCTTTAGAAGAGCCTTAAAAAGCCAGTCTACATTTCAGTAATTTTATAATGCTGTGTGTGTTCTGTGCCTTCAAGTCAATTATGACTTATGGCATTCCTATGAATCAGCGACCTCTAATAGCATCTGTTGTAAACCACCCTGTTCAGATCTTGTAAGTTCAGGTCTATGGCTTCCTTTATGGAATCAATCCATCTCTTGTTTTGGCCTTCCTCTTTTACTACTCTACTCCCTTCTGTTTTTCCCAGCATTATTGTGTTTTCTAGTGAATCATGTCTTCTCATTATGTGCCCAACGTATGATAACCTCAGTTTCATCATTTTAGCTTCCAGTGACAGTTCTGGTTTAATTTGTTCTAACACCCAATTATTTGTCTTTTTCGCAGTCCATGGCATCCGCAAAACTCTCCTCCAATACCACATTTCAAATGAATTGATTCTTATCCATGTTTTTCACCGTCGAACTTTCACATAGAGATCGGGAATACCAGGAATGATCCTGACTTTAGTGTTCAGTGATACATCATCGCATTTGAATATCTTTTCTGGTTCTCTCATAGCTGCCCTCCCCAGTCCTAGACTTCTTCTTCTTTCTTGACTATTTCCATTGCGGTTAATGACTGTGCCAAGGTATTGATAATCCTTGACTAGTTCAATGTCCTCATTGTCAACTTTAAAGCTACATAAATGTTCTGTTGTCATTACTTTAGTCTTGACGTTCAGCTGTAGTCCTACTTTTGTGCTTTCCTCTTTAACTTTCATCAGCATTCATTTCAAATCATTACCAGTTTCTGCAAATACTATGGTATCGTCTGCATATCTTAAATTATTGATATTTCTCCCTCCAATATTCATACCTCCTTCATCTTGATCCAAACCTGTTTTCCATATATGTTCTGATTTTTGATTAAACAAATACAGTGATAAAATACACCCCTGTCTCACACCCTTCCCGATGGGGAACCAATCAGTTTCTCCATATTCTGTCCTTACAGTAGCCTCTTGTCCAGAGTATAGGTTGTGCATCAGGACAATCAGATGCTGTGGCACCCTCATTTCTTTTAAAGCATTCCATAGTTTTTCGTGATCTACACAATGAAAGGCTTTGCTGTAATCTATAAGACACATGGTGATTTTCTTCTGACATTCCTTAGTCCGTTCCATTATCCAACATATATTTGCGACATGATCTCTGGTACCTCTTCCCTTTCTAAATCCAGCTTGGATATCTGGCACTTCTCGCTCCTTATATGGCAAGAGCCTTTGTTGTAGAATCTTGAGCATTACTTTACTTGGATGGGATATTAAGGCAATAGTTGGATAATTACTGCATTCCCTGGGATCCCCTTTCTTTGGAATTGGGATATATATTGAACTCTTCCAGTCTGTGGGCCATTGTTTTCTTTTCCATATTTGTTGACAAATTTGTCAAAATTTGGGCAGATTGCTTCTCAGTAACTTGTAGCAACTCTATTGGTATGTCATCTATTCCTGGTTATTTGTTTCTACCAAGTATTTTAAGAGCAGCTTTCACCTCACATTCTAAAATTTCTGGTTCTTCTTCATACGATTCCCCCATGAATGAATCTGTCATTCTTGCATCTCTTTTATGTAATTCTTCAGTGTATTGCGTCCATCTTCCTTTTATTTCATGTTGGTCAGCCAGTGTGTTCCCCTGCTGATTATTCAACATCCCTACTCTTGGTTTAAATTTCCCTTTGATTTCTTTAATCATTTGGAATAAGGCTCTTGTTCTACCTTTGGACTGCAACCTGAGAGACCCGGGTTCAAATCCCCACACAGCCATGAAGCTCACTGGGTGACCTTGGGCCAGTCAGTGCCTCTCAGCCTCAGAGGAAGGCAATGGTAAACCCCCTCTGAATACCGCTTACCATGGAAACCCTATTCATAGGGTCGCCATAAGTCGGAATCGACTTGAACGCTGTCCATTTCCATTTCCATTTATTATTTCTGTACAAGAATTCTTGTACTAGTTCTGTTTGTCCCTACGTACTAGTCGCTGTATTATTGCATTTAAGGTTCTAACCGTGTTTCTCTCTCCTTTTGCTTTTGCTTTCCTTCTCTCTTTAACCATTTTAAGAGTTTTGTCAGTCATCTGTTGAGGTCTTTCTCTCTTTTTAATTAGAGGTATTGTCTTTTTGCATTCTTTCCTAATAATATCTCTGACTTCACTCCATAGTTTTTCTGGTTCTCTGTTAGCTAGGTTTAAAGCCTCAAATCTGTTTCTTATTTGATCTTTATATTCTTTCGGGATGTTATTTGGATTGTATTTTGGCATTATGATTGCTTTATTGTTCTTCTTTAGCTTTACTCTGATTTTCGATATTAACAGTTCATGATCTGTACTGCGGTTTGCTCCTGGTCTTGTTTTCGCAGCCAGTATGGAGTTTCTCCATCTTCTGCTTCCAATTATATAATCGATTTGATTCCTATATTGACCATTCAGTGATGTCCACGTGTATAGTTATCTTTTCGGTTGCTCAAAAAATGTGTTCGCAAGAAACAAATTATTGACTTCACAGAATTCAATAAGTCTTTCTCCTGCTTCATTTCTATCTCTTAAGACCCATTTCCCCACACTTTCTAGTTCTTCTGTGTTCCCTACTTTTGCATTCCAGCCCCCCATGATTATCAGAGCATCCTATTTTGGTGTGTGATATATTTCTTCCTGTACTTTTTCATAAAATCTCTCAATTTCCTCCTCTTCTGTGTTTGCCATTGGAGCATAGACTTGTACGATGGTTATGTTGATAGGTTTCTTGTTAAGTCTCATTGATATCACTCATTCAGACCTTGTGTTATAGCTTCTAACTGCTTTTGCTACATCACTTCTCACTATTAGAGCAACCCCATTTCTTCTTAACATCATTTCCTGCATAAAATATTTTGTAGTTGCCTGATTGAAAGTGCCCAATTCCCGTCCATTTTGAGGGAGTTTGAGAATGTCGAAAAAGCTGAGACCAATGCCGTTCAGAAGTCTAGACCAAGAGGCTAGACTCCTAGCAGGGTCACCCAAGGCAGAATGGTCAAAGCTGAGACACTAGACTAGGATGCATCCAGACTCAGAGGAAGGCAATGGTAAACCACCTCTGAATATCTTTTACCATGAAAACTCTATGAATAGACTATCCAAAATGCAACATGAGATAATGCTGGAAGATGAGAACCCCAAGGTCAGAAGGCACTCATCGAGCTACTGGGGAAGAACAAAGGACAAGTATGAGTAGCGCTGTGACTAATGACGCAGCTGGGTCAAAGCCAAAATGAAGCCCGGAGACTGTTGCACACAGATGCGAAAAGAGAGTCCGGAATTGTACAATGTACACAATAGGAACATGGAATGTGAGAAGCATGAACCAGGGAAGTTAGAAATTGTCAAGCAAACAATGGAACATAGCAATATTACAATACTTGGCATGAGTGAATTAAAATGGATGGGAATGGGACACTTTCCATCGGGCAGAACAGCTGAAAAAGATACATTTCTGCTCATGTGAATACCACTAGGGTGCAGTACCTGTATATTTGAGCATATGGAATACTCAGACATTGTTAGTCTTTCCATTTGAGACCTCAATCAGCACAAAGATATTGGTGAATGGCAATTTTATGAGGAATCATATTAATGATTTCCCTTCCCTTCCCCCTTATAGGACTCAAAGTGGAAGGACTGTTTAGGCGGTCAGCTAGCATGCAAAGTATTAAAGAGATACAGAAACTTTATAATCAGGGTAAGTTGTCACTCTGCTATCATAAAAAATTAATACTTTTTAAATAATGCTGATGTGGGTGAGCATATATTGCCACCTTTATTACACTATTGGTTACTGATAAGCTCAGTTTGTAGCCTGAAATGGCATATTATGTGAGGCTATCTTCACTGATTAAAGAATTATTAGTTGATTAATCATTTGCCTTTTAATTGATGACATTTAAATAGAAGCACATATTACTAAAGTCTTGATATGGATGTCTTGGGGGATATTGAAAGAAGTTTGAGATTATGTTTGTGTAGTTAATGGTAAATTATCACTCAGTGTTGTGAGGAAAGGCCATCCTTTTTTTATTCCGTAATTACAGTAACCTGCCAAAACAATAAATAAATAAGCAAGCAAGCAAGCGGAATCTTAATTTTTAGCACTACCAATAAAATTGATCCATGGCAATTAGTCGACTGAAACTTTTGGACAGAATCCAATGAACTACTTTAGGTGTACTAATTGGGATTCGGGCAGCCACTCCTAGAGCATATGCTTTGTACTCATGAGGTCCTAGGCTCATGCCTTAGAATCACTTAAGAGAATCCCAAGTAGCAAGACTAGGAAAGATCTTTGCTTGAGGCTTTAGAGAGCCATTCCCAGTCAGAATAGACCAGGGTAGACAATGTTACACCCTCCAGATGTTGGACTATAGCTCCCATTGTCATGAACCGCTGTCTGGTTCAGTCCCAGGACTCAATTCCCAAATCCAGGGCGTTTGATCTTGGCAAGACAGGTGTAAACCAACACCAACCCTGCAAGATAGGTAGACTGCCACCACCCCTTTATTAAATAAAGTGTAAGTGCACAAAAGTAGCAGCAAAATTGTTCCTTAAAACCCACACCCTGGAGGGCCAGGTAAAATACAGAGAGTTACAGTCACAGACAAAACAACAAAACTATCTAACCTATTTTATGCTTACAAAGAGGTAAATGGTAGAATAACTTCATGGTTCCACATCTCTCCAGAGATGCATAGCCTAGATAGCAGATGGAAAACAGAACCCTACACAGGTAGGCATGATGGAACCAATAGGCATGATGGAACCAAGGGGAGCAAAGGCTAAGGTTTGAATCCTATACTTATGGGGAAATGCCCAGCAACAGCCAGGAATTAATTAGACAATCAGGGGGGGTGATTTTGCACCTAACTGTCATGTACTCCCCAAACCTTCCCATGCCTGTAGCCTTGAAGTACCAGCCTCCACTGATAAGCAGGTGTTCTCACTTGCAGCCTAATTAACCTGCTTCAGCTGTGAAAACTGCAAAGTCATACCTCTCACAGGCTCCACTTTGAGCAAGATGTTCCCTCCACAATTCTTTGCCTCAGAACCATTTTAAAAACCAGGCTTTCTTGACACCCATCACTCTCAGCCAACATGGCAAATGGTCAGGGATGATGGGAGTTGTGTAAGAACATAAGAACATAAGAAGAGCCTGCTGGATCAGGCCAGTGGCCCATCTAGTCCAGCATCCTGTTCTCACAGTGGCCAACCAGGTGCCTGGGGGAAGCCCGCAAGCAGGACCCGAGTGCAAGAACACTCTCCCCTCCTGAGGCTTCTGGCAACTGGTTTTCAGAAGCATGCTGCCTCTGACTAAGGTGGCAGAGCACAGCCATCATGGCTAGTAGCCTCCATGAATTTGTCTAATCTTCTTTTAAAGCCGTCCAAGCTGGTGGCCATTACTGCATCTTGTGGGAGCAAATTCCATAGTTTAACTATGCGCTGAGTAAAGAAGTACTTCCTTTTGTCTGTCCTGAATCTTCCAACATTCAGCTTCTTTGAATGTCCACGAGTTCTAGTATTATGACAGAGGGAGAAGAACTTTTCTCTATCCACTTTCTCAATGCCATGCATAATTTTATACACTTCTATCATGTCTCCTCTGACCCGCCTTTTCTCTAAACTAAAAAGCCCCAAATGCTGCAACCTTTCCTCGTAAGGGAGTCGCACCATCCCCTTGATCATTCTGGTTGCCCTCTTCTGAACCTTTTCCAACTCTATAATATCCTTTTTGAGATGAGGCGACCAGAACTGTACACAGTATTCCAAATGCGGCCGCACCATAGATTTATACAATGGCATTATGATATCGGCTGTTTTATTTTCAATACCTTTCCTAATTATCACTAGCATGGAATTTGCCTTTTTCACAGCTGCCGCACACTGGGTCGACATTTTCATCGTGCTGTCCACTACAACCCCGAGGTCTCTCTCCTGGTCGGTCACCGCCAGTTCAGACCCCATGAGCGTATATGTGAAATTAAGATTTTTTGCTCCAATATGCATAATTTTACACTTGTTTATATTGAATTGCATTTGCCATTTTTCTGCCCATTCACTCAGTTTGGAGAGGTCTTTTTGGAGCTCTTCGCAATCCCTTTTTGTTTTAACAACCCTGAACAATTTAGTGTCATCAGCAAACTTGGCTACTTCACTGCTCACTCCTAATTCTAGGTCATTAATGAACAAGTTGAAAAGTACAGGTCCCAATACCGATCCTTGAGGGACTCCACTTTCTACAGCCCTCCATTGGGAGAACTGTCCGTTTATTCCTACTCTCTGCTTTCTGCTTCTTAACCAATTTCTTATCCACAAGAGGACCTCTCCTCTTATTCCATGACTGCTAAGCTTCCTCAGAAGCCTTTGGTGACGTACCTTGTCAAACGCTTTTTGAAAGTCTAAGTACACTATGTCCACTGGATCACCTCTATATGCTTGTTGACACTCTCAAAGAATTCTAATAGGTTACTGAGACAGGACTTTCCCTTGCAGAAGCCATGCTGGCTCTGCTTCAGCAAGGCTTGTTCTTTTATGTGCTTAGTTAATCTAGCTTTAATAATACTTTCTACCAGTTTTCCAGGGACAGAAGTTAAGCTAACTGGCCTGTAATTTCCGGGATCCCCTCTGGATCCCTTTTTGAAGATTGGCGTTACATTTGCCACTTTCCAGTCCTCAGGCACGGAGGAGGACCCAAGGGACAAGTTACATATTTTAGTTAGCAGATCAGCAATTTCACCTTTGAGTTCTTTGAGAACTCTCGGGTGGATGCCATCCGGGCCCGGTGATTTGTCAGTTTTTATATTGTCCATTAAGCTTAGAACTTCCTCTCTCGTTACTACTATTTGTCTCAGTTCCTCAGAATCCCTTCCTGCAAATGTTTGTTCAGGTTCAGGGATCTGCCCTATATCTTCCACTGTGAAGACAGATGCAAAGAATTCATTTAGCTTCTCTGCAATCTCCTTATCGTTCTTTAGTACACCTTTGACTCCCTTATCATCCAAGGGTCCAATTGTCTCCCTAGATGGTCTCCTGCTTTGAATGTATTTATAGAATTTTTTGTTGTTGGTTTTTATGTTCTTAGCAATGTGCTCCTCAAATTCTTTTTTAGCATCCCTTATTGTCTTCTTGCATTTCTTTTGCCAGAGTTTGTGTTCTTTTTTATTTTCTTCATTTGGACAAGACTTCCATTTTTTGAAGGAAGACTTTTTGCCTCTAAGAGCTTCCTTGACTTTGCTCGTTAATCATGCTGGCATCTTCTTGGCCCTGGCGGTACCTTTTCTGATCTGCGGTATGCACTCCAGTTGAGCTTCTAATATAGTGTTTTTAAACAACTTCCAAGCATTTTTGAGTGATGTGACCCTCTGGACTTTGTTTTTCAGCTTTCTTTTTACCAATCCCCTCATTTTTGTGAAGTTTCCTCTTTTGAAGTCAAATGTGACCGTGTTGGATTTTCTTGGCAATTGGCCAGTTACATGTATGTTTAATTTAATAGCACTGTGGTCACTGCTCCCAATCGGTTCAACAACACTTACATCTCGCACTAGGTCCCGGTCCCCACTGAGGATTAAGTCCAGGGTTGCCATCCCTCTGGTCGGTTCCATGACCAACTGGTCTAGGGAATAGTCATTTAGAATATCTAGAAACTTTGCTTCTTTGTCATGACTGGAACACATATGCAGCCAGTCTATGTCCAGGTAGTTGAAGTCACCCATTACTACCACATTTCCTAGTTTGGATGCTTCCTCAATTTCATATCTCATCTCAAGGTCTCCCTGAGCATTTTGATCAGGGGGACGATAGATCGTTCCCAGTATTAAGTCCCTCCTGGGCATGGTATCACCACCCACAACGATTCTGTGGAGGAGTCTGCCTCTTTTGGGGTTTCGAGCTTGCTGGATTCAATGCCTTCTTTCACGTATAGAGCGACTCCACCACCAATACATCCTTCCCTGTCCTTCCGATATAGTTTATATCCAGGGATAACCGTATCCCACTGGTTTTCTCCATTCCACCAGGTCTCCGTTATGCTCACTATATCAATGCTCTCCTCTAAGACCAAGCACTCCAGTTCTCCCATCTTGGTTCGCAGGCTCCTAGCATTAGCGTACAGGCACTTGTAAGCAGTGTCTCTCTTCAAGTGTCTTTGGCACTTGTGGTTAGGCCTGTGGTAATTTTGCTCTTCTGAATGTATATCCTGTGCCCCTGCTCTCACAATGCCTACTTCTAGGCCTACCCCTTTTAAAATTTCATCCTTTCTTTGGTTTTTATCCCAGGGGGGAGGTTTATTCCGAACCGGACCTTTCTCAGCTCCTGTCGGGTTTCCCCCCTCAGTCAGTTTAAAAGCTGCTCTGCCACCTTTTTAATTTTAAGTGCCAGCAGTCTGGTTCCATTCTGGTTCAAGTGGAGCCCGTCCCTTTTGTACAGGCCCGGCTTGTCCCAAAATGTTCCCCAGTGCCTAACAAATCCAAACCCTTCCACCCGACACCATCGTCTCATCCACGCATTGAGACTGCGAAGCTGGGCCTGTCTGGCTGGTCCTGCGCGTGGAACCGGTAGCATTTCAGAGAAAGCCAGCTTGGAGGTCCTGGCTTTCAGCATCCTACCTAGCAACCTAAATTTTGCTTCCAGGACCTCACGGCTGCATTTCCCCATGTCGTTGGTGCCAACGTGCACCACGACCACTGACTCCTTCCCAGCACTGTCTACCAAATTATCTAAACGACGGGCGATATCCGCAACCTTTGCACCAGGCAGGCAAAACACCTTGCGGTCTACACGCCCATCACATACCCCACTGTCTATGTTCCTAATGATCGAATCACCCACTACAAGGATCCCTCCAGCCCCTGGAGATATATCCTTGGCACGAGAGGATAGCTGCTCATCCCCCAAGGAATGGGTCCCTTCTAAGGGATCGTTTCCCTCTTCCTCAGCTGGATGCTCTCCTTCCCCGAGACCATCGTTGTCCATGATAGCAGGAGAGCTATCATCGTTGGAGTGGAACACAGCTATAACGTCCCTGAAGGCCTCCTCCACACACCTCTCTGCCTCTCTCAGCTTTTCCAGGTCCACCACCTTGGCCTCAAGGAAATGAAGTCGTTCCCGGAGAGCCAGGAGCTCATTGCACTGAGAGCACACCCACGACTTCTGTCCAACAGGCAGATAGTCGTACATGCTGCAGGCGGTGCAAAACACTGGAAAGCCCCCACACCCCTGCTGGCTTCTTACCTGCATAGTTTTGTTTAAGGTTTATTACGTCAATGGGTTGGAGACTGCGGTTTAGTTGAGGTCAGGGAACAGACGGGCAGAGTGGGGGGCCCTGGCCTCCTCGCCCTGCTGCCGAACTCGCTCTGCTGCTTAACTCGCCTTGACGCTTTGTCAGCTGGGGCTCCCTCTAGTTCGTGGAGCAGGCTCCCTCGCTAGGGTGCTCTGACTTTATATGTGTGGCTGTTTCCTCCCAGCTACTACTGCCAGCCAGTGATGTGTTACTTGAGGCTGATGGCTATCAGCTGGGGCTTAACTCTTTAGTATTCTCTCAGGCTTCCTTCCTGAGCGAGGGGCGGGGCTGTTTAAGCTTTTGGCTGCTTTTAATCTCAGCAAGGGGCTGCGCCTTCCAGGCAAGTCTTTTGTGTTTGTTGTTTTCCCACCTAGAACAGCCTGACCTTTCTTTAACCTAGGGAAACAGAGCTTGTGGTTGTGTTTCAGGAAGGCTGAAGCTGCCCTTTTTAGCAAGGACTGAGCTGACTCTCTCCCTGTATGTATCGGTGGAGTTTCCTTTTCCCCCTTCTCTCCGACTGGAATTTAGCCTTGTTTACAGTGTCCCCTGAAGCTTTCCTGCTAGGGTGGTGTTGAAAACTAGCTTTCTATATGCTTCCTTCTCCTAGGATCTGTCTCCTAAGATATAGGTTCTTTCAGGATTTGGCTCCTAGCTCAGGGTGACCTTGGGCTGCCCTTATTAGTTATTTCTCTGAGCTGTTTTACTTCAATTTAAATAATGGAATAAATGGGAGCTACTTACCCTCTTTTCGCTCTGCTGCTTAACTCGCCTTGATGCTTTGTCAGCTGGGGCCTTGATGCTTCGTCAGCTGGGGCTTCCTCTAGCTCGTGGAGCAGGCTCAACAATATGTACTCAAACAATATGCTGGCTACCCCTGGAGTAGACATTATTGTCCTAAATGGATCAATGGTCTGGCTATAAGGCATTTCCATATTTTGACTCCCCCTGCCTTTAAATGACAAAAGGTATATCCCATGTCACAAACCCATTTGGAAGTTTTCTGTTTCTAAAGTGCTTTACCATGTGACACGGGGGCTGCTTTTGCTCCCAAAGACCCTTTGGGCACTTGGGAAGAGCTGTTCTATAGATCCAGGCTGTAGTTGACTAAACTACTAGTTAAACTGATGAAAACTTGTCATCCTAACACTAAGATAAGCAACAACCTGCAAAATAACAGTAGCCATTTGAAATGGTTTGAGTAATTATTCAATGCCTGATGTCATGCAAGGAACCTTATAAAAATTGCAGCAATAATGAATAACGAAGTTTGAGTGCAATATAGCCTGGTTTTCCGTAAACACTAATGTTGCCTTCTGTGCTCCTCAGGTTACTTCAGATAGTTAAAAATTACCCAGTAAGGCATCATCTTGTCATTTTGCCTTGAGTGCTGTTTTCCATTATTATGACAAAGAAAATTGCCACAGCAATTGTAGGTATCTGCTGAGTTTATGAAATGTAGACGGGTGAAGCTTGGGCATACATACAAGCTGGGAAAAGCCAGAGCTGCATCTGCCCATGGTTTTAGATGGATGTTTATGGTTTCATCCCTAATACTAGGGAAGTGTAAATAGTTTGTAGTAGCCTATGTATTGTTCATTCGGCAACATTTTTTTACATAGGAAAATCTGTTAATTTTGATGAATATGAAGATATCCATATTCCTGCAGTCATCCTTAAGACTTTACTCAGAGAACTCCCTGAGCCTTTATTGACCTTTGCAACCTATGATCAAATCATTGGAATTACCAGTGAGTATTTAAAATAATCATAACAATCATAAACATGTAGTTCTGATTTATCTGTAGTATCTGCCATCCATACTTTCTGGACATTCCATAATGTGAACATTCCATAGTGTGGCTCTGATTCATCTATAATTTTTACTGTCCACAAAAAAAAAAAACATTGCAGAACTAAACACTTGTGTTTCAAAATGTACTTGCAAGACCGCCTTACCCCATATGTGCCCACTTGAGCACTTTGCTCTGCAGAACAGGCCCTGTTACAGATGCCACATAATACTTGTTCTGCACTTGTAAGAAATTGTTCCTTTAGTGTGGCAGCACTTACTCTTTGGAACTCCCTGCCTATTGACATCAGGCAGGGACTTTTGCTGTATTCCTTTCAGTGCCTGCTTAGAAGCTTTCTGTTTAGGCAATCCTTTCCAGCCACACAGATCTGCTTTAATCTTTTTAGTTAACTGTTTTAATTGTTTTAAATATGATTTTAATTATTTATTTTCAGCTGTTTTATTGATAATTTTAATGTTTTCTGTAAACTGCTTAGAGGTCTTTACATTCAAGTGGTGTATACATTTTGTTAAATTAAATAAATAAATACAAATTAGAAGCTGATCCCTTCCTAGCCTCAAGTCCTCTGCATCTGCCAAAGGATTCAAGGAAGGGATGGGGTTTGTCTTTCTTGCTTGGCATGAAGTGAGAGAACCCCTCCCCCTGTGGTTCTTCTGCAATGCACAGAGAACTAGAATGTCTGTTGGATTGAAATGTGATTCGTGGTCACAAACAGTGACCTGAAAAGTGTATCTGTAGGCCCGTGTCTGTAGCTTACTCTCCCCCAAATAAACTTTGATAAAAATGTTCTGGCTCCTGGAATAATAGTTTTGGCTACAGTTTAGTTACAGGTTGGGATAAAGAACCCACCTGATCATTTGTCACTCTTGACAGATTTTATGTACATCTTAAATGTGATGCATGACCAGGGTTAAGTGTTCCCATATAATTGCCAAAAACAAAATAGTATGCAAAATTGCTTTGACTTGAACAAAACAAACTTTTAAAGGAACTAGGGCAGCCTTCCCCAACATGGTGCCCTTGAGACGCCCTGAAGGCTGGCTGGGGCTGATGATTGGCAAAGGCAGAACTAGAGAAATTAATGAAAGACATGAGCATCAAAAGCTATTAACCAGGATTGTTAGACTATCCATAAACAGGTATGTGAGATAGGTGCCAGCCTTATGGACACCTGTTCACTCATTTTCCCTCTTCCAGCAACCAGAATAATATCTTCCTTTCCTTCCGTTCCTGGCGATCACTATGGTTTCATTATTACATATGCACTGATGCAAACCACACGTCTTTTATACATGTCTGAAACCTATTTTTCAGTGCTAAGGGAATACGCCCTTGTGGGACACAAATGACTGGAAAATTTAGCTCTAGTGCTAGGAGAGCCTTTTCCCCTGGTTCTCTTCTGCCAGAAGACAGTCTGCTGTCAATCTAGTAGAGCTGGCCAGGCAACGTAGAACATTTACCAAATACACAGCATGCTTATCTTTAGTCTAGGTAGCAGAGCACCTTTAGAAGGTACCTGGAAGGGGCAAGGTCAAAGCCTTTCCAGAAAAAAATGAGAGTTTACTGATAGAGTAAAATTAAAGACAAATTGCAAGGTTTGAGTAAAATTTAAAAGGGCAAATTACTGAAGTTTTGTCCCAGAAGGAGGTTGGGGCAGAGATCAATATGGAGGGGAGAGAAAACGAGAAAGAATGGGGAACTGCAAGTAAAAAGCAGCTGGACAGTGATGCTTTAGATTATGGGGGTGGGGGGTAGGAAGAGTGGAAGTGGTGGAAGCTAAAAAAAACCCAGAAAGAATATGGAGGATGGGTGAAATATTGCAGTGGTGTACTTATTTATTTATTTATTATTTGATTTATATCCCACCCTTCCTCCCAGTAGCAGCTCAGGGCAGCAAACAGAAGTAGGAAAAACTTTAAAACATCATAAAAACAAAGTTTAAAACAAAACATCTTTAAAAATGTTTCTTAAAAAAAAGCTTTCAAAACATCATCTAAGATTAAAAACATTTCGAAAAAGAAGGTGTAAGAACATATTAAAAAGCAATTCCAACACTGACGCAGACTGGGACAATTCTCAACTTAAAAGGCTTGTTGAAAGAAGAAGGTCTTCAATAGGCGCCAAAAATATAACAGAGATGGTGACTGTATAATATTTAAGGGGAGGGAATTCCACAGGGTAGGTGTTGCCACACTAAAGATCCATTTCCTATGTTGTGCAGAACGAACCTCCTGGTAAGATAGTATCTGCAGGAGGCCCTCACCTGTGGAGCGTAGTGATTGTCTGGGTATATAAGGGATAAGACGGTCCTTCAGGTATCCTGGTTCCAAGCTGTATAGGGCTTTGTACACCAAAACTAGAACCTTGAACTTGGCCTGGTAGCAAATGGGCAGCCAGTGCAATTCTTTCAGCAGCGGGGTGACATGTTGACAATACCCTGCCCCAGTTAGCAGTCTCACTGCTGCATTTTGCACCAGCTGCAACTTCCAGACCAACCCCAAGGGCAGCCCCGCACAGAGTGCATTACAGTAATCCAGCCTGGAGGTTACCTCTTCCTTATCTTCCTTATGATCTGTCTGAAAATTCAACAAAGGGAGGGAGAACAATAGTCCTCATGGTCGGGATGAATCCAGAAGGAAGCAGGAAGAACAGGCATTCCCTGGTTATACCAAGGCTTTACCAGGCAAGGCTTGCTGAATGCAGGGATACACAGATGGATACCTAAAGCCTGACATTCCAAGAGTCAGTCAGGCTGACTAAATGCCAGCAAGATTGTTCTCCTGATCTCATTCACGTGTAATGCTAAACCAAACCATGGCTTAGCACAAATGAGCAAACGTGGGCTCCTGGAGAGGAGATCTTGGCCACTTTGCTCCTCCTTCTGTTGTTCTGCTGCTGGGCTGCACTTAGGTAAACCATGGTTTGACTTAGTGTGTTGCCTTAATGGTTTGTCTCTTCTACACAAACCATGAGCTGTAAAGCATAGGACAAAGCTTGGTTACAGCTCATGGTTTGTCTGAAGAGAGACTGGGTTCAGAGAACAAACTAAACCAAACCATCGCTTAGTACTGCAAAGCAGCAGAACAACAGAGCTGTTACCTCCGCTCTAAAAGCCCACGCATGCTCATTCATGCTAAAACATGGTTTGACTTAGCATTACAAGTGAACCAGATAACTTGAGTTAAGGGCTGCAAAATCAGTTACAAACTAGGATGGCAATTGAAAGGAAGATTTTAAGGTGAGCCAAAGGGAAAAATGAGTGTCTGTCTTTCATGAAAAAAGGAGATGCTTGACTTTAGGGTGTCTGCATGTTTCAGTACAAATGGGAAGATCACACAAGAACTCAGGCTCTCACTAGCCAATCAGTAGGTGGTAAAGTGTTGACTTGATTGGATTTGGAAACAGAAATTTGGTTTTTCCAAAGGGTTTTCAAGACAATTTCAGCAGAGGGTGTAAACTAGGAACTGCAAATGCATTTCATCCTCCTGCATTACCCTGAACCAACTAATAGTCCAGAGAAAAGGTCAAACAGACAAGGTGGCACTGTGGGGACCCAAATGAAGGCACACTGTTGTTCTCTGGCAGTGGACCTCTTGGACTATCGGTACCAGCTGTCATAAATTGTCTGTTCTTATAGGTGTAGAAAGCAGCTTACGGGTGAGCAGCTGCAAGGAAATTGTGCATGGACTTCCTGAGCAAAATTATGCTGTTCTGAAGTTTCTGATCTGCTTCCTCCATGTGGTGAGTAGGAATTAAACCCTCATGATTGTGGCTGTTTAATTCTGAAGCTGTCTCGCAACAACTGGCTTTCACTCTAAACATTGCAATGAGGCTGTGGAACGTTAATTGTCAAAACAGCAGTTACAAACTGCTGCTGTCTCCAACAATAATAAAAGTCAGAGCAGACTAATGACCCCAGTGATAACTTTGGTATAGCCCCCTTTTATAAATCAAATAATCCACTAAAGTGCTTAAAAGGAGCATTTACAAGCCCCTCTTATTTACTTTTTAAAGCTTTCCCTTGATTTGTAGGCTCCATCCTTAAAAGAGTGGATATAAATATTTTTTGTGCAGTAATTTTTAAAACAAAACTATAAACTCTTTGTCATGCTGGATCAAAGGATAGCTCAGACTAAAGGTACACAATGTAAATTGTGGTCATGTGCACCTTTACCTGCTTTATCCTACTCTCTGCTGTGTTGTCTGTACGGGGGAAATGTTCAAAAAGTTAGGGAACTGAGATCTAGACTGCATGTTTCAATCTCTACAAGGATACCACAAAGAAAAGTGTCTCTATGGCAAGATCTCCACTCCCAAGCTGTGCATGGCAGAGGGGGTGTTGAGTCTTCCCATGTGGTGGTGGCCAGCTGTATCGTAAATTATTCTGTAGCTGTGGGTGGAGAACTTACCTTGTGGCTATCATTTTTGGCAGTTTCCTTGTGACCATTGTAACATGTAATCCAGCATTAAAACCATTCTCTAAATAACAAAATAACAAGAGCCTGGTGAGTGCCACCGTTGGACTCCCAGTGGTGGACTTCTCTCTCCGCCGGCTATCACCACAGGGGCTTCTGCACAACCATCTTGCCCTGAGGGGAGCCAAGAAACAGCAATTATATCTTGTTCTATTTTATTGTAACTTCTCCACTCACCCACTTCCCAGCTCCCTATGTTTATTGTTGTAGTAATCTTCTATAAACTGATTCGCGAGGTCCGCCTGAAAAGTGGTATTTAAAAACAATAAGTATATAAAATGAGCTCCCTTTCTTTACACTAACCAAGTGAGCAGATTGCAATTTGAAGCACGTGTGTTCACTGAAGTACGCCAGTCTATATATATTTGTTTATTTATTTAATTTGTATCCTGCCCTTCCTCCCAGCAGGAGCCCAGGGCGGCAAACAAGCCACTGAAAACGCTTTAAAACATCATAAAAACAAATCTTAAAATACATTAAGACAAAACAGCGTTAAAAACATTTTTTAAAAATCTACTGCAATATTCCACTTTTCCAATATGGGAATTCTTTCTATGTACAAAAAAGAATGACATCCACATGCTGATCGTTGCAAGGGACAATCTTGTTGCAAAACTGCAGTTTGCCACCATTGCCTAGAGCAAGTACACCATTTGTATACACATTTATTCAGCTGCATGTGCTCATGGAATATGCACAACTAAGCTGAAGCCAATCTTGGCTTGTGGTTGAACAAAATATTTTTGTGTACAATTGTCACTTATTTATAACATTTATTGTTCTCCTCTTCAGCCCAAAGACTTCCAGAGCAGCATGCAATAAAATAGCCACAAAACATGAAAAGCTGAGTAGCCTAAACATCCCAGCCACAAACCAAAAATCTAAAAGGCCTGGGCAAAAATGATTTTCACCTGTCAGCAAAAGGAAAAACAGGGTCCATGCCAGGTAAACTTGTCTAAGGAGAGAGCTCCAGAGTTGGGGCACCGTAACAAAGAAAGACTTTATACCGCCACCTACCTCACCACTGATTATAGGAGGAGACAGAGAGGGGCTTCTGAAGATGATCACTAAATCCAGGCAGGTTCATGTGATAGGAGGCAATTTCTTGACATACTCAGGTTCTGAGCCTGTTTAGGGCTTTCAGTGCTTGAATTGTGCTTTGAAATGGACTGGGAGCCTGTGCAGCTTTTTTAAGACTGGTGAGATGCATTCCAATAGTCAATAGTGCTGCTGTCCTATTTTGAACCAAAAGGTGTTTCCAAATTGGCTTGAAAAACAGTCCTAAGTACAATGCATTGCAGTAGCCCAAAGAGGAGATTATCAGGGTTCACTGTGGTTAGAGCAGGCCTATTAGGAGCTATAATTGGCAAACCAGCATAGGCTGGTGGAAATAATTGTGTGTCACAGAGGTCACTTAAGCCTCCAGTGATGTTGCTGGATATAGTAGCTTCCTCAAACTGAAAACCTGATTCTTCAGAAGTAATGCAACCCCATCCATGACAGGGAGGGCACCACCTCCCAAATCATCATAACCACCCACCAGCAGTGCCTCAACCTTGTCTGGATTGAGTTTCAGTTTATAAACCATCATTCATCCATTACATCTCCACAGCTTCACCTGAATTTCATAAAAAGGACAAATAGATGTCAGATCTGCTGATGGCAATTTCTCATACATGTTGAACATCAAAACAGAGCCCTACAACGCAACATAGAGTCACTGCCATGAAGCAAAGCAATTGTCCAAATATCGCACACATGCACAAACCCCAAGGTGCTGATAATATTATGTTTCATTAAAAAGCACCCAGAATCAAAAGTGTTTTCCTTGAGGGCAGAAGAACTATACTCAGACTTTGCCTCTGAGTTGTGTTGTTTTGGGTTGAGCGGTGAAGAGTGGCTAATAAACTGGAACACAATCCACCTGGAATTTCTCCTGTGCAATTCTCTTTGAATAGAGGCATCATTCATTTCAAATGTTAGGTTCTCAGGAAAACTTCTTGGTGGATTGGGCCCATAGATCAAAAAAATCTGTCACGCATTTTGTTGCCCATAATGACAACTAATATCCACCTTCTGAGGCAACTGACTTGCTGGCACTCACAGATCCTTCATGATCTTGAATGATAGCCCAAATTATGTAACAGCCACTGCTTTTGGTGAGCAAGAGAGGCTGTACTTTTTAAAGAAAATTACGTTTATCTGTCTGGACTCTTTTGGAGATAGGATGTCAGATGACCCTCTCCTGTAATTCAGCAAGGCAGTTCTTACATTCTGCCTCACTTTTCCTCATAATAGAACTTCTGCTTTACATAGTACTGCTGGATGTGTTAGATGCCTTCATCTGTCATTGCTTAATATAATCTCCACAAGCTATTATGAAAATCCTCACCTCATTTGCCATTATTTTACCTACAAATATCCCTCCTCAGCATTATGGATCTAAGTGACTTTTTGTTCCAGTAATAGACATGCCATTTCAACACACTTCTTAACACTCAAGGTGTTAATGAGGTGTGCAGAAATACTCTGTGATGTCTCCTGTAATTAGGTAACAGAACATAGAATTATTTTTGAGTGTCCCTTATTATGTAAAGTGCAGACTTGAGTTGATTTTGGTGCTCAAATATGCAGTTTTTGCTGATCGCTGTCTTTTCATTTTCAATATCTAAGGAAGTGTTTTACATTTGGAAAGGTCAAGGCAGTGTGAAATATCTTGGGATAGAAGCTGAAGAGTTCCATTTGGCGTAAACAAGGGCAGCTTTATGTGCTTCAGCTGATGGCTGGCACCATTAGGCATTTGGGGCAAAAGAACTGGTAAAGGGGCCATGACACTGTCAGTGTCGGCATTCTCATCTTCAGCAGGACTCTTGGGGAAGTCTGAGGCAGGCCAGAGGTACCCTGTCGCAACATTCACATGGTTCCTCTGCAAAGGCTTGAGACTGTGGGAGTCTCTCTTGCACTGCTTCTGACTTTTGGGGGCATCCTCTTTGAAATGAAAAGCTGTACTCCATCAAGTTGCTTGCAG
The DNA here is from genome assembly GCF_030035675.1 of Rhineura floridana. Lineage (NCBI taxonomy): Eukaryota > Metazoa > Chordata > Lepidosauria > Squamata > Rhineuridae > Rhineura > Rhineura floridana. The sequence goes on from NC_084487.1 coordinate 126,262,521, forward strand.
TATACTCAGGTTGGGGGGAAGTTGAATGTCCCCACTGTGTGTGATGGAAAGGTTAGATACTATCTCAGTTCAGTGAAAGAATTCCACCTACTGAAGGGTGCCTTGCCCCATTGCCCTCGCCCACAAAAGTTCTGAAGCCAGTGCAAGTATGGCTGCAGATGAGATAAATACATCCATTTCTGGCTAGTAAAAAATATCTCTTACTGACAGGCATACACCGAAAGCTCAGTACAGCCAATATTCTCACATACACATGTGTACACACATTTTACTAAAATTTAGCAAGCAGCATAAAAACATAACCAGCATAAGGTATTTTCTTTATTTGTTTATTTATTAGATTTATATCACACCCTTTCTCCCAGTAGGCACTCAGGGTGGCAAACAGAGCACCAAAAAACACTTTAGCGCATCATAAAAACAGACTTTAAAATATATTAAAACAAAACAACAATTAAAACATATTAAAACAAAATATCTTTTAAAACATTTTTACAAAGCTTTTTAAAAAAAGGTTTAAAAGCATATTCAAAAGCAATTCCAACACAGATACAAACTGGGATAAGGTCTCCACTTAAAAGGCTTGTTGAAAGAGGAGGGTCTTCAGTAGGCACCGAAAAGTTAACAGAGACGGTGCCTGTCTAATATTTAAGGGGAGGTAATTCCACAGGGTAGGTGCCACTACAAGGTACGTTTCCTATGTTGTGCAGAACAGACCTCCTGATTAGATGGTGTCTGCAGGAGGCCCCCACCTGCAGAGTGCAATGATTGACTGGGTATATAGTCCTTCTTGATCTTTCCGCAGCGTTTGACACGATTGACCATGATATTCTCTTGGGACGCCTCTCTGAAATGGGTTTACGAGGCGCTGTTTTTCAGTGGCTCGCCTCTTTCTTGGAGGGCAGATCACAGAGAGTACTGTTTGGGGACTTTAGCTCTAACCCCTGGCCGTTGTCATGCGGAGTACCACAAGGCTCGGTGCTTTCACCGATACTGTTTAATATTTACATGAAGCCGCTGGGTGGGATTATCCGGAGTTTTGGAATTCGATTTCACCAATATGCTGATGACACCCAGCTTTACTTTTCCTTCCCTCCGGATATGAGAGATGCCATTCTCCCTTTAAATAAATGTCTAACAGCAGTTAAGATCTGGATGACGCAGAACAAACTGAAACTGAACCCAGATAAAACAGAGGTACTGGTGATTGGGGACCGAACCAAATTGGAAATAGGGAATGTACCGTTATTAGATGGAACTTTACTCCCTTTAAAGACCCAGGTCCATAGTCTGGGTGTCCTCCTGGATTCGGCTTTGACTTTGGAGGCCCATGTCTTAGCAACGTCCAGAAGCGCCTTGGCCCGTCTAAAACTTGTCCGCCAATTGCGCCTTTTTCTGGAGCTTTCTGACCTAACCACGGTTACCCATGCCTTGGTTACATCTAAGCTGGACTATTGTAATTTGCTTTACACAGGACTTCCTTTCGAAACACTCCGTCAATTAAAATTAGTCCAAAGAGCAGCCGCCAGGATGCTAACAGGAGCGGGTTGGCGAGTCCACGCCACTCCGCTTCTAAAACAGCTACACTGGCTCCCAATCCCTTATCGAGTCCAGTTTAAGATTTTGATGTTAACGTTTAGAGCGTTATCTGGTTCAGGCCCTATCTATCTATCTAATTGTATTTCGTTTTATGAGCCTACTCGTCCTCTAAGATCTTCATTAGACCCCGGCCTTAATATTCCTCCTTTCTCACAAATTCATCGGATTGGCATTAGGAACAAATCTTTTTCAGTGGTAGCTCCAACCCTTTGGAATTCTCTTCCGCAGGAAATTCGTTTTTCCCCTTCTTTGACTAGTTTTCGCCGCCAAGTTAAGACCTTTTTATTTCGGTTAGCGTTTAATTTATAATGTGAGAGATAATTGATTTTATATACTGTATATTGTATAAGGTGCTTATATCATGTTATTGTTTTTGCCGCTTAGAATTCTTTGGAACTGAAGCAGGATATAAACTTCTTAAATAAAATAAAATAAATAAATATATAAGGGATAAGACGGTCTTTTAGGTATCCTGGTCCCAAGCTGTATAGGGCTTTGTATACCAAAACTAGAACCTTGAACTTGGCCCAGTAGCAAATGGGCAGCCAGTCCAATTCTTTCAGTAGCGGGGTGACATGTTGGCAATACCCTGCCCCAATGAGCAGTCTCGCCGCTGCATTTTGCACCAGCTGCAGCTTCTGGACCATCTTCAAGGGTAGCATTACAGTAATCCAGCCTGGAGGTTACCAGTGCATGCACAACAGTGGTCAGGCTATCCCGGTCCAGAAATGGCCACAGCTGTTTTACCAGCCGAAGTTGGTAAAAGCACTCCTTAGCCACTGAGGTCACATGGGTCTCTAGTGGCAAAGATGAAGCCAGGAGCACCCCCAGAAGTGAGCCTCATCCCAGCTCACCCATCCAGGTCTCGGTAATGCAGACCAAACAGGCACCTTCATCCACGATCAAATCATGGATGAGTGTGGTCTTATTATTTACCGATCTGGCATTAAACAATAGCACACACAGGCCAGTGGATACAGCAGATGAGCAACGAGGAACCCGTCCATGAGAGGAGTGTGTGCAAGGAACAAAGTGTAGATAGCCTTGCCCTCGTCTTCTATGGTAGTTCACCACCTCCCTCTACCCATGATCACTGAAATTGGGGTATATCACCCAGGTTCCTCCTTACTAAGACTCCTGTTAAACACCTGATATGGATCCAACAAGAGCCCGCCAACAAAACCTACCTGAACCAATTATCCCAGTAGGCCTCTGAGAGAACTGGGAACAGTCAAACCCACTCAATATCTTTCACACAGGGCGCATCTGCTCCTCCCCGTCTTACACCCAGGGAGGTCCAGCCTCCTGCCAGTTACAGACTCTCACTCTGAAGGCATCTGCCGACTTTCTCCTATTGTTCAGTTCACTGCACAGGCTCTCACCTTGCTCAGGAACTACTCATGCGCCATATGCCCTCCCCACTACCAATTTCCTCTTAATTGTTTTTTTTTTTAATAGAAGGAGGTAGTGACATCTCCCTCAGGACTTCCCAAGGGGTGCTCCCTTTGGTGTTGCCCCTTCGGTGGTGACCCCACCAGCAGCAGACCCACCACCAAAGGGCAGCCGGGATTTATGCCCCCTGACCCAGCCAGGAGCTGATGCAAGAGGCTGCAAGATTGACTGCAACCTCTCTCTGGAGTCAGCGTCAGGCAGGGGGTCCCAGTCCTTGCAGTACTTACCAGGGACTTCAGCTGTCTCAATAGACAGCAGCCCAGAGGAGCGAGCAGCAAGCAAGCTCCTAAATGCTCAATCCTAGGGCAGGTCTTCTCGAGCCCCCAGTGCTGCAGCTGATCTGTATTTTGCAGTTCATTGCAACGCAATAAAAATAATAATAAGAGAGACTAACTATGAAATAAGCAAAGTGACAGAGAGAAAATGACCAAAACTCCTGGGTAAGGTTGTTGTTGTTTTTTTAATCAGATGACTCCGGTAACAAGCAATGTTAACTGCTCACAAGGCCCATTAATTTCCATGCCTAAACACTCTGCCTATGCCTCATATAAGGTTTCACTATCTCAAAAGAAAAAGATGTACGAAATCAGTTTTAATACAGGTTGAGCAATTGTATCATCCTTTGTTTGGGAGAGTTGTAATGGGGCGAGTCTGCTGAGAGAAGGCCCAGGGGGAAAGAATGACAGGAAAGGAGGGGAATTTTTTTCATTTTTTCCAGAGGAAAAATAACTCTCTAAACTCAGAGGACACTTTTTAATTAAAGGTTTTAAAATGTTATTCTACTTGCCCTTTATTTTCTCAAAATGACTTCTGATAACTTTGTAAGATAATATATTCTGTTACCAGACTGCAATCATCATCCCTGTAAACATGTATAACTCCCAAATCCTTCCAGCTGCTTCACATTTTTCCACCTTCTGCAGCATGTCAAGGAAATGAATTTACATTTGGAAACACACACTCCAAATTAAGAAAATAAGCTATCATGTGAAAGCCGGTTTCAATTTGTACAAACCTTCAGTTCTCTGAAGTACATGCCGATGTAAATGAATAAGTCAGAAGTTAATTGATATTTCAGAAATTGATTGTGATTGGAGAAAGAAACTTGAGATGAAGGTATTTTTTAAAGAATATATTACTGTTTAAATGACATGGATTTCATGTCCAGAGTTTCTATGAAAAGTACTGTGTATGATAGTAATAATACTATTTTAAAAGTTCAGTGCTTTTCTAAAGTTCCACTGCATATTCAGGACTGAATTAGACTGGAGGCAGCCACTAGACTTTTTTATTCAGAGAGTTGGAAGCAGTTTCAAGGTGGCAGTAAGATAACTGCTTGAGTTATGTATACTCATCCCACTCTAGCCTCTAGTAAACAAATGGTGCAGATTTTTTAATAGTGTTTCTGGATAATGTTGACACTAAGGAGAGGTTAATAACATTTTCTTTAGCTTATTAGAATGTGGATGAATGCTATGTTCAATTATTTTATTCCCTTCCCTCCTCTTTTCCCAACTGACAAATTAAGTTACGCTTTTGGGCCTAAAATCCCCCCCCCCAGTTTTGAGGCTCATTCCTGAAACAGAGCGCAGAGGGGATTTTGTGTGTATTTTTATTATTTATTTAACAAAAATTATGTAGTGTTTGATTGTAAAAAAAGCCTCTAAGCAGTTTACCAAAAAAATTAAAATTATCAATATAGCAGTTAAAAACAAGTGATTTAAAACATTTAAAAAACAATTAAAACAGCAATGAGAGCCAGTGTGGTGTAGTGGTTAAGGTGTTGGACTACTACCTGGGAGACCAGGGTTCGAATCCCCACACAGCCATGAAGCTCACTGGGTGCCCTTGGGCCAGTCACTGCCTCTCAGCCTCAGAGGGAGGCAATGGTAAACCTCCTCTGAACACCGCTTACCATGAAAACCCTATTCGTAGGGTTGCCATAAGTCGGAATCGACTTGAAGGCAGTCCATTTCCATTTTTCAAAACGGCAATAGACCAAAAAAATTAAAACACATAAACATCTATGTGTCTGAAAAGACTTGCCTAAAAAAAAAGTTTTAAGTCGGTGCCAGAAAGAATACAGCGTAGGTGCTGGCAAAGGCCAGGGAGCTCCAAAGAGCATGTGCTGCCACAATAAAAGAACATTTCTTACAAGTGTGGAACAAGTATTATGTGGCACCTGTAACAGGGCCTGTACTACAGATCAAAATGCTCAAGTGGGCACATATGGGTTAAGGTGATCTTGCAAGTACTCTGGCCCCAAGCTGTTAAGGGCTTTATGTATCAGTAGTAACTCCTTGAACTTGGCCCAGTAACAAATTGGCAACCAGTGCAGATCTCTGAGCATAGGTGTTATAGGCTGACAAGGTCTCACTCCTGTCAGCAATCCAGCTGCAGAATTCTGCACTAATTGCAGTTTCCGGGTCAAAAGCAAGGGAAGCCCCACATACATTGCAGTAATCCAGTCTTGAAGGCACCAGTGCTTGAACTACTGTGGCCAAGCTTTCCCGGTCTAGGTGTGGTCGTAGTTGTCTTCCTAGGTGAGCTGATAAAAACACTTCTAGTCACTGAGACTACCTGTGAGAGACTACTCAGTGAGAGACCTGGATCCAGAAGCACCCCCAGACTGTGTACCTGCCCCTTCAGGGGAAATGCAACCCTTTCCAGGGTAGGCAGTTGACCAGTTTCTCGGACATAAGAACCACTCACCCACAGTGCCTACATCTTGCCAGGATTCAAGCTCATCTTATTTTCCTTCATCCGTCTCACCACTGAGTCCAGACACAGTTCCACGGACCACACAGCCTCTCCAGATGTGGATGTTATGGAAAAGTAGAGCTGAGTGTCATCAGCATACTGATGACATCTTGCCCCGAAACTCCTAATGACCATTCCCAGTGTGTCACATTAGTGTGTCACAGGAAACCATTTTATCCCCAATACTATTTATTGGGGATAAAATGGTTTCCTGTGACACCCAATAGTACAACAGCCAGGAGGCTGAAAAACGATCGCACAACACTACTCTCCGGACTCTGTCCTATAGGTAGGACTGGAACCACCCTAACACAGTGCCCCCAATTCCCATTCCACGGAGCTGGTCCAGGAGGCTACCATGGTCAATGGTATCGAAAGCTACCAAGAAATTGAGAAGCAGAAGCAAAATCGCACTCCCCCTGTTCCACTCTCCATCAGGGCAACCAAGGCTGACTCATTCCCATGGCCCGGCCTGAACCCAGATTGGAACGGGTCTAGATAATCCGTGTCATCCAAGAATGTGGAGTAGTGGCAGGGCAGTTGCCTCGCCACTACTCTCTCCACCATGCTTCAAGAAGGGTGCATTTACAACTGGTCAATAGTTATTTCAATCCAAGGGATCCAGGGCTGGTTCTTTAGCAGTGGTCTCACCATCGCCTCTTTGAAGGCTGCAGGGACCACCCCCTCATGCAGTGAAGCATTAACCACACTGTAGACCCAATGAGTCAGGCCCTCTCTTCTAGATTTAATAAGACAAGAGGGACAGGGGTCAAGCGGACACATGGCCAGACATGTGGCCACCAGCACCACATATCAGCTGACTGAATAAGCTGAAACTGATCCCACAGCACATCATCAACCCCAGCATTGGATACTTCATCTGAAACTGCAAGAACAGCAGAGTCAAGGTCACTCTGAAGTTGAGTGACTTTATCCTCAAAGTCTGTAGCCAGTTGGTCACAGCAGGCCCTCAAATGTTGCAGAGGCCTCTCCTCCACAGTGGGAGTCAGTAACCTGAGAACTGTTCGAAATAGCTGTGCTGGCCAGCTGCTAGAGCAGGTAGTGCAAGCTGCAAAGTGAGCCTTCTTTGCAGCCTGCACTGCCACATGGTAGGCATGATTGTGTGTTCAGTTGGCTTCAGAGCGAAACTTGCACCACTTGTTCTCTTGTCTTTGTCTGGCTTGCTTCATAGCCCAAAGCTCCCCAGAATACCAAGGAGCCAGGCTGGCCCAACAGCAGCCTCTGTGTGGATGTGAAAGTCACCCAGAACTATTGTCCTGCACCAACACCACACCAGAGATAACTTCAGCCAGCTTAGTCAGGGATGCCGCTAGGCAACAGGGTGGTTGGTAGATCAGTAGCATCCCCAGTCTGTCTCTCTGACCCAACCCTAGGTACAGACCCTCTAAGCCTATCCCAAGATCAAGAGGTTTCCTGGTGAAGGTGACGGTGCTTCTATGGACAATAGCAGATCACCACCACCCCTGTCAACCCCCTAGTCTACCCTAGTGCAGTACTGAGTATCCAGATGGGCACAGCTGAGTTAGGTCAGGCCCACCAAGCTCACCCATCCAAGTCTCACTAATATATGCCAAGTCAGCCCCTTCATCCACAATCAAGTCATGGATGAACATGGTTTTACTATGAACTGTACTGACACTCAAAAACCATCAGACCAGAGAGCTCAATGGATAAGCTACCAGTAACTTCTAGAGGCATAGGAGGCCTGAAACAGGACTGGGCCTCCACCCCGAGGGTGTTCAGCCCTTCCGCTCTTATTATACGTTCCCCTGCCCACCCTTACTGAGATTTGGGCAGCATCTTCACAACTCCCTGCTACCTGCCCACCAGAGACACCCTAGCACCATCAAGCACCACTTGTGCGGCCAGATAGGCGGCTTAGAAATAAAATTTATTATTATATTATATAATATATAATGTGCAGCTGGGAGATTAGGGCAACAGATAACTATCTAAGGCCCAGAACTAGGCAACTCCCACACCATCAGGTGGAAAATAATAATAATAGTACTATTCCAACACTTGTCTTCTTTTTGTAGATTAGAGGGGCTGTTTACCTTAGCAGCAGCAAAAGGGTTTTTAAAAAAAACTTTCAGATGCTGCCACACATGAGGGTAGCTGGCAGTTTCTTGTCCTCTTTCCTCTGCCCCATACAGCATTTTAAATTAAAGCCAAGGGAGCTGGAGTATGAACCCCAACCCCAGGGGCTTCAATTTAAAATGCCAGAGGGACAGAGGTGAAGAGAGAGGGGGGGCCCTCCCTGTTTTCAAAGGAGCTGTTGCCACTAAGTACCCATCCCAATCAGCCAGCCAGCTTGGGACCCCACCTCCAGGGAAAATCAACAATCACACGCCCATTCACCATCTCTGGACTGGGGGGATGTACCGGTGGGGGGGGTCGGTGGGGGGAGAGTCAATACAGAGTTCATAGATGCTTTTGTGTGAAGTAGCCTACTGCTCCATCCCTAAGTCTGGGTAGATTTGCAATTATTTGAATTAAGCTAAATTACGCTTTGAATTTTTTTCATAAATACAGCAAAGCGGACACTTTTGTGTGCTAATCAATGCAGTTGATGATTTCCAGAAATGCTACATTTCCATTTGTCTCCGTTGCACAAATTGAAATGGAAATTTTCTCAGAACTGAAACTGTGGGTGTTTTCCCCTCCCCCTGAAAAAAAGAAATTTGTGGGGAAATTGAAAGATATATAATTTTTATTTTCTTGTCAGGCTGGAATTTGCTTTACTGTTTAAAGAATATACAATGCATTAGGTATAACTCGGCATGCAAAATGGTGCCACATTTGGTTCCTTCCTTCTTCCTTGTGTTCAGGAGCCTCACTGAGCCCCTGTTCCTTTTCAGGGATGCGTTTATGATCAGGCTGTTTTACTGGGTCTGACTGGTCTCATGTTTTGTGCTGCTGTTTTATTGCATCAAATGTTCTTTTTATTATTATTATTATTATCCCATATTGTTATTTTGTGTGTGTAAGTATTTTATCTTATTTTCTTGTAAGCCACTTCAGGGGTGTGTGGGGGACTTTTTGGCAAGAAAGCAGGGGGTAAAATGAAATAATATTGTTCTAAATTCTGCAGCTGTGCCACCAGTTTTGGCCTTCTGTACACTTTGTGTTTAGTGATCTGCATGTATTTCCCTTTCCAGGTGTCGCAGGAAAGCATTTTCAACAAAATGACTGGTTCCAACCTTGCTTGTGTCTTTGGCCTGAATTTAATCTGGTCATCCCAAGGCACTCCTTCTTTCAGCACTCTAGTGCCTATAAATCTTTTTGTTGGGTTACTGATAGATTTCTATCCCACAATCTTCAGTTCTCGAAGTGTACCTGGCGAACAATTACCTTGAAAATAAAAAGAAAGGAAACTGAAATATACCACTAGGAAGGACCATCTTCCATCATTCCATGCAAGACTTCACTGAATCACATTTTCAATGCATACAAAAATGGCTCACTTTACATGAAGCAGCCTTATGCCAAGGAGGTTTATAGGGTTTTTCCCAGCTCTGCTCACTGAATTCCCTTTGTTAATGCTAGAGATTGGATCTGGGACCTCCAGCATGCAAGGCAATGCATTCTTTCATTGAGCTGTGGCACCTTCCTCATCAAATGTCTCTTCTGTTTTTCAAAGCATACATCTGTGTAGCATCTACAAATCTATCAATCCAAAATAAAAAGTAATTTGAGGAGGCAGGGTGTAATAATTGATTCAGCTGTCATTCCTGTAATAATGCCTGCTTTATAAAACATTTCAGTTACGAACCACTTTAAATTACTTTTTGTTAAGTTTTAGCAGGAATAATAATAATAATAATAAAATTTTATTTGTTAGTCGCCCATCTGTCTGACTTAACAGACACTCTGGGCGACTTACACAATATAAAATACAATTTAAAACATATTCATACAACGGTCACCATATTAAACAACAATACATCTAAACCACCCGTTAGTAATACAACATAATAGCCTAACCCACCCCAGAAATCCCGTAGGCCTGCCTGAATAACAAGGTCTTTAAGGCTCGGCGAAAAGCCATCAGGGAGGACGCATGTCGAAGGTCAAAAGGAAGCAAGTTCCAGAGGGTGGGGGCCACGACCGAGAAGGCCCTCTCTCTGGTCCGCACCAGCCTAGCTGTTAACACTTTATACATTTGTACATGTGTGAATACAGTGCTGTATTAACTGTGTACATGGATTTTAGATATTCAACATTTAGTGTATATTCATTTAAGCCTTGTAGTTTTCCAGATACTATAGAGGCAAGTGCCATGACAACTTAGGTATTTTTATATAACATCTGAGTTGTCCATTGAACTTGCATATACCATTTTTAAAAAATCATTTTCAGGACATACTTCAAATATACTTACACTAAGGTCAGGATCCAAAGGATATGTGCACATGCATTCTATTGCATGTGCTTCTTCCTCCCTCCCCTGGATTGTCTTCCAGATATTGCCCCTCAAACCTCCTGCTTTTGGGCTTCCCATTCCCACCTGTTGGAAGTGGAGCTGGATTTGATATGCCTTTAGTTTGACATAGCAGGGCTCTTCTTATGCCTTTTACTGCTCTTTAAAGTGAGCTCAAAGACCCTCCGTGGCGCAGAGTGGTAAGTGGTGGTAATGCAGCCGAAGCTCTGCTCACGGCCGGGCCTTCCATCCATCCGTGGTCGGTAAAATGAGTACCCGGCATATGCTGGGGGGTAAAGAAAGGCCGGGGAAGGAACTGGCAATCCCACCCCATATATACGGTCTGCCTAGTAAACGTCGCAAGATGTCACCCTAAGAGTCGGAAACGACTCGCACTATAAGTGCGGGGACACCTTTACCTTTTTAAAGTGAGTTCAAACGTTAGTTTTAGGGATCACATACAAAAGGCTGGGAAATGCTACCTGTACATATGTAGTATTTTCTCCTGACTTCTCCTTTTGAACAGCTGTCATTGTTTGGGCCAGATTTAGGGACACATGATTTAGTTCCTTATATTAGCACTTCCTGTGGATACCGCTGCTGTCAGAGGTTAAATTGATTAATGTTTCAATGATGGTGCCATAGCTTTGGTCCTTGCCTAGTTTACGTTTTTAGGAAGCTAGTAAAACTTCTATTTCAAAGCAGTTTGGATATACTAGAGGAAGTTGTGCTTCTGTCATTAGTTGTTTTGTTCTTTTAATGATGGTGATTATTTGTTATTGTGAAAAGACTTCAATAGATACTGGTACTCCCCATTTAATTTAACAGCTGAGCCAACACACAGCTGAGTGAGAGCTGGAAGTATTGGTAGATAAGGACTCTGAAAGCTTTCTTCAAGAGATAAAAGGTCAGCATCTGAGAAGGGGGTGGGGAGAGTCCCAGAATGGAGAAGGAGGAGTGGGTCTGGAGCTACAGCAGAGAAACACTGAAAAGAAACCAGGATTTTTGAGAGCCAGCAGAGATTAATAAGGAAAGGGGGAGGGGGAGGTAAAAGATGGGCTACAAGAGGAATTTGGGCTGCCTCAGCAAAGCGTATGAAGAAGAGGAGGAAGAAGAAGAGTGATAGGACAGAAGTGTCTATGGTTGTCATCCCTAGTGGTGGGTGAGAAAGAGGGAGAAGAGTGAAGAGACAGGACAGGACACAGCATATAGAGAACAAAATTAACACAGTGGAGTCTGATGATAAAAGGTGACAACAGAACTCTTTCAGTAAGTTCCCCACTAGGAGGTGCTCTGAGCACAAGGGGCCCCCTGGGGTTCTGAGGACTCCTGGGACCAGAAATGGAGATAAGAACTGACAATTATCTTTCCTCCAGGAAGCTTAGGGTTGCATCCATGGTCCCATCTTATCCTTACTTCTGCTGTGAGATAGCTTAGATATAAATAGTGACTGGTCCGAGGTCACCCTTTGGGTTCTATAGTAGTGCAGGGACTTTAGTCCAGTTCTTCCCAGTCCAAATTCAACACCCTATCCATTACACCACACTAGTGGTTGTTACCACATTAGGTGCATTTTGCAGAACAGCAGAATACAAAAAAGATCATTTAAACTCCAGTTACCATTACATAAACATTAAATAGCAACAAGATAAAGATCATTTAAAAAAAACACCTTACTCTGTTTTGCAAATAAGTTCACAGAAGTTCCTAGCCCACGTACATTCTTACTTCCTTCTATCCTTACACATAGATATATTTGTGGCCTCAAAGAAATGTTTGTAAAGCTTTCCTATCTCATCACCTGGAGGCAGTTCTTACTTGCTACAGGCAATCAAGCCAGTTTTTGTTTATTATGAGCCTGGTTGTATATTTCAGTAGTCCTTGTCTGTCTCACTCGGAGAGAATAACAGGCATGTACTCATTGTGCAGTAATTACAGTACACTGGAAGTAAAGCTATAGTCTGTTAATGGTACTATCTCATTCACTCTAGAGCATTGATCTTAACTAGTGGGTTGGAATCCACTAATGGAACACACAGCCTGATCTAAGGTGGGTCACAACAGCATCACTGCCACCATACAAATAATTGGTAAAAAAAAAGGAACTGGTTCCCAGAAGAAGTGATGACTTCTACTCTAGAGTAGGAATGAGCATGATGGGAGTTGATGTCCAACATCTAGAGGGCTGCAGGTTCCCCATCTGTGCCCTAGAGGAAAAGTGAACAATATTTTGTACTGGTCTTTATTCCAGACACCCTTAACAACTTGTGGAGGAGTGGAGTTGCGTCATTTGGTGTCCATGTTGTGAAGTGGCCCTATGGTTGTATGCACAACTCTTTACCACTGGCAGTGAATGTGCAACAAGCAGGAAGGTATGGTAGACAGGCATGCTGGGGACATGACCAGCAGGTGAAATCTTCCCCAGGTTCATGAACACATGAAGGAGAAATGGGGAAGACCCATAGTTAGTGCTAGAGCATATTTCTTGCGTGCAGAGTTCCATGTTCAATCCTTGGCATGTCCCGGTAGGGCTGGAATATACCCTCCTCAGAAATCCCAAAGGACCACTGCTAGTCAGTACAGATAATATTGAACTAGTTGGACCAATGGTCTTACTCAGTACAAGGTAGATTCCTATGTGTTCCTATGCGAAACCTTTTTTAGAAAGATGGATTTGGTCTAAATCCAGTGTATTTGGTTGATTGCTCATCACGTGGCTCAGAAACTGATTGCTGACTAGTTTACAGCCTACTGACTGGTGCCTAGCAAGAAGTGTATGCTACATACACTGTTCATGCTATATTAGCTGCCACTAGACACTTAAAAGTGGCTTATACATTTGCCACATACTGATCTAGTGAGGTTTTGCATTTGTCTTTGCAGATTCAGTGATGTTGTCTTTCTATTGTATATTGAAACCAGAATAACATCATGTATATAATAACCTCTTCCTACCATTTCTAATTCTTTTACAAAAAGGTATCACATGTTCTCTAGGAATTGTTCCAATTTGATCCTGCTTGGGAGGTGGGAACTGTAATAAATAGAATTACTTGTCAGTAAGATGGATTGCATCCTTTTATTGCATCAGCTGTAACTTCAGGGCCACTTCACACATTACATGTTTCGATGTACTCTGAGGCCTGTTGTTCACGTTATGTTTGTAGGGAAGAAACTGCAATTTGCAATGTGGTTTCTTATAATAATAATAATAATAATAATAAAATTTTATTTTTGAGTCGCCTATCTGGCCAAATTAACGGCCACTCTAGGCGACGTACACCAACAGGATAAAATACAATATAAAACCAATACAACACACTCAATAATTAAACCAACCACCACTCTTATATTTAATCAACAACATTAAAAGCTAACCCACCCCAGAGCTCCCGTAGGCCTGCCTGAACAGCCAGGTCTTCAAGGCTCGGCGGAAATCTGTCAAGGATGGGGCATGGCGAAGATCGAAAGGAAGGGAATTCCAGAGGGTGGGGGCCACAATCGAAAATGCCCTCTCTCTGGTCCTCACCAGTCTAGCTGTTTTAACTGGTGGGACCGAGAGAAGGTCTTGTGTGGCTGATCTTGTCAGGCGGCATGACTGGTGATGCTGGAGGTGCTCCTTCAGATAAACTGGGCCGAAATCATATAGGGCTTTAAAGGTCAACACCAGCACCTTGAATTGGGCCCGGTAAACAACTGGTAACCAGTGTAGATCCACTAACACCGGAGTGATATGATCACGGTGACGGCTGTTCTTAATCAAACGTGCCGCCGCGTTCTGTATCAGCTGTAATTTCTGGACTGTTTTCAAGGGCAACCCCACGTAGAGCGCATTACAGTAGTCTAAACGAGAGGAGACTAGGGCATGTATCACCCGTGGGAGAAGATGGGCAGGAAGGTAGGGTTGCAGCTTCCGTATCAGATGGAGTTGATACCAGGCTGCCCGGCTCACTGCTGAAACTTGAGCCTCCATGGACAGCTGGGAGTCAAGAACGACCCCCAGGCTGCGGACCTGGTCCTTCAGGGGTAATCTTACCCCATTAAATACCAGGTCTATATCTCCCAACCTTCTCTTATCTCCCACGAGCAACACCTCGGTCTTGTCGGGATTTAGTTTCAGCCTATTCCTTCCCATCCATCCACTTACGGATTCCAGGCACTTGGACATGGTATCCACAGCCAACTCTGGTGAGGACTTAAACGAGAGATAGAGCTGAGTATCATCCGTATATTGGTGACACTGCAGCCCAAATCTCCGGATGATGGCCCCCAGCGGCTTTACATAGATGTTGAATAGCATGGGGGAGAGGATAGAACCCTGTGGCACTCCACAATTGAGAGGCCAAGGGTCTGAAACCACATCTCCCAATGCCACCCATTGGTGCCTGTCTGAAAGATAGGAACGGAGCCACCGTAAAACAGTGCCCCCTGTTCCTAATTCCTCCAGGCGGTCTAAAAGGATACCGTGGTCGACGGTATCGAAAGCCATCATGTTAGATGAGTAAGGTGAAAAGCTCAGATTGTGGGCTTATGCCCATGCAAGTGTCGCCCCCCTCTTAGGAACTGAGTAATGCTGGCATAGGAAGAACTGCAGCATCGACTCCTCCCATGTGGCCTGGAGCTGCTGACATTAGCAAAGCAATGCAGGAATGAGATACACATTTATTATCAATTTTATTAATGTCTTTATTTGCCACTTTTCTATAAATATGCTCAAAGCGGCTTATGGAAAGAGTAAAACAAATGAACATATCGATGCAGCAAAAATGATAATGTATATACTAAAACATATTTCATAACTGTAGTATTTGTATCCAAATTAGCTTGCTAACAAGCTTTATTATTAAGTTTTCTCTAAAAATATAAAAAAGCAATTCTTTTCATAAATTAAGAATGATTATAATGAACAATATTCACATTACAATGAATAATATTCACAGTTAGCTAGCTAACAAAGCTTTGGCTATGTAATCCATACAAATCAGCAAAAGAATACATCAGCATCAAAATGTGAATAAATTATATTCAGCTTCATCAAAACAGCACCATTACAGCAAGGTGGCAGAAAGTCGTATTAATGGATGATATACAAAGTTGCATGAACAGAAGAATCGAACTTCTGCTTCCTCTCCTCTCACCTGCCATGTCTTCTTCCAAATCTGCATTGCTGGGGCCCCCAACCTTCTAGAGCATATGGGACGGGGCATGGAGAGAGGAAGGGAGATGAAGCCAGGGCAAGTCTCTTTGCAAGAGCATGCACCACTCTTTTTCAGACCCTAATCTACATTAATACTGGGCTAACTTAAAGGTCTGTTTTCTGGAACTACTGTGTTAATATAAGTGTCAACTCTTGTGGCATAATAAATCAGTTCCTCTTGGAGGTATCACAAGACTCTTCCTTGTGATAGTATACGTGCTTTGGACATTGCATCTATGTCACACTTTTCCAAGAGTCGTTGTTGCTGTTATGTGCCTTCAAGTCGACTACAACTTATGGTGACCCTATGAATCAGTGACCTCTAAGAGCATCTGTCGTGAACCACCCTGTTCAGATCTTGTAAGTTCAGGTCTGTGGCTTCCTTTATGGAATCAATCAATCCATCTCTTGTTTGGCCTTCCTCTTTTTCTACTCCCTTCTGTTTTTCCCAGCATTATTGTCTTTTCTAGTTGTCTTTTCAAGTGTCATTAGTCTTTTACTGTCATATTGACAATATTGTCATATTGTCTTTTCAAGTGTCATTAGTCGCTTTTAAAAATATGTGGATTTGACATGCGTTTATCCTGCAGAGTCACTAGTCAGAGAGTACCATGTTGAGTGTACAGTCAGTGGTAAACCCAGGTTTGAGGGTGCATCATTCACTTCTGCTGCCTCCATTATGTGAGCAGCTGGTTATTGTACTTAATTAAGGAAGGTTCTTACCAACAAAAGCCATCTTTTTATCAAAGTGCTTGGAATTCTGCCACAACTCTGTATAAAGATTTGAGTTCTGTGCTGCTCCCTCCTCCTCTCCCCTGCCTCCAAACTGATATACCCTAACAGTACTATCTTCTGGCTGCAAATGCCAGAATTAACTGTGAAGTTAAATCAAATCTCATGAATTATTCACAAGAGTTTACAACGAAAGTCCTGTGTGAGAAATATGTTTCAAATTTCCCCAACTCTGAGAGAAGTCCTGGAGATGTCCCCTGCAGTTACTTTGATAACAGTTTCTCTTTACAAATGATAATTGCACAATTCTAGCTTTTGTGCAGTGTGGCCTCAGTGAACCTATCCCCAGTTATCAAAGAGCAATTTTCAGATCATTTCCATTGCAGAAAAGAAAGTGATTACAAGAGATAATCTGCTGGAAACACATATGCTGCAGCTGGGCTTAAGACAAAATATGGAATCATAAAATGCAGAATCAAAGCTTTGCCTGTAATGTTGGTGATAGGCAATGAATAAAATGGGGTAAATATTGCAGTTTAGTTGAACTGCTAGAGCTTTTAGATTGTTTGTACGATTTGTCTGATCCTCAGATGCCTCTAGCAAGAATAAAAAAAGGGCACACTTTTACTGTTCTCACTCTCTAAAGAAAAACAAAGGCAGTCTTTACAAAATGTGTGTCTGTAATAGGGATGGGGAGAAATTTGATTCAGTTCACATTTGAAGCTGAATCTATCAAATTTGCACTTTCGGAAACAATATGAGACCCAAAGCACAGCCATCCTTTGAAATTCACAGTTGTTTGGATTTTGCAATGCAGTTCACCAACCAATGTTTGCAAAACTGCTTGTTAGGGGAAAGTGTGCATAAAAATGAATATATGAGTGAAAATGACATACACAATGCATTAAAAAAAAGGTAAAGGTGTCCCCACACTTGTAGTGAGAGTCATTTCGGACTCTTAGGGTGAGAAGAAATGGCTTGCAAAAATGTGTACTTTCGTCAAAACTGCCTACAAAACTGTGTTTATTAGGAGGAATTCACACTAAAATGCTGGAGAATTTTCATGAGGATTTTTTTTAAAAAGAAACCACAAATTGCTTCAAAGATCTGGAGAACTGAATTTAAGATTGGAAAAATGAGAAGCTGGGGGAACTGAAATTGGCAGATGTTTCCATCCCTACTGTATAGTAAGAGTATGATTAGATGCATCCAATTGATTGGTCTTTGGAGATTTTAGTAAAATGGTGCTGTTTGTGCAGGGAAGTTTCAATCCAGGTGTGCAACGCTTAGAGGTAGGAGGTGAAGCCATATAATCATCATCACACCATTTGTTTTGCAGAGAGTGCCTTGATGTAGCCAGGTTCTTTCACGATATCAAGACCACTACTGATCCATTCCCCTTTATTAGCTTGACTGATGTTTTTTGAATCATTAAGGAAGATGGTTCTTGATTGCATTGGGTTGGTAATGTGGACAAGATTTGTTGTTGTTATATGCCTTCAAGTTGATTACGTAAGAAGCAAGACCTTTGTGCAAGTTGTGGTGCATTTCCTATGGACCTCCCTGCTTAGAAAACGTCATGTAGGCATTTCTTTGGAGCCTGTTGAATGTGTATGTGTATCGTGTGCCTTCAAGTCAATTACAACTTATAGCGACCCTACGAATCAGCGATCTCCAACAGCATCTGTTGTAAACTACCCTGTTCAGATCTTGTAAGTTCAGGTCTATGGCCTCCTTTATGGAATCAATCCATCTCTTGTTTGGTCTTCCTCTTTTTCTACTCTACTCCCTTCTGTTTTTCCCAACGTTATTGTCTTTTCTAGTGAATCATGTCTTCTCGTTATGTGCCCAAAGTGTGATAACCTCAGTTTCATCATTTTAGCTTCCAGTGACAGTTCTGGTTTAATTTGTTCTAACACCCAAGTATTTGTCTTTTTCGCAGTCCATGGTATTCGCAAAGCTCTCCTCCACCACATTTCAAATGAGTTGATTTTTCTCTTATCCGCTTTTTTCACCGTCCAACTTTCACATCCATACATAGAGATCGGGAATATCATGGTCTGAATTATCCTGACTTTAGTGTTCAGTGATACATCTTTGCATTTGAGGACCTTTTCTAATTCTCTCATAGCTGCCCTCCCCAGTCCTAGCCTTCTTCTGATTTCTTGACTATTGTCTGCATTTTGGTTAATGACTGTGCCAAGGTATTGATAATCCTTGACAAGTTCAATGTTCTTGTTGCCAACTTTAAAGTTACATAAATCTTCTGTTGTCATTACTGTAGTCTTGATGTTCAGCTGTAGTCCTGCTTTTGTACTTTCCTCTTTAACTTTCATCAGCATTTGTGTCAAATCATTACTGGTTTCTGCTAGCAGTATGGTATCATTTGCATATCTTAAATTATTGATATTTCTCCCTCCAATTTTCACATCTCCTTCATCTTGGTCCAATCCTGCTTTCCATGTGATATGTTCTGCATATTGATTAAACAAATAGGGTGATAAAATACACCCCTGTCTCACACCCTTTCCAATTGGGAACCAATCAGTTTCTCCATATTCTGTCCTTACAGTAGCCTCTTGTCCAGAGTATAGGTTGTGCATCAGGACAATCAGATGCTGTGTCACCCCCATTTCTTTTAAAGCATTCCATAGTTTTTCATGATCTACACAGTCAAAGGCTTTGCTGTAATCTATAAAGCACAGAGTGATTTTCTTCTGAAATTCCTTGCTCCGTTCCATTATCCAACGTATGTTTGCAACATGATCTCTGGTGCCTCTTCCCTTTCTAAATCCAGCTTGGACGTCTGACATTTCTTGCTCCATATATGGTAAGAGCCTTTGTTGTAGAATCGTATTATTTTACTTGCATGGGATATTAAGGCAATAGTTCGATAATTACTGCATTCCCCGGAATCCCCTTTCTTTGGAATTGGGATGTCCTTTCCCAATGGACAAGATCACACACATTTTAGACATATTTGGTGAGATTGCAAAAAAGTTTCAAATTGAGGTGATTATTAAAATTTGGTAAGGTAATAGGATATAAATTAGTGATCAATTCCATAGCTATGCTATTAGGAAGACTTAAGTCACTACTTCCAAATAATTAGAGGGAACTGTTAGGGAATATATTGACAGCTGCATAGATATTGGTAGCTACATATTGGGGGAAACAGCAAATTCTACATTTAGGAGAATGGTGAAAAGATATCTTGCATAAAATATTGTTTGAAATGTTAGCATGAATAAATTCTATACTGAAATAATCAAGTTCAATGTAAAACACTGGAAAATAAATATTGGAAGTAATATAGGAAATAAATTATGTTATTCATAAAAATAGATGACTGTAGTAATTATTGAAGTAACTGGAATTGTATAGCTATAGTTGAAAATAATTATTATCTATGCTTGTGTAGGCCCTCTGGATAAGTATTTATATGAATTATATCTTTGTATAATACTGGTGTCAATTTACAATGTTGGACATATCTAAAAATATCATTTTGATGAATTTATGTGTTCTGTCATATTATAAGGGTTAAAAAAAAAGAAGTAGGGAGATTGTTTGGTCCTCCTTTAAACTCATGACTTTATCATCCAAAGGTATGTTATTCCTGTGGATACAGATACTTTGGGTGAACACCCTGAATCACACACTCTTGGCTCTTCAGAATCATATACGCCTCAGAATTATAGTTGTGGAGGTCACATATGCATTGTCCCTGAAGTACTTGGGAGACCATATTGTGAAAGGCCAAACTCTGTGGAATTAATAGTGGAGTATGACATCCAGATGATTTTTCAGAGCAGTCAACGTTTTTGGTTCCTCTTCATCAGGTTGATTTCAGCTCCGTTCTTTGCTCCTGCATCCATGCAAACAAGTGGTTTACAATTATATTTCTGGACCAAGTCTCTTATTTTCGCAAGGACTGATGCATTTATTTTCATTAGACCTTTACTGGCATCTGTGAAGTCATATATGGCATCTTTTTTCTGAAGCACTGAGCTGTGCAAAGCATTGAAACCCCTCCTTACTTATTGTTGAAATTATTGCCCACAGCACACCTTTTCAGCTACAAGGACTAGAATCTTGCTTTTTAAAAAATAATAACAATAAAAGCTGAGTCTGTGACCAGTGCCACATTCTGCAGGTGTTATGAATTCCCATACAACCATAGTGTACTCTCAGCTCTGGCTACATGTTACAGCAAAAGCATGGACAGAGATGGTGTTTGATGAGAGAACTCTGGACCAGCCTTAACTTCAGATCAATTCCCCACTCAGGCATCACAGTCTCACTGGGTGACCTTGGGGAAGTTCCTGTCTTACTAGTGGATGACATTTTTGAATGCTGCCCTGAAAAACCTCCCTCACTATTGAAAGTTAGTGTGCCAGGGAGACAGGTTCTAGCATAGCCTGTCTTCTGATGTGCTAGTTTTGAATGTGCAGGAGCTTGTTACATGGTGGAGCATTCAAGCATTTGCTCCACATCATATAGTCTAAAGT
Organism: Rhineura floridana; assembly: GCF_030035675.1. NCBI lineage: Eukaryota > Metazoa > Chordata > Lepidosauria > Squamata > Rhineuridae > Rhineura > Rhineura floridana. The sequence continues at coordinate 126,283,216 of NC_084487.1, forward strand.
CGTACAGTCTAGCAACAGCATCATGCGAGGCTGGTTGCCATATTTGTTTGACATACCTGGACTATAATGGTAAGTGAGAGCATGGTTTTCCCATGCCCACTCCCACTAATCTACTCCAGAATGTGTGGAGTAAAAATGACGATGAAAGTGTCTTAAGCATATGCAGAATTCTGTCTTCACCACTGTAGAGCCATAGCTGGCCCCAACATACTTCCTGGATTAGGGAGATGCCTTTCAAACCAGGATGATTTGAGAGATTGCACCTTTTCTTTTAGAAGTTTAATTCTGGTTGCAACTATAATCGCTAGTGTTGATAAATGTAATTGACTAGAGATTTTCAGAGCTAGAGCAACACCCCTACAGAGCTTTCAGTTTAGTTCTGCAAGTTCTAAATTGTGTCACTGTGGTTTTTCCTTATCTTTTGGGCTCCTCCAGAACTTTTTTATTGCATATTCATCCTGATTAGCTTGCACAAAGCTTCTATGCAAAGCTTTAATAAAATCTATATTAAACATTAGCTCTGATCTGTTTTTGGTTATATGACAATTGAGCATCCATCCTGAGTTCTTTGCAGGGTGTTTACATGCTTTGTTATTAATCATTCATTCATCCCACATTTTCAGATGTTTCCCCATCATTCTCCAAATAACAAAAAAATGGCATTTAGTATTGCTGGTCCCATTATGTAGAACATTCTTCCTGCATGGATTCAGCAGGCATCCTTGCTTTTGAATTTCAGGTGTCCCAAAGTCTTTTTTATGCTGACAGGACTTTGCAACTGTTCAATTTTTTTATTGGCTATTCACTTCAATAATTGTTTGCATTTTTAATGGTGTTTTATGTTTTAACATTGTACACAGCCCTGCTCTTTTAAGATAGGTTGGTAGAGAAATAAGTTCATTGTTGGTTTTTAGAGTGGATTTGTTAAACCTGACCTCATCTCACCAATGTCAACACTTTTTAATTAATTATTAGATGGCACTCCAATTTCTCCTCCTTGGAAACAAGATTGATAGTCTTATCCTAACCCTTTAAAGACCCCAATAAAATAGATTCTTACAGGCCAATCTCTTTACTGAATCAAAAATTTTACCACCCTGTTAGCGAAACAAATCTACTCCTCTCAAAATTGTTACATCCAGACAAAAGGGGCTTTATTCCTAACTGCCAAATTGTGAACCACATTAGGAGAGTTTTAAATATAATTCGTTTTAGTAAGAGATCACATTCCCCCTTGCCTTGATTTTTTGTGGATATTTTTAAAGCCTTCCATTGTATTTCTTGGATTTTTTTTAAAAATCGTAATTAACAATGAATTATTTAATCAAATTATTAATGCACTGTACACTCCTTCCCAAACTGTAATTAACATAAATGGATTGGACTCCCATCCAATCATTACTGAAATGGGAACAAAACAAGGCTGTCACCTATACCCACTCCTTTTCTTACTTATAATGGAGCCATTTGCAATTTGCCTTAAGGACAATCATGCTCTAGAGGAAGTGGAGATAGGTGGACAAACCCATAAGATTATACAGCCATGAGAATGGCTCTGTACTATAGTCAGCATGGATTTTTCGCATTCCGGAATGTTAAATTGAAAATACCCCCATGCCATTCTGATGCTTCCCATAAGCTCATTTCAAAAACAAAACCTTACAAAACATATAGTCCTAAACTCAGAAACGCTTCCTTAACAACCCTCTAAATTTTCGTGGTGATACACAGAACAGTCAGAGAGAATCGAGCGTTCAAAGAGTAGAAAGAGAGAGAGAAAACAGATCTCTTTTGGATTTTTTCTGTCAGAGTTCTCATAATTTGTTGAAATTAATTAACAATCAGCAATGTTCACGGAATACCTATAATTATTTTACTGACCTTGACCCATACTCTGACCGTCATCTTCTGCAGTTTAGAAGTTTAAAAAATGCTTGGCTGATTTTTAATTAATTTAAGAAATTTAGCATTGAACTCAATCATAAGGCCGAGCATACTCAGTAAGAAACAACTGTCAGTGCTCTAAAAGCCATACTCACAGCTTCTGGGCTTGCCCAATCAAGGGGCCACACCCACACCTGACCTTTATTTCACTTTAAACAGTCATGGCTTCCCCAAAGAATCCTAAGAACATATAGACAGCTTGATATAAACAGACCTAATCCCCTGTGATGTACAGAAGACATCGTATATTAGGTGAGATGGTATATTTATTTCAATATAGTTAACTATTTGAATTATATAACGGGCCAGCTTCCTGATATGTCACATTATGATTAGTTAACACACAGCTAAAGCTTCCACTACTTACCTGAATACTTATCTATGAGGCTTCCTAAGTTTTAGTGCATTAGTTTTTTCAAATTTTGTTTTCATGTTGAGATACAGAACTGAAAGGGACTATGCATTTTGGGATTTGGACATTAAACATGATTAGAACAACAATTATTACCAGTATGTGATATATATATGTAACGGGTCTCTGTTGGTTTTATTTATTTATTATTTAATTTATATCCTGCCCTTCCTCCCAACAGGAGACCAGGGCAGCAAACAAAAGCAGTAAAAACACTTTAAAACATAATAAAAACAGACCGTAAAATACATTAAAACAAAACAACTTTAAAAACATTTTTTTAAAAAGCTTTAGAAACATCTTAAATAAAAAGGGTTAAAAACATATTGTTTAGAAAAAAATGTTTTTTAAAAAAATCATATTAAAAGCAATTCCAACACAGACGCAGACTGGAATAGGTCTTAACTTAAAAGGCTTGTTGAAAGAGGAAAGTCTTCAATAGGCGCCGAAGAGATAACAGAGATAAGATAAGAAGAGATAACCTGCCTAATATTTAAGGGGAGGGAATTCCACAAGGTAGGTGCCGCCACACTAAAGGTCTGTTTCCTATGTTGTGCAGAACGGACCTCCTGATAAGATGGTATCTGCAGGAGGCCCTCACCTGCAGAGTGTAGTGATCGACTGGGTATATAAGAGGTAAGATGGTCTTTCAGGTATCCTGGTCCCAAGCTGTATAGGGCTTTGTACACCAGAACTAGAACCTTGAACTTGGCCTGGTAGCAAATGGGCAGCAGTGGGGTGTCACGTTGGCGATACCTTGCCCCAGTGAACAGTCTTGCCGCCACATCTTGCACCAGCTGCAACTTCCAGACCAACCTCAGGGGCAGCCTCACATAGAGCACATTACAGTAATCCAGCCTGGAGATTACCAGTCCATGGACAACAGTGGTCAGGCTATCCTGGTCCAGAAACGGCCGCAGCTGTCTTATCAGCTGAAGCTGGTAAAAGGCACTCCTAGCCACAGAGGTCACCTGGGCCTCTAGTGACAAAGATGGATCCAGGAGCACTCCCAGACTATGAGCCTGCTCTTTCAGAGGGAGTATAGTAGGGCCCCGCTTTTCAGTGGCCCACTTTTTGGCGTTCTGCTAATACGGCGGCTTTCAGTTAGAGTAAGGCCCCAACCATACAGCGCTTGTTCCACTTTTACGGCATTTTTCGGGCGTCAGGTGCAATTTTATTGACAGAGTTCTGCTTTTTGGCGGGTTTTGCTTTTCGACGGGGGTCTGGAACGTAGCCCACCGTATGAGTGGGGCCCTACTGTATGGCCCCATCCAAAGCAGGCAGCTGACCAATCATCTGATCTTGGGAACCACCAATCCACAGTGCCTCTGTCTTTCTAGGATTCAGACTCAGTTTATTGGCCCTCACCCAGCCCACCACTGAGTCCAGGCACCGGTCCAGGGCTTGCACGGCCTCTCCCAATTCAGATGTTATAGAGAAATAGAGCTGGGTATTGTCAGTGTAGTGCTGACACCTTGCCCCAAAGCTCCTGATGACCACTCCCAATGGCTTCATATAGAAGTTAAACAGCATGGGTACCCTGAGGCACCCCACAGCACCACAATGCTATTCTCTGAGGGCAACCTTGGAGATAGGATTGGAACCACTGTAAAACAGTTCCTCCAATACCCATCTCATCAAGTTGGCCCAGAAGGATACCATGGTCAATGGTATCAAAAGCCGCTGAGAGATCAAGTAAGAATAACAGGGTCGCACTCCCCCTATCCTCCCGATAAAGGTCATCCATCAGGGCAACCAAGGCCGATTCAGTCCCATAACCAGGCCTGAACTCAGACTGGGATGGGTCAAGATAATCTGTTTCATCCAAGAGTACGTGCAATTGCTGCGCCACAAGCCTCTCAATCAAGTTCCCTAAAAAGGGGCTATTTGCAACTGGTCGGTAGTTGTCACAAACCAATGTGTCCAGGGTGGGCTTTTTCAGGAGTGGTCAGATCACCACCTCTTTCAAGGCGGCTGGAACCACTCCCCCCCGCAATGATGCATTGACCACACATTGGATCCACTTGGTCAAACCCCCTTGGCAAGCTTTAATAAGCCAAGAAGGGCAAGGGTCAAGAGGACACTTAGCTGGTCGCATCATTGCAAGCACCTTGTCTACATCATCAGGCCGCATCAACTGAAACTGTTCCCAAGACGTTGCAGCAGACGTTGCACTGGACACCTCATTGGGGACTACAGTAGATGTGGAGGGGGCATCAAGACTGCTACGGAGGTGAGCAACTTTACCCTGAAAGTGCCTTGCAAACAATTCACAGTGGGCCTCCGAAGGGTCTAAAACTCAATTTCTTGGAGGTGATGTCAAGTTGATGACTCCTAACAATATGGAAAAGCTCCACTGGATGGCTGCTTGAGGATGTGATGGAGGCAGAGAAGTGGGCCTTCTTCGCCACCCTCACCACCACACAGTAGGCACGGTTATGATGTTTTACTTGTGCCCGATCAGCCTCACAGCACGTCTTTCGCCACTTGCGCTCTAGCCGTCATCCAGCCTGTTTCATTGCCTTTAGCTCACTGGTGTACCAAGGTGCAAACCGGGCTTCACAGTGCTGGAGAGGGGGCTCAGGGGCAACCGTGTCAAGAGCCCAACTCACCTTGCTGTTCCACAGCATGACAAGGGCTTCAACAGGGTCACCTGTTCACTCTACTGGGAACTCTCCCAGTGCATTCAGGAATCCAGTGGATTCCATTAGGCTCTGGGGGTGAACCATCTTAATCTGACCACCACCCCTGCAGGGAGGGATAGGAGTCATAAGTCTAAACTTCACCAGGAAGTGGTCTGACCATGACAATGGGGTGACATCCACCTCCCTATCACCAGACCACCCCTTCCTCCATCTGGAGCAAAATCCAAGTCGAGTGTGTGCCCTGCCCTATGCGTTGGGCCAGTGACAACTTGAGTCAACCCCATGGTCGTCATGGAGGCCATGAAATCCTGAGCCGGAACACTGGAGGCAGCCTCAGCATGGACATTGAAGTCACCCAGGACTATTGTTCCAGGCTCCTCCAACACCACAGCCAGCTCAGTCAGAGAAGCTGCCGGGCAGCAGGTTAGATGGTACACCAGTAGCAATCCTAGTTTATTGTCTCCTCGGCCTGACACCAGGTGCAGGCCCTCACAGCCAGCTCCAAGACAGAGTGGTTTCCTGGTGACCGAGATGGAAGTTCTGTAGACCACAGCAACTCCTCCCCCCATCCCTGCAGCCTGTGCTGGTGTTGCACCACGTATCCAGGTGGGCAAAGCTGGGTCAGATCAACTCCTTCCAGCTCACCCACCCAGGTCTCAGCAAGCCAAACCAACACCTTCATCCACAATCAAATCGTGAATGAGAGTGGTCTTATTGTGTACCGATCTGGCGTTAAACAACAACACACACAGGCCAGTGGGCACAGCAGATGAGCAATGAGGAACCCATCCATAAGAGGAGTGGCAGCAGGGAACAAGGCACAGATAGCCTTGCCCTTGTCTTCTATGGTAATTCACCACATCCCCATGGCTATATTTCCCTCTCCCCGTGATCACTGAAATTGGGGTGGCATCACCCACGTTCCTCCATAATAAGACTCCTCCTAAACACCTGATATGGACCCAACACGAGCCCACCAACAAAGCCTGCCGGAGCGAATTATCCCAGAAGGCCTCTGCGAGAATAGTCATTCCCATTCAAACTTTTTCACACAGGGCCCATCTACTCCCCCTCCTGTCTCACACGCCGGGAGGGCCAGCCTTTTTCTCTCTTTCTCTAGTTTCCTTGTAATGTCATATGCTGCTCCTCTGGAAAACAAAAAATGTTAACAAAAATTATACCAAAAAAAGTGGGTTTGTTCTGCTAGGGTTACAGAGCACTTAAGATTAAAGTGGATTAAAGTTCCCATATGTGTTTGAATCCCTCCCACAAAATAGTGACAGGCTAGAGGCATCCTCGATGATTCTTCCAGTTTCCCCTTAACAGAATGTGCCAAAATTATATTTGATGGTAAACTCAAATATAAAATAATCTGTTCACTTATTGCGTACCCAGACAAAGTTAAATCTGTATGTAATTCAGAATTTGGCCTCACACTTATCTGCTTTGATGTATGCCTCCCTCTTTAATATCTGGTCTTTGTTTAATAAGTGGAATGTTTTCCCAGAGATGAAATGTCCTTTTCAATAAACTATCAAATGTCTTAGTTTCATTTGAATGTTTAATCACCCACAAAAACAGTTTATTGCCTCTTATTTCCCTCCTGCAAACATTATCCTGTTAATTAATGGGGCAATAAACAGAAGCAGTAAAATCTACCATATTGCATCATCTTGAATGCCTGATCTTAAACATTTCTGCCATGATTGGACTGGGTAAAATCATTGCTTCACCATATGGCACCCCTGATACTAAGCTTTCAAAATGCCAAAGGCAGTTCTTACTAGTCCTGTGTTTCTCATCTTCCCCCATGTCACAAACTTGGGGCAGAGAGACACACTTGCAGTTGTGCTGATTTCGGTGTGTCTCCAAGCACTGAATTGTGAATCCAGGGACATGTGACATCCATCAAACTCCGCCCCCTTTTACTCAACGTCTGGGATTTTAGAGATGAGATTCATTTTTCTCTTTAAGACAGCTTCATACAGATATCAAAAGTGTTTGGCTGGAGGTGGGAGCTTCCTTCAGGCGCTGAGGAAAGAAAAAGGTGGGAGGTGGGCTCCTGCCAGGAGGAAGGGTGGGATATAAATCAAATAATTAATAAATGGATGGATGGATGGATGGATGGATGAGATTGGGGCTGGAGGAGCCCCTGCTTTCCCCACAGCTCCTGTCAGGCAGGAAGGGGACAGGGAGAGCCGCGGGAACCACCTTGCCAGCACACAGCAGGGAGTGTGGAAGCTTCTAAGTTGGCAAAAGTGTGTACGTTAGTCAAAATTAAAATGTATTTTTTAGGAGAAATTTGCAGTATAATGTTGAAGAATTTTCATGAAGTTTTTTTTAAAAATAATTTTTGTAGAAATGTGGGAAACTGAATTTAAGATTAGAAAAATGAGACCATTCCATCCCCACAAACACACAATTTGGTTCTGTGTGTACACATTGTGGGAGGCTGCTTCCACTCAGGCGTTCGTAGCATGTGTATATACAATGAAACTGACAAGAAGTGTGCTTCTTATATGTGGTACATGCGCACATGCATCATTCTCATTCAAAAGTTACATCCGTATAAAGTAGCTGGTGGTGATCCTCACTTCACACACAGTAATTACTAAACTCTGAGGGAAACTAACCATAAATGTGTGTAATGAAGCATTCCTTTTTAATAAAAAGCTGGATGAGGAAGCTGAAATTCTGAGCAGGAGGGAGTGCTGAACACTCGTCAGCCTCTCTCACCATGCTCCTGTAAGTTGCTTTCCCCACAGTGAAGTTCCTGATGCATATGTGTATTCGTTTGTTTATAAAAGTATTTATATTCTGCCTACTCTCTCAAGGTGATGAAAAATAAAAATGATAAAACAGTAAATGGAAAATGAAAATGGACTGCCTTCAAGTCAACTGGATTTATAGAGACCCTATGAATAGGGTTTTCATGGTAAATGGTATTCAGAGGTGGTTTTACCATTGCCTTCCTGTGTGGCTGAGAGAGAGTAACTGGCCCAGGTCACCCAGTGAGCTTCATGGCTGTGTGGGGATTCGAACCCTGGTCTCCCAGGCCGTAGTCCAACACTCTAACCACTACGCCGCACTGGCTCTCAGATAAAACAATAGGAACAGAATAATATGAATAAAATGCATCTGAAAACACAAGGATGCCAACAATGAATTCCTGAATTAAGTGCTAGAAAAGACTTGAGTGTCCAAGTAAGTATTTAACAAAAATGATTTGTAAATATGTATTTAGTATCCTGTGGTAGAGAACCCCATTTTGGCAACAATCCTGTTGCTGTTAAAGCTCGGGGTGCATTGCTTTGTACAAGGAAGAGCTCCATTTTGGCTTGGAGGAATCAGCATAATGAATGTCAAATGTCTGATTCCTCTTTCCAAATCTGCAAGCTATGCTGTGCAGCTTCTGTTATATGTAGAATGTAATGCATTTAAATATTTGCTGGTTTCTCCATTGCTTTTTGTTCTTCCAAAGCATTAATATGGATGTCAGCTTAGGATATATTTCTTATTCAGTGTTTTATGCCATAATTATGGCATTGTGGATTATTTTTAGTCTTCATATGAGCTATTTGTTTTGAGCCGGCAGAGTGCTTTTTCTTTTTCTTTTGACTGGCTTTTTTAATACATATTTGTTCGGATCTTATGTATATACATAAATTTAATACAAGAGACAAGTATATCAACATACATTCAGTAAAAAATAAACTGAAAACACCAGCTAAACACTACAGGCCAGCTACTGTAGAGGCCTGCATAAATTTATTGAGTATTCCACTACTCCTTATCCTTTCTCTTATCACAGGAACACCTTGAGTCCAAAACACGGCACTCAAATCCAGTAGGAACCCACTCCAAATGAGAGAAAGATTGTAAACATTTTAAATAGTGAAATGTTAAGTAATTTGTTTGAGGTAATTATGTTGATTTTTTAAATCTTATAATCCACCTTGTGAGAGCTTTTGCCCTTTGTGGTGGACTAAAAGTATGTATGTATGTATGTAAAAAGTCATTTCATTAACAGAAGGCATGATTTGTGGTGGTGTGTGATTAATGTGGCATATGATCATGTGAGCTCTATGGCCGAGTATGAAGTTGTGGATCTGCCACAGCCATGCCCAACACTGCAACAACTGTCCTACACCAGCAGGGGGACACACAGACTTTTATAGTTATTCAGCCTTATGTCCTATACAGGTGGGCCCCGCTTATACGGTGGGTTCTGTTCCGGACCTCTGCCGTAAAGCGGAACCCCATTCACTATAATGGGACGTGTCGCGCGAAAACGTCGCAAAACGTCGCAAAAGAGCAAAAAATACCTTTACAATTGAAAATGAAAGCCACCGCATCAGCAGAATGCCTTAAAGCGGAACGCCGTAAAGCGGGGCCCTACTGTTTATACAAGGTAGACCATGCTGTACATTTAAAGCACACCCAATGCATATTGTCTCCAGTGATGCTTCTCATAAGCTCATTTCAAAACAAAACCTTACAATACTTATAGTCCTGAACTCAGAAACACTTGCTTAACAACCCTCTAAATTTTCATGGTGATACACAAAACAGTCAGAGAGAATAAAGAATTCAAAGTCTAAAAAGGGGGGGGGAATCCAGAGCCCTTTTGGTCTATTTTCTGTCAGAGTTCTCATAATCTGTTGAAATTCATTAAGAATCAGCCATGTTCACAGAGTACCTGAAATCCTAATACTGACCTTGCCCCATACTCTGACCTTAATCTTCTGCAGTTTAAAAGTTAAAAAAAATGTCTGGCTGATTTTTAATTAATTTAAAATATTTTGCATTGAACTCAATGATAAGGCTGGGCATGCTCAGTAAGAACCAACTGTCAGTGTTCTAAAAGCCAGACTCATGGCAGCTGGGCTTGCCTAATCAGAGGGCCACACCCACACCAGACTTTGATTTCACATGAGACAGTCATGGCTTCCCCCAAAGAATCTTGGGAAGTGTAGTTTGTGAAGGGTGCTGAGAGGAGACTCCTATTCCACTGACAGAGCTCCACTTAACAAAGTCAGCCACTCTGATTGAAGCTCTGTGAGGGGAACAGGGCTTCTCCTAGCAACTCTCAGCACCCTTCATTAACTACACTTCCCAGGATTCTTTGAGAGAAGCTATGACTGTCCAAAGTGAAATAATGGCTTAGTGTGGATGTGGCCAGGGACAGCTTTGGTTTGAATTTGGGTCAGAGGCAACATGTGGCTGCTGTAGAATAAAGAGGTGGGGGAAACCCTGCAAGCAATGATACTGTTCACAATGTTTTCCTTTTGGAAAGGAAAGGGGCTGACCCACCCAATCTCCTCCCCTCCTCCTTCCTGCCCCTTCCCCGGGTCAGTGTTGGACTATGACCTGGGAGATGAGGGTTCGAATCCCCACACAGCCATGAAGCTCACTTGGGTGACCTTGGGCCAGTCACTGCCTCTCAGCCTCAGAGTTAGACAATGGTAAAACCACCTCTGAATACGATTTACCATGAAAACTCTATTCGTAGGGTCGCCATAAGTCGGGATCGAATTGAAGCCAGTCCATTTCCATTTTCAAACATGACTGCACAGAAATGAATCTCACTGAACTCAAAAAGTATACAACTGATCAAATCCACCCTCTGTTCTTCTCCCTCCTGTTCCCTCCCTCTTGCCTCTTCCCTCCCCCTTCCTTTGCTCCTCCCTCCCCATCCTCCTCCCCTTCCAATCTCCTCCTTTCCCTTCCCCCTCCTCCCCTTCCTCCTCCCCTTCCTCCTCCCCGTGGTCAGTTTTACCTATCTTAAGCATGATTGCATGGGAGTAAAAAGCATTGAACTCTATAAGCATGCAAATGACTCCCCTCCCCCTTCCTTTGCCCCCCTCCAATCTGCTCCTTCCCCTTCCCCTTCTCCTTTCCCATGGTCAGTTTTACCTATTCTAACCATGATTGCAAGGGAGTAAATCCCACTGAACTCAATAAGCATGCAAATGATCAATCCATTCTCAGCAAACTTGCACAGGATCCCATTTCTTACCTCCTGGATTAAAAAGCAGAGAAATTCACTAACAGACAAAGAAACCTTCCGGTTTAAGAACGTATCTATAGCTAACAGATATTTCTATCAAACTTTAAAAAGCAGGGAAATTGGGCAGCTATGGTGAAGGCACCAGGGGAGCAGGAGACCTGAACTCCTCTCTGAGATATTGTACTGCCCTACAAATTTGTAAAAATGCAAACACAATTTGGGTTGGTCTTTCACAGTCCAATCCACCTGTGTGGTAGGAGCATATAGCCCCCTTTAGCAACAGGAATCACACAGCCATACAGAGGTTTTGGGGTGAAGTAGGGCTACAACTTTATTGATTAGAGCAAGTAAAGTGGGGTTGGCATGGCAGTAGGGCCAGGATCTGCTTCATTCTGACAGCCCATGCTGGAGGAATGCTGAGTCAACCAACAAGCAGTTGGGAACTACCCTTGGGAGTTGGCCCACTTTAGACCCAAGTGAGGTGTGAACCCAAGACACCTGTGGTCCCGCTGACCAACCAGTGGAAGGGGTTGTGAGCTGGATGAGGCTGCGCCCTCCCGAGCTAGAGGCGAGGCCATTGTGTACCCCACTGGACTCCTTAGGGGAGTCCCCCTTATGATTGATCCTGCCCAATGCCATTTCCACCTAAAGGTGTGACAGAGGTGAATGAATGCCTAACAATTGCATAGCGAACCACTGAGGGATAGGCGAAAAAACGTGCTCAACAATGGGGCCAGATTCATTGTAAGGAAAAATTCCTATCTGGCCCTGTCAACCAGCGACCCAGTTAAACCGCTCAGTGATGCCCTAAGACCGAGGGAGGGTGCATGGGAAAGTCGGCGCATGAAGAAAAAGACTGGCTCTCAGCAGACTGGGGCCTTTAAGGCCAGGCCTGGCTCTGCCCTTTCGCTGCTTTCGTGAGACTGCCCAGGATTGTGGGTGACCTCGTGAGAGCTGGGCCATGGATGGGAGCATACTAACTCCTCCCTCCTGTCGCTGCCTGGGGAATGCTCCACCCCACAATTAGCGCCCTGTGCCAAAGCTTGAGGCTTGACTTCCTGTGTAGCTTGGAAGAATTTGGTAACGCGACTCTGAGCATATGGTGAGTGGTGGCAACCAGGGCTGTGGAGTCGGTACGTCAAACCTTCGGCTCTGACTCCTCTATTTTTCTACTGTCAGACTCCAACTCCTTCATAAATGGCAAATGTATATTATTTATTTATTTGATTTATTTATTATTTGATTTATATCCCGCCCTTCCTCCCAACAGGAACCCAGGGTGGCATACAGAAACGCTAAAAACACTTTAAGACATCATAAAAAGACCTTTAAAGTACAACCTCAGAGAGGAGGTCAGGTCTCCTGCTCCCCAGTGCACTCACTATAGCTGCCCAATTTCCCTGCTTTTTAAACTGAAAACTAGGGAGGTTCATGATTGCACATATTCAGCCTGTGTGCATTAGAATGTCTGTGCATTCACACAATTGGGGGCCCATTGCCATCAATGATATAGAGTGGAACATTTTCCAGTGTTTTATTTTTCTGTGGAAAATTTTCTGTTTTGTGAATGGATGCCAACTGCAAATACAATGTTCAGGCAAGTTTGGTGATTTCAGAATTTTTAGCATGGTTTACTAAATGCAAGTCAAACATGCCAAATTAGATCACTTTCTAAGACCTCAGGAAATTTTCCTATGCAAATCACCCTATGCAAACTTGCCTAATCTGTCATATACATGCTTATTGCTTGATGATAATAATAATAATAATAATAATATTTAATTTGTGTGTCGCCTATCTGGCAGATAGCCACTCTAGGCGACGTACATTAAAATGGGATAAAATACAATAGTATCAAATGCAGTCTCATTAATCTCAATAAATAAAATACTGGACAGTCATCAGTACATTTATAAAAACATTTACATATACAGCATATAATAGATGACAAAATCATGGAGATTAACCCATCCCAAAGATCTCAAAGGCCTGTTGAAATAGCCACGTCTTCAGGGCCTTGCGGAATACATCCAGGGAAGGGGCATGTCGGAGATCAAACGGGAGTTCCAGAGATTGGGGGCCACCACAGAAAAAGCCCTCTCCCTAGTACCCACCAACCTAGCTGTTTTGGTTGGTGGGATTGAGAGAAGGCCTTGCGTGGCTGATCTGGTCGGGCGGCATAATTGGTGGCGGTGGAGGCGCTCTTTCAGGTAAACTGGGCCGAAACCGTACAGGGTTTTAAAGGCTAATACCAACACCTTGAATCGGGCCCGGAAAACAACCGGCAGCCAGTGTAGATCAAATAACACCAGCGTAATGTGATCACGGCGGCGGCTGTTGGTAAGTAAGCGCGCCACTGCATTCTGTATAAGTTGCAATTTCTGGGTCGTTTTCAAGGGTAACCCCACGTAGAGCGCATTACAGTAGTCCAATCGAGAGGTGACCAGGGCATGTATTACGAGTGGGAGCTGTTGAACAGGGAGGTAGGGTTGTAGCCTACGTATAAGGTGTAACTGATACCAAGCTGCCCGGCTCACAGCCGAAATCTGAGCCTCCATGGACAGCTTGGAATCAAGAATGACCCCAAGGCTACGGACCTGGTCCTGTAGGGGCAGCCTCATCCCGCCAAACACCAGGTCAACATCTCCCAACCTTCCCTTGTCTCCCACAAGTAGTACCTCGGTCTTGTCAGGGTTCAGCTTCAGCCTGTTCCTGCCCATCCATCCACTCACGGATTCCAGGCACTTGGATACGGTCTCCACAGCCCTCTCCAGTGAAGATTTGAATGAGAGATAGAGCTGAGTGTCATCCGCATATTGGTGGCACTGCAGCCCAAATCTCCTGATGATCGCTCCCAGCGGCTTTACATAGATGTTAAATAGCATGGGAGAGAGGATAGAACCCTGTGGAACACCACAATTGAGAGGCCAAGGGTCTGAAACCTCATCACCCAATGCTACCTGTTGACGCCTATCAGAGAGAAAGGAATGGAACCACCGTAAAACCGTGCCTCCCAATCCCAAACTCTCCAGGCGATCTAAAAGGATACCGTGGTCGACAGTATCAAAAGATACCAAGAGATCTAGGAGGACAAGGAAGGTGAATTCTCCCCTATCCAATGCCCTCCTCATATTATCTGCCAGAGCGACCAAGGCTGTTTCAGTTCCATGTCCAGTCCTGAAACCCGATTGGTATGGATCTAGATAATCCGTTTCATCCAAGTGTGTCTGCAGCTGATTAGCCACCACTCGGTCAATGACCTTGCCCAAGAATGGTAGATTCGAAATTGGGCGAAAGTTGTTTAATATTTGGGGATCCAAGGAGGACTTCTTTAAGATGGCCAGGATGCATTGACCATTGCCTTGATCCCCTCGCCCAATCTCTCTTTGCAACTCATGAGGAGCCACGACGGGCAAGGATCAAGTAGACAAGTGGTAGGCCTTACAGATGAGAGCACCTTGTCCACATCCTCAGAAGGAAAAGGCCGAAATCGATCCCATTTGACCGGTTTGCAAGTGGCCAACTCTAGCTCACTCACTGTATCCACAGCGCACGGAATCGAGCTCCTCAGGTGCTCAATTTTATCAGCAAAGTGCTTTGCCAAATTGACACAGGAGGCCTTGGACTGTTCCAAGGGTTCCTGAGCAACTGGACCGACCAGGCTTCGGACCACCTGGAACAACCTCCTGGGACAGCACTCTGCTGATGCAATAGAGGCAGCAAAGAATTCGCTCTTTGCTGCCCTTACCGCCACCTGGTAGGCAGCTATTGCTGCTCTAACCTGTGTCCGAGCATCTTCGGAGCGCGACTTCTGCCACCGGCGCTCTAGTCGTCTCACCTCCTGTCTCAAAGTACGCAACCGTGGTGTGTACCATGGTGCTACTTGAGTTCTGTTCAGGGGGAGAGGACGTTTCGGAGCCACTCAGTCTAACGCCCCGGCGATCCTCTCGTTCCACTCCATCACCAGGGCTTCGACCGGGCGACCTTCAGCAGGTTCCAATTCCCCAAGCACCATCAGGAAACCATCTGGATCCATCAGGCGCCTGGGGCGGACCATTCTAATAGGACCTTTACCCCTGCGGAGGGCGTGTGGCATCGAGAGATCCATCTTTACCAGATAGTGGTCTGACCATGACATGGGGGTAGAAGAAATAACCCCTAATTTCAGCACACTACCCTCCCCCCGGGACAAATATAAGGTCAAGAGTATGACCGGCTACATGGGTGGGCTCAATATTACTAAGGCGCAGTTCCCAGGAAGCCATGGTTTCCAGGAAATCCCGAGGGGGTCCGATGAGAGTGGTCTTGGCGTGTATGTTAAAGTCACCCAGAACTAACAGCTCCGGGGACAACATTTGCACATCCGAGATCACCTCCAGCACCTCGGCCAGGGAGTCTGCCGTGCAGCGGGGTGGGCGGTACACGAGCAGGATCCCTAAACTGCCCTTCGAGCCCAACCTCCAGTACATACAATCAACAAAGTTAGTCCCACGAA
Source organism: Rhineura floridana (assembly GCF_030035675.1). Taxonomy (NCBI): domain Eukaryota; kingdom Metazoa; phylum Chordata; class Lepidosauria; order Squamata; family Rhineuridae; genus Rhineura; species Rhineura floridana. The sequence continues at coordinate 126,298,722 of NC_084487.1, forward strand.
GGGGAGGTCTGGCAAAGATCAACGACTCTCGATAAATAACTGCCACTTCCCCTCCCTGCCTTCCCACCCTCGGCTGCTGTGCATAGCGGAAACCTGGTGGGCACATGGCCTCAAGAATAGGAGCTGAGGCTTCATCCAACCAGGTCTCCGTAATACATGCCAGGTCTGCACATTCATCCAAGATCACATCACGGATGGCAGATGTTTTTTGTACTACAGACCTGGCATTACACATCAGCAGCCGGAGGTCGGTAGGAATCCTGCGTCCCCCAGCTTCCTTCTGGTTCTGGACAGACCTGGAACAAGGGATGGATATTATGTATCTATTCCTTGTTCCTCTAGATTGACGTGGTCTGCCCCCAGCACCATTCCAGCGCCTGCCACCCAATCTCATTATGTTTTGGCCCCCAACCCTCCCCCCTTCCTCCCCCCCTGGTTTACACATGCCCCTATCCCGTCCTCCAATCAACAAGCCTAGATATTAAAAGTCGAAAGATGTTATTATAATTGCATCAACAAATGATAACTTGGGTATCGAATACCATAGACAGAGCTTTGAAAAACACCATGCTCTTCCATGGAGTCATAACACACATTCAGTAGTGCCATGACAAATGTGTAAAATGGAGAATAGTACATGTAAGGCAGGGCTAATGTGCACACTTTTAATTTTTTATTATTAAATCTATATCCCGCCCTTCCTCCCAAAGGGAGCCCACTGTCCTACCCTTCATTCAGCGTGTGCAATTTATTGTATGTTGTATGAATAGGCCTTTGGGTATCTCCATCTTTGCACTCCATGGTATTTCTTGAGTGTTCATGAAGCCTCCTTATGAACAAACATTTATTGATTTAACAGTAACTTTCCTTTCCCTTCATGTTGTCGCTCATTTAATGTGCTGCGATGTCCTTGGATGAGAGAGAGCAGGCCTCACTTAGGCTCCCTCTCCCACTTCCACCCCAATCATATCATAAATTGAACCCAAAACCTCAAGGGTTTTGATTCCATCAGGAAATTTTCTGTCACAGTGTTTGAGAGTATGAAATTGCCCCAGAACACATTTCCACCATGCCTGAAATAGATAGCTGGTTGTGATTCTGAGAAATAGGTTACACTTTTTTTATTGTAATAGAATCCCAGAACTGTTATGATGAGTGTGAAAAGTGGAACTTCTTCCTCACTCTCTCTGTTACGGACTTCAAAGGGGTCTGGTTCTTGGAAAACATACCACATTGATTATTAATGTATATTTCAGTTACAGTTGATTCAGGAATTTTTTTTCTTCAAGATAGAAAGGAAGCTGCATTAGGATTGTCATTTTTATTCTAATGTGCAGTAAAGCAAGTAAAACATGCAACAACAGTAACAGTATTTGGATTCGACTCCTGCTGTTATTCTGAAGTCTAGCAAAATCTTTTTCGTTCTAAGGATTTTTCCTCACTTTTCTCAGAATGGCTTTCAATAAACAACACTTTAGTGTAGCGGTCAGGTTATTAAGGAGAAGAGGCTGTCTAACAGAACATCTAAATGGATGTCTAACAAAACAAGTTTGTGTGTGCATGTGTGTGTGCAGACAACGCTCTAGCCTGGCAGACTACCTCAGTGTGGACAGCGCCACCTATAGTTGGAATAGCAACATACGAGTTTAGCTCCCCATTACAGCAGGCCCATTAAAAATATTCTGACATAAATTGATACTTTCACACAATTTCTGTTTTTCTTCTCCTCTAAGTGTCATGCATTCATACATTCTCTCAAGGCCTCCACTGCTCCTCGTGTGTTGGATGAGCAAACTCACTTTTCCGAGCTCCTCTAAGTTGTGGATAAGCCCAGTGATCCACACAGATACCCAACTGCATGTAGATCCAGGTCACATGATTCCATCCATCATCCTTCATCAAGGGAGAAAAGCACGTAATCTAGCTATTCACATGGACTACCTGGCTCACATTAATACATTTATTATTATTTAAAACATTTCTTACCCTCTCTTCATTGCAGATGCAGGTCTAAAGCAGGTTATCATTTTAAAACCAATCCACCTTTGTTTTAAATCCACAAATCCCCAGCAAGGTAAATAAATTACAACTAGACAACTAACAGCTCTGTCACTAAATTCTAACCAAAGTCTTGAGTAAATAAGCAGCTGATGGCAAAAGTTTAAGACACAGCAGCTGTAGGAGGAAGGGAGAGAAGGCCAGGGCTGGAGCTCCACCACTGAAAAGCAACATATTTGCCCTCAGCTAACGATGGCACAGCTAGAAGCGCCTTTCTGACAGATCTTAGAAAACAGGCAAGTCTGTTCAGGAGAAAGTGACCTCCCAGGTAGCCTCAAATTGTATAGGTCTTTGTAAGGCAATATAAAAACCTAGAAATGGGTTCAATAGAATATAGACAGCCACACTCATTCTTTCAGGTGTGATGTTGTTCATTTATTGAAGGCCACCCCAGAGAGAAGTCTCATTGTTGCATTCTGTACTAGCCGCTGCCTCCAAACCTATTAAAAGGTCAGCCCCAAATAGAGCAGGTTACAGAAGCTCAGTCTTAAGGGTACCAGTGCATGGATCACTGTGGCAAGGCTCTCCCTATCCAGGAATAGCTGGTGAATCCACCAGAGCTGGTAAAATACACTCCTTGCCATGGAGACTGCTTGAGACTCCAGTATGACAATGATGGCTCTAGGAGCATCCCCAGCCTATGCACCTGTCCCTTCAGAGGGAGTGCAACCCTGTCCAGAACAGGCAACATGCCCAGGTCTTAGGCCTGGGAACTACCTACCTACAGAGCCTCTGTCTTGTCAGGATTCAGTTTCAACTTATTGGCCCTCACCCAGCCCATTACTGCATCCAAGCACCTGTCCAAGGCCTGCACAGCCTCACCTGAGTTAGTTGGTATAGAACACACTGGTGATGTGTCACTCCAGATCCCCTAATGACCCCTCGCTGCTTCTGATCATTTCACCTTACCTGAATAAATTTTCGCTGAGGGGAAAAAAAAGAGGAAACAGAGAAACCCAGCAACAAAACACCAAGTGCTCTTTTAAATTGGGCGAACTTGTAAGTTGATTTAGTTACAGGTCATAGCAACTTATAGGGTTTGCTTGAATCCACTGAGCCCAATATAGTCTGTTCTGACTGCTAGGGATTCTCCAGGGTCTTGTGCAGAGGAATTTCTTTTGACTGGGGTGTAATACAAGGCACCTGCTCTCCTAAAAGATAGCAATAACAACAAAAGCTGTAACACAACAATATGAGTGTTTTCCGTATATTCATTCACACTGGCATTTTCTCACCAATTTGCTGCTGGAATTACATAAGAACAGCTGACTGGATCAGGCCAGAGATCCCTCTAGTCCAGCATCCTGTCCTCACAGTGGCCAACCAGATGCGTATGGGAAGCCCGCAAACAGGACCCGAGTGCAACAATTACAGCTGAATGTGCTCTTAAGGCTATACAGTATCTTCTGGTAGTTCAGTATTAAAGAAGTGCTGGAAAATGGTAGCTTACTCCTTAGCCTACTGAAATGTTTAAAAATGAAGCAAAAATAGCAGCATTCTTAAAACACTCTTTATATTGGGAGATTACTTGCATTCAAAGTTAAACTCAAATTTTTCCATTCAAGATGTGAATAGTGAAATGGCAAATTTTAAATGAATTCTTAATGTTTTACATGGATTTTAGTTCTTGTGCCTTTCTGACAATCTCCCCAGCTTTGGTAACTATATTTTTATTTCAGTGTTTACATATTTGATTTTCACAGAATGAGAGCCAATAAATTGAAGCTTCATCCAGATAAGACTGAGGCATTGTTAGTGGGTGGTTCTCTAGACTAAATGGATGGGTTGTGGCCCATTCTGGATGGGGTTACACTCCCTCTGAAGGAGCAGGTGCGTAGCTTGGGGGTACTCCTGGACCTATTACTGTCAGTTGAGGTTCAAGTCACTTTGGCTGCATGGAGTGCCTTCCATCAGCTTTGACTTGTGGCCCTGCTGTGGCACTATTTGGACAGAGAAAGCCTAACTTCAGTTGTCTGTGCTCTGGTAACCTTTAGGTTAGAGGTCAGTGCGTATAACACCAATTCTGGCAGGGCTGCACGGATTACCAATTAGTTCAGCCTTTCCCAACCAGTGTGCCTCCAGATGTTGTTGGACCACAATTCCCATCTTTCCTGACCATTGGCAATGCTGGCTGAGGTTGATGGGAGTTGTGGTTCAACAACATCTGGAGGCACACTGGTTGGGAAAGGCTGAATTAGTTTCTGGGCTCAGTTCAAAGTGCTGGTTTTGACCTATAAAGCCTTATGTGGCTCAGGACCTCAATATCTCAAGGTCTGCCTCTCCCTCTATGAACCAAGCCAGACCCTGTGCTTATCATCAGAAGCACTTTTTCATGTGCCCCCACCACAGGAAGGTCAGAGGGTGGCAACACGACAGTGGGCCTTTTCTGTGGTGGCATGGTACCTTTCAGTGGTGGCGTGGTGCTAGGCAAAGGCCTTCATCTTCACTCAGGCCTTTGGCCCTTGAGCTGTGCTGTCTTGGCTTCTCTCATGTTGGTTTTAAGTGTTTATATTGTTAGTTTTTAAATTTGTGTTTTAAAATCTGTTTTGTGAATTTTTTGTAAGTCACCCAAAGTCACTGTATGAGATGATCAACAAATGAAAGTATTATGATTATGATTAATAAAAGCAATAATAGATTGTTATGGTTATGATTATGATTATGATTATGATTATAGTTATGGTTATGGTTCTGATTATGATTATGGTTATGGTTATGATTATTAATATTAATAACAATATCAACAACAACAACAATAATAACAATAACAATAACAATAACAATAATATAGGTGACAAATGTATATGTATATTGTTCTGCTTTTTTAAACAGAATTGAATAATGTTTCATTGTTGGAGAAAACAGAATCTACCAGCAACTAGGCAAAGCTAGAAATCTGTGATAGTTTAAAAACAAAGAGTAACATCTATTGTTGTCCATGTTTGAGCAGGGTGGACTTCTGCTCAGGCAGTGGGGTTTCCCCTTCCTCTCCTCCCCCCTCAACCACCTCAACCCCCCAAAAAACCTGGTCCTGTTGAAGGACCCTTAGGCCCAGGACTGCACTAGCAACTAGTTCAGTGGCTACAATATAAGTTTAATATTATTTTTGTAAGCCACCCTGTGTGCCCTATTATAGGATAGAAGGGCGGGATAGAAATATTTTAAATAAAATAAAGAAATAAATGTTCTGACCACTTGGCTCCAACAAACAAGTAACCATATTTTGTACCAGCTGCCATCTTTAAAGGCAGCCCATGAAGAGTATGTTACAGTAGTCTAGTCTGGATATCACCAGTGCATGGATAACTGAGGTGAGACTGTTCTTTCCAGACAGGGTCAGAGCTGGCAAAGCAGCCAAAGGTGATAGAAAGTGCCCCTGGACACTGCCATCACCTGAGCCTCCCCAATTAGTGCCAGCTCCCAAACTATTAACTTGGTCTTGCAGGAGAAATTGATGCTTCCAAGACCAGTTATAATCCTCCATCCAGAGACGCTGGTTTCCTTGTCCACAGCACTTCCATCTTGTCTGGATTAAATCTCAGCTTGTTCACCCTCATCCATCCCAGTACTACCTCCAGGAGCATACCTGCTTTCCTTTCACTGTAGAATTAATATTTTTAAAAAACAGGTTGCTCAGGTTTGCTCCACAAGAGCTAAAAAAGCATTTGAAAGTCATTATAGACTATTGGGTCCACAAGGTCCAGAGGGCTGCAGTCACCTTGGATAGGCCAGTGTTAACCCGGTGAACTCTGGCATATCTTTCAAATAATGATTGACAAAATAACACATCTGGGAATCAACCTCTGAACTATAGAAGCAGGAACCGTTGACTTGAATGATGTGAGAATTCTGTGACTTTATTAATTAGCATATGCCTCCCTCTGCCAATGGCATTAAAATTCACACATTATTTTGTACTGACAGCCTAGCTGGGTGTGCTTATATTATCCGTTCTCTTTGTAATTCGGGCTGGAACAAATATCCACAAATACTCATATTTTGAATGAGAGAGTTCAAATTCAAAAGTATATTCGCATTTTGGATGTGAAGTTATATTTCAAAATTCATACTCAACATCATTCAGACTTGTTGGCATCTTCCCTCTTTGTAGGGAATGGGAAAGCATCAAATGTTAAATTGTATAAGCTGACAACTGTTCAGTACTGTTCTGCCAGGGGCAGAGGTTCTTTTAGGATTCAGGCAAAGCAATAAGCGCATGGGTTTGTTCCTTTCCAGTTGATATTCATCCCTCTGATCCTGCACTTCTCTCTGAGCTGTTTTCCATTTTCCCTACATTCTGTCCTAGGCTCTGCACTCCCTCCTGCCCCCCTTCAGGGACTCCCAGCATAGTCAGGTTTGCTGCTCCTCCTACTGGAGTGTCCCCCATAAATACCGCTCAGAGTGCCACACCATTGGGGGAGCTCTGCGATTCACAATTTGAGCCATGGGTGCCCATGCTTCCACAGGAGCCCACCTGAGGATGTGGCTCTGTCCCACCTCACTGTCTGCCTTTCTCCACAGTGGCACTGCCTCCCCAAATTCTGCCAACTATGCCAATTGATCTGCCGGGGCAGAGGTTCTTTTAGAATTCGAGTTCTTTTCTTCCCAGTTGATTTTTTTCAGAGGGTGAGGTAAGTAAGAATTTTGATGGTGTCTTAGCATTTTTTTAAAAATGGAAACATTATTTGGGAAGTGCTGAGATAGTTTCTTCTCTTCTCCCAATCAAGTGTAAGCCACAAAAATGTACATTTGGAATTTTCCATGAGAGTCAAGCTGGTGATTTCATGTCAAGTACTTTCTCTTCAGTTATTCTCGTATCCCATGCTTAACCCAGGCACTGTTGTTTGTACTTTCTATTACAACAAGGGCTTCTTCAGGTGAATCTGTAGAATGAGCAAATTCTCATATGCAAGAAGAAAATTAATGAGCTCAATATTCCATACAACCCAGCTAATAAAGAAGCCATTCTATATGCAACATTAATTAAAGCAGAAAATGTAGGCTTGTGAACCAAGATGTCTTCATTTTCATTTTATCTATTTAACAAAATTGATATACTGCTTGCTTATTAAAAAAAAAAAACTCCACCTTTAAGAGGTTTACAAGAAAGATTAAAATTATCAATAAAAACATTTTAAAAACAAATAAAAAACAGCAGTAAACTAAAAAGAGATTAAAACACATCAACATCAAAATAGTGAAGGTGTCTGCTTGTTGTCAATAGGCGGGGAGCTCCAAAGTGTAGGTGCTGCCACACTAAAAAAAAAATTTATTACAAGTGCGGAATGTATCATGTGCCACCTGCAACAGTGCCAGTTATGCAGATTGAAATGGTCGAATGGCACGTATGGAGTAAGGCAATCATGCAAGTAAACTGGTCCCTAGCTGTTAAAGGCTATATGTACCTTGAACTTGGTCAGGTAACAAATCGGCAACCAGTGCAGATCTCTGAGCAAAGGTGTTATATGCAGAGGTCTCACTCCTGTTAATAACTGTGCTGCAGCATTCTGCACTAACTGCATTTTCTGGGTCAAGTGCAAGGGAAGCCCCATATAGAGTGCATTGCAATAATCCATTCCTTTTAAGATTTTACTCTTACAGACAATGCCCCTGGCCATCCTAGAGCTCTAGGAGATATGTACAAGGAGATAAATGTTATTTTTCTACCTGCAAATACAACTTTATTGCTGCAGCCTATGGACCAAGGTATAATTGCAACGTTTAAATTCTATTACCTAAGAAGAACTTTTGCTAAGGCTATAAATGCCTTGGACAGCGATACAGTAGCTGGGCAAAGTGAAAATAAATTAAAAGCATTTTGGAAAGGCTTCACAATTTTGGATGGTATAAAAACTATTAGAGATGCATGGCAGGAAGTTAAAGAAACAACATTGAAAGGTGTTTGGAAGAAGCTAATTCCCACACTTGTGGATGATTGTGAAGGCTTGGAGAATCCAGTGGAGGAAGTCACTACAAATGTTGTGGAAATGGCAAGGGAATTAGAATTGGAAGTCGAGCCTGAGGATGTGGCAGAATTGCTTGTCTTTTATGACGAGACCCTAACAGATGAAGATCTTCTTCTAATTGAAGAGCAAAGAAGGATGTTTCGCAAAGAGGAGTCCCATCCTGATGATAGTCCTGCTGTGCCTAGAGAAATGACAACCAAGGAATTGGAAGAAGCTATCAACTGTATAGAAACGGGGATGGCAGCTTTTGAGAGGATTGATCCATATTTTGAAATAAATTCTAAAGTGAATGCAAGCTTTCTAAATGATATTGCATGCTATAAAGAAATTCTAAGGGAAAGGAGACAGGAATTCATCAGGCAAAGTTCATTGCTTTCCTACTTTATGAAAGTACCATCGCAACCTTCGACAGCAACAGCTACAGCTAGCCTTGAAAAACCTTCAATGTCAACTTCATCCAAGTGTCCGCCATCAAAACAAATAAGATTCGTTGATGAGTCAGATGATGAAGACTTGGATGATTTGGAGTCAGATGATGAAAATGCGCCAGCTCCAGGGGCAGCAGCGAAGGCTCGCCATGCAACGGAGAACCAGCCAGCCTCGCAGTCCTAAAGGATGAAAGGGCGGACAATGCCAAGCACTTCTCTGCCCAGAGGCTGATCACCTTTGCGTGTGCAAGAATAACACCTGCATCAGCCCCAACCTGCTCCTCAACACTGTGCCAGGAGACCCGGCGAAGATAGAAGCACTGCAGGCAACACTCAAAGATTTTAAGTTAAGCAATGTGTGTGCACCACATGAGCGAGTGGGCGAGGGGGGTGATGAGCGAGGGAGCCAGCAGGCAGGCGGAGGACGAGTGGGTGAGGGGGTGATGATTGAGGGAGCTGGCGGAGGGCAAGCGAGGGAGTGAGCAGGCAGGGTGGAGGGTGAGCGAGCGAGGGGGTGACAAGCCAGGGACCCAGCAGAGGGCAAGCGAGGGAGCGAGCAGGCAGGCGGAGGATGAGTGGGTGATGAGTGAGGGAGCTGGTGGAGGCGAGTGAGCAAGCAAGCAGGCAGGGGGAGGGCAAGCAGCCACGGGGGATGATGAGCAAGGGAGCTGGTGGAGGGCGAGCAAGTGAGTGAGCAGGCAGGGGGGTGGGCGAGCGGGTGAGGGAGAGGACGAGTGAAGGAGCCAGTGGAGGGCAAGTGATCAGGCATGGGAGGGTGGGCAGGTCCCTCCCTGCGATCCCGCGGAAGGGGAGCACTACTCCCCCACCGTAACGATGGTGAGAGAGGGCGATGCACAGAAAAGTGGAACATTGATCAGCTGTAGCCTGGGGAGCTTCAGGAGCCAAGCGCTGTCAGCTGGAGCTGCCCACACTACAGCTGATCGATGTTTCACTTTTTGGCGGTTTTCGCTTTTTGGCGGGGGCCTGGTCTCTAACCTGCCGTATGAGTGGGGCCCTACTGTACAGCATTAGGCAGCTATTTTCTAAGCCATCAGCAGGTGGCACTATTGTCTGAAATAACACAGCCCTGCCCTAAATGGCTGAGCAGTAATGCTTTCTTTGCTATTATTTCTTCAGCCTTATCCTTATCATGATTTGTGCCACAATCACAAATGTTCTTGGGCCAGAAGGAGCTTCAGTTTGATGTCAAACACAATAATGCTTAGGCTACTTATGGAATAAAGTTATGAAGTTTAGATTCAGGGATTTTAACCAAATAATACAAACAGGTATAACGAAACTTGATGGGATGACTCCCATGATTGGAATACAGCAATTGAAGGATATAAGTTGTTCAAAAAGAACAGAAGGAATAAAAGGGAGGTGGAGTCGCGCTATATGTTAAAAATATATATCCCTGCACAGAAATTCAGGAAGATGAGCTTGGTAGCTCCACCGAGAGTATCTGGATTAAAATTAATGGGGCAAGTAATAAAAGGAATGTGGTGCTTGGAGTCTACTACCGACCACCCAATCAAGGAGAAGATGAGAATGTAACTTTTGAAAAGCAAATTTCCAATGTTTCGAGGTGTCATGATGTAGTAGTAATTGGGGACTTCAATTATCCCGATATCTGTTGGGAGACAAATTCTGCCAAACACAGCCCCTCCAAGAAATTTCTGACTTGTGTTGGATATAACTTTCTCCTACAGAAAGTGGAGGAAGCAACCAGAGGATCAGCTATCCTGGATCAATAGAGATGATTTGGTGGATGAAGTGGCAGTTATGGGAACTCTGGGGGAAAGTGACCACAACATACTTGAAGTCTTGATTTTAACAGAAGCAAAAGCTGAGAATAGACATACGCACACCCTGGACTTCAGAAAAGCTGGTTTCAATAAACTCAGAACAATTGTAAGTACAGTTCCATGGCAAGCAACCCTAATGAGAAAAAAAAAATGAGAAAAGGAGTCCAAGATGGGTGGGAGTTTCTAAAAAAGGAAATTCTAAAAGTGCAATGGCAAGCAATTCCAACAAGAAAAAAAGGGGGGAAACAGCAGAAGAAGCCAATGTGGCTTCACACAAAGCTTAGAGATGACCTGAAAACAAAATACATATACAGGAAGTGGAAACAAGGCCAGGCCACAAAGGAAGATTACAGGCAGGTATCACGGAATTGCAGGGATGGCATCAGGAAGGCTAAAGCTGAGAATGAGCTGAGGTTAGCGAGGGATGCTAACAGCAACAAAAAAGCTTTCTTCAGATACATCCATAGTAAAAGACAAAGAAAAGAAATGGTGGCACAGCTACTCAATGAGGAAGGCAAAATGATGACAAAGAAAAGGCAGAAGTGCTCAATTCCTACTTTGGCTCAGTCTTCTCCCAAAAAAGGGTCTTCCCTTCCAGGAAACATGAAGTAGAAGGGGCAGGATTGGAGCTTGAGCTTGACAGACAAATGGTCAAGGAATTACCTAATCACTTTGAATGAGTTCAAATCGGCAGGGCCCAATAAACTGCATCCTAGAGTATTGACGGAACTGGCTGAAGAACTCTCAGAACCGCTGTCTATTATCTTTGTGAAATTGTGGATGAATGGTGAAGTGCCAGATGACTGGAGGAGAGCTAATGTTGTCCCTATCTTCAAAAAGGGCAAAAAGGAGGAACCGGGGAACTACAGACCAGTCAGCCTAACATAAATCCCTGGAAAAACTCTGGAGCAGATTATAAAGCAGTCAATCCGTAAGCACCTTGAAAACAATGCAGTGATTACTAGGAGCCAACATGGATTTTTTGAAGAACAAATCCTGCCAAACTAATCTTATCTCATTTTTTGATCGGGTAACCTCACTTGTTGACTGTGGGAATGCTGTGGACATAATATATCTTGACTTCAGCAAAGCTTTTGACAAAGTGCCCCATGATATTCTGATTAGCAAACTAGCTAAATGTGGGCTGGATGGAACAACTATCAGGTGGATCCACAACTGGCTCCAGAATCGTACTCAGAGAGGGCTTATCAATGGTTCCTTCTCAAACTGGGCAGAAGTAACGAGTGGGGTACCGCAGGGCTCGGTCCTGGGCCCAGTGCTTTTCAACATTTTTATTAACGACTTAGATGAGGAGGTACAGAACATGCTTATCAAATTTGCAGATGATACAAAATTGGGGGGCATAGCTAATACCGTGGAAGACAGAGACAAAATTCAAAGGGACCTTGACAGGCTGGAGCATTGGGCTGAAAACAACAGAATGAAATTCAACAGGGATAAATGCAAAGTTCTACACTTAGGAAAAAGAAACCAAATGCATAGTTATAAGATGGGGGATACTTTGGCTCAGCCATACCACTTGTGAGAAGGATCTTGGAATTGTTGTTGATCACAAGCTGAATATGAGTCAACAGTGTGATGGGGCTGCAAAAACAGCAAATGCTATATTAGGCTGCATTAACAGAAGCATAGTTTCCAAATCGGGTGAAGTATTAGTTCCCCTCTATTCAGCACTGGTTAGGCCTCATCTTGAGTACTGCATCCAGTTCTGGTCTCCACACTTCAAGTAGGATGCAGACAAACTGGAACAGGTTCAGAGGAGGGCAACAATCAGGTAACTAGAAACCAAACCCTATGAGGAGGGACTGAAAGAACTGGGCATGTTTAGCCTGGAGAAGAGAAGACTGAGGGGAGATACGATAGCCCTCTTCAAGTACATGAAAGGTTGTCACACTGGAGGGCTGGGATTTCTTCTCGATCGTCCCAGAGTGCAGGACATGGAATAATGGGCTCAAGTTGCAGGAAGCCAGATTTCGACTGGATATCAGAAAAAACTTCCTAACTGTTAGAGCCATATGACAATGGAACCAATAACCTAGAGAGGTAGTAGGCTCTCTGACACTGGAGGCATTCAAGGGGCAGCTGGACAGCCATCTGTCGGGAATGCTTTGATTTGGATTCCTGCATTGAGCACGGGGTTGGACTTGATGGCCTTATAGGCCCCTTTCAACTCTACTATTCTATGATTCTACTTATTAATACCATGATAGATCACTGAAATTATTTTATGCTTTGGCTTCCACCCAACTTCACTGTAATTCTACTGTTTTTTATTTGATATATAACATACATAACATGTTCCACAGCTCTAATTGTGTGAGCTTTTAAGAATAGCTTTCTTGTATCTAAACAATACACCCTTCAAAAAATTTTTATAAGCATAATCAAAGAAAGATCAAGAACCACTATATTTCCTCAAGTGAAAATTTGAACACTTGTTGGGATGGTGCTATGCATTAGGAGTATAAATCACTGGCACAGCAGCATTTAGGATATGCAGTATAACAGCAGGAGGCTACTTTGTATACTATCAATACCAATATATCTTCTCTGTGTCAAAGCCTGAAAAGGAGATGAAAGTTTTGTCTAAATTACATAGATGAAATGGTAAAAGTGAATGAAAACACAAGCTGTAAAATCTTTATGATGAATACCAGTGATCAAAGCCCCTGTGTATTTCTATACTCTAAAAAACCCAGCACTAGCAATTTTACATTTTTTTTGCTGGGGTTTGTATGTGCCTTCGAAGTCTTGCAGTACTTTTCCATCATGACAATTTTAATGTAAGCAACTCAGGCTTTAATGATATTTGGCCTGTTTAAGTTAAAAGTCGCTTGAGAAGCAGTCTAGTGGTTTCTGTTTATGCCAATCAGTCTCTTGCAGAGCCTGGGCTTCATTTTGTAAGCGAAAGCAGCCATGGTGGATAAAAATTGATTAAAGCAAATCCCATGCCATCTGATGTGACTGTTGCTGCTTCATTTCACAAAATGCCCCTCTTTGTAAACATCCTGTTTGCAGATGAAACAGCAGAAAGTTAAGCAGACTTTTTTTTAACCACGTGCTGTTATAGTTAGGAAAGAATTATTCTACAGATAGAAAAAGCAATGAAGCTCTTGACATGTTGGGTGGTTGCAAGTGTAAAATTAGTATCTGATAATGGAGAAATTCTGTCATCTTTGAATTGGTCTTTCAGTGGCTAAAAATGGTTGATTATTCACACATCATGTCATTGCTTGAACACAAATGCGCCAATCTCTTGATTGTGTTGACAAATTGGAGAATTAAACGCATTCAGGAGCTTCCCAAGAATTGTACTGGTAAAACCACTTTGAGGTTTTATTACAATCAAGTGGTAAATAAATAAATAAAATTTATAAAATAAATAAATAAAATTTCATTTATCCTATTTTACTCTCTGCATGTCTGCCTGTAGGTGATCAAGACCATTTAAAAACCAACATTTGCAATACACACTATCACCCCAGTCCAGCTAGGAGGGATAAACAGGCTTCTGTGCACATATCCTTGCCCGGTTGAGGAACTGCATGGTCAAATATTTGCAGCTCACCAGCCTGACATAGTAGCTTGGATTGGATCTATGTAGAGTTAGAATTTCACCAATAATCTGCTTGGGGCTTTCCACTTTCCCACCACATTGGCAGAATTCGAGCAACTTGCATGCAACCCTGACTTCTGAAAGCACACTCTGTTGGACTGGGGCCAATGTCAACAGTAAAATCAATAAGCAATAGGGTTGCCAGATCTCCATTTTTCAGCCTGAGATTCCAGTTTTGGGGGGTCCCCTCTGGCTCTCTGGCTGACTCACCTTAATCTCTGGACTTTCAGCTTTCAATTAAAAAAAAAGTTTCTAGGTGGTCTGGTTCCAGAGATACATACCAAAACATCAGCCGCCACCCCCACTACTTCTTGGTTGTTCTAAGTTCTGCTCTAATCCCTGCCCTTTCAGGTTTTTAGCCAATAAGAAATCAGGGTTATGATTGACAAGGAATGATAAAGACAAAAATGTAGAGTCAAATTAAATTGTCTGCCTTCAAGTCAATTCTGACTTATGGCGACCCTATGAACAGCGTTTTCATGGTAAGAGGTATTCAGAGGGGGTTTACCATTGCCTCCCTCTGAGGCTCAGAGGCAGTGACTGGTCCAAGGCTCAAAAACGTGCTTTCTCCTGCTTTTCTGAACATCTCACAGATTGAATAAGTAAGCTTTCAGTCTTTTTCTCTCCTGTGTGTAGGAGTCAGACAGACTTAAATGTTGCAGAGGGCAGTGTTTTGCAAACTTCCCAAATTGATGCTTTAACCCTCTTTTCTCTTCTCCCAGACATTTTAACAGCATTTGAATAACATGTGTTTTTAATTTACTTATCTGTTTTTATGGGTTTTAATGGTTTAAATTTGTATACTTGTTTTTAATGTTTTTAATTGTTGTAAACCGTTGCAGTCTGGAAACCAAGGCAGCTCACAATAAGAAATAAATCCCTTTAAAATCCAATAACCATAAAAACAAGTATAAACAGTTGCAAAAGTGGCATGATTCTGAATTTTGGGTTGCGTGAATGAAGTTGCTTATAACTTGAGGTTGCAGTTTTGTCCCTGTTTGAGTAAGCCCCACTGAATACACTGGGACTTGCTTCTGAATAAAAAAACGTAGGATTGCACTATAAATATCTTTACAGGTTGTGTAAATAATAAATATGTTTGATAATCATGCTTATACAAATGTTTCTTCATTTATCATATTTTTGGTTATTGGTTAGGAATCCTGACTGGTTGTGAGATGCTTAGTTTGCTGCCTTACTCATAGGAATCTTGTTGTGGTTGGTATGGTATTGCATTTAAGAAATCATCACCGTCTTTTGTTCTTTTTCTATTTTCATTGCATTTACCTTTATCCTGACTCCCTTTCATCCATAGAAGTTACAACAGTGGTTCCATGCACTCCGCTCAACCTTCTTAAACCCACTGATGATTCACCTTGTTGTTTGTTTCTTGTCCAATAGTGGTAAAAGTGAATTCACATACTGGGCACCGTGGCTGCAATTATTGTTGTTCCTAACCTACTGCCTATGAAGGTAGACCAAATCATGTGTGCTTTCTCTCTGTCAATTATATTCACTGGAATTGGGTTGGCTCATAAAGTGAGTTTATAGCAGGCCACAGGGAGACAGAAAAGGGTAGAGAATCTTCTTACTCATTAGACCTCTTTCTGAAGTGAAGGGTCAAATCTGTAAAGAAATTTGGATGTTAAAAGGTAGGGGTAGGGCATTCCATGCAGGGGGTTGCCAACCCTACTTGGATATGGATATCTTTGCAGAGGATCCCTTGTCAAGCTTTACCAACAACACAATCTAAACCATATCTACTGAGAAGTAAGTCCTATTGAGGTCTATGGGGCTTATTCCTTTAGTAAGTGTGTTTAGAATTGCAGCTCTTCGGGGGCATCCACCTTTACTCCTGAGTGCTCCCATCTAATCTCCACAACACTAGGCTCCTTTCTTCCTACAGTGGCTTTCTGGTGACTGGCATGGCCTGAAGGCACTTAAACCCTTCTTGCTGAAAGCAAGTAGGCTAGATTAAATGTTCCCTACCCAGGCTCCATCTTTTAGCTAAGATTTCTATCTTAATTTCCAATCAGATAAATGTTTTTGTATGAATTGTATGCACCAATCAACTGTGGTTGATGCTTAATGTATCATGCTTAATGACATCACTTGGACTTGCCCCATGATGTCAATTGGACCCACCCTGTGACATCACTTGGACCTGCCCTATGATGTCACTTGGACCTGCCCCATGACATCACTTGGATCCACCCCATGACATCACTTGGATCCACCCCATGACATCACTTGGGCCCGCCCCCAAAATCTCAGGGTTTGGGATGCTTCTGACCTGGCAACCCTATACCCAAGTGGCACATAAGGTTAGATCCTGACCTCAGCCTATGAGGCTATAGTTTCAACTCTGAGTCACAGATGGTATGTGGGTGTCTTACCTGCTGAACCTGAATCCATAACAAACATGAAAGCTGTTTGGACTCCCAGCTTGTTGTTTTTTGTTTTGTTTTAAAGATGTACAAGGTTGATGGGGTAGAATAGCTGTTGTGCACATAGAAAATTCCACGTTAAATGCCAAGCACCTCATTACGTCTGCACAAGATCCCTCCCTACCCGCTATCCCTAGCCAGAGTAGGCAGCCTGCTGAAAAAAAAACGGCTCCTTTGAGTTGTTCTTTCCATCAACTCTTACCCGGCAGCTACCATTCCATATAATTTTATCAGGAGGAGAGATGTAAGTAGGGCCATGCCATCGGCTCTGCTGTTGTATTGTCATTCAGCTTGTAAGCCTGTGAACAGGGACTGTCTTGTTTTTATTGAGCGTATGTAACCTGCTCTAGGAGACTTTTTAGCTGAATAGTTGGGTAACAACATTTTATATAAACAGATTCGGCATTAAGGCAGCTGTAAATGGCTAGATCATTAGTTTCAACAAACGTAACTTTTCCCTTATAACAACCAAATATGTCTTGTGCAGTTTGGATGTGGCAAAGAATCCAGACAGTTCTCAGGAGGTGAACATATTGTTGAGTAGAGCCTGAAGTATCAATTGAAATTCCTTTATGTAAATCTCAGCTTTCCGTCAAACTCACTGAGTGGCTTTAGGCATGTCAATATGCTCCTAGTCCTTGGTGCTCCAACTATCTGTAACGTGAAAATAATACTACCCTTACAAATTTCCTGCAAGATGATGATGGTTTGAATTTATATCCTGCCCTTCCTCCCAAAGCTGCTCAGGCCAGCAGATAATGTATGTGTTTCAGTGTGATCACTTACAAAAAGAACCATAGCACTAATGCCCCAAAACTCTTAATTGGTGAAGGCTGACTTTATTGTGTGATGTTCCAAATTACGGCACACTTGTTTATCTCTGAGACTATTTTGAGCCTGGTGTGGAAGTAGAGATACCAAATACTGAAGATGGCTTTTCCATTAAAGCAATGATTACTTTTGGCTGTTAAACTAAATTTGTGAGCTTGTAATGAAGCTCCTTTTGTGAACACCTTGTGCAGTCATCCCATGGCCAGCACTTGCAGTGTGGATAGATGCAAAGTGCAGGGTGGAGTTCCCATGAGGACTGGAGGGAGGGATTGTTCTTAAGCGGGAAAAGAGAAAGCACAGAACATAATTCTGTCTTGCTCCAGGTGACATAGGCTGTGTTTGGAAGCAGCAGGTACATTCCAGTGACCACACCAGTATTAAATCTGTCAGTCAAGTTTAATTCATCATAAAGAAGTAAACTACATTGGTATATTTAAGACAAACACTTTTTTTCCTATGCACACTATCCACGGGACAGTCCCTTTTCCAAAATAACTACTTTTTAACAGTCCCAGAAAAACACTTCTTCAGAAAGTCTTCTCATTAAATCAACTTTCTGTGGTTTCCCCTTTTTTAAAAAATTCATCTTAGGAGAAAAAGAACCATTAAACCTGAAAACATTTACATTGCAAGCCACGTTCAAATGCATAAATTGGCATACATTAACCAATGTATCACAACCGTGTTTTACTTAGTTCACTTTTGTTTGTCAATAAAAGAATATAAAAATCTTGTTCAACAGAGTGTTAAGTGTATTAAAATAGATTTGTATAGTACTGCACAGTTTCTCCCGGAGTTGTGAAAATGGTTGAAGGGACCATGTGCTGCCTAGTGATGGGCAACCCCCAATCAATGAATAAAAAGCCAAATCCCTTGATTTTTCGGCACCATGTGATAAGCTTGTGTGAGATGCTTCACCTGTGGCATGCAGAAATAGATTCTTGCTTTTGACGTACTTAAACACAGGGGCAACATTTACAGATGGCAGGTGTACATAGTACCTGATGGCCTTCCTTGCTTTTTATCCTCATGTAAATTATTTCTCAGGAGCACTTAATATTTCTGGCCAACTTGTTGGTTCTACAGGCTGACTTACTATTGTTATGTTAAAAAATGGGTCTGTGTCTTAGGTATACATGCCAAAGGCACAAATCCCTTTGTTTTTTCTTTTCTTTTTAAAACAAGGCTGTGTTAGTATTGATAAGTTGTTATAATTGTGAATTTCTAAAAGTAATCTTAACAAATGCTGTTAAAATACACTTCTACTTTGCAATTTAGGCTTGTAGTTCTATACACCAGGGATAGCTAACCTTTTTTGGTCTGATGGTTGCATTTACCATTGGCTAATCCTCCTGGGGCCACATGCCAGCAGTCAGTGTGGCCAACTCCACATTCTTCTCTCTCTCTCACACACACACACACTCCCACACATACACACACCCCTCCCTCCTCAGCTGATCCATGCAGATCAGCTGAGGAAAGGTTATTGCCCTCTCTCTGCTCAACAAATGATTTATTGATTGATCTGATTACCAGGGTGGGGGCAATTTGCATCCCAACCACGACATTGAGCTCTGCCCACCCCAGCACTGGATCTATTTATTTTAAAATGTTTTTGTCACTGCTGCCAACATTGGTGAAATCTTTGGAGGGCAAAGATTGGCCTGGAGGCTGTATTAGGCTCCCAAACTGGAGGTTAGCCCCTCCTATGTAAACCTACCTCAGAGAAAGTCCCATTGAATGCAATAGAACCAACTTTTGAGTATATACATGTAGGATTGCATTTCAAATATATCCAAGAGTGAGTCTTTAAACCTCATATTAACCTTCCCCTCCAACCCCTGGAATCTGAAATGATGCTCCTCTTATCCTGAAAAAGAAAATAGTATCATAGAATGGAAAAATTATGCTGAAGAGAAACTGGTTTGCCCATCACTAACTTCTGAGGTAGGCCTCAGGGTTCCAGCATAGGCCTCTTAGCCTATGATGGGGCCAGACTGACCCTTGCTGAATCAGGAAGACTAGCTAGTGGGGGAGGGGGGAATAAAGCAGATTCTCTAGCATTTTCTCAGGCTAATGCTAAATGTTTACATGTACTAAAATTAATGAAATTATAAAAAGAAATTAATTTTCCAAAGAACAACCAATACTTAGAATGTAACAGCCTATCCCTCCCCCAAAGCTCCTGATATATCCAATAAAAGAAACACCTTGAGGCAGTTTATTTCCTGTACTATTTAGCAGATACTTCTGCAAGCAAAATAAAAATAAAATAAAGAATAATCATTTTTCACATCCCCTATTTTACAATAAAAATGCAGTACAAAAGTGTAAAGTTTTTTGGCATATCATTTGTACTGTCTTGACGGAAAAAAGCAGCAGCAACAAAGATTATTTGCTTTCTTTCTTTAAAAAAATTCTGATCCCCCCAAAAAACAATAATGAAGATCCAACCTGCTGAAGGTATTTGTCACTATTATGGTTTATGCTAAACCTTGCACAAAAAACTCCATGAGAAAAATACATCAATAGCAAAATAAGTTGAAAGGACCTGCAAAATTAAGGGGTTTTACAGGCATACCTCTTTAAGTACTCCAGAACGCATGTACAAGAAGCATCAGCATGAAAATACTTCAATATTTCACTAGAAATGCTAATTCATACATTTTTATTTAAATATATGTAATTCTCAACTATAATACTGAAAAAAATGATTTGATTTTGAAGGCTCTGTGAGTGTCCCACAAATGTAATTCTTCTCAAATAACCCCATGTCCAGTTCAACCTGAATCAACGTGGTAGACCTTGTTCATTGTTAAAAATCAGGAATCCATGTTGAGTTCCAAGCTATTTTTTTATGTCACCAATTTCTCATTACTTCGCACCCTCTACCAACTACCTGCATTACTACCTAACTAAATCTTTGTATTTAAAACTATTTTTCCTTCAAAAGGAGAACTTCTAAAAATCCATCTGCCCTCCCCAAAGGGTACTCCATTCCATTCCACCACCACACTCCCCCAATTGGCCAACATATGCTGTTCCATTTTCCTTATTCATTAAATACATTAAGGCCAATGCAACCAAAACAAACGACATCCTAAACATTGAAGATCTCAGCAATAGAAAACTGCAGCAGGATCTGCTCTGTAGAAAGTTGCCATGACACCGACTGAGTGGGCTGGATGGTTTTCCCAATGTCCTGGTGTAATAAAAACAGACAACATCGTCTGAACCACCCCCTCAAGTTTCCTTCTTGATTCAGTTGCAGTATTTTCATGTTGCAAATATGTTTGTGGATATCTAAAGTTCATTTTCTGTTTTCTTTATTAAAAGAAAAAACTAGATTTTCAGGCAGCCCCTGTCAGTTGTTACCCTGTGTTGGCTGCAAGGCTTTGTGTACGGCAGCAGCTGAGGCAGAAGACGGTTTGATCCAGGGGACAGTTAGCAGGGAGGAGGTGGTGGTGGTTGTCATGGTAACCTGAATCATCTGTTCATTCTGTATCAGTCTAATGAGAGTTTTGAGGCGCTCCAACGATGATTGAACCCCTTTCTGCTGGGCCAAAAGGCTGTTTTTTCGCTCTAAGCACTTCTGTCAAATAAGAGGTGGAAAGAAAGAGTGAGAATGCATTCTGCTGGGTGTCAAAATACTCTCCCTGCAAACATGCTTTTGTGTGAGCATGCTCAGATAAATTACTTACACCATAACACCCTTTAAGCATCCTGTTGGAATCACAAGCAGGTGGTTGAAGGTTAGAGCTTAAGGATAGATTTTTCCCACCCCATCCCTACTTGAATGCATGATTATGTTGACTGAAGAGCGGATTCTAGTCAAGACCACTTTCTAAACTGAATGAATGCACCATCTGCATAGATTTATGGTTTTATTTGTTTCCACTGGCTGGAATCCAAAGAACTGCACTATTAATTCTATATATTCAAAGGGATTTTTCCTGCTCCTGCTGCGAGGAAGGGCGGGATATAAATCAAATAATAAATAATAATAAAATAAATAAAAGGCAGCTTTTCCTGCCTCCCCCCCCAAAAAAATACTGGATGGCAAATCACTTCTGAAAATGAAGGGACTTTCCAAGGCAGTTTGTGATACAACATGGGGACTTATCGTTCAAAGTGGGGAGGGGAGGTGCTAGTTGGCATATTATTATTATTATTATTATTATTATTATTATATCCCGCCTTTCAGCCAAAGCCCCTCAAGGTGGCTTACAAAGAAAAATAAACACAGGTATAAAAACACAATATAAAAATACAATAAAAGCAATACAATTTACAAGAATTAAATTAAATAACAAATAACAATGGCATATCTAAGCCATTGGTAGTGTGTGCCTAAATCAGCCGTTTGGACATCCAGTGGTATTATTAGTGGTATATAAGACATGCATAATTTTATGTACATGACACGTGTGCTTGTACCATCCTGAACAATGCCAAGTCCGAATGACCTGAAGTGTGTTTGCACCGTCAGTCTTAGTAGACGTGATGTGTGGGACAGATCACATTAGCAGACCTTGTCCCTCCCTACATGCATGGCTGTCTGAATACAGCCAATGCATGCACAATTTATAGAAATGTAAGTCAATATGATTGAGAATTTTGCTTTTTACAGAATTCCTATGTGTATAGACCTATACATGTCAGGTTTGTAGCTGTGTAATTTCTGTTTAGACAGAAGAAGAAATGTGTGTAGGAAAGGAACAAAGCCTATTGTCATGAACCCACATCTTTTGTTCAGTCTAGCCAGACTGAAGGTGTGAGCAGACTCTAGGTACCCAGTGAAAGCAGAGAGAGAGAGGGAGAGGGAGGGAGAGAGAGGGAGAGGGAGGGGGAGAGGGAGCGAGAGAGAAAGAGAGAGGGAGAGGGAGAGGGAGGGAGGGAGAGAGGGAGAGAGGCCTGGCTTTAGAAAATAGGCAATATTTTCACTGATACCATAGCTTTTGTGCCCGTTAGTATATTATATGTTATATGTGAATGTGGTATAAAGGAAAAAAATCTGTTGATGCAACCGAGTGCAGACACACTGTAACCAATATTAAACTAAATTAAGTTTACAGAGAATATTTTGGTTTGGCTCCTAATAAGACAGCAGAAATATGTATTATACAGCCACAAGTGTGACTGTATACTATAGTCAGCATTAATTTTTCGCATTCTGCAATGTTAAATTGAAAATACCCCCCATGCCATTCTGATGCTTCCCATAAGCTCATTGCAAAACAAAACCTTACAAAACTTATAGTCCTGAACTCAGAAATGCTTGCTTAACAACCCTCTAAATTTTCATGGTGATACATAAACCGAGAGTTCAAAGTGTAAAAAGAGAGAGAAAAAACAGAGCCCTTTTGGACTTTTTTCTGTCAGAGTTCTCATAATCTGTTGAAATTAATTACAAATCAGCCATGTTCACAGAGTACCTGTAATCCTATTACTGACCTTCACCTTCTGCAGTTTAAAAGTTAAAAAAATGCCCGGTGGATTTTTAATTTATTTAAGAAATTTAGTACTGAACTCAATGATAAGGCCAGGCATGCTCAGTAAGAACCAACTGTCCGTGTTCTAAAAGCCAGACTCCCAGCTGCTGGGCTTGGCTAATCAGGGGGCCACACCCACACCAGATCTTTATTTCACTTAAGGCAGTCATGGCTTCCCCCCAAAGAATCCTGGGGAGTGTAGTTTGTGAATGGTGCTGAGAGGAGACGCTTATTCCCCTGACAGCGCTCCAGTGGCCAGAGTGGTTTAACAGTCAGCCGCTCTGATTGAAGCTCTGTGAGGGGAACAGGGCATCTCCTAGCAACTCCCAGCACCCTTCACGAACTACAGTTCCCACGATTCTTTGGGAGAAGTTATGAATGTCTAAAGTGAAATAAAGGTCTGGTGTTTGTGTGGATGTTGCCAGGGACAGCTTTGGTTTAAATTTGGGTGGGAGGCTACATGTGCCTGCTATAGAATAAAAAGGTGGGGGAAACCCTGAAAAGTATGTTCACAATGTTTTCCTTTTGGAAAGGAAAGGGGCTTCCCCTCTGCCAGTGCCTACCCATCCAATTTCCTCCCCTCCTATTCCTGCCCTCCTCCTCCCCTCCCCCAGCTTTTTCACCTATCCTAAGCATGATTGCACAGGAATAAATCCCACTGAACTCAGAAAGCATGCCAATGATCAAACTTGCCCTCCCTGCCCCTCCCCCTTCCTTCACCCCTCCCTTCCCCTACCAATCTCCTCCTTTTCCTCCCCCCTCCTCCCCCCCATTTTCAGTTTTACTTACCCTAAGCATGATTGCACAGGAGTAAATCCCATTGAACTCAAAAAGGATGCAAATGATCAAATCTGCCCTGCCCTCCCTCCCATCATCTCTTTTGCCCCTTCCCTTCCCCTTCCTTCAGCCCTCCCCCTCCCCTTCTTACTCCTCCTTCCCCCTCCCCCTCCATCTGCTCCCCACTCCCCTCTCCCCCTTCCTCCTTACCTCTCCTCTCCTCCCCTACCCTCCTCCCCATGGTCAGTTTTACCTATTCTGGCCATGATTGCATGGGAGTAAATTCCACTGAACTCAGTAAGCATGCAAATGATCAGACCTACCTTTCCCCTCCTTCCCCTCTCCTCTTCCTTCCTCCACTACCCATTCCAGGCCTCCCTCCCCATGCTCAGTTTTACCTATCCTAAGCATGATTGCATGGGAGTAAATCCCACTGAACTCAATAAACATGCAAATGAACAAACCTGCCCGCCTCCTCCCCTTCTTGCCTGCTCCCATCTCCCTCCTCCCTTCTCCATCCCCTGTGGTCAGTTTCACTTATCATAAGCATGATTGCAGGGGAGTAAATCCCACTGAACTCAATAAGCATGCAAATGATCAATCCATTTTCAGCAAACTTGCATAGGATCCCATTTCTTACCTCCTGGATTAAAAAGCAGAGAAATTCACCAACAGGCAAAAAACCTTGCAGTTTAAGAACGTACCTATAGCCAACAGATATTTCTGTCAAACTTTAAAAAGCAGAGAAATTGAGCAGCTATAGTGAATGCACCAGGGGAGCAGGAGACCTGACCTCTTCTCTGAGATTTTGGACTGCCCTACAAATTTGTAAAAATGCAAACACAATTTGGGTTGGTCTTTCACAGTCCAATCCACTTCCTGTGTAGCTTGGAAGAATTTGGTAACATGTGCCTCTGAACATATGGTGAGTGGTGGCAACACCTGCAATCAGCACAAATAACAGAAACAAGACATGTGCTGTGCTGATTTTGTTTTAGCAGTTAGGAAGCAACTATATTAAGACAGTTGATAGAGTTCAGATAGTCACTTTAAATAAGTTTGCTTTACTTTGCAATTGTAGTGAAGTTTCCTATAGTAAATCATTTTCTTTGCTTCTGTTTCTGTGAATATGTGAACTACAGCAACACTATGCAACACTAAAATAAAAAGCGCGGAAAACAATTGTAAATAATAGCTCTGACTGTTCTGCAGAATAGTCTCCAATGGACATGAGGAATGTCTCAGTTTGGACAAGATAAAACAGTGGGAGGTGAAATATATTCTAGCAAAATTCTAGGTGTGCTTTATGTTTTTAATTGACCGTGCCCACCTTGCCTTAAATGAAGTGGGTTAAACATAGCGGGCTGAAAACATGCATCTTGGGCAGGCAAAGTTTGTTTTTTCCAACAGCTAGAGTCATTCCTGAAGTAGCAACATATTGTAATCACTCTGATTTTACAACTGCAGTTTCAGATTCAATTGTTAATGCTCCCAAAATAGAAATAGAGAATAACTTCCAGTTTGAAACGCAAAAGGCTGTCTTCACCATCTTATGACTTTGACTAATAAAAAGGATTTGAAATTAATAAAAATAAATTTGACACATTTCTAGGACGAATGAGAGAAATATAATTTTCTAGGTTAGATTCTCTGTAGGAACAGTAGTAACACAGGAAAGAAGCAAAGTAAGAACACCAACAAACATACAAACATGTAATTCTCCATCTTTGGAGATTGCAGGTGTTGCCACCACTCACCATATGCTCAGAGGCACGTTACCAAATTTTTCCAAGCTACACAGCAAGTGGATTGGATTGTGAAAGATCCACCGAAATTGTGTTGGCATTTTTACACCTTTGTAGGGCAGTACAACCTCAGAGAGGAGGTCAGGTCTCCTGCTCCCCTGGTGCATTCACTATAGCCGCCCTATTTCCCTGCTTTTTAAAGTTTGATAGAAATATCTGTTGGCTATAGGTACGTTCTGAAACCACAAGGTTTTTTGCTTGTTTGTGAATATTAATTACAAACGTGTGTGTCAATATGGGCTAGTAATGTCCCTTTTATGTGCCAAAAGAAAATAAGTTTCTCTTCTCCAATAAGGGTCAACAAATATTCATGCCGAAGTGTGTGGATTATGTGAAATACTCTATTTAAATAAAAGGCCACTGATTTTTTTGTATGCATTCGCCTTAAATATAAAACAGGCATCCCCTCTTAATGCAGATGCAAATATGCAGGCATAATATCCCACAAGCTTCCTTTAATAAGTTATTTTTCATTTTATACTTTAATATAACACTTTGTCATGTAATACTTCACACTGTAACATGCAGGGCCCATTACTCCTCAGTATCTATGTGTCCCACTTAATTCAATTGCTTTTTACTTCAGTTCTCCATTTTATTGAATCTAGACTCTCAATTGCTCCATTTTAATTTAATGAAAACCTCAGGAACCAAGCCATTTTGTAGCATAATATTTTTGATTGCTCTCATCAGTTTAGGTCTTTATATGGAATTGTATTTCTGCAGTCAACAGCCAAAACGTCTATTTGAACAAGTATGCATCCTTTTTATTTTCTAATTCTACTCTCTATCTAACATAACATAGTCACACGTGTAGAGGAATGCAATTCCACTTATTTCACTTGGAGGTGCACAAGCAAATACAAGTTCAGTTTCAGTCTATTGAGTCTTCAACCTATGCCTCATGCATGCATGTGCATAGTCATATTAGCAAGTCTGCACAGTTAAAAAGGAACACACCACACTAGGGTACTTTTAAATAAATTATTACTTTTCCTTCCATTTTCTCTTAAATGTCATGAAAAATTGATGATGTCCCTCCTGAATGAAAGCAGCAGTTGAACAAAATGTGACCAGCTACTGATGCAGACGCCACTTCTAATTTTCAAAATAAATTTAACATAGAGAGAACACACCAGATGAACAAACTTTATACATTGTTAACTGGTCTTTTGAAGTGTGGGATGCAGGTAGACATCCATACTATAAATGTAGCCTTTCAAACTCTCTCATTTTGAGCAGGAAGAAAAAACCCACTTTTAGAGCTGATCTATTTGAACGCTTACCTTGTTTGCCTTTGCTGTATAAATTGAGCACTGATTATCCTAATCAGTGTTATTAATGCTCTGCAAGAATTTGAAATGCTGAAGCTCCCTTTGTAACATTACTTGGCTTTTTTATTTTGCAAATTGCTTTGCCTTTCCAGGCAAACTTAGCGCTTGGAAGCAAGTATGCATAGGGTTGCAGCCGTAGGCTGTAAACTAGCAGAAGTTGACGTTTCATTGAAAGTCACCAGGATGCAAAAGTTTAAGATCAGAGAATCTGCAAATGATGCTGTTGTTATGCTGCACTACTTTAATGGTGGACCAGCACAGCTGCTGTACTTCCTCTCTCTTTCCTAAAAGCCGATCAGTTACCTGTGCCTCGCTTACTCATAAAAAGAAAGAACTATTTTTATAATTATGGTTGGTCTGTTATGGTCTGAATTGTGAGGAATGGCCACAATCCAGCACAGTGGTAGGCATACAAAGCTGCCTTATACTGAGTCAGACTACTGGTCCATGTGCCAGTACCGTCTACACTGACTGGCAGCCGCTCTCCAGGCTTTCAGGCAGAAGTCTCTCCCAGCTCTACCTGGAGATTCCAGGGATTGAACCTGGGCCCTTCTACATGAAAGGAGGAGCTCAACCGATGTAAGCCCACTGGAATCTAACTAACAGCTAACTGTGCTTGATTGCAACATTTCCTTTCCTTTCTTACAAGTGCCTGTAGAGCAGGGATGGGGGCACCCCTGGCCCATAGGCCTAACTAGGCCCTCCAGGCCTCTCCATCTGGCCCAGAGCCCATTTCGACCAAGCCACACCCATGCCATATATGAAGTCAGTTGTGAGTCAGGTAAAGGTGGAACTTGAACAAAAGGGGCTTTTCAGGCAACTACACGTCGGCTGATTGTCAGCAGTTGGAAGGTGCTGTACACACACTTTGCCTGCATGGTTTGAGTTCAAACCGCACAGGCAAAGAACAGGTCACCTGACATCATTGTGACATCAGGCGACTGACAGGTGGGAGGCCCTGACTATCTGTCAAACCTGGCCTGCAAAGATGTCTAGAGGTACGGATCCAGCCCTCGGGCCAGATGCAGTTCTCTACACTTGCGGTAGAGCCTCTTGCTGCCATGCTCTTCTTAGATGTCATTCTGAAACTTAAACAAACATTCACATTTGTACATTTGTAATAAGTAAGATAAGTAACAGCAGTAATTTCTCTTGATTTCAAAGAAAACACGTGTCTGGGCAGTTTTTCAGGATAACCCATGAGCCAGAACTATACCTTCATTGCATTATTGAGAAGGTGTTCTTTCTCCTCTAGCTGCCTGTGTTCTCCCCTCAATTCATTGCTTCTCTTTAATAATTTCCTCTTCTCCTCTTCTTTGACTGTGGAACAAAGGCAAGAAAGCAGGTGATTAATGGCTATTATGATGGAAAATAGTACACAAAAGGGTAAGTGATGCCCTGCCCCTTTCCCTTCTGTTTCTTTCAGCCCACCTAGTGAACAGACATTTGGTATTACCGTTGAATACATAAAGTAAATAAACAAGTACACACAGTATTAATTCAGTCTGAAGGAAGCATAGTAAAACGTATTCACTAATAGGCAAAAAAGCTTGCTGTTTAAGAACATACCTATAGCCAACAGATATTGCAGGGAAATTGGACAGCTATAGTGAATGCACCAGGGGAGATGGAGAGCTGACCTCCTCTCTGAAGATATTGGATTGCCCTACAAATAGGCAAAAATGCAAAGACAATTTGGGTTGATCTTTCACAGTCCAATCCACTTCCTGTGTAGCTTGGAATAATTTGGTAATGTGCCATCTCCTGCCATCTCCAAAGATGGAGAATTACATTTTTGTATGTTTGTTGGTGTTCTTCTCACTTGGCTTCTTTCCTGTGTTACTACTGTTTCTACAGCGAATCTAACCTAGAAAATTATATTTCTCTCATTATTCATCTTAGAAATCTTTGTCAAATTTATTTTTATTAATTTCAAAGCCTTTTTATTGGTCAAAGTCATATGATGGTGAAGACAGCCTTTTGTGTTTCAAACTGGAAGTTATTCTCTATTTCTATTTTGGGAGCATTAACAATTGATTCTGCAACTGCAATTTGATGTAAAATCAGAGTGATTACAATATGTTGCTACTTCAGGAATGACTCTAGCTGTTGGAAAAAACAAACTTTGCCTGCCCAAGATGCATGTTTTTAGCCTGCTATGCTTAAACCACTCTACCTAGGGAAAGGTGGGCATGGTCAATTAAAACCCAGAACACACCTAGAATTTTGCTAGAATATATTTCACCTCCCACTGTTTTATCTTGCACAAACTGAGACATTCCTCATGTCCATTGGAGACTATTCTGCAGAACAGTCAGTGCCATTACCCACAATTGTTTTTGGAGCTTGTTTTGAGTGTTGCTGTACTTCACATATTCACAGAAAAAGAAGCAAAAGAAAATGATTTACTATAGCAAACTTCACTACAATTGCATAGTAAATCAAACATATTTAATGTGACTATCTGAACTCTATCAACTGTCTTAATATAGTTGCTTCCTAACTGCTAAAACAAGATCAGCACAGCACATGTCTTGTTTCTGTTATTTGCGCTAATTGCAGGTGTTGCCACCACTCACCATATGTTCAGAGGCATACGTTACCAAATTCTTCCAAGCTACACAGGAAGTGGATTGGACTGTGAAAGACCAACCCAAATTGTGTTTGCATTTTTACAAATTTGTAGGGCAGTCCAATATCTCAGAGAGGAGGTCAGGTCTCCTGCTCCCCTGGTGCATTCACTATAGCTGCTCAATTTCTCTGCTTTTTAAAGTTTGATAGAAATATCTGTTAGCTATAGGTATGTTATTAAACTATAAGGCTTTCTGTCTATTAGTGAATTTCTCTGCTTTTTAATCCGGGAGGTAAGAAATGGGATCCTGTGCAAGTTTGCTGAAAATGGATTGATTGTTTGCATGCTTATTGCGTTCAGTGTGATGTACACCCCTACAATCATGCTTACAATAGGTGAAACTGACCACAGGGGATGTGGAAGGGAGGAGGAAGGGAGGGCAGAGGGGAGGAGGGGGATGGGAGTAGGAAGGAGGGGGAGGGGAGGAGAAGGACAGGTTTGATCATTTGCATGAGTTCAGTGGGATTTACTCCTGTGCAATCATGCTTAGAATAGATAAAACTAACGATGGGGAGGGAGGCCTGGAGTAGGCAGAGGAGGAGGAAAAAGGAAGAGGGGAGGAGAGGAGGAATAGAGAGGAGAGGGGAAGGCAGATGTGATTATTTGCATGCTTATTGAGTTCAGTGGGATTTACTCCCATGCAATCATGGCTTGTTGTTGCCATAGGCCTTCAAGACAATTATGACTTATGGCAACTCTATGAATCAGCGACCTCCAATAGCGTATGTCATAAACCACCCCGTTCAGATCTTATAAGTTCAGGTCTGTTGTTTCCTTTATGGAATCAATGCATCTCTTGTTTGGTCTTCTTTTTTTTCTACTCCCTCTTGCTTCTCCCAGAATTATTGTCTTCTCTAGTGAATCATGTCTTCTCATTATATGTCCGAAGTATGATAACC
The DNA here is from genome assembly GCF_030035675.1 of Rhineura floridana. Lineage (NCBI taxonomy): Eukaryota > Metazoa > Chordata > Lepidosauria > Squamata > Rhineuridae > Rhineura > Rhineura floridana. The sequence goes on from NC_084487.1 coordinate 126,328,836, forward strand.
TCAGTTTCATCATTTTAGCTTCTAGTGATAGTTCTGATTTAATTTGTTCTAACACCCAATTATTTGTCTTTTTTGCAGTCCATGGTATCCGCAAAGCTCTCGTTCAACACCACATTTCAAATGAGTTGATTTTTCTCTTATCCACTTTTTTCAATATCCAACTTTCACATCCATACATAGAGATTGGGAATAACATGGTCTGAATGATCCTGACGTTAGTGTTCAGTGATACATCTTTGCATTTGAGGACCTTTTCTAGTTCTCTCATAGCTGCCCTCCCCAGTCCTAGCCTTCTTCTGATTTCTTGACTATTGTCTCCATTTTGGTTAAGGGCTGTGCCAAGGTATTGCTAATCCTTGACAAATTCAATGTCTGAAGGAGGGGATTGGAAGGGGAGGGTTGAAGGAAGGGGGAGGGAAGTAGCAAAAGGGAGGTGATGGGAGGGAGGAGGAGGGGAGGGCAGGTTTGATCATTTACATGCTTACTGAGTTCAGTGGGATTTACTCCCATGCAATTATACTTAGGATAGGTAAAACTGACCATGGGGGATGGGGAGGAGGAGGGGGAAGAAGGGGATTGGAAGGCGATGGGGAGGGCAAGTGGGGTGAAGGAAGGAGAGGGAAGGGGTAAGAGGGAGGGGATAGGGAGGAGTAGAGGAGGAGGGCAGGTTCGATCATTTGCATGCTTTTTGAGTTCAGTGGGATTTACTCCTGTGCAATCATGCTTAGGAGAGTTTAAACTGACATGGGGGAGGGAGCAAGGGGAAGGGGAGGGGACTGGATGGGTGGGCATTGGCAGAGGGGAAGCCCTTTCCTTTCCAAAAGGAAAACGTGTACAGTATCATTCTTTTTCAGGGTTTCCCCCACCTTTTAATTCTACAGTAGGCACATGTAGCCTCCCACCCAAATTTAAACCTAAGCTGTCACTGGCCACATCCACACCAGACCTTTATTTCACTTTAGACAGTCATTGCTTCTCCCAAAAAATCCTACGAAATGTAGTTAGTGAAGGGTGCTGAGAGTTGCTAGGAGATGCCCTGTTCCCTTCACAGAGCTTTAATCAGAGCAGCTGACTGTTAAATTACTCTGGCCACAGGAGCTCTGTCAGGGGAATAAGAGTCTCCTCTCAGCACCATTCACAAACTACACTTCCCAGGATTCTTTGGGGGGAAGCCATGACTGTCTTAAGTGAATTAAAGGTCTGGTGTGGGTGTGGCCCCCTGATTAGCCAAGCCCAGCAGCTGCGAGTCTGGCTTTTAGAACACATATAGTTGGTTCTTACTGAGCATGCCCATTCTTATCATTGAGTTCAATGCTAAATTTCTTAAATTAATGAAAAATCAGCTAAGCTTTTTTTAACTTTTAGATTGCAGAAGATGAAGGTCAGATTACAGTGCAAGTTCAGTAATAAGATTACAGGTATTCTGGGAACACTGCTGATTTTTAATTAATTTCAACAAATGATGAGAACGGACAGAAAAAAAATCCAAAAGGGGTCTGGTTTTTCTCTCTTTTTACACATTGGACTCTTAATTCTCTCTGACTGTTTTGTGTATCGCCATGAAAATTTAAAGGGTTGTTAAGCAAGTGTTTCTGAGTTCAGGACTATAAGTTTTGTAAGGTTTTGTTTTGCAACGAGCTTATGGGAAGCATCAGAATGGTATGGGGGCATTTTCAATTTAACACTGCGGAATGCAAAAAATCCATGCTGACTATAGTACAAAGCCACTTTTGTGGCTGTATAATACAGGAGACAAAGGAAAGATCCATCATAGGTGGTACTGGGGTTGTGTATATTGCACTGGGCTGAAGAAGCTAAATGTCTTTCTGGATCCTCTGTGATTTTACCACCCTCACCATCATAATCACCACCCCAGCACGATCTTCCTCGGTCAAAGTCAGGCTGCTGCTGCTGCTGTAGCCCAGTATCAGAGATGGAGAGGCAAGTTTTCCATAGGAGGTGGGCCATCACTGCGGGTAATAGTTCCACCTATCGTGCGAAGGCAAGAATGTTTTTGAAGTCAAGACTAGTGGCGTCAGGCCCCTCCCACTCTCCAGTTCATTCTTGCCTTCGTACGAACAAGATTGAGATCTATATAGCGTAGCATTTAGCTAAGTTCTTTTTGGTGTTTGTTTGTGTGTTTGTTTGACAGGGTGCGGAGGTATTGTTTCTTGTGTGTCTTCCAAGTGTCCTCCTCCCCTCCGTCTTGTGTTTAACTGCGTTTAACTGCTTATCCAATTTCTGGGGACTTTTCTTGGGGAACTTTTTCCCTTGCCCGGGCAGTTTATTTCCTCTGTTGGATTACTCCCCAGCTCTTAGAGAGACCGCGGCTGCGGATTCTCTTCGTCCTTTCGCCCCTTTTTTAAAGCTTTTCTTCTCCTGGGCTCTGCCGCTTTCCTCGGGAGCTTGCGGCTGCTAGCGGCTTGCCTTGCTGGGCTGCCTTTAGCCGCGCTCCGTGACGCTCTCAGAAAAACCGCGGCTGCGGTTCTTCTGATCTCAGCGGGAGCTTGCGGCTGCGGCTCCCGGCGTTACCCCGTCACCTTTTTTAGCCTGCCCGGGTCTGGCCTCGCCCCCTGAAGCCGGCGGCTGCGGATCTCTCATTAGCGCTTTTACTTGAGCTCACCTTCGCTCCGTGCCTTTAATTTTCCCACCGCGAAGAGGTTTGCAGACGGCGGCGGCGGCTGCCTTTCCCCTTCTGCCTGTTTCCTCCTTGGGGTTTTTTAGAGCCGCTAGTACGGCTATCGGCCCTGCGGCTCCTCCGGCGAGACTGTGCTGGGCAGCCCTTCTCCCAGTTCGTTTCCAGACGGCCGCCATTGCTCCTTCTCTGCCATTTTTGTTCATTTTTTCCCGCTCTTTTTTCCGGGCGCCATTTTTTGAATTCAAATTTCCCGCCTTTTTTGTTACCCTTTATTAACCAATGGATACCTTCCCTGCAGGCTATCTATCTGTATGTGTGTTGTATGCGTGTTGCAGACAGACTTACACAGGGCTGACTTACACACAAATTTACTGTGGCTGTATCACCAAGTCTGAAGCTTTAATTTCTGTGGCTGACTCACACAAATCTACTGTGATTGTATTATCAAGGCTGGAGCTTTAATCCTAGTGGCTGGATTGTATTATCAAGGCTGGAGCTTTAATCTTAGTGGCTGACTTGTACTAAATCTGATTATATTGGTATATCCTGCCCCCTCTGTGGCCATGTACCACTTGTACTAAATTTGATTTATATTGCTATATCCTGCCCCCTCTGTGGCCGTGTACCACGCCTGAAATCCAGCCTACAACACTAATCTGAGTGTACCAAGTCTAAAATACAGCCTATATCATATTAACGCTGATACCTTAGTGCATCCTGCCCCCTCTGTGGCAGTGCACTTAGCCATCTGCCAGTGTATCCTACCCCCTCCGTGGTCGTACGCTGTGCCAGTTCGGGTCTTTACATCCTGCCCCCTCTGTGGCCGTGTACTGCACCCAAGTTAATATAAGATGGCAGAACAGCCAGGCATGTCGCAATCATCCAATATGATGCCAGATCAGCCAGGCATGTCACAAACAGCCAAGCCACAACATTCTAAGGCGACTAAGACCAGACATGTTAAAGCACTGGCTAAGACAAAACATCTTTCCAGCCATAGCAAACCAAAGCGCCCACATTATGTCTCTGTGCCAACCACCACCACAGCACCTCAGGCACACATAAGCGATATACTTCATTCCCCTGCTGCTTCCTCTGACGAGGAAGAATTTGCTGGCTTTCCCGCTCAGTGTTCGCCTAACGAACCTCCCTCCGTTTTACCGCCTCAAACATCTGTTCCAATAGCTCCTCAGGCACAAACATCTGCCACATCCGGGCTGCAGCTGTGTCCTGATTTCCTCTCCCAACTTCAAGCCATGCTGGCATTTTTCACCCAAATGCAGTCACTACCACAAGTTCCTGCCATACCTCAACTCAACATGGACCAACGTGCGTGTCATGAAGCTCATCCTTCCTGTTCACCAGATCCCTTTGACGTAGCCAGAGGCAGATGTATTGACGAAGCCTCGTATGCAGAGGAGTCAACCTTCACTGACCATGTTGAAGGAGACGACTGGAGCGACTATTCAGATCATGAGGAGGATACATCGTATCGTTTGTTTAATGCCTCAGACTATCAGCTGCTAGCACGCAGGGTAGTTAATACTCTTGGTCTCCAGACTGCGCCTTCAACTTCTTCCGCCCCAGCTATCAAAGGGGCCAAGGTCCTCAAATGCCCTGCACCTACTGAACACTACATCCCGGTGCCGGACCCAATTGCCAAATTGGCCTCTGAAGAATGGGCTCATCCATTCGAAGCTCGACGCTTCAAGAACCTGGCTGACAGGCTTTACGCACTAGCTCCGGACTTTGCCACCAAGTTAGACGTCCCTGGCATAGATGAACCAATCGCTCGCCTCGTTTCACGATCTCTTTTGCCCAGGGAAGGGGAATCCCAACTAAAGGACACTACTGAGCGACGAATAGACTTCACCCTCCACAAGAATCACGAGGCCACTGCCCTCTCCATGTGTGCCTCTGCTTCAGCCTCCATTTTCTCCAGAGCATCTATGATGTGGCTGGATGATCTTCTAGAGGACACTAACCCTGATCCTGTCGCCCTCAGAAGAGCACTATTGAAGTTGCGTAAGACAGCAGCTTTTGTGGCCGATGCCACTTTGGATGCCACTCAATTAGGGGCACGAGCCATGACGGCTCAAATAGTCTCTCGACGCACCCTCTGGCTTCGCCACTGGCAAGCTGATTCAGCGGCCAGAATGAATCTGTCCAGGGCTCCTTACTCCGGATCTCTACTCTTCGGCGAGGAAGCTCTAAAGGCAGTGCTGGTTGATCCAAAGGACGCCCACAAACCGGTTCTGGCCACTGTCAAGAACATCGACCACAGGCCTTTCAGGCGATTTCCTTCCTTCCGTTCTAACCAGCCCTTTCGAGGAACGCGGCCAGGAGGACGAGGCCGCGACTTCAGATCCTATTACCCCACTTCATTCAGGGGCTCCTGGAACCGACGCTTCCAGAGCAGAGGTCAGTATCAAGGGCGCAGGGGCAACTCATCGTCCTCATATAGGGGAGGTCCTCGCCAACGCAAACAGTATTAACACACTGCCCATAGGTGGCAGATTACTTCATTTTGGAGACCGTTGGCTGCGCCTCACTACGGTCTCCTGGATCAGGGAGCTTTTCAGTCATGGCTATGCCATAGAATTTTGGGCAATCCCATCAGACAGATTCCATCCGTCCCCTTGCCCAAGGGTACGAGCCAGGCACAGAATCATGCAGACAGCTATACAACACCTCTTGGACATAGCGGCAATAGAGCCAGTCCCCACAACTGAGAGGTCGGAAGGGGTGTACTCCCTCCTATTTGCTGTGCCAAAACGAGATTTATCATGGAGGGCGGTATTGGACCTCACGTTTGCCAACCATTTTGTAACATATCGCAGGTTCAAAATGGAATCACTCCACTCCATTACGGAGAGTCTGCATGAAGGAGACTTCCTGGCTTCTATCGACCTTAAGGAAGCGTATCTCCATGTGCCCATTTGCATAGCCCGCAGAAAGTTTCTTCGGCTTGCTTTTGGCCACCAGCACTTTCAATATAGAGCGATGCTATTCGGCCTCTTTTCTGCTCCAAGAGTGTTTACCAAAGTGCTACTCATCCTAGTGGCTTATCTCCGGACCCAAGGGGTTCATCTCTACCCATATCTGGATGATCTGCTAATACGGGCCAAGTCTGAGGAGCTGGCTCATCATCATTTAACGATCACCCTCAATGTTTTGCAGGCCTACGGCTGGCTTGTCAACTTCGACAAAAGCCATCTCCAACCAACCCAACGCCTTCTACATCTAGGGGCAATGTTGGACACCCTGCAGGCAATGGTCTTCTTGGCTCCAGATCGCATCACTGCCATCACAAGCATCGCAAGGTCCCTGATGCAACAAACATCCGCAGACGTCATGCTTCTCGCCAGACCACTCGGGATGTTCATCTCTACAGTCCACATTGTGCCATGGGCTCGAGCCCACACTCGACACCTTCAATGGACTCTGTTGCCATTTCAACAGGACATTGCCAGCTCCAACCATCGCAAAGTTCGTTTGAGCCCCGCACTGCGCCTCTCCTTCCGCTGGTGGACCAAGGTTCAAAACCTCTCCAAGGGCACATCGTTCAGAGAACCCCGCAGAACCGTTGTAACCACAGATGGCAGCCTCATCGGTTGGGGAGCCCACTGCAACTCCCAGTACGTTCAGGGGGTTTGGTCCACCGCAGAGCAAACTCAAAGCATCAACTGGCTGGAGCTAAAGGCTGTCCACTTAGCTCTACGTCATTTTCAGTCTCTGTTCCCTTTGGACCATGTGCTCATTCGAACAGACAACACGTGTGTAAAATCACATTTGAACAGACAGGGGGGCACCAGGTCTCGTCCTCTGCAGGACTTAGCCTCCCTCATCTTTGTCTGGGCAGAACAACATCTACAATCCCTGAAAGCAGAACATCTCAGAGGGATTTGGAATGTGACAGCAGACTGGCTCAGCAGACAACAGGTCTTTCCGGGAGAATGGAAACTTCATCCAGCCATTTTCCATCGTCTCCAGTGTCGGTTCGGCGTCCTCTCAATCGACCTGTTTGCTTCCAGTCGCAATTGCCAGCTTCCCAGGTACTTTGCCCGATACCTGGACTCAACAGCAGAAGCAGTGGATGCTCTGACAACACCGTGGCCAGACGGTCTATTGTACGCCTTTCCTCCCATACCATTGTTAGCCAAAACTTTGAGGAAGGCGCGAACCAAGAAGGCACAGCTGGTTCTGATAGCACCATTTTGGCCACGCCGACCGTGGTTCTCAGATCTTCTGGCAATGTCAATGATGGATCCTTGGACACTTCCAGTCAGGCCAGACCTCCTATCCCAGGGTCCAGTACTGCACCAGGACCCTACTTGGCTCAAGCTAACAGCGTGGCGTTTGAACGGGGACATTTGAAGTCAGCTGGACATTCTGACGCTGTGATTGATATTATTTTGGCCTCGAGAAGACCATCTACCACTCATATTTATCAACATACCTGGGTGGCTTTCTCCAAGTGGTGTCAGTCCCACCACCATGATCCATCCCAGGCCACTGTGCATCAGGTGCTGCAATTTCTCCATAGCGGCTTTATGATGGGACTTCGACCCAACACTCTACGTTGACATGCGTCCACTCTGTCGTCCATTCTTTCAGTGTCCTCTCCTGGTGATCATATTTCCTCACATCCGTTCATCAAACGTTTTTTGAGGGGAGTCGCCCTACGCTCTCTGGCTGTTGTCCATCGATTCCCCTCATGGAGTTTGCCGAAAGTTCTGCAGGCTTTGCAACGCCCTCCGTTTGAACCCATCAGGACTGTGCCCCTACGTATGCTGTCCTTCAAGGTCTTGTTTCTGATCGCAATCACATCTGCCAGACGCGTTTCGGAGTTGGGCGCATTGACTTCTGCTCGACACCTCTGCGTCTTCCATAAGGACTCTGTTGTGCTGAAGACTGATCCTTCCTTCCGTCCCAAGGTCGATTCAGTTTTTCATTGCAACCAGGACATCGTTTTGCCTTCCTTTTGCCCGAATCCTACCCATCTTCTCGAGAAGGCTTGGCATTCGTTAGATGTCCGGAGGGCTCTCAAGACCTACCTGTCTAGGACCCAAGAGATTCGACGAACGGAGTCTCTGTTTGTATCCTTTCATCCAAGGTCTATAGGGCATAAAGTATCCAATTCTACCTTATCCCGTTGGTTAAGGGCATTCATTACTTTAGCATATGAGTCCCTGAAGCTGTCAGTTCCAGCTAGTATAACGGCTCATTCTACCAGGTCAGCTGCCACTTCGGCTGCTTTTGCCACTAATGCCCCTGTTGCCGATATTTGTAGGGCTGCAGTCTGGTCTACCCCACACTCGTTCATAAGGCATTATAAAATTGATCGTTATGCCTCTGCCGTTGCCGCCTTTGGCAGACGAGTGTTGCAACAGGTTCTTAATGAGGATTAACATGTGGGTGGTCGCTCCCTGTATGGGCTGCTTTGGTACATCCTGCAGTGATGGCCCACCTCCTATGGAAAATGTACCATTGGTCTCACCTGAAAGGTGATTTTCATAGGAGTGGGCCATCACGACCCTCCCAGTTGGAGGATGACTAGAGATTTTATAAATGGGTTACATGTTATTGTTACGGTATTATATTTAAATGTAAGAGTGAAGTCAAGACTTTTAGTTCTGTTATGTTGTTATGTTAGAGTCATGTTGTTATGCATGTGACTATTATGTTATTTTCCTGGCGGGCCTGTTAGCCTGGTTCTTGTATTTTTAGATATCTCTTTTTAGACTCGCTACGAATGAACTGGAGAGTGGGAGGGGCCTGACACCCCTAGTCTGGACTTCAAAAACATTCTTGCCTTCGCACGATAGGTGGAACTATTACCCGCAGTGATGGCCCACTCCTATGAAAATCACCTTTCAGGTGAGACCAATGGTACATTTTGTTCCTGTGCTCAATAACTGTAACCCACTTAGTTTTTCATAAAATTAAGACTCTGCAATGAGAAAATACAGTACTGCTTTTGCAGACACAACCTGTTTCTAACACTGGTGACTCCAATGTCAGGGACTGTGGAGGAGGACTTGCTTTCACCTCAACCTGTGAAGGGTATGCTGTTTCACCTTTGGTAGTCATTTGATCGTGTGAAAATGTTCTGGGTAACAATTTTTGAAGTGATTAGTCAAATCACGCAGCAGGTTGTGCCAGTAGATCCAGCACTAGCACTGCTATCCATATTCACAGAGACAGTCACTGATGACTGAGATCTGATTTTGAGGTTGTTAATTCCTGCCAGACTTGAAATTGCTGCATGTTGGAAGGAGCTAAATTCATTGTCAGTTACCAAGTAGTATATGAGAGTCTGGCAGTTGGCACTGAATGAGAAGCTGACACATGAATGCAGGAAGGCTAGGGGAGCAATTAAAAATGACAAGTTTTCTGCTGTGTGGTTCCAATTTATAAAGTATGTTAGCATCATAGATAAGAATATTCGCCTACCAGTGGTTCAGTTCTCCTTTTGGCAAGACTCATTCAGTGCAGATCCAACTCCCTGATAAGAGGATGTTCTGTAAAGGGGGCTGTTTATTCACATGATGTACTAAATTTAGCGGTGTACTTTCTTGAAGATGTGACACTGTACGTGTTATGTTATTGTTTAAAAATTAATAAAAATTAATAAAAAAGAGTAGCTATTCAGGTTATGGCAAACCATGTGAGGGCAAAGAACATAGTAATCAATAAGCAGAAAGTCTCACATAATCAGAATGTCACCATGTGAATGGGTTAACAGACTGCCTCTATTCATCTGCAACATTCTCTCAAATGTTCTACTGGGATTTTTTCCCCCTGTCTGCCCCACACATGAAAAATGATATTTGCCTCCTATAAGAAATGTGTATTAGATCCACATCTAAGTATGTGAACTCTCAATTCAGATAATGTGTTAGAACAGTAATGGGCGAACCCTTCAGTCAGACAGGCACTGATGTGTTCTGATGATGCTTTATTTCCGAGATGCTTGCAATCCACCCCGAGGTGACTCCATTTTGAAGTTGCTGACGGTTACAAAACCATTTCTTACAATCAATCACTACAGTTCATACCTGTTTTATGAGTAACATAGGACTGAACGATAGCCAGAGTTCCAGTCCATGGCACATTTTCATCTTTCTTTGACACCTAGTTTCAGGAAATAACAAATTTGCATTATTCAAGGATACACCTAAGTCATAATGCATACAATCCCTCAGAACCCCGGCCCTCCAGTTGCTCAGAAGTTGATGATATCAGAAGTATGTAATAGTTGCGGTAAGAGTGGCTGGTTTGTTGGTTTGCAAAATGAAAAGCATGGAAACACATTTAGAAATTGTATTTTGCCTTCCCATGAAGAGAGAATAAATCCTCTGTCAAGGAAAGTCTAGCTAGCAAATGTCATCTGTAATCCACTCAGACTGGTTGACACTGTTGAATTCCTTCACATAATCACATATGCAGTGATAAAACCATATGACCAGAAGGTAGCATGAACTGGTCAGTACATATAGGGTATTTCTGTGATTGCAGATGCACTTTCTTTAGCATCCATGATTACCAAATGGCTTTCAGTTCCATGTGTGTAGATTGTGGTTCACAAACGTTTTTCTCCATGGCCCTTTTGCAACTATATTGTATAACTTAAAAAAAAAGGTTTTCAGTGAAGGCATTCTTTTCACTTGCAAGTGGAGACATCCTTAATATCATCCCCCAGGTGTGTGTGTGTGTGTGTGTGTGTGTTTATGTTTGTGTCTGTCTTGCATACTTTTGATTTCAAAACTGGACAGATAACAGTAAATGTTTCTACCAATGGAGACTTAAATTTGTCCCACTGTGGTTACAAGATCACGGTGCCAGCGGGATGATCAGCTGGAGGGGGGGCTGGAGCTGATCTTCAGCTGGATTGGGGTTGCGAGACAGGCTATTAATACTATGGAAAATATGGACAAGTACACATCAATCTTTTTATATCTCATCAAATTTATATCTGTATGCAGCTCAGCTCCCATATCTTTTTTGGGCTGTTACAGTATAAAGGTGTATCTTACCTTTTCTTGGCACTTAGGGCAGACCCAGACCCCTTTGGGGACAGTCTTCAAGGGAGGGTCCAAGCAGTTGAGGTGGTAGGCTCTGGGGCATGTTCCACAGGGTTGCAAATTGGCACCACGCTTACATGCTGAACAGTATTCGTCATGGTTGATCTCATTCTGAAAAAGAGAAAAGCCCAAAGATACAGCAAGTTCAGTTGTTCTACTGAAGGAGCTCCTCACAGAAGCTCTTGGCATTTTAAAACCACCACTTTGCCAAACAAACCTAATTAAACATATCATAGTCTACAGCATTTCATAGATGAAAATAGGGAGACTTGGGTTATTTGTAACACTCCTGTTTCACACCAGGGTTGATGGTGCTCAAGCAGCAATCCTAACTACTACACACTGTCACTGAGCATGAAGGAAGGAGACCATCATTTTAAACAGAAGGGAAACAATCTCTTAGAAGAGGCCCATTTCTTTGGTTATGAATTAATATAGTATTTTACCAAGAATATGTCTTTGATGCCTCTTTGTGCTAGACAGATTGTCAGCATGGTGACTTGCCTACATGGTGTGATGGTTGTTGACATCACATCACCTCTGCTGCTCCAGCTGGTACACTCACATGACCCCAACCTCACTGCCCCCCCCCAGTCCTGTTCAGGTAGCAGCGGAGGGTAGCTCCAACACACTTTCCACTACTATCAAGGGGATATCTTATTACTTTCCAAACCCAAAAATTAAAATGAAGAATTTGTTAAGCTGAATATACACAAGCTATCAAGGTGTATATTCAGAAATAACATCTATGGAAAATAAGAAGCTGCTGCAAAACAGACTCTCAGGTATGCTAAGAGAACCTCCCTTTGTTTGACTTTTATTTCACTAATGATGGCTTTTGCATTAAAGTCATTGCAAGAAACCTCTGATTTGTATCTGGGCTGCAGCAATATATAGAAAAAAGAAAGTCTCATCCATATTACATGTGACAGTTATGCTAATCCAGTGGCAATGTTAATTACTCTTTGGAGAATTAAAGGTCTTTTAATAAAGAAGTGTCCAATACTCTTTAAGTTAACAGGCTTTGTAATTCACAATAACTGTTCTCCTGATGGTTTTTGCAGAAAGATAAAAAATATGGAATGTTTCACACTATAAAAGATATCTTTCCATCACTATCAGAATTTACCTGATTTTGCTGTTGGATTTATCATATATTTTTATGTATATATTTTTCAGACTTATATCCCGCCTTCCATCCCAAGATCCTAGGGCAGGTTACAATAAGTATAAATGCAAATTAAAATCACCACATAAAATTTAAAATCTTAAACTCATCTCAGCAGTATGTTAAGCCATAATATAACTACCAACAAATTGTATAAGCAGGTTTTCAGTTGCCACCCAAAATAGTACAATGTTAGTGCCAGCCTAACCTCCAGAGAGTGTTTCACACCTGGGGTGCTATTGCCAAGAAGACTCTCTGATAGGCAGCTGATCTCCAGATGTCACTTAATGCTGGAACTCCCAGCAGGGCCTCCCAAGTGGACCTCAGTTAATGGGTGGCCTGCACAATGTATGACCCACATCAAGCAAAACACAGCCCATCCACTCATGTAAAACAGGCTACTAGGGGTCCTACAAGCCCCTATTTTGCTGCCTGTCTGGGGCTACAAAAACAGAACATTCACTGAAACACAATACATGTCTTGGCCTGCATTCAGATTGGTGGGTTGCATGTTGTGCAGATCTGATCTAATTCTAAAGTGACATTTTATCCTGTTGTAATATTATGTCCCAACTACGCGTATTGAATAGTGGCTTTATTTTCAGAATTTAGGCTCCTTTGTTTCCTTGGCTACACAGTTATCTCGGCTTTAAGTACATTTTCCCAGTATGCTGCAATGTTTTCCTTTTCTCCTTCAAAGCTCCTGCATGATATCCCTGAACCTACCCTCTTCTGTTCTCTTTGCTATTCCCTTGACTCCTTGGTCTTTATTACCCATTTATCAAAACTGCCCTATCCTTTTAGTTATCCCATCCACCTTACTTTAGACTGTGTGCCTATTTTGGGCAGGTAGTGGAACACTTCAGTGTGGCACCTTGTAGATCGCTGTTATAGAACAAATATTAAGACATTTGGAAAAGTCTGTAGGTGTCACAGTTAGAGTAGTTGATGCTTCTATATGTTGTTCTTTGTGGAGGGCAGAAGATATGTGAACCTGAGATTGGTTCCTACGATCACTGCATTGCCTGTATTCTTACACTGAACAGATCCAGTAAGTGAAGAACCTTGTGGTTTTGCACTTATGACAGCAGTACATACAAAGGCACAATCGTATGCAATTATTAAAGAGGCAGCAGTAATATTATTGTTGTTGATATTGAGATTTTTATCCCACCCTTCCTCCCAAACCAGGGCGGCAAACAACAAAACAATTAAAATAAAAAAAATATTAAAAAGACCAAATATCCTCACAACAGACAAGGTTTGGTGAACATACCTTCCAACATGGATCCTCATTGGCTAGCATTATGAAAAAAGGGCAGAGCACAAGGTTAGTAGCAGTGAGTTTAGATTCCCAGTTTGATGGGATTTTAGCCAGACTGTGACCAAAAAAACCCAACAACAACTCTATGGAAGGTTAGGGTTTGTGTATCCAAGTGACCCTACTGGCATTTCCTCCATTTTAGTTTATCCTTATACTAATCTTAATGCGTTGCTTTTTCCTGTATGCTTCCTCTTCTTAGGATTGTGGTGCTTTTTCTCCTTGTTTACATTGGCCATGTGTAATTGCAATCATGTGTCTATAGCCACAGTAATAACTGATGTGATGTGTGCAGGACTGTCACATAGCCAATGTGGAAGATTAGACATAACACTCTCCCTGAAAGAGCTTAGCAAAAGAAATTAGAGATTTATCAATACAGGCATACCCTGCTTTAACGTTCGCAATGGGACCGGAGAGTATACTTTAAGTGAAAATCTACTTTAAGTGAAGCAATTGTCTTCACTTGTACTGCACACAATCACCACTAGATGGCAGTGGCGTCACGCCGATAAAGTGTATGTTATTGCGAAGCGCGCGAACGTTAAGTGGGGTATGGGGACGTATGGAGCATGTACGTTACAGCGAGGCAACGTTAAGTGAAGCGATGTTAAGCGGGGTATGCCTTTATAAATCAGTGGCTATATGCAGTCTCTTTCCAATCAAATGAAAAAGGTGACAGAGAAGGGCTATATAAACATTTGCCCAGCCTATTTCCAAGAACATTAGTACCACCTCAACGAGGTACTAATTTTCACACTAAGGATGAATTGCATTTTTTACTTGATTTTTTTAGTAATTTTATTTCTTGATGTCCAGTTGTTCACTATGTTTATTACAATTTTTTCTTGTACTTTTGTAGTTAATTTTTATATGCAATGTTTATTCTGAAGCAAGAATAACAAGTTTTTCAAGAAGCAGTTCTGTGGCCCCTTAAAGATTAACAACAAAGATTAACAACTTTTTGTGGCATACTGCTCTCAGATTTGATCCAAGTGATTGTTGCTGCTTACTGTTTGTTAAAACATTTCAATAATTTGGGGGGAGGGGGGGAGCCGCCTCAGGTTTTTGAATGAAAGGACTTTGTAACATTTGTGTGTGTGTGTGTGTGTGTGTGTGTGTCGTATAAACTGCTGTTTCCTCTAATTCTTCCACTTTTGCCGTTTTGCATATACAACAATTGACTCTGGTTTATTATATATTTATGTCATCTAAGAGTGTGGAGTACTAACTTATATCTTCATTCCAATAATTAGGAGAGCTTACCTCTTGTGGACAGGAACAGAGGATTGTTCAAATAATTTGAAGCAAGGCGTTTCCGCTGCAAAAGATTACAAGAATAGCATTGATTAAGACATTTCTTCTACCAATATTCAAGACCAACTGAGAGGTGAGGATCAGAAGGCAACACGTATGTGAACTAATAATACGTGCATGTCTGTGAAAAGGGGGATTCTGTATCAGAGTGCTAAGGAGATTCCATAATTAAAATGGGATTTCCTGGTGCAGTTGTTGTATTCTGTGCATAGTGAGGAACAGCCATAAGGGCTGGGCTAGGAGAATATGAACCAGAAATCCGTCCTGGTCTTGCCATGTGAGCAGCTTCAGAGGGAGAAATAGCATCTTATCAGGTCCAGTAACTTGCTAATGCATCGTACAGCCTTTTATAGCCCACAGACCACAACTTATATTTTCTTATGCTGCACTGGTGAAGTAGGAATCACTGCCGTGGGCTCCTTCTCATGCTGCCAAAATAACAGAGAAGCACAGGCTATATTCCTTACCATGCCTGCAAGTTTTAACTGGGGTAACACCATGTAGTATGAGGTCCTCTGATATGGCCAAGGGTTCTTACTTTACCCCAGTACAGTGGAAAAGATGCTACAGTGGCTATCATGCTGGGAGTGTAACATTCCAAAGGGGGCTTTATGTCAGCAGAGATCCTGGGCTACAACAGCATCTAACTCAAAACGAACCTTTAGTAACATTTGCTATACAGAGGAGTGCCTTGTCAACATATTACTTACACCCTGCTTTTTTCTTATTTTTGCTTCATGCTTATCAAGCCTCCTGCTCTCTGTTATCCAAATTCTTAACAGAACAACTTCAGAGAGAAAAAAGGGATCAGAAGCTCTCTTTAAATGACAATGGAACCACTGATGTTAACAGCACAATACAACCAAATAACAGTTCCTTTCAGCTAGTCAGCAAATAAAGTGTAATTTCTATGCAACTTTAATTTAAGTGATCATGAATTAAATTTCAGTTACTAAATCAATTGTAAGTTAAACGGCATCAAAACGCTTGAAATGTCAGAATCTCTCCCAAACTATTGATTGGCAGTGAATCAAATAAGCTAACTGTTTAGAAGGTAAACAGTCTGCCTCCATTTTATTTCTCAGGGCCAATAGCATTTCCAACTGAGGAAAGAGATTATGAGCTGCAGAAATAATTCCTGCCAGGGTTTTGGGGTGTGTGTGATGTTTTGTTTTGCTTTTTGGTATACTTCCTCCACCCCATCTCCCATTTTAAAGTATCCAAATCAGTTACAGTTAAGAAATGAATTCCAGAAATAAATTCCAGAATAGTAGCCACAGGTCTTTTGGCACCTTAAAACTAACAAATTACTTAAGACATAAGCCCTTTTCATCACATGCATTAAGTAGTAGCCTCACTGGGTAGGCATATATATAGAAATAAATGATATGATGGTAAGAATCAGTGACTTTTACAAAAGAAAAGGTAGGATACATGTTTATAAACAAACATTTTGCAAGGAAACTAATGTCAGCTTTAGATAGCCTAAAGAAGCAGTCTCTTGTCGTCTTCCCAAGTTTCTAGCATAATGTGTTAGATAATGTGAATTTTTTGAAACATTTCATGTTTAAATCCACAAGATATTTCTCCATATGTTAAGAGTGAGGAGAGGAAATGTACATAATTGTATTTCCACTTCCCCAAAACTGCCAAGGTGAAAATTTATGTCAGTTCCACATTATATATACATTAGAAGTACTAAATAAAAGATCACACACTAGTTTATCAGCTGTAACAGAGATGGATAAAACCAGCATCACAACAAAAAATTATTGATGTTGCTTTTTTGAACTTGCAACATCTTCAATACAGTCATAAGCATTATGGTCACCCACAAAGTTTTTCTCTGGGTCAGATAAGTTTTCCTGCCTCCTACTCCCCATACAGAGCTCTTGCTGCTGTGGGGACATGCTTGGCTCCTTTGTCCCTACTCCCCATTGCTGCCAGTGAAGTGCTCTCTCGCTCTCCCCCCCCCCATTCTTGCTGTTGCTCCCTGGCAGCTATGACCGAGAGGAAAGGAGGGAGGTCTCTCTCTTCCCCCTCCATTCCTGCTGCCATGTCATACTACAGAGCCCTGAGACATGCAGCATTCAGGCACCCTGGGAAAATTATGTCCTAGATCTTCTGACACTTAGGTACTGTAACTATTTTATAGACACCAAAGCGTGTTTGGGGGGGGGGAAGAAGGATGCCCCTGCCTGCTGTTGCAAGGACTGAGGTCAGCAACAATGAGTCAGAAAGTGCTGGGGGCGAGGGAGGGGCACTTTTTAAAGTGTTTCCTGTTTTTGCTTCTAGTTGCCAATCCCGGTTTGAACTAATCCTGGGCAAGTATGCTCATCAAATCAATCAAGTTTCTCCACTCACTAAATTTCACTATTAATAAACAGCAGATGGTAAGAAAGATTTATCCCTTCCCTCTCTTATTTCCACAACATGAAATAAGCTTGATTTTTAGATAGTAAGTGATAATAATAATAATGATAAAGTGCTAATGTTAGATGCCATTTAGTTTAGAAATTCATGTGTATACTGTACATTTAAACCAGTATGAATCTGATTAAATTGTCATGGCTTCTTCCAAATGAAAATGTGTTCTTTATCAGGGAGATCTCAACACCTTCATAAATGTGCAAGGCTCTTTTCAGGAAACCATGACAATTATTTTATTTATTTATTACATTTCTACCCCGCCTTTCTTTTCATGATAGAAACCCAAGGCGGCTTCCATCTGGTTCCCAGGCGGTCTCCCATCCAGGCACTGACCAGACCTGACCCTGCTTAGCTTCAGCAGGGAGCTGGCCTCAGGTGCCTTCAGACCTGGGAATTATGCTATATTTATAACAGGGATGTGGCTTTATTATGTAATAGGGAGCTACTCCAGTGTTACACACTCTAGTGTCATGTGAATAAGCATTAAACTTGCAAGGACTACAGCAACGCTGGATGCAAAAGCAATCAGACATGAGACGTACCTCTGTTTCCAGGAGGCCACTGTAGGCTGGATTCGCTGTGCTTCTTCGTTTTCTTTCCTGACGCTTGCTCTGGATTTCTGTAATCAGTTTAAGAAACATTTTATTTTTATCCATGTGATCGTATGAAAATATTTTTTTCAGATATAACTTATTAGCCAGATGACTTTGGCTTGCGTTCTACTCAGACCTACAATCTGTAACCACATGCTTGAGAAACTGGGTTTAAAGTATTCTTTTTTATTCTTCTGTTAAATAAATCTGTTTGGCTTAAAAACACGCCTGGTTCTTGGCCAGCTATCACAAAGTGTATATGCGTTGGCAAATTATAAACAAAGGTTTGAAACAGTAACAAGTGTTGGCAGAGGAGTTTACCTCAGAGAGATACAGTGACAGGTTAAGGGAGCAACTCATAGCAGTGGTCTTTTAAGGACATAAAAGATACACAAGGGGGTTAAGGCTTTCCTAGTGCCTGAACAGCAAGAAGTTGAGGTATTGCTTGACTGTATAGTGTGTGGTAAATTGTATCCCTTCCTACTAAAAGCTGAATGATAGCAAGGGGGATATGACACATAGTTCTTGAGCATCTGGTTGACCACTGTTGTTTTAATCCAGCAAGACAATTCTTACATTCGCAGAGTCATAGCAGTTTGCATTCCTATAAAGATTTGGTTTTTTAAAAAGAAATTCCTGATGACAAATTATGTTAAAATTCCTATTAGTATCCTATTAAGGGGCATATAGACAAAAGCTATATAGCAGTCAGTGCTCTTAAACAAGTTATATGCTTATTTTAGCTTTGGACAACAAAGTCAGAATAAAAAACTTCATTAACATTCATGCCTTGAAATATAACTATGCCCATTAACCTCCTTATCACAGTTTTGTATCTTGGTTGTTGGAAAAGGCACTGCAGTTTTCTTTGTCGTTCATGGAGAAGGGAAAAGAAAGTCTATGAACGTCAAAAATGAAACTGTAGACATGTTTGGTCTGAAACCTCATTTAGAATGAGTAAAAGAAATCCCGATTTATGCCCCTAAATTATATCATTAAAGTATAATATTAACATTGGCTAACTTCTCAAAGCTGCTTTACCTATTTATTCGAAGCATTGTGTAGGGGAGTACTCACATTTTAAGCTGGCACGTTTGCATATTCTACTTCTAAAACTGCATAAAGACTTCTGATTGCTATGTGTAGTATTGGCTATTCATCTTCCAAAAGTTGCATTCATATATTTGAAAAGACTTGCAAGAAAGTCTAGACTTATGCAGAGCATCCTGAACTGTGAAGACTTTATAACCCAGTTTGCATCAGTTGTAACAAATATGTGCCAGCTGGAAAATACACGGAATATACCAGAGTGTATAATGGCCAGCAACTTTGCCTGGCAGGTATACCAACAGGAAACAAGATGGAGCACTGAAATGTCAGGGCAAAGGCTTAGAATCTTTTAAAATATTATTTTATTTATTTATTTATTACATTTATATCCCACCTTTCCTTCAAGGATCTCAAGGTGATGTACAAACATGGTCCTCCCCCTCCATTTTATCCTCACAACAACCCTGTGAGGTATATTAGGCTAAGAGACATCCCAAGGTCACATATTGCTGAAGAAATGAAACTACTGGTATTTGTGAAGGGGGCGGGACACCTTACCTTGTTAAGAGTGCATTTCAAACTCTAATTTGCCAAGGTAATGCAAGTGCAGGGATGAAGGAGACATTTGTAAGGGAGAACTGGCAGTAGAGGCAGGTGCTTAACACCTCCCATGCCTGCCAGTTGCATGCTTAAGTGCAAATGTCATACACCCAAAAGACATTTTCCGCTTAGCTGGGCTTACTTTTGGTTTCAAAGCTTGGCTGGAGGAAAAAAATATTAAAGAGGTAGAACATTTGCAGAAGAGAATCAGTGAGTGGGCAAAAGGTTAGACGCTCCCTCTTGCTTGCTAATTCTCCCCTGCATTTGCCTTATGAGGAAAATACATTATGTTCCCCTCATAGTATGTAGTTTGCCCTGAACAGATTCTACAGTATTTGGACTTTAGAATGCAAGGGTTTCACAGGGTCAAGTGGAGTCTCAAAAGACTTGCCCAAATAGCAATTCCCTCTTGTTTCCCTGAATCTTCCCAATGGTTTTGAGAATTGGAGCATTTCTATGCTTTCTGACTCTAAATAGTAGAACTTGGTGAATTCTAGTTTGTGCATTCACCTTAGTTCACTTGGTCCTTGGTTTCGTTTACAGTGCAGCCCTATAGGCCCTAAATAATTTTGATGCAGCTTGGATTAAGTGAACTGGCTTTAAGAGCTTGGAAATCCCATTCTTCACCTGATATTAATGACTGGGTAGCTGCATCTTGAGACCAAGTGACATATGAGAATAAGTGATATATATCTCATATCTCAATATAGGAAGATCATGCACAAATTTAATGGCATATAAAATGCCTTTCTAGAACTTTCTGGCTATAGCTGTGGTAACCTGATAATCTTCCCCAGCTAAAACATAAAAACAACCTCTGTAACAGGGACTCAGAAGTCTCTTGTATTTCTGGTAGTTTTGTAGCACCTAAAAAGGCAATACATTTTTTAAAAAGCACTTTTGCTCTAATGTTAGTTACAATTCTTTTCTATTCCTATTGATTGTTATTGATAATGAAGCATCTTAATAAACTGATAGGAGAGAAAAATAGTACTGGGTGCTTGCTGGTATTTTCAGTGTAGTCATATTCAGTGGTATTATTCAGGGCTGCTCATGCCTTCAATTAGAACTTTAATTTTCTTGACAATAAAAAAAATAAACAAGCCATTTGTGAGATTATCTTCTCCACTCTTTGTATTATGCAAGCTTCTCCGTAAAATAGTGCCTCTGTAATTTCCATTTTGATCTCTTGCCATTAAAGGATTAGAAATGTTGGTGACTTAAACTTTCCTTAAACTGCTTTTAGATTTTCATTCTTCAAGGCATGAAATGATGTTCCAAAATGAAGCTATAAAATTCAAAACTTTTAACAGGGAAGCAAACAAGCAGCAAAGCCAATGGGGAAAAACCCCATACTGCATATGATTGCTTTCTGAAATACTACGTTATCCCATGTTCTTCACATTCCAGAAAACTGAAGTGACCTTTTAAAACAGGGCAAACCTACATAATATGCTGGATGGTATTTTATGTTTAACAGCAGCAAACAGCAGGGAGAATGGGATCAGGTTGGTTATTTTTAACCCTTTCTGTTGTGCTATGGTCTCGATTAAAATCACAGTGTCGCATTCCTGTTGAAGCTAAACAGAAGCTTTGAAGAATGAATGTCATTGGGATCATGGCATGGGGGAAAAGGATTAAGACCCCCTCACAGGAGTCCCCCCCACACCACAGTCCTGATCCCCCTCCCCCCCCTCTCTCTCTCTCTCTCTCTCTCACACACACACACACACACACACACACACACACACACACACACACACACACACACACACACAGAGCTTTAAAAAAACAAAACCATCAGACACATTCAGTGCAATCTTGGATTTACATCATGGGTGAGAAACCTCCAGCTATGGGCTAATCTTGACTCCCCCAGGGGATACAATTGGCCCATGCCCACCTGTCAGTCAGCTGACATGACTTGTGGTCAGGAGGACAGGGTTCAATTCTGCCTTGGTGGTTCTAGCAGGGAACTGGTACACATAGCCAAAACATGATTTAACCCTCTCCTGGTCAGCTGCTCAGATAGGCTGCATGCACCTGTCCCCTACTGGGAATAGGCATGCACAACTAAGGCAAGCAGCTCCAGTTTTTTTTACAGGCATCAGCTGTGAGAGGGAGTTCTCCCACGCACAGCCAATGCTTGCAAACTACAGGTTTCTTTCTCCCTCCCCCATCACCTGATGGGAAGGGGAGAAAGAAGGCTTTGCCAGCTCTATGCTAGGCACTTTGAGAAGCCCTGAGCATAGGGCTGACAAAGCACTTCTTTTCTCCTTCCCCGTCAAGTCCCACTCACTTCCGATGCTTGCAAAATGCAGACTTCTTTCTCCCCACCTGTCGAAGTTGGCCCGCAGGTCAAAAAGATTTCCCACCTCTGCTCTATAATATACTCTGGACACTCCAGTCATAGTACTTGGCATAAATTTCACTACCCAACACCGGAGCAAGATCTTCAGCCGACAAAAAAAATTCACAATACTTTACTTTATGAGGAACCCCAACACTTTTAACATTTCAAATCTACCTTTGTATGGTCTGCATTTTTTTGTTCTCAAAATAGAAAATATTTTTGTAGTAATGAAATCATTCTTACCTTCCAAGTATTCCGTCGTAACCAGGCCTAATGCTACCATAAAGGCAATTTTCTAGAGAAGAAATAAAAAAAGAATTCTATATTCTTTGATTACTACTAAAAACTAAAAACTAAAAGAAGACTGACAGCATGAGCTTCTTCATAACTGAAGACCATGCTTCTTCAACCCTCTATGATGACAGAGACGACCAATATCTGTATTCAAATGAATTCCTCAAAAACAGAGTGGTATGCACACAAATAGGCTTGGGTTTTGTTTCTGCAAAAGTTTGATTTGTGCATGCTACTTCCTGGTTTCCTGTTTCAACATTTAAGAGAGCAGCATGTAAAATAAATTGTTCTGATCCTATGTATGTTCATTTGGAAGTACTGAGTTCATGGGACAACAGTCTGGGATGACACATGCAACAGAATGAATTGAATTGAATTGAAACTCTATTTTTACCCTGCCCTTTTTCCAAACTGGAACTCAGGGCGGCTTACAAATAGTACTACATGTAGTTAAAATCATAGAAAAACATACAATTAAAATACAGTTAAACTATGCACAACCTTAAAACCGTAAAAGGCACTTAAAAATCTAAAAATAATTTAAAATAATACAAATAATAATATAAAACAATAAAACAAGCCTTGTAAAGCCCAATCCTAAACATCTTCTATCCCAAAAGCCTGTCGGAATAAAAAAGTCTTTACTTGCCGACGGAAGGATGGCAAGGAGGGGGCCATTCGTGCCTCCCTAGGAAGGGAGTTCCAGAACCTAGGAGCAGCCACTGAGAAGGCCCTATCTCGCATCCCCAACAATCGCACTTGCGAGGGTGTTGGGACTGAGAGAAGGGCCTCTCCTGAAGATCTCAGGGCCTGGGCAGGCTCGTATAGGGAGATACAGTCTGACAAATAGCCTGGACCTGGGCCATATAGGGCTTTAAAGGTCAAAACCAGCACTTTGAATTGTGACTGGAAACAAACTGGCAGCCAGTGGAGCTGTTGTAACAAGGGAGTTGTATGGTCCCTGTAACCAGCCCCTGTTAATACTCTGGCTGCAGCTCTTTGTACCAGTTTAAGTTTCGAACAGTCTTCAAAGGCAGCCCCATGTAGAGCGCATTATAGTAGTCTAAATGGGATGTAACTAAGGCATGCGTCACCATAATCAAATCAGGCATTTCCAGGAACGGGCGTAGCTGGCGCACTAATCTTAACTGGGCAAAGGCACTCCTGGCCACGGCCGAGACCTGGGCCTCCAAGTTCAGAGCTGAGTCCAGGAGCACACCCAAACTGCGAACCTGTGTCTTCGGGGGAGTGTAACCCCATCGAGCACAGGCTGAATCCCTTTTCCCTGATCTGCCCTTCGACTGACCAGGAGCACCTCTGTCTTGTCTGGATTTAGTTTCAATTTGTTCGCCCTCATCCATTTAATCACGGAAGCCAGGCACTGGTTCAGGACCAGGACAGCTTCCTTGGCTTTAGGTGGAAAGGAGAAATAGAGTTGGGTGTCATCCGCATACTGATGGCACCGAACTGCAAACCCCCAGACAACCTCTCCCAGCAGTTTCATATAGATGTTAAATAACATGGGGGACAAAACTGAACCCTGAGGGACCCCATAGGTCAACGGCCAAGGAGTCGAACAGGAGTCCCCCAGCACCACCTTCTGAGTTCGTCCCTCCAGAAAGGAATGGAGCCATCGTAACACAGTGCCCCCAAGTCCCATCCCAGCAAGGTGGTCCAGAAGGATACCATGGTTGATGGTATCAAAAGCCGCTGAGAGGTCCAGTAGAACCAGCAGAGACACACTCCCCCTGTCCAGATCTCTGCGAAGGTCATCC
Organism: Rhineura floridana; assembly: GCF_030035675.1. Taxonomy (NCBI): domain Eukaryota; kingdom Metazoa; phylum Chordata; class Lepidosauria; order Squamata; family Rhineuridae; genus Rhineura; species Rhineura floridana. Next base: position 126,352,462 of record NC_084487.1, read on the forward strand.
ACCAAGGTGACCAAAGCTGTCTCTGTCCCGTAACCAGGCCTGAAACCAGACTGAAATGGATCCAGATAACGAGGCAGTAGAATAGAATGTACTATATGTCTTCAAACTGGATGTGGCGTGTGTGTGACAATTCTGAATGCTTTTCCACTTTAAAAATCAATGAAAGTTAAAAACAAAGAATCACAAAAGATTAGCATATCAAGGAGAAAAGCTGACATGCAACCTGCTCCCTGCTGAATTAGTTTTCTTCTTGCAGACAGCTTTTTATGTAAGGTAGCATTCAAAAATATTACCTCCCCCCCCCATTTTAAATATTGGCCATTGTAAAACTTAATATGAAAATTTGAGTCTAGACAACAAGATCCACCACTAGATAATTCACAAGCCTTCTCAGAAAGGTTCACTCAGTGTCTTTGGAGATTATAGCTCACTTCCCATATAAAGGCATACCAAATGGAATCTGCTCTGTGTCCAGACTACATAAGATAAACATGCTGCTATTCTGCCACAATGTTGTCAGTGAGGAAAAAGAGGGTGATGGCCAGGGCCACTGAGAGATGGGTACTAATGTATTTGGCCTGCAGCCAACAGATTCTGAGATTGCTTTCTTCCCTTTTTTAAAGTAAAACTCTAGTCCTTCTAGAATGAAAGGTATGAAGGAAAATGTGCAGGCACTCTTCTAAATGATGTCTGTGAGATGAATCAGCCGGGCTACTCCAGGGGATGGAGGGTAAATTATGTAGCCATCTGTAGCCACCTGGCTTGTCTTGGAAAAGAACAGATTAAGTGAATTGTACACTGTCATGCTGGTTTTAAGTTTTTCTTATTTATAAAGCAGGGCTCACCAACCTGGCACCCACAGACACCCCTGCAAAGGCCTTCAGTGCTGCCCTCAGCAATCTGACCTTTCATTTCTTAAAAAAGTAAGTTTCTTGCCTTCCTAGAAAGAAAGTGATGAAGCAAAATGTACAAAGAACCTTCTAAGCAATTTCTGTGAAATGAACCTGCCTCGCTGCTCCTGCTTGTGAGTGGTTTTTGACAATAAGTGGAGTCAGAGCTGTGATTGGTGTGAGATGTTTGGACACCAGGCAAGAGGAATCTCTAGGGGCCCAAAGTGCTGCTGTTTCCCCCTCCCTTTAGTGCACTTTCCCTCCTTCTGTTTATTTTCTAGTACTTGGAATCTCTGTAGATTGCCTTCCTTTTATCCTAGCCACCAGGATGTATCTTTCCTGTGGTGGGTTGGGTTCATCTGAGATCAAGCAAGTTGTTTTATGTAAATTCTACTACACCATAAGTGTGGGTCAGTGTTAAAGAAACCCCCCCCACCCCCAAATGGCAATTGCAAAATGAGAACACTTTGCAAAAAGGCTTAGTTGTGTCTCCTCTATGCAGGAGCAAAAGACCAGACACCCATTAAGCATTCACTAAATAATTAATTTACAGTACAATGGTATACATATCTACTCAGAAGTAAGTCTCTTTGTGTTAATGAGGCTTACTTCCAGGTAAGTGGGTACAAGATGGCAGCCCAGACTTTGGTTTATGGTTACCCACAGGGGGAAAAATAAGATTCTTGTGCCTTTAAAAGCTGTATGGCAGGCAGAAATTGAACAAGTCAAGCATTTTCTAGTATGGAAATATAATTATTGGAAAAGCTTGACCTGTTCATATTCTGTCTGTCAGACATTTTATTCCATGTGTGGTTACTGATTTATTTTTTGAACAACCTACTACACCTGCAAAAGATGACATATATGCATACGACAGAAAGCATATGCAATTTTATGTGTCCTCTTTTGTGAGTGAGCCACAAAATTTTGTTGGCACGCTGGTGAAACCATAAAACAAGATGCAAAAGTGAAAGAAGGCACATTGACCTGGTCTGTATCTCTCCTGCTGTGTTACAGGCACTGCCTTCTAGTAACATAAGAGTACAATAGCTGAAATATATGCTATGTTATCTGCACTCCACTTAGTTGCTCAGTGGAGCATATCCAATGGATGTGGAGCATGGAGTAATGTGTGAAGATCTGTGGCTTTTTGTTAAAATTAAAAGACTCAGAACAGTGTGACAGCCATGGCAATATCTGAGCACTGATTGTCTTGAACCAAATTTATGCCAATGGCCTGGAAAAATCTAATTCTACTGGTATACATTACCCAAAGATATTCATCCCCATATTGACTGCATCAAGTAAACATACCTTTAATAAAGTGAAACTAAAGCACAGATAGGGAAGCTTTTTTCTATGGAAGGTCATTGGTTTAAGGAAAAAGCCAAATGGGGGTAGAGCTGACAGTCGGTACAGCTTCTCTCTCTTATTCACTGTCTTCCTCTTTCTCTCTCTCCCTCTTTTGTGATGAGGGTTTTGTTCCTACATGCTGCAAGTCAGGGACAAAAGGAACAACCTCCACCATCCCCCTCCAGCGCAGAGCTCACAAGGGGCAACACAGACTTGTTGGCTTTCTTTGCTGGATGGAGGGGAGAATGCACAATTAAGGTCTTTCAGAAAGCAGCAGCCAATGCTCCTGGCATACTTGGTCTTTCCTGATGTGGATCAAGGCAGGATCCTACTCTGCCATCTGGGGTTCCCCACTCAAGTGGTAAAGGATCGTCTAAGATCTACCACAGAGTAAGAAAGGCTTAACCGTATAATTAAAACATGCCATTTATTACAATAATTAATGAATCATCTAATACTTTGGCTGTAATCCTAGGATGGCATCCCAGAGACCATTGGATCCAATGTCTTCCTGTAAACCCAATTCAAACTCCTATGTTACTTGCTTTTCTGTTTACGAACTAGCTCGCCTCTTTGTTTTGCTTTTGCCTTAAGAAATCTGCAATACATCTCTTTGGATAGTTTAATAAGGATTTTTTTAAAAAAAAATCAGGTTGTAATTACATGTTCTAGTGTCGTTACATGCATTTACACTAATTACACAGTTAGTTCTAATTACACTAATTACATAAATGCATGTTAATCAACTAAGGCTTACTCAAAGAACAAAATAAATTAACCCAACGCCTATGTACTCAGTGGCAAGGCTATAATACATACTTGTTTCTTTAGTACACAAAGAAAGAGACAGAAGCAGATCTCATGTTTATGTGGAAAGTGCCCACTGCATGAAAACCATATGGTTCTTCTAACAGAACTGTTCCTGTTAAGTCATCAGTTCTACTCTAATAAGCAGGAAGGCAGAGAAACCTATTTTGAAAATAAAACTGAGACATTAAAATAACTTCTTAATCTCTGATTGTATCTTCCAATCATACTTTGGAATGCTATTTCATGCCAGGCCAGAAAATAGGTACATTTTAAAATGACCATTAAATCAACACAGATTGGTGATCCATATAAGAAAATGATTTGTAAGGGGAAATACATCTCATACCTGATGTGAATGAATGAACTGAAAGGGTCTAGGAATCAAAAACATAAAGAAAAATATGAGGAAAATTGTTTCCTTATTTAAACTACAATGAAGGGACTGACTATCACAAAGCTGAATTGAAGTGAGCGCTGTTACGACAGTATGAGATGGGTAGGCTGACTGCGTTTCTTTAGAGCCATATAGTGGCATTACACCATTATTGCATAATTACCCGGCAAATCATCTAGTCTCATACACTGAATAACTTGTAGCTGTAACGTGAGCACTTGTTCCAAGATAACAGCCGCATAACTCACTACATCAATGGTTTTGTTTACAAAACAGGAAAAAAGCTTCAGATGTATGAATGTTTAATTATCAGATAAGTAACCATGTAATATAACATATCAAGCGACAGGACATTTTGAAATACAGAAGTGAATAGAGTTTGACATCAACTTAAGGGGAAATATTAGATAATATGCAAGATAATTACTGGAGATTGAATTGCTCTAAAATAAAAAGAGTGTTTTTTTTTTTTAAAGGTGGTCCTTTTATATATTCATTTAAATTTGATAACTATTCATCAAACGAATATTTTATTTGGGAATTTGAGTGGAGTGGCTAAGAAAGGACCCATGACCTGGCCATTCAAAACAGCAACAATGTTGGCAGCTGAGAAGAGGCATAAGTCTACAGAAATCCTATCAAGGAACTGCTGTGTAAAACTGGAAGAAATGTTGAAATTGCAAAATTAACCAAACGGTGCATGTTAGAAAGGCACACTACATTCTGAAGAATGGCTGCCGTAAGGAATACTGGACTATATAAATGAAGTATTTTGAACACCTGCCAGTGCAACAAGACTTCTCTTTCCTCTTCTCTCCCCTGCAGCCTCAACATGCCCTACAAAACTATTCCAGGAGGTCGAGGGACCCTCTAAAGCAGATTTGGGAAGGGGAAAATCCTGTTGTATCAACAGAAGTCTGCTCACAAAATTAAGTATTATTATTAATATTAAAAGCAGAGCTTGGAAAAGTTACTTTTTTTGAACTACAACTCCCATCAGCCCAATCCACTGGCCATGCTGGCTGGGGCTGATGGGAGTTGTAGTTCAAAAAAAGTAACTTTTCCAAGCTCTGAGAGTTTAAAATCCATGAGATTGGATGGCTAACCTGTGGCCCACTAGTCTGCTTACACAATAAGTATTATTCACTAACAGACAAAAAACCTTGCGGTTTAAGAACATACCTATAGCCAACAGATATTTCTATCAAACTTTAAAAAGCAGGGAAACTGGGCAGTTATAGTGAATGCACCAGGGGAGCAGGAGACCTGACCTCGTCTCTGAGATATTGTACTGCCCTACAAGTTTGTCAAAATGCAAACACAATTTGGGTTGGTCTTTCACAGTCCAATCCACTTCCTGTGTAGCTTGGAAGAATTTGATAGCATGTGCCAAGGACATTAGGTAAGAAGGGGACAAAGCCGATAGTACTCATTTTACTGATTAGCATTCTTTTCCAGGTAGACATAAAAGAATCAAATAGCGTCTGATAAACCAGAGACAGTGGGGAAACGAAATAGCATATTTTAAGTCAATAGAATAATATATTAACTCAATAAACTACAAAAATAATTATGCAGATAGAAAGCCAGCAGGGGTATGGGGGCTTTTCAGTGTTTCTAGCTGTTGGAAAAGGTTCAGAAGAGGGCAACCAGAATGATCAAGGGGATGGAGCGACTCCCTTACGAGGAAAGGTTGCAGCATTTGGGGCTTTTTAGTTTAGAGAAAAGGCGGGTCAGAGGAGACATGATAGAAGTGTATAAAATTATGCATGGCATTGAGAAAGTGGATAGAGAAAAGTTCTTCTCCCTCTCTCATAATACTAGAACTCGTGGACATTCAAAGAAGCTGAATGTTGGAAGATTCAGGACAGACAAAAGGAAGTACTTCTTTACTCAGCGCATAGTTAAACTATGGAATTTGCTCCCACAAGATGCAGTAATGGCCACCAGCTTGGACGGCTTTAAAAGAAGATTAGACAAATTCATGGAGGACAGGGCTATCAATGGCTACTAGCCATGATGGCTGTGCTCTGCCACCTTAGTCAGAGGCAGCATGCTTCTGAAAACCAGTTGCCAGAAGCCTCAGGAGGGGAGAGTGTTCTTGCACTCGGGTCCTGCTTGCGGGCTTCCCCCAGGCACCTGGTTGGGCACTGTGAGAACAGGATGCTGGACTAGATGGGCCACTGGCCTGATCTAGCAGGCTCTTCTTATGTTCTTATGTTCAAATTCAAATGCTTGAAAATATACTAGTGCTTTCTCCGTGGCAACTGCCCAAAGAAGCAGCCATATTAATACACAAACTATCCAGCAGGCTCTTCTTATGTTCTTATGTAACACATAAAACTATCTGCCTGTTGGACAGAAGTCATTGGTGTGCCCTCAGTGCAATGAGCTCCTGATTCTAGGGGAACAAGTTCATTTCCTTGAGGGCCAGGGTGGCTGACCTGGAGAAGCTGAGAGACACAGACAGAAGCAGAGAGGTTTGTGGATGAGGCCTTTGGGAACTCCCAGGATGATAGCTCTCCTGCTATCATGAGAATGATGGCCTTGAAGAAGAATGTCACTCTGAGGAAGAGGGAAACAATCCCTTAGAAGGGGCCCATTCCTTGGGGAACTAGCAGATATCCTGTCTGAGGATGCTTTTCTGGGGGTTGGAGGGTGTCAGCTCTTCACTGAGACAGCAGTGTCGGTGGGGGTGCAGGCAGGGCTGGAGATTCCTTGGTAATTGCCAGGCCGTAAGTCCTCAGCCGGCAGCTTGGCTATAAATCTGCCAGGCTAGCAAGGAGGAAGCAAGATAAGGGCAGAGGCTGTTCGAAGCTTACGTGCCAAGCCAGAAATCCAGAAGAGACATCAGTGAAGGTCCGGGTCTAGTTTGCCGAGAGATCAGTCTAAGTCAAGGTTCAGGGGATAGGAAGACACACAGTGCTCACGCCTGACGTTGTAGTCAGCAACAAGCTGAACCCAAGGTTTGACTTTTAAGGAGCAGGTTTGTCAGCAGGTGTGAGCCATCAGCGTTTTGGCCTTAAGTGGACAGGCCTGCCCCTCTTCTGCCTGACCTTCTGTTGTCTACGTTCTGCAGGTGAGGGGGGAGTATCCTGTTCACTGTCTGCGTCTGGCTGAAGGGCTTCAGCTGTGTCTGGGGTGCTCTGCAGCTGAGGGGGAGAAGGAGCTGGGTTCTCAGGAGTTTCCTCCGTTTCTCCTTCTGGGTCTGCTGCTTCTGGGTCTGCTGCTGTTACTCCCGAGTCATCCTCGTCTGATGAGTCCTCTGACGGGGCCATGACAGAGAGCTCCGTGTAGTGGGTTGATTTTGATCATTAGGAATATAGATAGTGGGGGTATAATGGGCATGCAAGCATGGTGATTTTGCCTGTGGTCTAGGTAAAGAGAAAAGTCTTCAACAGGCACCGAAAAGATAACAGAGATGGTGACTGTCTAATACAGGCATACTCCACTTAAAACCGCTTCACTTAACGTAGCCTTGCTATAACGTACATGCTCCTTCCATCCCCATACCCCGCTTAATGTTCGTGCGCTTCGCAATAACGTACACCTTATTGGCATGACGCCGCTGCAATTTAGTGGTGATTGCATGCAGTACAAGTGAAAATAATTGCTTCACTTTAAGTTTATTTTCACTTAAAGTATACTCTCCGGTCCCATTGCAAACGTTAAAGCGGGATATGCCTGTATTTAAGGGGACGGAATTCCACCGGGTAGGTGCCACCACACTAAAGGTCTGTTTCCTATGTTGTGCAGAATGGACCTCCTGATAAGATAGTATCTGCAGGAGGCCCTCACCTGCACAGCGCAGTAATTCTCTGGGTATATAAGGGACAAGACTGTCTTTCAGGTATCCTGGTCCCAAGCTGTATAGGGCTTTGTACACCAAAACTAGAACCTGGAACTTGGCCCAGTAGCAAATGGGCAGCCAGTGCAATTCTTTCAGCAGCGGGGTGACATGTTGGCGATACCCTGCCCCAGTGAGCAGTCTCGCCACTGCATTTTGCACCAGCTGCAACTTCCAGACCAACCTCAAGGGCAGACCCACATAGAGTGCATTCCAGTAATCCATCCTGGAGGTTACCAGTGCGTGGACAACAGTGGTCAGGCTATCCTGGTCCAGAAATGGCTGCAGCTGTCTTAAGCCAAAGCTGGTAAAAGGCACTCCTAGCCACTGAGGTCACCTGGGCCTCTAGCGACAAAGATGGATCCAGGGGCACCCCCAGCCTACGGACCTGCTCTTTCAGAGGGAGTACGACCCCATCCAAAGCAGGCAACTGACCAATTATCTGAACTCGGGAACCACCAAACCACAGCGCCTCCATCTTGCTAGGAGTCAAACTCAGTTTATTAGCCCTCATCCAGCCCACCATCGAGTCCAGGCAGAGGTCCAGGGCTTGCATGGCCTCTCCCAATTCAGATGTTATGGAGAAATAGAGCTGGGTATCGTCAGCATACTGCTGACACCTCGCCCCAAATCTCCTGATGACCGCTCCCAAGGGCTTCATCTAGATGTTAAACAGCATGGGGGACAAGATGGTACCCTGCGGCACCACATAGCGCAACTGCCAGGGTGATGAAAGACAGTCACCCAATGCTATTCTCTGAGAACTACCTTGGAGATAGGATTGGAACCACTGTAAAACAGTGCCTCCAATACCCACCTCACCAAGTCAGCCCAGAAGGATACCATGGTCAATGGTATCAAAAGCCGCTGAGAAATCAAGTAAGAATAACAGGGTTTCACTCCCCCTGTCCTTCTCCTGATAAAGGTCATCCATCAGGGTGGCCAAGGCTGATTCAGTCCCATAACAGGCCTGAACCCAGACTGGGATGGGTCAAGATAATCTGTTTCATCCAAGAGTAATTGCAATTGCTGCGCCACAACCCTTTCAATCACCTTCCCTAAGAAAGGGGGTATTTGTAACCGGTCGGTAGTTGTCACAAAGCAATGTGTCCAGGGTGGGCTTTTTCAGGAGTGGTCAGATCACCGACTCTTTCAAGGCAGCTGGAACCACTCCCCCCCCGCAATGATGCTTTGACCACACCCTGGATCCACTCGGTCAAACCCCCTTGGCAAGCTTTAATAAGGCAAGAAGGGCAAGGGTCAAGAGGACACGTTACTGGCCGCATCAACGGAAGCACCTTGTCTATGTCATCACGCCGCATCAACTGAAACTGTTCCCAAGACATTGCAGCAGACATTGCACTGGACACCTCATTGGGGACTACAGTAAGTGTGGCTGGGGCATCAAGACTGCTGTAGAGGCGAGCAACTTTACCCTGAAAGTGCCTTGCAAACAATTCACAGTGGGCCTCCGAAGGGTCTAAAACGCCATTTCCTGGAGTTGATGTCAACAGACTCCTGACAGTATGGAAAAACTCCACTGGACAGCTACTTGAGGATGCGATGGAGGCAGAGAAATGGGCCTTCTTCGCTGCCCTCACCGCCACACAGTAGGCACGGTTATGATGTTTTACTTGTGCTGATCAGCCTCACAGCACGTCTTTCGCCACTTGCGGTCTAGCCATCGCCTAGCCTGTTTCATTGCCCTTAGCTCACTGGTGTACCAAGGTGCAAACCGGGCTTCACAATGCCGGAGAGGGTGCTTGGGGGGCAACCGTGTCAAGAGCCTGACGCACCTCACTGTTCTGCTTAGTGCTTGGGAGGAGTCAGTGGTTGTGGTGCACATTGGTACCAATGTTATAGGGAAATGCATTTGTAAGATCCTGGAAGCAAAATTTAGGTGGCTAGGTAGGATGCTGAAAATTAGGACCTTCAAAGTAGTTTTCTCTAAAATGCAAATGGTTCCACATGCAGGGCCAGATAGACAGGCGTACCTTTGTAGTCTCAATGCGTGTATGAGACAGTAGTGTCAGGAGGAGGGGTATGGATTTGTTAGGCACCGGGGAACATTTTGGGACAAGCTGGGCTGTACAAAAGGGAGGAGTTCCACTTGAACAGGGATGGAACCAGACTGCTGGCACGTAAAATCAAAAAAGTGGCAGAACAGCTTTTAAACCGATGGAGAGGGGAAAGCTGACAGGAGCTGAGAAGGGTCTTGTTTGGAACAAATCTGCCCCCTGTGGGGGGTGGGGGGAAGAATAATGAAAACATAAATAGGATGGCCCAGAACTAGGCACTGTGAGTGCAGGGTCACAGGATGGCAATCCAGAGAGGAAAAACTGCCACAGGCCAAACCCAAAATGCCAAAGACACTTGAAGAGAGACACAGTGCACACGTGATTATACGCTAATGCCAGGATGGGAGAACTAGAGTGCTTGGTCTTAGAGGACAGCATTGATATGGTGGTCATAATTGAAACCAGGTGGAATGGGGAAAACCACTGCGACACAGTTATCCTTGGATATAAACTATATTGGAAAGATCCCGGAGAAATGGCTAAGCATTGGAGGTGGTGTTGCTCTATGTGTGAAAGGGGACACTGAATACAGCAAGCCAGAAAGCCCAAAAGACTCAGACTCCTTCACAGAACCATTGTGGGCGGCGATACCAGGCCCTAAGAGTAATTTAATACCGGGGACATTCTACCGACCCCTTGATCAAAACACTCAGGGATATCTTGAGATAAAAAATGAAATTGAGGAAACATCCAAACTAGGAAGCATTGTAGTAATTGGGTGACTTCAAGTACCCTGACACAGAGTGGCTGTTCCAGTCACAACAAAGAAGTAAAATTTCTAGACATCCTAAATGACTGTGCTCTAGAACAGCTGGTCATGGAACTGACCAGAGGGATGGAAACTCCGGACATAATCTTAAGTGGTACCTATTGCCTAGTGTGAGATGTAAGTGTTATCAAATAGGTTGGGAGCAGCAACTGTAGTGCTATTAAATTAAACATACATGCAAATAGACAAGTGCCAAGAAAATTCAAAAATGTCACATTTGACTTCAAAGGAGAAAACTTCAGAAAAATGCGTGGATTGGTAAAAAGAAAGTTGAAAGGCAGAGTCAAGAGGTCAAATCACTCCAAAATTCTTGGGAGTTCTTTAAAAATAAAATATTAGAAGCTCAACTGGACTGTATACTGCAGATCAGGAAAGGTACCTCCAGCGCCGCCCCCCCCCAGGATACACACCTTAACATGGTGAGGGAGTTTTAGAGTGTTGAAGAAGCTAAGAGCAATGCCGTCAGGACTCTAGACGGCGTGGGACCGCAATATCTTGTGGAACGCCTCTCCCGCTATGAACCTACCCGGTCACTTCGCTCAGCATCTAAGGCCCTCCTCCGGGTACCAACCCATTGAGAAGCCCGGAGGACAGTTACTCGATCTAGGGCCTTTTCTGTAGTGGCCCCCGAACTGTGGAACAGCCTCCCCGAAGAAGTACGCCTGGCGCCTACGCTTCTATCTTTTCAGCGCCAGATTAAGACCTGGCTATGCTCCCAGGCATTTTAAGCGTTTATGTTATAATTTTATATTTTTCTTTTTTCTTTTTTCTTTTTTCTTTTGTTGCTGCTTGTGTTTATTGTTTGTTGTCTGATTTTATTGTTGACATTTTGTATTTTAACTTTTTTGTACACCGCCCAGAGAGCCACTCGCTATGGGCGGTCTATAAATGAAACAAATAAATAAATATAAATAGACCAAGAGGATAGACTCCTAGCAGAGGCACCGAGGGGGGAAGAGGCAAAACTGAGACACTTAGTCTGAGACAGACTATGATGCATCCAAACTCAGAGGAAGGCAATGGTAAACCACCTCTGAATACCTCTTACCACGAAAACCCTAAGAACAGAGTATCCAAAATGCAACACGAGATAGTGCTGGAAGATGAGACTCCCAGGTCAGAAGGCACTCAGTGAGCTACTGGGGAAGAATAAAGAACAAGTACGAGTAGTGCTGTGACTAATGACGCAGCTGGATCAAAGCCGAAAGGAAGCCCAGAGGCTGATGCACACAGATGCGAAAGGAGAGTCCAGAGTTGTACAACACACACAATAGGAACATGGAATATGAGAAGCATGAACCAGGGAAAGTTAGAAATTGTCAAGCAAAAAATGGAATGTATCAACATTACAATACTTGGCGTGAGTGAATTAAAATGGACGGGAATGGGACATTTTCAATCAGGCAACTACAAAATATTTTATACAGGAAATGAGAAATTAAGAAGAAACTGGGTTGCTTTAATAGTGAGAAGTCATGTAGCAAAAGCAATTAAGAGCTATAACGCAAGGTTTGAGTGAGTGATATCAATGAGATTTAATGGGAAACCTATTAACATAACCATCATCCAAGTCTACGCTCCAACAGCAAATGCAGATGAAAAGGGAGAGATTTTACGCAGAGGAACAAGAAGAAATTGAACACACACCAAAACAAGATGTGCTGATAATCATAGGGGACTGGAATGCAAAAGTAGGGAATAGAGAATAACTAAGAATTGTGGGAAAATGGGGCTTAGGAGATAGAAATGAAAAGATGACTATACACATGGACATCACCAAATGGTCAACACAGGAATCAAATTGATTATATAATTGGTAGCAGAAGATGGAGAAGTTCCATACTTTCTGCAAGAACAAGACCAGGAGCAGACTGTGGTACAGATCATAAACTGGTAATAGCGAAAATCGGGTAAAGCTAAAGAAGAATAATGCAATCATAATGCCAAAATACAATTTAAATAACATCCCAGAAGAATATAAAGATCTAATAAGGAACAGATTTGAGGCTTTAAACTTAGTTGACAGAGAACCAGAAGAACTATGGACTGAAGTCAGAGACATTATCAGTGAAGAATGCAAAAAGACAATACCTCTAGTTAAAAAGAAAGACCTCAATGGATGACTGAAGAAACTCTTAAAATGGTTAAAGAGAGAAGGAAAGCAAAAGCAAATAAAAACATGGTTAGAATCCTAAATGTAACAATACAACTACTATAGAAGGACAAAAAGAACTATTACAATGGTTATTGTATAGAAACAGGACAACAAAAAGGGTAGAACAAGAGTCCTATTCCAAAAGATTAGAGAAATGAAGGGAAATTTAAACCACGAGTAGGGATGTTGAATAATCAACAGAGGAACACACTGACTGACCGAGCTGAAATAAAAGGAAAATGGAAGCAATATACTGAAGAACTCTATAAAAGAGAGGCAAGGATGACAGATTCATTCATGGAGGAAACGTATGATGAAGAACTAGAAATTTTAGAATGTGAGGTGAAAGTTGCTCTTAAAATGTTTGGAAGAAACAAATCACCAGGAACAGATGGTGTTTCAATAGAGTTGCTACAAGCTACTGAGACTGAATCTGTCCAAATTTTGACAAACATTTGTCAACAAATATGAAAAACTAAACAATGGCCCACAGACTGGAAGCGTTCAATATATACCCCAATTCCAAAGAAAGGGGATCCCAGGAAATACAGTAATTATCCAACTATTGCCTTAATATCCCATGCAAGTAAAGTAATGCTCAAGATTCTACAACAAAGGCTCTTACCATATATGGAGCAAGAAATGCCAGATGTCCAAGCTGGATTTAAAAAGGAAATTGGCACCAGAGATCATATTGCAAGCATACGTTGAATAATGGAAAGGACCAAGGCATTTCAGAAGAAAATCACCCTGTGTTTTATAGATTACAGCAAAGCCTTTGACTGTGTAGATCATGAAAAACTATGGAATGCTTTAAAAGAAATGGGGGTGCCACAGCATCTGATTGTCCTGATACACAACCTATTCTATGGACAAGAGGCTACTTTAAGAACAGAATATGGAGAAACCGATTGGTTCCCAATTGGAAAGGGTGTGAGACAAGGGTGTATTTTATCACCCTATTTATTAAATCTATATGCAGAACATATTATACGGAAAGCGGGATTGGACCAAGATGAAGGAGGGGTGAAAATTGGAGGGAGAAATAGCAATAATTTAAGTTATGCAGACGATACCATACTACTAGCAGAAACTAGTAATGATCTGAAACAAATGCTGATGAAAGTTAAAGAGGAAAGTACAAAAGCAGGACTACAGCTGAATGTCAAGAAGACTAAAGTAATGACAACAGAAGATTTACGTAGCTTTAAAGTTGACAATGAGGATATTGAACTTGCCAAGGATTATCAATACCTTAGCACTGTCATTAACCACAATGGAGACAATAGTCAAGAAATCAGAAGAAGGCTAGGACTGGGGAGGGCAGCTATGAGAGAACTAGAAAAGGTCCTCAAATGCAAAGATGTATCACTGAACACTAAAGTCAGGATCATTAAGACTATGGTGTTCACGATCTCTATGTATGGATGTGAAAGTTGGATGGTGACAAAAGTGTTGGAGGAGAGCTTTGTGGATACCATGGACTGCAAAAAAGACAGATGATTGGGTGTTAGAACAAATTAATCCAGAACTATCACTAGAAGCTAAAATGATGAAACTGAGGTTATCATACTTTGGACACATAATGAGAAGACATGATTCACTAGAAAAGACAGTAATGCTGGGAAAAACAGAAGGGAGTAGAAAAAGAGGAAGGCCAAACAAGAGATGGATTGATTCCATAAAGGAAGCCACAGACCTGAACTTACAAGATCTGAAGAGGGTGGTTCACGACAGATGCTATTGGAGGTCGCTGATTCACAAGATTGCCATAAATTGTAATCGAACCAAAGGCACATAACAACAACACCAACCTTCAGGGCCAAGAGGATGCCAGCATGATTAACAAGTTGAGTCAAAGAAGCTATTAGAGGCTTCTTCAAAAAAAATGGAAGTCTTATCCAAATGAGGAAAATAGATAGGAACACAAACTCTGGCAAAAGAAATGCAAAACAACAATAAAGGATGCTAAAAATGAATTTGAGGAGCATATTTCTAAAAACAGAAAAACCACCAACAGCAAAAATTCTTTAAATACATTCAAAAGCAGGAGATCATCTAGGGAGGCAATTGGTTCCTTGGATGACAAGTGAGTCAAAAGAGATTGCAGAGAAGCTAAATGAATTATTTGCATCTGCCTTCACAGTGGAGGGTACAGAGCAGATCCATGTGCCTGAACTAACCTTTGCAGGGAAGGAGTCTTAGGAGCTGAGACAGATAGTGGTGACAAGAGATGAAATCCTAGGCTTAATAAGACAAAATAAAAACTGACAAATTGCCAGGTCTGGAATGCATCCACCCAAGGGTACTCAAAGCACTCAAATGTAAGATAGCTGATCTTCTAACAAAATATGTAACCTGCCCCTCAGATCTGCCTCCATACCTGAGGACTGGAAAGTGGCCAATGTAACACCAATCTTTAAAAAGAGATTCAAGGGGGATCCCAGAAATTACAGGCCAATTAGCTTAATGTCTGTCCTGGGAAAACTGGTAGGAAGTATTATTAAAGATAAAGTTACCAAGTATAGAAGAACAAGCCTTGCAGAGGCAGCATGGTTTCTGCAAGGATAAGTCTTGTCTCACCAACCTATTGGAGTTTTTTGGGAGTGTCAACAAGCATATAGTTGACACAGCAAACTGGGACTTTCAAAGAGATTCCAACAAGGTACCTCACCAAAGACCCCTGAGTAAGCTTAGTAGTTATGAAATAAGAGGATAGGTCTTCTTGGGAAACTGATTAAGCAGCAGGAAGCAGAGGGTGGGAATAAACGGACAATTCTCCCAATGGAAATATATAGAAAGTGGAGTCCCAAAGAATCGTTATTGGGACCTGTGCTTTTGAACTTGTTCATAAACAGTCTAGAATTAGGGGCGAGTAGGGAGGTGGCCAAGAGCCAGTGTGGTGTAGTGGTTAAGGTGTTGGACTATGACCTGGGAGACCAGGGTTCGAATCCCCACATAGCCACGAAGCTCACTGGGTGACCTTGGGCCAGTCACTGCCTCTCAGCCTCATGAAAACCCTATTCATAGGGTCGCCATTAGTCGGAATCGACTTGAAGGCAGTACACACACACACACAGGGAGGTGGCCAAGTTTGTTGATGATACTACATTGTTCAGGGTTGTTAAAACAAAAAGAGATCATGAAGCACTCCAAAAAGGACTTCTCCAACTGAGTGAATGGTCGGTAAAATGGCAAATGCAACTTAATGTGAGCAAGTGTAAAGTGATGCATGCCAGGCCAAAATTTCTTAATTTCACATATATGCTTATGGAGTCTGAACTGGCGGCAACTGACCAGGGACGAGACCTTGGGGTTGTAGTGGAGAGCTTGATGACGATGTCGACCCAGTGTGTGGCAACTGTAAAAAAGGTAAATTCCATGCTAGGGATCAATAGGAAAGGAATTGAAAATGAAATTGCTTATATTATAATGCTGTTACAAATCTATGGTGCAACCCCATTTGGAATACTGTGTACAGTTCTGGTCGCCTCTCCTCAAAAAGGATATTGTAGACTTGGAAAAAGGGCAACCGAGATTATCAAGGGGATGGAGTGACTTCCCTAGGAGGAAAGGTTGCAGCATTTGAGACTTTTTAGTTTAGAGAAAAGGTGAGTAAGAGAAGTTTATAAAATTATGCATGGCATGGAGAGTGTGGCTAGAGGGACGTTTTTCTCCCTTTCTCATAACACTAGAATGTATGGACATCCAGTGAAGCTGAATGCTGGAAGATTCAGGATAGACAAAAGAAAGTACTTCTTCACACAGCACATAATTAAGCTATGGAACTTGTTCCCAGAGAAGGTAGTCATGGCCACCAAACTTGGACAGCTTTAAAAGAGGGTTAGACAAATTCATGGAGGATAGCAGTATCAAAGGTTACTAGCCATGATGGCTATGCTCTGCCTCCACAATTGGAGGCAGTATGCTTCTGAATACCACTTGCTGGAAAGCGTGAGGGGTGGAGCGCTCTTGTGCTGCTTGCTGGAGCTTCCCATGGGCATCTGACTAGCCACTGTGAGAACAGGATACTGGAATACATGGGCCACTGGCCTGATCCAGCAGGCTGTTCTTATGTTCTGAATAATGAATAGAATATGTCCAAGCTGAGCTATAAAGGTATAAATAAAACTAATGTAAAGTAACTAGCAAGTTCCTTCCACTCCCAGCAAATAAACGAGTGTAAACACTCAAGCGGCAACTTCACCTTTGCACTAAGGATGCCCTTTGAGAGTGTCTCCATATATATCTAATACTGCATTTATAAAGAAAATAAAATTTTGTTAACCTCTGGACTTTCCTCCTTTTTCTTTTTGGTAGCAGGGGGTCCCTGAGCTGACTCTTCAGGAGGTTTCTTTATCTCCACTTTACTCTCTGTCTGGGTTTGAACTTGAGGCTGAATTATGATGACCTGCAAAAGAAATGGGTGAATGAAAAGAAGATTGTCATACTCTGAAAGGTATTTTTTTTTCCAAACAGAGGAACTTGATTTTTTTTTTTAAAAAAGGGCTGCTTTGTCAACTACTTTCTTGCAGAGACAATATAATCATACAGCTGACACACTAAGAACTGGATGCCTTCTTGTCAGAATCTTTATAAATATTATAAATAGAAGAGGCATTATTCTCAGAGATTGTTCACTTATTACACCGAATTGTAACTTCAGTTAAATCATTTGGCATGTCTTAGAATTGATCCACATGTCATCCCTGAAACATGGATATTGCCAAAAAAATGGGATCTCCAGCTTGATTTTTAATTTTCCAAAATGAAATGGTCAAATTATTTTTAAAATATAGTTGCTCAATTTATCTCTGCCCCCTATTTTTCTCATATATTTATCTAGTCTATGGACCATGTCTTGTTAGAATGGTCCACAATAATATAATTTCAGGCTTATCCTTTGCCTGATTACTTAGAAATAGGTTTCACTGAGTTCAGTAGAGCTAATTCACAGGTAAGAGCACATGGGACTGCAAATTTTATTTCAATGTTTCAAGCAGACAATTTCTTACCAAGGATTAATAGCACTTTCTATAACAAGTATGAAAAAAACTGCTAGGAGAGGTCATCTAGAGTTAAGTGTTATAAACATGTAGATGACACTCCACCCTATTTTTCCTTTTCATCAGACCTGCCTGGAGTCAGTAATGGACTAGATGACAGTGAAAAAAAATACAAAAAACTCAGTCCAGCAAAATGGAGCAGCTTACAATGGAACTCTGAGGAGCCCTGGAAATGCTGGATATGTTGCTTCTACATGAAGTCATATTCCCCATGAAAAACAAGGGGAAAGTTCCAATGTAGCATGAGTGGGTGTCTGTTCACACAAGAGAGCTCTCCTACCCTGGCCAGCACCCTGTATGTGCCTTGGAAAGCTGCTCAGGGGGATTGAGGGATGGGGGAGGACAGAAACTGGAAGTTCCATTGCATGACCATATTTCCATTGTACAGGTGGGTTGACATCATTGCATGCCACCCAAGGTTCACAGCTTAGGAGTGCCTCTTTTTTCATACTTATTTCTGGATGTCAGGTAGTAGCTATGACCAGGAGTATGTTTGACCAGCTTTGGCCAGTATTCCAGCTGCATCCCCTCCTTGACGAGAAGAACCCTGCTGCTCTGTTAACTTCTTGACTCAACTACTGTAATGCATACTTCATGGGCTTGCCCTCAGAAACAATTCAGAAAATTCAATTAATATAGACTATGGTGAGAGTTCTGCTGGCTTCCACTTTGTTTTTAGGTCAAATTCTAGTTGCTTGTTAAATGCCCTCATATATACATGAGTGAACACCTTTCCCCATATGATCCTGTCAGAAAATTAAATCGATGAGGCCTAATTATGGGTCCCACCGCTGAGTAATGCAAGACTGTCACTCATTGGGAACCAACCATTATTCCTGGTCAGGGGCAAACCCAGAACGTCTTTAAAGAGAAGTAAATCCATTTTTATTCTGCCAGGGCTTTAAATCTTTTGTGCTGTTGATTTCTAAATGCAGTCTAAGGTTTTTATTGTTTCATTAATTTATTGTTTTAAACTGGTACTTGACACTGCTTTAATACCCAGCAAAAAAATCACACTGACCATCTTTGGGGTATATTTGTAGCCCAAGATTTCCAATAGAAGGGTGAGGTATCTTAGTCGCCCAGAGACCATTTTTGTCTGTTTTTTAGCACTTTGAGCTAAAAAAACACTTATTCAGAAGAGGTAGCATTTTTCTGAGCTGGCCCCCTTCCCCATGCATATTGAATAAACAACACAATTTGTCCCCAGGGCTTTTTCCTGGGGTATATTTGGACCCCAGTGGTTTTTTGTTTCCAGAATGAAAACAGTAAGTGGTAACAGGCTGAACTTTGGGATACTGTAAAGGTGACAGTGTGACATTGTCCTAGAAGAACAACCCAGTAGGTCTACTCATGTATAAATTACACTAGAAAAGTGCGCCAGGAGCAGAAATTTGTCCCGGGGCCTTTTCCTGGGCTACATTTGGACCCCAGTGGTTTTTTGTTTCCAGAAGGAAAACGGTAAGTGGTAAACTGGGTGAAATTCAGAGACATTGCACAGGGTAAAATTTGTGACAATGTCCTAGAAGGACAACCCTGTTGGTCTACTTATGTGTAAATTATACAATGAAAAGCGCACCCAGGGTCCAAATTATGAACTATGAAGTTGAAAATCTGCAGTGAAGAAATTAATTAACGGTTTGGTTTTAAAAGTTTGACTTTCTAGATTAACAGCCTAATGGAAATTTGTGTAAGGAGATGCTGCTACTATATCTAATTTAATCAACAAGAAATCTATATTGTGACCGATTGGATGAACTGGTGTGATGGTATGAATATTCTGTTGCTCAGAGAACTAAATACTTTGCAATCTAGTGAGGAAAAGGAAAGCAGTCAGACTGAGTGAAATTAAAACCTTACAAAGAGACAGGTAAGGACTGAAACCTGAGACCAGGATTTAAGAATGCTGGGTAATAGGGAGTCTATAGGCAACATGGCTGAAGGAAGAGTGAAGAGCAGGGAATCGAATGAGAAAGAGAACTATAAAAGAAGTGAAAAATAAGGCTTGAGAAAAGTGCATTTGAGATGGAGAACTGACACAAAAAAGGAACTAATCAGACAGTGAGCTCTGAAGAAACTTTGTAGTAGTTAAGGTCATAACGGGACATATGCAACATAAAGTGAGAAGTACTAGGGATGATGGAGAAGATCCCAATGGCTAGGATTAGAGTCTACATTGTGACAGGAGAATACTGTCAGATGTGCCATAACATCTCTCAGCATTAGGAACTGGCAAGCCTAATGGGGCAACAATACTCAAAAGGCAGTAGAGAGTCCGATACATTTGAACTAATTAGCCAAGTCTATAGCTGTAGGCTTCTAGCTTGTCTCTAGTATTTTTATAATCTACCCCAAATATTCCCATGACAATGGAAGATTCCCACATAACATTTCTTCTAAATAGCTATTATTTTCAGTGTGTTTCCTGAAGACTTCTCATGGCTTTCTGAATTTTCACTAGAGGGAACAAAATCCATACAGTTCACGAATGCTCTTCATACAGTTACTAAACTTCCAATAACAACTGCAGTTCAATAATAAAACTTACCTTGTTGTCAGCACTGATGAGGAGTGGCTGCACTTTAATGCCGTCATTAACCACTGAGACAGCAGCACTGGTATTGATAGGAGTTGCATTGTTAGGGGATGTAGAGATGATGGCATAGGCAACACCACCACTGCTCAGGGGTGATGAGACAGTTGTAGACTCTGTGACACTTTGTGTTTGGCTGTTGGGTGTCTGTACATGGCTGACGGTATTATTGGCAGTAGGAAGGGCAGGCGTAGGGTTTTTGATGCTGACTACAGTTGCCTTTTGGAACGTCGAAGGTTGTTTGGAAGGTTGGTCTCTGCATGGAGAAACAGGGAGGCTATCTGGAATCAGGGTCTTTGGCCTAACCTGTAGGAAAGAAAAGAAGATGATATTCAACACCAATCTAAACAATAGCAAAGAAAGACCAGAAAGACCTGGATTTCAGGAAAGCTGATTTTAAGAAACAATGGTAAGTAAGGTTTCATGGCAAACAGCTCTAATAAAAAAGAGTATAAGATGGGTGGAAGTTTGTAAAAAAGCAAATTTTAAAGGCACAATTACAAACAATTCTAAGAAGAAAAAAGGGGGAAGACAGCAGAAGAAACAATATGGCTTCACAAAAAGCTGGAAGATGACCTGAAAACAAAAAAAGGACACATATAGGAAGTGGAAGGAAGGGCAGGCCACAAAGGAAGAATACCGACAGGCAGCACAGAATTGCAGGGATGGTGTCAGGAAGGCTGAAGCAGAGAATGAGCTGAGGTTAGTGTGGGTTGCTAAAAGGAACAAAAAAGCTTTCTTCAGGTACATCCATAGTAAAAGAATGAGAGAAAAAATAGTGGTACAGCTACTCAATGAGGATGGCAAAATGATAACAGATGACAAAGAGAATGCAGAAGTGCTCAATTTCTACTTTGGCTCAGTCTTCTCTCAAAAGAGGGTCTATGACCCTTCTGGCAAACATGAAGTACAAGTCGAAGGGGCAGGATTGCAGCTTGAGACTGACAGACAAATGATCAAGGAATACCTAATTACTCTGAATGAGTTCAAGTCTCTAAGGCCTGATGAACTGCATCATAGAGTATTGAAGGGTCTGGCTGAAGAACTCTCGGAACCTCTGTCTATTATCTTTGCAAAAGGTAGGATGGATGTGTTAGATGACTGGAGGAGGGCTAATGTTGTCCCTATCTGCAAAAAGTAGGAACCTGGGAACTACAGACCAGTCAGCCTGATATCAATCCCTGGGAAAATTCTGGAGCAGGTTATAAAGCAGTCAATCTGTAAGCACCTTAAAAACAACATAGTGATTACTAGAAGCCTACATGGATTTGTCAAGAACAAATCCTGCCAGTCTAATCTTATCTCATTTTAATCAGGTAACTTCCTTGGTAGACTGTGGGAATGCTGTGGACATAATATATCTCAACTTCAGCAAAGCTTCTGACAGTGCCCATGATATTCTGATTAGCAAGCTGGCTAAATGTGGACTGGATAGCAGAACTATCAGATGGATCTACAGAATCGTACTCAAAGAGTGCTTATCAATAGTTCCTTCTCAAACTGGGGGGAGGTAATGAGTGGGGTACTGCAGGGCTCAGTCCTGGGCCCAGTGCTCTTCAACATTTTTATTAATCACTTGGATGAGGAAGTACAGGGAATGCTTATCAAATTTGCAGATGTTGCAAAATTGGGAGGGATAGCTAATATCCTGGAGGACAGAAACAAAATTCAAAATGATACTGATAGGCTGGAGCTCTGGGCTGAAAAAAACAGAATGAAATTTAACAGGGATAACTGCAACGTTCTACACCTAGGAAAAAGAAACAAAATCCACAGTTCTAAGATGGGGGATACTTGAGATAAGGATCTTGGAACTGTTGTTGATCACAAACTGAATATGAGCCAACAATGCGATGCAGCTGCAAAAAAGGCTAATGCTATTTTAGGCTGTATTAAGAGGAATATAGTTTCCAAATCATGTGAAGTACTAATTCCCCTCTACTCAGCTCTGGTTAGGCCTCATCTTGAGTACTGCATCCAGTTCTGCACACCGCACTTCAAGAAGGATGCAGACAAACTGGAACTGATTCAGGAGGGCAACAAGGATGATCAGGGGACTGGAAACAAAGCCCTATGAGGAGAGACTGAAAGAACTGGGCATGTTTAGCCTTGTTCAAAGAAGCCTGAGGGGAGATATAATAGCACCCTTCCAGTACTTGAAAGGTTGTCACACAGAGGATGGCCACAATCTCTTCTCGATCATCTCAGAAGGCAGGACACAGAATAATGGGCTCAAATTACAGGAAGCCAGATTTCAGCTGAACATCAGGAAAAACTTCAGAAAATGTTAGAGCAGTGTGCCAGTGGAACCAATTACCTAGGGTGGTGGTGGATTCTCCAACACTGGAGGCATTCAAGAGGCAGCTGGACAACCATCTGTTGGGTATGCTTTAACTTGGATTCCTGCATTGAGCAGGGGGTTGGACTCAATGGCCTTATAGGCCCCTTCCAACTCTACTATTCTATGATTCTAATTATTCTATAGCCCATCTTTCTACAGAAGTACACAAGTGGCTTACACAGAATGTACACATTGAGTAAGACAAATATACGATCTAAAAACAAGATAAAATGCAATCTAAAATGAAGTTTTAAAGTTTAAAATAAATATGATATATTTAACCACACAAATTAACGTAAAAGCTTCCATACTTATTTGATTGTTGTCTGTTCTTTCTTGTCAATATGTTAATTTTTTCTGTATTTATTACTGAAAACAACAAGCCTATATTTTTTTAAAAAGCTTTTTTTGTATAAGAAAGAATATAAATTAATAAATAAATGAATTTACAGATAATCTTCTGCAATGCTGCTGATTCCCTGATCTAACAGTAGTCCCATATACCTTTTTTGGAGAAAATAAAACAACTGTGATCATGGATTTCCTCCTCTGTCAACATTTAGTCTGGCTTTTAGAGACAAGATACAGGCAATATTCTACCCAATCGCTAACTAAAGCAGTAAATCTGCTTCTACATTTAACAAGTGAAAAACTGGCCAACAAGCAATTTGGATGTTAAAAGGATATTGAAGTTATTCAATTAACGAAATAGCTGCAAACCTATTCAACTACCTACATCAAGATTTTTGCTCACTTAAGGGACAGTGAGGCTGTTCCTTGACTGTATCATTTCAGAACCAAGTCTGAGGGTAGAGAGACACACTCAATATTCTGCTGATTCTAGTGTGTCTCCACCTCTCTCTTCTGAAAACGGGGGCACACTATATCAGTCAAACCCCACCCCTTTTTACTGTAAAACTTGGTGGGATCAGCTTGACTGCATTTTTTTTTAAAAAAAAATCCGTTTCAAAGAGATTCTGCAGCTGATTGGCAGATCAGCCCATTCCCTCTCCAGGTGTGGCTAATGGAAATGCTTTGCTGTAGGCGACTAGTGTGTTCACAGCCTGAGTGTAACCACACTGGGGAGGAGGATCTTCCTTGTCCATAGAAAACCAGCAGATCTTAGAGAGGACTACATTCATCTTCCTGACACCAAGTTCTGTAAATACATGGAGAGGTATTTTCCACATGGAGAAGCATCAGATCTCACTCTGCAATTTAAAGTTAAATGGTCCAAGACGAGCTTTATAACTTGATCCTAGTGAACGTATAAACTGACCCTAAGATTCCTTCACTCCAGTACTCACATCCCTTAAAACCAGAAGTCCGGAGCCTTAAAGGATGAATAAGCAAAGATATTTCCTTTATGCATGTTATGTGCTAATAACAAAACGTATAGTGCTTTGCTTGAAAGTTCAGCAAATGGGTGCTAGATTTCACATTTTATTTGTTACAAGCTACCTTTGAGACTGCTGGAGTTATGAGTCTTTAATACAAAATGGCTTTCCAGAATAGAAGAAAAAGATGACTTTGCCAAAATTGGAGAAAGTGTCAAGCAGCGGCTGCACTGTAGAAATGAGACATTAAAATAAGGTCTCCAAAGATTGTATTCTGATGAGATGATGCCTTCCACTGGTGTAATTAATGCCATCCCGTCAACATGGTTGTAAATTAACAATGTGTTAAGCACTGCCTCAAGATTAAGCTTAAATAATTTAATGGGTTACATCGTTAGCTCAACTTCTATCCTTCCATTCAAGCTGCCATATTGCACTTGTCAGTTCCTGCACTCCCATTCTTTGGGAATAAAGCTCTCAGGCCTGTCATTTCCAAATAATCTGGTATTGAAAGCAGCTGTCTGTGTCATCACCCCATAGGCTTTGCATTTCAGTAAGCAAAAGCAGCTTTAAAGTGCTGAAAAGCATGAAGAAAATAAGCAAAAACAAAGATGTGTTGCAGCCCAGCATACATACATCCCATATGCAGCTTAATGATATTTTTCAGTGGCCCAGTGCAATAGTAGCCAGGGGGTACTAGTAGCCAACCCCCCAAACAGTTTCAGCATGGTGAAATGCTAAAAATAAAGACGGTGAAATCCACGGGCTATCATGTTTACATTTACTTTTAGTTACTTTTAGTGAAGTGGCCAAGTTTGCTGAGGACACTAAATTGTTCAGGGTTGTTAAAACAAAAAGGGATTGCGAAGAGCTCCAAAAAGACCTCTCCAAACTGAGTGAATGGGTGGAAAAATGGCAAATGCAATTCAATATAAACAAGTGTAAAATTATGCATATTGGAGCAAAAAATCTTAATTTCACATATACGCTCATGGGGTCTGAACTGGCGGTGACCGACCAGGAGAGAGACCTCGGGGTTGTAGTGGACAGCACGATGAAAATGTCGACCCAGTGTGCGGCAGCTGTGAAAAAGGCAAATTCCATGCTAGCAATAATTAGGAAAGGTATTGAAAATAAAACAGCCGATATCATAATGCCATTGTATAAATCTATGGTGCGGCCGCATTTGGAATACTGTGTACAGTTCTGGTCGCCTCATCTCAAAAAGGATATTATAGAGTTGGAAAAGGTTCAGAAGAGGGCAACCAGAGTGATCAAGGGGATGGAGCGACTCCCTTACGAGGAAAGGTTGCAGCATTTGGGGCTTTTTAGTTTAGAGAAAAGGCGGGTCAGAGGAGACATGATAGAAGTGTATAAAATTATGCATGGCATTGAGAAAGTGGATAGAGAAAAGTTCTTCTCCCTCTCTCATAATACTAGAACTCGTGGACATTCAAAGAAGCTGAATGTTGGAAGATTCAGGACAGACAAAAGGAAGTACTTCTTTACTCAGCGCATAGTTAAACTATGGAATTTGCTCCCACAAGATGCAGTAATGGCCACCAGCTTGGATGGCTTTAAAAGAAGATTAGACAAATTCATGGAGGACAGGGCTATCAATGGCTACTAGCCATGATGGCTGTGCTCTGCCACCCTAGTCAGAGGCAGCATGCTTCTGAAAACCAGTTGCCAGAAGCCTCAGGAGGGGAGAGTGTTCTTGCACTCGGGTCCTGCTTGCGGGCTTCCCCCAGGCACCTGGTTGGCCACTGTGAGAACAGGATGCTGGACTAGATGGGCCACTGGCCTGATCCAGCAGGCTCTTCTTATGTTCCTATGTTCTTATCCTTACCATCAAAGCTTTCTCCATAGGTTTGCCTAATTACGTTGCTGCCCTTATCTCCCTATATGTCACTGCCCTCAACTTTGACTCCTGCAATTCTGCTGTTCTAAATTGCCTGAAAGTATCCTCCCTTAAATGACTTATTCTGCCTTGTTGCCTCTTTTATGACTAAAACTCCCTCACAGGAACATAAGAAGAGCCTGCTGGATAAGGACAATGGCCCATCTAGTCCAGCATCCTGTTCTCACAGTGCCCAACCATATGCCTGAAACTCTGCATCAGAGACGGCTATCCTGTGGCCCTCCAGAGGTTGCTGGGCTACAGCTCCCATTATCCCTGACCACTAGCCATGCTGGCTGAGGCTGATGCAAGTTGGAGCCCAACAGCATATGGAGGGTTACATGGACAGTTACCCTTGCTTTACACAGTGCACCACCTCTCTCCTTCTTCACATCTCTTCTTAGCATTTACCTTTTCTCTGAAGCCCTTAATCCTTACTTTCAATTGTAATCAGTAAGGATGAATGCATTTGCCCCTTGTTTCTTTCTCCCTTCCCTCCCTTGGTTGTCTTCCCCACTGCAGACATTTAGATTTTAAGCTCCCTGGAGACAAGGGTATTTTTTCTGCTTGTGAAACTCTCTAAAGAGCCATGTATATTGATGGTGCTACATAAATAATAATAATCGATGGCAGAAAGCTCAGCTGAGTGCAGAGCAAAAAACACAGTACAATTTATATGCATATCAAGAATGTACAAAACAATCAAATCCTGCCCTCAGTAGTCAACATGGTAGCCTTCACCTTTGGCTTCTTTGCCTCGGTGAAGTAAAGCATGAACTTAAAATTCCATTAGAGATTATAAAACAATTAATTTTGCATTAAGTCGTATTTATAGCAAAATCATGAGTGCAATGATTAGGTTTGGCTTAAAGTTACTTTTGTTGTAGCACGTTTTAATGCTCAGCATTACGCTATGTATAATTTCATACCAGTATTAAACAATGCCAAACAAAGTGCTCTTATTCAAAATGAAGGACTAGGCTAAATCAACATTACATATTTTCTGCCCCCTTGTGATAACTCAGCAGAATTACATAGCCTTCATATGCCCTACTGATTCCCAAACTTAATGTGAAAGTTAATTCATTTTTACAAATAATAAATAACACTGCCATTATAACTGTGCCCCTGACACAAGTTAAAGTAACAATTAAACAGTTGCCTACCTCCAGAGGCCAAGACAAATGAACCCTCTACGGAACATAAAACAAGAATCCACTCTCCAACATACTGCTTTAATCCCCACGATCCACATTCTCCAGCAAAACATTAAGTAAAGCATTAAAACAGACAATTAAAGGATTAGAGCTAAAAAATAAATGCAGAAGAAATACTTAAGCAGTATGTACTGTAAAAATTTGTTAGATGATAAAAAATATAAATACAGAGAAAATATAAAGTACAGGTCAAGTGCGTGGCAGCAACCATTGCCATTACTGAAACAAATTATTGGCAATGATAATTGCCAGAGAACTTGTACTTCAGATAGGATCTATAGCAAGATGCACAAGACAGCAGAGTTTATCACTTACATTCTGTAGTACAAAACACTTTGATAACAAAGTTGGTGCTCCCATCAAAATTTCATTCCTAGATAAATTTCTGTTATATAGTGACCCCACCTATTGTTAATACTTTTTTCTATTAATTTGTAGACTGTTTCAATGTAACGCCAAATCATAGTTTGGCATTATATGAACCAACTTTTAGGCTTAAAGATCATAAGAATCCGAGCCTGCTGGATCAGGCCAGGGTCCCATCTAGTCCAACATTCTGTTCTCACAATGGCCAACCAGATGTCCATGGGAAGCCTGCAAGCAGAACCAAGTGCAAGAATACTCCCCCCCCCCCACTCCGGCAGTTTCCAGCAACTGGTATTCAGAAGCATACTGCCCCCTGACTATGGAGGCACAGCATAGCTGTCATGGCTAGTAGCCATTAATAGCCTTTTCCTTCATGAATTTGTCTAATCCTCTTTTAAAGCCATCCAAGTTGGTGGCCATCACTACGTCTTGTAGAGGCAAATTTAATGGTTTAACTATGCACTAGGCACATTTCTTCCCCTTGAACACACTGATTCTATCCTAGCTTCTAATTTCACAGCAAGTGATAATTTACCTGCAAAACAAACGTAGAATCCATAGTTTGCCTGCTTTGGGTGTAATAGTTTGCTGCAAAATCAGAAATCAGAGAAGGCACAATAGGATGTCAGAAGGGGAGGGGAGAGAGCAGAAACCCAAGGACTGTTCACATAACCATGGTTTGGTATGATGTGCCGCCTTTACCTTTCTAGTTCTCACAGCATATTTGCCCATCCCATACTGCTCCCCAACATCTTGACTTTTGCAACTCTGCCATTCTAGGCACTCAAATACAGGGCTCCTGTTCTGCCCATACTGGGCATTGCATTATTTCTTCTATTGTGCTCTTTTTGGGGGGGGAATGAGATGCTGGTACACATATCTCTATAAAAGTGCTGTGTGTGCCAGCACAAAAGGTGCCAATACTCTGTACCAGTGAGTACCATCACAAAAAAGCACTGCTTATATTGTCCCCTAGCCTCTGCATTTAGAACTGCTTTAATTTCCCCTCTAGATCTGTTAACAACTGATCAGGCCTTGTAGTTTGTTATCATGCATTGATGTTAGGGATTGAAAGATCTGTCCGTTTCGGTTCTCTCAGACTCATTTTTCCAGTCTCAAATTCAGTTCTCCACATTTCTACATCAATCTGTGATAGATTTTTTTTTTTAAATCTTCATGAAAATTCTCCAGCATTTTAATACAAATTGCTCCTAATAAGCACTTTGTAGTTTTGACTCATGTAACGTTTTTGCACATTTTTACAAGCCATTTCTTGTCATATAATGTATGTTTCCATGTTAGTTTCACTGATATATTCATTTTTATGCACACTTTCCCCTAATATATAAAAACCTCAAACAAAGGAGAGCTCACCATCTTCTGAAGAAGTCTGTTCCACAGTCAAGCAATTCATGCCATGAATAAGTTCTTCCTAATGTTTAATCTAAAGCCCCTTTCTTGCACTTTGTGCCCATCAGGATCAGGCCTTACCTTCTGGAGTAAAAGTAAACAAATTTGGTCCATCACCTACATGACAGCTCTATTAAAAGGCTCTTAATTATCTCTTTTCCAGGCTAAACACACCCAGTTGCTTCAACCTTTCCACAAATGACTTGGGCTGCAGGCCCTGTGCCATCTTTGTCACCTTCCTCTGGATGCATTCCAATTTCTCAATGTTTACCTTAAACTGTGGTGCCCAGAACATGGTCACTTCTTCCTTCACATTGGACTATCTTGTCAACAAGAGGACTCCTCAGGGAATTTTAAAGGAATTGTTAATAACGTCAATTTTTCAATTCAAATAGCTTGCAAGGGAAAGTCTCTCTACCATGTACAAGCCCTGACATTTGGATTGAGGCAAAAGTAGTTCAAATGGGAGGAAAAAACAGGGCGTGAATATAGCCTTGCAAATGCATTTACACAACTTACTAGCCTAGCAGAATTCTTACTAGCCTGCACACCCACCATCAGCAAATACATGAATTAAAAAGCAAATTGAAACTAAAAATTGCTGTTTATGATCCATACCGCACTGTAGCAAAATCCTTATAAAAAAGGATGCATATACAGTGAAGATCACAGTGTACAGGAAGATTTTGTCAAGACATTTTTTTCAGAAAGACTGGTAGTTTGTAAGAACCCTAAGAATTATTGTGTAATGTGTCCCTATGTTGTACCGTTTCTATTCAATTTACTAAAATCTCATACCTCGGCTATTCAGTGTTTCAGTAGCTCCATTTGGGCATACAACTATTATTTGAAATGCCTTTGGGCAGATTGTGTAGATTGAATATGCTGAATTTTTCAGATCTTTGAAGCTGATCTTTTCAGATCCTTGAAGCTCCATGGTATGACTAGCTGAACTTAGTAAGATCCCTTTATCTGCAGTGTAGATTCCGCAAATTAAAAGAGCTCATTAGCCTCAGTGTTGAAGGGCTGCCCATCCTTAAGCAGTTCCTGGGATAAGGATCCCTAAATTCAGTTAAACCTCCACCTTGCATAAATATTTAAGAGACAAGTCAGAGGCTGAAGTGAGTGGACAATTAACATATCCTGGGCACTTTTTCACCTCTTGCTTTGCAGGATAGTTGAGTGAAAATGTGAACAGCAGCATATAACACACTGGCATGCAGAACTTGATAGAGAATTGTTTAACACCCTGGGAATGGCTCAGGGTAGACATTCAACAAAGGATAAGGCAAACTGTGGAATTCTTTTTTCAGTCGGGCTGATTTTACTTAGAGAGAGAGAGAGAGAGAGAGAGAGCCTTCTATGTATATGGCACTGTACAGATTTTCAAAAACAAGGCAGAGATAACAATTATCTCTGATTCCTGAACTATATAAACAAGCCCTATATGTAACACAAATTAGGTGGCTACAAAGATACTGCAGGAGGGCATCATAAGGATTGGGAGGGGGCGGGGAGTAAAAAAATAAAATGTACAAGTGTTCTTACAACTGGTGAATATAATGCAGTTAGGGTGGGTTTTGCTTTTCTGGAGAAAGCAAGGTATCATTTTCTTAGTATATGACAGATGTCAAACCTCTCGAGTGTATGCATATAACAGTTTCAAACATGGCATTCTGTCACCCAATGCACAACTTTTAAAGATACAGAAGACCTCTTGGTTGCCAGGCCAGGCCTCCAAGAGGTCTTCTGTATCTTTAAAAGTTGTGCAGGGGGCAGGAAGAATTCCACCTTGTGGTTTTTCTCATTACACTGTTGCAAGAACACCTGCACTTGGCTGACTTTTTCTTCTCCTAAAGATACAGGATCAGTCTCAGGCCATGAACCTGGCAACCCTACACCAGTCTCATGTGCTGGCCTAGGGAATCTCCCTCATATAGTTGTGTAAACAAATGATCTTGCAACAGCCATCACCATCAGATTCTCAATAAGAACGTATTCTTCTCCATAGCTAGAATTCATTCTTTCTCTGTACCTCAACATTTCTTCAATTTACAGCAATGACTGCATATCTCCTAAATCTTAGGACACATTTATTTACATTAAAATGTCTATCATTCCAAAATCAACCTATTATGAATTCTCATGGGGGTGAAAATGTTTGTCATAAAATCTACACATTAGAGCCAAACAGCAAACCTATTCAAATGGGTAAGAGCCAAAAAGCCATTATCAGTGCCATTAACAGTCCTTAAAGATATAAACGACTCTTCTAAAGAGATTTTCACCAGGTATTCAAAGGGAATAACAGGTATTTCACCAGGTATTCAGGAGGGAGAAATATCAATAATTTAAGATGTGCACACAATACCATACTACTAGCAGAAGCCAGTAATGATCTGAAACAAATGCTGATGAAAGTTAAAGAGGAAAGCACAAAAGCAGGACTACAGCTGAATGTCAAGAAGACTAAAGTAATAACAGAAGATTTATGTAATTTCAAAGTTCATAATGAGGACATTGAATTTGTCCAGGATTAGCAATACCTTGGCACAGTCATTAACCAAAATGGAGACAATAGTCAAGGAATCAGAAGAAGGCTAGAACTCTGGAGGGCAGCTATGAGAGGCTAGAGAAGATCCTCAAATGCAAAGATGTATCACTGAACACCAAAGTCAGGATCATTCAGACCACGGTATTCCCAATCTCTATGTATGGATGTGAAAGTTGGACTGTGAAAAATATCGATAAGAGAAAAATTAATTCATTTTGTGTTGGAGGAGAGTTTTGCGCATACCATGGACTGCGAAAAAGACAAATAATTGGGTGTTAGAACAAATTAAATCAGAACTATCACTAGAAGCTAAAATGATGAAATTAAGATTACCATACTTTGGACACATAATGAGAAGACATGATTCACTAAAAAAGACAATGCTGGGAAAAACAGAAGGGAACAAAAAAAGAGGACCAATCAGAAGATGGATTGATTCCATAAAGGAAGCCACAGACCTGAACTTACAAGATCTGAACAGGGTGGTTTACAACAGATGCTACTGGAGGTCACTGATTCATAGGGTTGCCATAAGTTGTAATCGACTTGAAGGCACGTAACACACATACATATTCAAAAGTTTTCTAAGCAGGGAGGTCCATAGGAAATGCACCACAACTTGCACAAAGATATTGCTTCTTGCTATCCCCCAGATGATAACAGAACTTGTCTCAACCTTCTGGAAGGTCCATGTGGGAAAAGCTTTCTGCAAACAGACCATAGGGCTTTAAAGCCACCTTAAACTGAGTCTGAAAAATATTCAAAATATTTCCCTTCACATCTTGTGAAATCATTGTTCATCATTGTGCAAACAGTCCGTATGACCCAAAACAAATTGTTTACATAAAATCTTACAGCCTCCTCTAAAAACTGAACCTTAATTAGACCAGTATTTTCTTCTAACAATTCTTGCTACTGCTAACTAAGGCACTATTTCATTTATGATGGCAGGAGTGGGAGGGACTATCTTTATAAGCTGTTTCGATGCAGAACGTCCAGTGTACTGTATTGCTTCAAAAGTGGCCAATGAGACATTAAGGGTGGCAGTAACCATGGAACTATACACACAGAAATGGTCAGTAAAATACCAGAAAAGGTGGAAAAATACACAAAAGC
Source organism: Rhineura floridana (assembly GCF_030035675.1). Taxonomy (NCBI): domain Eukaryota; kingdom Metazoa; phylum Chordata; class Lepidosauria; order Squamata; family Rhineuridae; genus Rhineura; species Rhineura floridana. The sequence goes on from NC_084487.1 coordinate 126,384,658, forward strand.
TCCAGGATTGTTTTTGAGAAATAACAGACTATTCTTCAGTATATTATCAGAAGCAACCTTCAAAAGAACCTGGAACATCTCTTTAATGCTTTATAATCCACAGTAGGATAGATCAAAAATTGAGACATTAGGATACATGGCAGCACTGTAAATTATGTTTTACAGGGTTGTATACAGTTGCAGTTTTTCTGAAATTAAGGGAAACATATTACATTCTATGAAACGTTGAGGTTCCACAAATAGGGAACTGTCTTAAATCAGAAGACATAATGTAAAATAAAGGCCTCTAACAGCTTTTCCATGTTGTCCAATAATTAAAAGTACAGGTAACAGTTCTATGCTCAAGAGTTGCTGCTCCACTGGTATGGACGGATAATTTCATTCAAGTTTAAGAAATGTTGGAAAAGCTCAAATAGTGAAATAAGTTATTTGATTCAAATTTCTACAAATGCTTCACCAAACATTCAAATTTCTACAAATGCTTCACCAAACATTCAAATTTCTACAAATGCTTATAGGTAACTCAAATGATTTTTCCATATCAAAGTCATCAGAGCAGGTAGAAATAGTAAGTCACCAGTCTTACCAGTAAGTATCTTTGGAAGGAATAGCCAAAATGTTTAATGTCCATGAGCAACTGTCCCTTAACTATCAGTAGCATTCCCGATATTGTGCTAGTGATGCCACAACCAACTGGTCATAAGCTCTGTCTTCTGGGAAATAGGAAATGTGCAACAGAAAAGAAAAATATAATCCCCAGCTGTGCACCAGATTCTCTTCCATGATAACTTCCCCCCCCATGTGAAATGCAGATGTAGAGCAGGGCCACAGCAGCAAACAACGTGCTCAAGTCCTCCTACACCTCACAGCAGGGTCCCAGTCCAGATCAGGACCCTGCATACGCAATTCACTTTTTAAAAGCCATTCACACAATTGCTAATAGTATGTATTGAGCAGGGTGTTGGACTCAATGGCTTTATAAGCCCCTTCCAACTCTATTATTGTATGTTTCTGTTAATGTCACTGCATCTAGCTTGGTCTGGAATGCATGAATTCTGATGTGAATCTGATATAATTTCAGAGTGCTCATGCAGGTCCAGGATGTACCACTTCTCCTCCTAAGTATATTGATGATTTGGACAGAAAGAAGATACAATTCTTGGGCTCACTGAAACACCGAATTAACCTTCAGCACAAGTGATGGTCTGGAGAATCACTTTATTGTTATGAAAATGCAGAGACCCAGTCAAAGAGACAAGGCAGAGATTCTTTGAGCCAAATTCACCACAACCAAGAATCAGAACCTGAAGGTCAGAAACTTCAGTGATGTAGTATGGATTGATTCAAATGAGCGCCGCATGGAACTTGCACAGTGGGAACCAGTGGATAGCAGATGGAACAAAGAGTGTCACACCTTTGAAAAATTGAGGGTGATAAGACAGAGGAAACCCCCATGGGGGCTCTAGAACACTACCCAGGGCAGCAGCTTGCCTTTTTAAAATGATGGGATGGAAGCCTAGCTTGAGATCGGAAAGGCCCAAATCCCTTATGGGACTTCATCCTGGCACCCAGAGCCCTCATGGCCCCACGTTTTGAGCCAGTCAGATCCATTACCATCAGGGACTTCACTCTCACACTGTCTTCCTGGTGGCAGTCACATTGGCCAGGCGGTGGAGGAACTGGGGGCTCTCTCATTCAGGGAGGTGCTGTGCACGTTCCATCCCAAAAAGGTAGTCTGGTGATGCAACCCCAACTTTCTCCCTAAGGTTAACTCGGCCTTCCACAGAGCCCAAAACATTGTACTCACCAACTTCTGCCCCAACCCGGTCCACTACAGGGAGAAGAGATGGCACAAACTGGACATCAATCACACCCTCCAGGTTTACATAGACTGCACCCAAACCATCAGGAGGTCAGAATCCCTCTTTATCTTCTTCAAGTTGGGGGCAACAGGTACCCAGAATCACCAAGAATGCCTAATCAAGGCTTACTGTGCCAAGCGAAAAACCCCTCCACCTGGGATCACAGCCCACTCCATTTGGGGAGCAGCAGCAGCAGCCGACACGGCCCTTCATGAGAGTATCCCCTGGAAGAGATCTGCTGGGTGACCACCTGGGCCCAGCCATCCACCTTCATCAGGCACTACAAGATGGACAAATGTCTCTACTGAGCCCGCCTTCAGCAGGAGGGTGCTCCAAAGGATAGTGACTTAGGTTCTCAATGCCCATCTAGATGGGAGTGGTCATTCCTTTGGTACATCATGTTCCTGTATGCTCCACTCCCTGACTGAGAATGGAAAGTGAACCTTACCATGAAGTGTCCTTCTGGTCAACAGAGGATAGTGCATACAGCTCTGTCCTTTCAATTGAACCTAATTGGGGGAGGGATATCTTCTGGGAGCTCTCCCAGCAATTCACATTCATGTAATAACTTGGCCAGGGTAGAGAGGCCCTCCCACGACTCCTATGTTGTTCTTTCCTGTTTTTTTTCCTTTTTTTACTGTTCTCTGGTTAAAAGTTAGCAAGTTTTACAAGTTATAAAGTAAGCAAGTCACAAGTGGCTCCCCTCTTGTTGGTACAGACTTGTTACAGACTGGAAGTTGATGGAAGATTCCTCCTCTTTCAGCTCGTTACTGGAGTTCCCTCCCCCCCCCAAAAATGCTTTTTGACTCTGCCTCCAGGACGAGTTAACCCATACCTGTATGCTCCATTCCCCTGCTGACCAAGAATCAGTGATTTACCAAAATACTTTACTGACCCTAGTCTACCTATGAACAAATATAGCAGGCACATTTGCATGCATTTTGGTCTGTCAGATAATTGACAATTGTACCAATCACCAGGTTTCTTTCTGGGACACACACACACTCACATAAATCCACCCCCCCCCGAACAACAAAATCAACACTATCAGTGATTATGCAAATGCAAGATTGGGCTGGGCAATTTGTTTGCATTTGCAGTTCCTCATCCAGCTAGGGACATGCGTACAGAAGCCTGCTTCTTTGAGTGTATGAGTGCTAGTTAAACCAGAATGATTAATCAGGATGACTTCCTAGCATCTAAAGAAATGGTTTACTCTCTGAATATCAGAATGCTCAACCAGTTAATAAAAACATGCAATAAATGAAAACAGTATTCTTACCTGAGGTAGCACTGCTGGTCTTTGTCCTGCCAACCTCTGCAAGGAGCTCACCTGAGGAACTTTAATCGGTACAGCTGCAATGGTTCCCAAAGCCTGCCAGAAGAAAAACATTTCCAGGATTTGAAATGGTGTCATCTTGGAGGACTCCTTAAAGATTAAATCTCTCTCAGCCACCTGATCTCTCACACCAGTTCTTTAACACCAATGCTTCAGCATGGCATACTTGATCAGAAAAATTTGTCATGACCCAAATCCTCACTCTGATCTTAAGCTCATCGTAGCTTTGGACTAGTTACTTCTGCCTGCTGTATAGCTGCTAAAGATGCAAGAACCCTATTTTCCACCAATGCCACCCCTAAACCAAAGACTAGGCTGCCATCCTGGACCCACTTACTGGAAATAAGCACTATCAAACACAAAGAGAGTTACTTCTGAGTAGACATATATACCATTGTACTGTAGATTAACTATATAATTAATTCTTAAAGAGTGCCTGGTCTTCTGGCAAAGCAGAAGACATGCCAAAGCCTTGTTGTTTTCCCATTTGCGGATTTTTTTAGAAAGGAAGGAAATTATTTGACATTTAACCACACTTATTTTGTAATGGTATTTGCAGAAAATAGCTCCTAGGCACTACCTGGGCCACATTCACCCCATACATTTATTCCACTATTATTCCACTTTAAACAGTCATGGCTTCCCACAAAGAATCCTGGGGAGTGTAGTTTGTGGAAGGTGCTGGGAGCTGTTAGGAGACCCCCCATTCCCCTCACAGAGCAACAATTCTCAGAGTTCTCTAAGATGAGGGACTGACTGTTAAACCACTTTGGAAACGGTAGCTCTGTGAGCAGAATAGGAGCCTCCTAACAACTCTCAGCACCCTTCACAAACTACACTTCCCAGGATTCTTTGGGGGAAAACATGATTGTTAAAGGTGGAATAATAATGAAATAAATGTATGGGGTGAATGTGGTCCTGATCTCAGGTGAATCCACCATAAAAAAGTTCCATTGTATTTGCTAGGGGGAAAGGAAGGGCACACTATGTGCATTCCAAGAACGGGGGGGGTGGGACCAGAAGCACTAAAAGTGAGGAGAAATCAGCAGTTCTTTAGGACCCCAGGGCTTCCTACTGCCAGGTGTCCAAACAGCTCACTTACCAACCATACCTTTGACTTCACTCATTGGCTAAAAACACTGAAAGGGAGCAGCCAGGTTGGCTCATTTCATGCTAATTGCTAGAAGGATCTCTGCACATTTTGCTTCGTAACTTTCTTTCTAGGAGGGCTAGAGACTTAATTTATTTTAAAAAATGAAAGCTCAGTGTTTGAGGCACCTGCTGAGGGTGCAACTAAAGGCCTCTGCAGGCACCATGGTGTCTGAAGGCATGAGGTTAGCAACCCCTGCCATAAAGTCAATAAAAAACTTAAAACCAGCATGATAATGCACAATTCACTTAATCTGTTCTTTCCCAAGACAACCAGGCAGCTACTTAAATCACTGTCCATTCCCTAAGGCATGGAGGAAGAGGAAGGTTTTTAGGTGGCTCTGAAAACTAATCAAGGTTATCTCCATTTGCACCTGAAAGGCAAGGATATTGCACAGCTGGAGTGCAACCACTGAGAAGACCCTAGCTTCTCAGGCTTCAGTTGGTGATGGAACAGCAAGAGCAGAATAAACCCCATGTATCTGCCACCATAAGCTCCCTAGAAGTGCAGGATTCAGATGAAATAAGCTGGATGTGAATTTTATGGTTTTCTGAAGTGCACTTCCAACAGAAACTTTATTTATTTATTGCATTGATATCCCACCTCTTCATCCAATGAGCTCAAGGTGGAACACCTAGTTCTCCCTCTGCAGTTTAAAAACATTAAAAAATTTCACTGGAATGCTACATTTTGAATTCTTAATCCTTTTTAGGTCTACTTCACACAGTATTAATTTGTGTGTATTATTTCCATATCAAAAATTATGTGTGCTCCACACATAAGAACACCACCACATATGTCTGATTCACTGTGTGTATGGCAAGAAACCCAGATTTTTGGTGGGTGTCTGTGACATGTAAATACAATGTAACAGATTTATGTTGCATTCGTCACATGCAGTGGCATAGATGCAATGCTCAACACAGCAGTGGTATCCATATAGGAAATGTTTTCTGTGCAGCAGCCCTAAGAGATACACCCCTTCTTGTTTCATATCTGATCAGAAATAATGACAAATATTTTACAGTTATAATAAACATTAATAAAAAGCAGAACATGTATCACATCTCAACTTTCTATTCTCCAGTTGTCTTCTTTTCCCAATACCATGTTGCATTTATCTGACACAAGATAACTCCCAACCTGGGAAACTGTTTTATCATCAGTTGCAGCCATGGGTTTAATCTATAAAACAGAAACAGTTTTAAAAAAACAGAGAGCGAGAGAGAGAGAGAGCGGAATGGGAATAGCCAGACAGCTTCCTTGAACTGTTAAGTTCATTTCTCTTAGTATCTGTGGACTAGGGAGTTCTGGCTGTGTTTCCCAATGAAGCTATCATTAGTCCTGTCACCTATGCTCTCAGAAAGCACTGTCGATTTATTTCCCTGCAGAAGTTCAGAGTACTGTAGCTGCCCCTCAGGAGAATGAAAACAAATTATGGTATTCTTCAGTTATGAAATTTTTAGTGCCAAACTATACATGCTTAATGTTTTCCAGCCGCTTAATATTGAAACTTCTTGGTTTAAATTTTTAAAAGGGAATGCAAGCCCAGGTTTTTAAAAAATGACACAATGAAGGGGTGGAAAATCCTGAATCTTCTTTATTTTTTATTGTTATTTCCCTGAATCTGGCTCTAGTATCTAGATTCTATACGTAGAATTACATTTTTGAATTGGTCAGTTGGTTTGTGTCTCTCTGTGGGTGTTTGTAGTTTGTTGACTTCACTTATCAGTTCTGGGCATGAGTGGCTAGAATAGACACAGAATAAAGCACAGGTGCTAATAATTAGCAAATGATTAAAATGGAGAATTTATAACAAAAAATAAAATTAAAAGCCATTCAGGACATTACACCAACAGGGCAAATCCTACCACGTAGAGATGTTTAAAAATGTTAAGTGGGTTATAAATGCTTTTAAATAAAATAACAAAACATAGACAAACAGATTGCACTTCTACTTTTTAACCACAAGTGATGGACCCCCTCCACTGAAAATAAATTTTGGAATCTGGATTTTTTTTGCTGAATGCCCTCCAGACATTCAGCAAAATAACTCATTTCCAGTTTTGAGTCCCCTGTGGTTTAGGCTGCTACTGCAACAAACACGATCTCTTCCCAGAGCCTCATTTTACTTCACACACCAGGATGCAGTAGCAAAACCTCCGCTAGGCTCCGAATGCTACCATGATCATGTGTGGCAGCATCTCAAGATGAGTGCTGGGAGCAATACCAGCTTGCTGGGATTCTGCCACTTACCTGACCTCCCTCCAGCTGCATCGTTGCTGCATACTGGGGCAGAGAGGAGAGGTGGCAGCAAGGCCAGTGCAGTATACATGTGCCAGCACAGCCAATCTGGCATCCTGCTGCAGTGTTTGCACTGTGCCAATCTTGCTGCAGACTCATCCCTCCCCTATTCTTTGGCAGTATGCAGCAGTGATACAGCCAGGGGGAGGTCAGGTGAGCAACACAGCCCCCCATGCCACCCACTGATGGCTGGGAGACCTCCAGAACTCCATCCTGGTATCAGAGCCTCAATATGTAGCATTTGGGAGAATGGCCAGGGCCTTGAGGAACCATAATTCCTACAGACTACATTTAGATTAATGGGAGCAACATTTATTATTGCTCCCATTGGGCCTAGATGCTATCACACATACTAAATCCTCAGACCTTAATAAACTCTGTAGCCCTTACTAGTTTGCTTTCCCACTCCCCTCGCTGGATCGTCACCTTGAAGTGGTGAGTAGGCTTGTGTGTTCCAATGAACCCTATGAGCGATGCCGTCGGGAGTCATGTACTCCCAGCAGGGTCACCTATGGCGGTAAGGTCAAGAGAGAGGAACCAGACAAAGAATGATCCAAGAAAGTCCTCAACGGCAGAACTGTCGGAGGATAACAATGTGTATGTTACAACGGCTGTGAAGGCGGATGAAGGCTGCAGCAGATAAAAGACTTTCAATCGTCGTGGTATCCATGCCATTGGGTCAAAGCCTTTTTCTGTCAAGATTGTGTGTTGATCGTGGTGCACCAATCTCCCCACATAAAACAAATTCATGCACAGGGGTCTTCCAACCAAACCAAACCAAAAGCCCCATGGCGATCAGCAAATGGCAACGGGGGCAGGACTGTGAAATCCAGAAGCCCCTAGTCATGGACTGGCACATGGGCAGTGGATACAGACTCAGTTGTCCTGGCTCAAGGACCAAGGCAGTTGAGTAGTTTGGCAGCTATATCCATGACTGAGCAGTCCTATTCAGGATCCACTCTGCTCCCCGTATGGGGAGGGGGCTAGAAAAGGTGCCCTAAACATAGTCTGCCTCATCTCTCTCCCTGACTGGATCACCGCATCCAGTGGGGTCACCACTTAGCAGTCACAAAAGAAATTTCAATTTTGGAACATGGAATATACAGACATTGCTGGACAATACAGATAGTGAATGTCCTGAACGCAGGACTGCCATCATTGCGAGGGAGTTGAGACGTTTTAATCATTCATTCATTCATTCATTCTATTTCTATGCCGCCTTTTGGCCAAAGGCCCTCAAGGCAGCTCACAAAAAAATAAAATAAACACAAATACAAAATACACATCAGAAAAGAATACAGTGCACAGAAATTCAAACAACAAAACATTAACATTGTTTAAAAAACAAGGTTCTTTACAGGCCTGGAGATAATCTGTCCTTAAAATGTAGCACTGCCACTCCAGGAATTTTAGTCCTCAAACATTGAGCAGCTGTTGTAAAGGATTTGCTCACCAACACCATCTGATTCTTGCCCGAAATCATCGTCCGTAGACTTGAAGTAGAACTTGTAGTTGGGCCGGTTGAGGAGCGCCTTGAAGTCGCCCAGTGTCACCCGCTCAGCCGGGATGAGCAGCTTCACCAGGTACGGCTTCTCCTGGTTGTCCAGATGGTAGATGATCTTGGTCTCCACCACCGCCATTGCTGCCGCTGCTCTTCGCGGAGGGCACCGCCGGCCGAGCCCGGGCCTTGCTGTCTGTAGCTCGGACGTCATGGCTGTCCTCGTTGGAAAAGCCCAGCAGCTGTTTTTCTTTTTCTGCTGAGACTTGAGAAAGGATGTTGGTCGAGAACTACCCTCCCAGTTGGCTCAGGGTCGCCCCTTTCCAGGTACAGGTTCCGCGCCCACGAGGCCCTCTGCTTCCTGGACATAGCAGCACTCCAAGAAACTCGAAGAGCAGGAGAGGGACAATTGAAGGAAGAAAAAGGAGGTTACACCTTCTTCTGGAAAGGACTGCCTGAACAAGAACGATGAATACATGCTTTGCTATTAAAAATGATCTTGTGACGCTTTTGTCAAAAGTTCCTACTGGCATTAATAAACGACTCTCAACTCTCCGATTAAAACTCGCACAAAACCAACAGGCAACTATTCTAAGTGCTTATGCACCAACATTAGATGCTGATGAAGAGATCAAGGAAAATTTTTATACGCAGCTGGACACCATCTTATCAGAGATACCTAAGGAGGATAAAATTATCCTCCTTGGCGATTTCAATGCAAGAGTTGGGCGTGATTTCAATTTATGGCCAGAAACCATTGGGAAAGAAGGAGTTGGCAATAGCAACCTGAATGGAATTCTACTTCTGACTAAATGTGCAGAGCATAATCTTATTACAAACACACTCTTTTGCCAGAAAGATAAATTTAAAACATCATGGAAGCACCTTTGGTCAAAATACTGGCATCTCCTGGATTATGTAATTGTCTGTGCCAGAGATCGTGATGTACTCCTCACTAGGGCCACAACGAATGCCGATGACTGCTGGACAGATCACCGATTAATTCAATCCACTCTGGCCATTAATATTGTTCCTCAACATAGGCTCCAAGGAAGAAAACCAAGGCGTAAAATGAACATCCACACCCTTCAAGATCCTATTAAGTGAGCTTGCTTTCAAACAACTCTCAAGAAACATCTACCTACAGAACTCCCTGAAAACGTCAAGGAACACTGGATTAAACTGAAGACATCTATTATTGCAGCATGTGAACAAACTATTGGAAGAAACATCAGGACTGGTTTGATGAGAATGACAGTGAGATTGAACATATCATTGACAAGAAAAGGAAAGCCTTCCAGATATGGCAAAAAGACATTAACTGTGCTGCTAAGAAAAAAAAATCTATGCCAGTGCAAAGGCTGAGGTCCAAAGAAGAACTAGAGAACTTAAGAATGCCTGGTGGATAAAGAAAGCTCAAGAAATCCAGAATTTTGCAGATGCTCAGATGCTCATGATGCACAGGGCTTTTTTAATGCCAAAAAGGCCATCTACGGACTAACAAATTATGGTACAAATCCCTTACGTTCAATCGATGGTACCAAACTTCTAAAGGATAGTCTATTGCACTACATTGGAAAGAGCATTACCACAACCTCCTTAATCGTAATTGTTATGTGGCTGGTGAGGTCTTCTCGCAAATCCCACAACAACAAATTAGTCGAGCTTGCAGTATCCCCTAATTTGGATGAAGTCAGTAAAACCATTAATCAAATGAAGAATAACAAAGCTAGTGGACCTGATGGGATTCCTGCTGAAGTCTTTAAAGAAGGTGGGCCTGAATTTACACAACAATTGCATAAGCTCATCAAAAAAATCTGGATGAGGGAGGAGATCCCGGAAGACTTTAGGGATGCCATAATTATCACTCTTTTCAAGAAGGGTGATAGAACAGATCGTGGGAACTACCGAGGCATCTATCTTCTAGCTACCGCAGGTAAAATCCTTGCAAGGATCCTTGCAAATCGCCTTCTACCTATCTCAGAAGACATTCTCCCTGAATCCCAAAATGGTTTCTGCCCTTCCAGGGGGATAGTGGACATGATCTTCACTGCACGACAGCTTCAAGAAAAATGCAGGGAGCAAAACCGACCTCTATATGTGACGTTTATTGATCTGACTAAGGCCTTTGACACTGTAAATCAAACTGCTCTCTGGACCATCCTTCTGAAATTTGGATGCCCTGATAAATTTGTGAATATTTTGCTACTCCTCCATAACAACATGACAGCGACAATTTTGGATAACAATGGGTCTCAAAGTGATCCATTCAAAGTGGGATCAGGTGTCAAACAGGGATGTATCATTGCTTCGACCTTATTTGCTACTTTCATTGCCATGATTCTACACCTTGTTGAGGGGAAACTTCCCACTGGCGTGGAAATCACATATCAAACAGATGGAAAGCTTTTTAATCTCAGTAGGCTGAAAGCAAAAAGGTAATTACAACCTCTGTTGTAGAACTTCAATACGCTGATGATAATGTAGTCTCCACACATTCAGATGAAGATCTTCAAACTATCCAAAATGTCTTTGCAGAAGCATATAAAAAGCTTGGCCTCATGCTTAACATCAAAAAAACCAAAGTGTTTCATCAGCAGGTGCGAACCAATCCCTCTGTAGCACCATCAATCCAGCTTAATGGTGCGACACTGGAGAATGTCGATCACTTTTCTTATCTTGGCAGCCATCTCTCTGTAAAAGCTGACATCGACGCTGAAATTCAGCATCGTCTGAGCTCTGCGAGTGCCGCATTCTCCCGAATGAAGCGTAGATTGTTCGAGGATCGGGATATTCGCAGGGAGACCAAAATGCTTATTTATAAAGCCATTGTACTACCGACCTTACTGTACGCCTGTGAAATATGGACCATCTGTAAACGCCACTCCCAACTTCTTGAAATATTCCCCCAACACTGCCTCCGGAAAATTCTGCAAATTACTTGGGAAGATAGGCAGACTAATGTTAGCATATTGGAAGAAGCAAAGACCACCAGTGTTGAAACAATGATCCTCCAACAACAATTTTGCCAAACCGGCCACGTTGTTCAAATGCCTGATCACCATCTTCCAAACCAGCTACTTTACTCCCAACTTAAGGATGGAAAACGGAATATTGGTGGACAGCAAAAGAGGTTTAAAGATGTTCTTAAAGCTAATCTAAAAAAATGTAACATGAGCATCGAGAACTGTGAAGCTTTGGCCCATGAGCGTCCCAATTGGAGGTTGGCCATTATCAAAGGTGCAATGGACTTTGAAGAAGCACGAGTAAAGGGCGAAAGGGACAAATGAGCTAAGTGGAAGGCACGTCAAGCAAATCCTCATCGTGACCATCTTCCATCTGGAAACCTATGTCCTCACTGTGGGAGGCTGTGTGGGTCCAGAATTGGCCTCCAGTCACTTATGGACCCATTGTTAAAGACCTTACCCTGGAAGACAAACTTACTCGGCCACAAGTGATCGCCAATGAAATGAATGCTTTCCCACTAAGTTAAATGTGAGAAAAGGTAGGAGGTGATGTGGAGACCATGGAGTGTATGGCCAAAACTGACCCCTTCAGGATTTGACTGGAGTTATAGCCCGAGTCCATTCCTAAGAGTATCTGGGGATGAACCAATGAAACCTTGTGTCTGGGAACACCCCCCCAACTCCAACATGTTCAGACTTAACCCTTAATGGAATAAATTAAACACAGAGAGGTTAGATCAACATCTTAAAGTGGTTCCTAACTCAAAAACTTGGCAGAAGATAATGCTTTATTGGTTTTCTGAAAATTCCACTAGAGCAGACTTGGTATTCTTCCCACAGCAGGGATTTTCATAAAGGGGATCCACTCAAAACATGCTCTGTTTCTAGTATCAGCCAATCTTACTTTAGATGGCAACTGCAGCCCACTTAGAGATCTCAAGTCAGGGAAGGGGGACTAAGTGAAAAGTAGGCGTTTCCTAGGGTATTTCAGACCAAGGCTGTCTAGGGTCAATTTTTATGGTTTAAACCAGCACTTTAAATGTTTCACAGAACCCAACTGATACCCAATGGAGCTCTCATAATATTGGTGTAATATGTTCCATAAGGTTAGTACCAGAGAAAAGCTGTGCTGCCACTTTCTGGACCAGCTGGATTTAGATTGTGTGGTGGAATTTAGTTTTTCATATTTCTTTCAAAATAAATCATTTGTCAGCATTCTGGCAGCACTAAATAAATTATTAACATGAAGAACAAGGAGTGCAGATACACAGTTTCCCATAAGAATTTCAAAGCACTTTTGTTGCAACATGTTAGCTTAACTCACTTTATTTTACTCAGGAAACAATGAAGGTTCAATACACAGGTTAAAAGAACAGGCCAGAACTACCACATTGTATTGAATGTGTTTGTCCAGAATGCAACAGTAGTAAAAACTAAAATTCTGGGATGAGATGCCACAATTTTTATACTGCAACATTCTGAAAATATATCCTGAAGCTACATGATTTAATTTGGGGTACAATCTTTTCAATTAAGGAATAAGAGATTGAATTCATGAAACATTGGGAAAGAATGGATGTGTTAAGCCAGAAGAGAACAGTCTGGAAGAACTATTATAAAGTTGTGAGACCTAGACTGCTCTTCATCCCAGCTCCAGCAGGGTCACTTTTTGAGTGGTGATGCTTGGAAATATGGATTTCTTTGCACTTTACCTCTACAGAGTCAGGAAAACAGCATAATTCTGCTGGTAAAACAATGTGAAACATTTTTCTGTGTAGTATGAGTGGTATTCAATGCTAGTCCTACTCAGAGTAGACCCACTGAAATTAATGGATACAACTACCTTAGGTTCATTCAATGGGTCTGCTTTGTGTAGAACTTAGTTGAATACAACCCTATGACTGCACAGTCCAGACCATCCTTCTTTCATACCTCTACTCTAGTTAATTCTCCCTACCTCCCCATTTTTAGTGCTATACTACCACATTTGCTCAAAGCAGACACAAAAGCTCTTCGAAGGAACAGAGAAGCAGCAAAAAAGCAGCCTAAAAGGACAAACATGTGGGGAGATGGTAGCCTGGTGAGAGAAGGTGAGTACCCTGAGTTTGTGCGTGTGTACTTTTTTGGATGGGTGTGGGTGTGACTGAAGCCCTCCAGTCCCCCCTTATTTATTATTTTAAAAAATTGTACCCCATCTTTCCATAAGCAATGCCCAAAGCAGCCAATTGTTGAGCCCCAGCTCTCCCAGGAGGATCAGGGAGGGGAGGCAGTCGTGCCCAGCTTCCCCAGTTAGAGCAGGGAGAGGAATCAGAGGCAGATGAGGCTTTCGAGGACAATGAGGGAGGGGGTGTAGAGCCCTTCGAAGACAATGGAGAGGGTGTAGTTGACAGTCTGCGAATTCCCACGGATGGTTCTCCAGCCGAAGCCAACCTAGTTCCAACCTACAGATGCCCCAACAGAGCCATTGGGGGATGGACTGGCGCGTGCGCCAACTCCACCTTCTCAGGACTCCCCGTCTGGCACTTCAAATGCTTCCCTGCCTCCTGAAACCAAGCCAGCACCTATCGAGCCTGTACTATCAGATGAGCCAGCGGAGGCTTGTCCCCCCTCGCCCCATGCGAGATGCCGCGAGAAGCGGGTCAGTCAGAAGATGGAACTTCAGAGGAGTCAGAGATTACGGGCAAAGACCTTCCCTACTTAAGGCGGCACCCCCCCTAATTGGGGTGCTGAGTCAACTTTCTTCACTCGCTGCGGAGTATGCCTAGAAAGCCTAGTTTGGGTCAGTAGTGAGTTAGCATAGTTAAGTCTATGAAGCGCACTGTCTTTGATGTAACCGTTACTCTAATAAAACAAGAATTAATTCCAACCTCGCCTCCGTCTCATGTCTTGCACTCTGGGCAGAACACCAATACATTAAAAACCAGTAATATCCCAATAAAACCTAAAATAACAGCAAAGAAGAAAAACAATGGCTGCATCTAGCTGCAGAATTCTCCCTGGAGGGAGGCCTGCCTCTCTGATAGTGTTCCAATGCAGTGTAGACACTTTTCAGAAAGGTATTTGGTTCACAGGAAGTTGTTTGATTCGTCTTCCTGGTATCTTTACTACTGAAGTTACTGTGTAGGTAACTCTCTCTTTGACCGAGTTGCGCAACACTCTCAAGAACACTAGCGTTACTTGTTTCTTTCAAAACTGTATGGCATGTTAAAAAAAATAAGCCCTACAGTCCCATGTGACTTAATGGGGGCAGGGCAGAAGCGTTCTGGAGAGAGGTACAGGGTAGGGTACTTGTTCCTAAATGACAAGAGCATGGCACATGCACGCATGATTTCTGGAGGATAGTGTTTTTACAGGGCGGGGTGGTGGGAAGATCGTACTCATCCCTTTGCTGTCATATGATACCATTCTACTTGGCTTTGTGGGCCACAAGTTACACAGGCCAATCATAATGAAAACAGGCAGCCATTGTCCTGTTCTGACAAAGCTAAGCTGCAAGTGTGTAAGGTGTGGAACAAGATCTGTCTAAACTGGGAAGAGCTATAGCTTGGAACCTGGCACTATGATGTTTCTGGGTGGTTTCCTGCTGCACTTCCACCACGCCGTCCCATTTCTCTGCTAGAAGCTTACATGAAATGAAGAACAATTAAAGGAATGATAGGAGCATAGGAAGCTGCCTTATACTGAGTCAGACCATTGGTCCATCTAGCTCAGCACTGTCTACACTGACTGGCAGCAGTTCTGCAGGGTTTCAGGCAGGGGTCTCTCCCAGCCCTCTCTGAAGTTGCTGGGAATTACATGTAGAGCAGATACACTACCCACTGAGCTATATATCCTTCACATGATGGTGCTGTGAATTCTGGTTTCTAATTTTTTATTTAAAATATTTATATACTTTTTCATACAATAAAATAAAAATATAACAAAGTGGTTTACAAGGAAATCAAATAAAAAATTAAAATACAGTATATAAAATAGACATATAAAATCCATAAAATAGGATTCTACACAAATTGCACACCCACTAACACAAATATAGCCAAGCTGGTGCCCTCCAGATGTTGTTGGACTACAACTCCCATTAGTCATATCTAGCATGGTCAGAGGTCAGGAATTATGGGAGTTGAAATCTGCCAACATCTGGAGGGCACTACACTGGCTATACCCTACACACCTCTAATTCAGTCAACCTACACCTGCATACAATCACCCACACTTACACCCACACAAACACTCTCCATCACTCTACACAATTACTGGTCCCAACAATTCTCTGGATACATATACCAAAGTACCATACTACAACACTTAGCCTAACACTATGAGACTGCTCCACTATTTGAGAAGTCTGAGTCTCCAGTCTCAGCCTGGTGTCAGATCCTCTTCCTCAGGTGGTCTGCAGACTGCCCTTGTTCTGATTGGATCTCAGACTATCCTGAGGCAAGGTCCTGCTGACCCATTTCCATAGAAATCACTGCACAAGGTGTCTGGAGTCTGGAACATGACACCTTAAGGCAGCCTTTCCCAACCAGTGTGCCTCCTGATGTTGTTGGACCACAACTCCCATCAGCCTCAGCCAGCATTGCCAATGGCTGAGGCTGATGGGAGTTGTGGTCCAACAACTTCTGGAGGCACATCAGTTGGGAAAGGCTGCCTTAAGGCATTCTTAAATTCACAGAACATTTAACAATATTTGAATGCAATCAAAGAAAATGCCAACTGATGTTCCATCCTCAGAACGGTATGAAGACTGTATCGCTCATTGCAGCCTTTCCCAACCAGTGTACCTCCAGAAGTTGTTGGACCACAACTCCCATCAGCCTCAGCCATTGGCAATGCTGGCTGAGGCTGATGGGAGTTGTGGTCCAACGACATCAGGAGGCACACCGGTTGGGAAAGGCTGGCCCATTGTCTTGCTGCAAATGACAAGTATGCACATTTTCATTCCCTACCCTCACCTTGCTATCTGAATGATATAGGTATTTCCCACTTGTCAGCCATATCAGCTGTGGCTTTTTTGTCACTGTTTGCTGCCATTCTTCCTCTGCTTTCCATTTCTGAGAATAGGCACATTTTTCTCTCCTTTACATTTGTCAGAGGAGCAAACTGGTGCACATTCTTATGACCCTTTAATTAACAAGCTGAAAAGACATTTTTCTGGCAAAGCCTGACCTTTAAGCACTTTGTATGAATTTATTGATACCAGCAGAAACAATAATTTAAAAGGTTATTTTATGAGTGCAGAATAGTTTATAGCAGCACTTTTGTCAAGATAAATGAGCTTCTTATTACTACATTTATGGTGCTAAGCATTTTAATAAAAAAGGACTATATAAGTCAAAAGATAACTTCAAATCTCTTCTTTATCTGCAGTCTACATGCAGTCAATGATGACCCCTGGAAATGTCTACATTGCTGTGCACTTTAAAGATAGGATGGGGAATGGTAATAGAGGGTAGACTGAGACTATCAAAGGAATCCTCCAAATAGCACGAAAAGAGAAGAAGCAAAAGCTTCACAAATGGCAGGATACTACTGCAGGAGACCCAGTCATATTTACCATGCTGTTGATTTTCAAGTAGTTTTGTGAATAACTTAAAAAAAACCACTATTTATTACATTACACTACACACCTTTAGCACACAGATCTCCCAGGGCAGCTAACAAAACATAAAAACACTACAATACAATATGATCCTACACATGGGTTTTCAGAAGTAAGTTCCAATGAGTTCAACAGAGTTGATTCTCAGGTAAATGAACAGCCTTAATCAATAAAAACAATAAAGTGACAGCAACTATAGCTAAAACTTCAAAATATATAAATAAAGGAAATATAAAAAAAGTTTTTATACTGTATAACAAAGCTGAAGTGAACTGAAACTGGTATGTGAAAGGGTAATATGTGCTTGAGAGTTTCTATAAGAGTACTGCAGTTTGAGTAGAATACATGGGTAACTCTAGAACAGAAGGGCTGACTAACAAAAGAACAGACAAGGGAGACAGATGATTAACTTTTACTATTTCCATGACCACTTATTTTTAATAGCATGTTTACTTGTTCAGAGCCATTTAAAAATCACAAGTACTTGAATATTGCTTAGTTAATATTAAAATTTAGCAAATACAAAAATGCACAAAGAAATATGAAAAAGACCAATCTCAGAATACAAGGAAGAAAAATCCCTCCCCTTCCTCCTTAAGGTTTCCAGTTACTTTAACAGCAATTTGAGAATTTAGTATCAGGTGCAAAGTACATGATAACTTACTAGTACTGATTATGTATTCTCTACAGTTACAAGAAGGAAATTCTAAATTATGGCTGAAGGCAACAGGAGATAAATTTTAGTATGCCTCTTTTACTCAAACCTAATCCATTTCAAGGAAAAATTGGTGTGCCAGAACAGTACTCATAAGATTGCACCAAATGATAATTGGCAATGGTGTAAGAAAACAGTTTGCCCATTTCACTGCTAAAAGGTTAATGGGTTATTCCCAAAGTTTTTCATTATGAGCGCATTACGGAGAATACATTTGAATCTGCTTCCTCTGAAGGTGTTACCCTGCAATAAAAATAAAATAAAATGGTTAGAATTATCTTTCATAAAACTATAATACTGTGTTCATACCATTTTAGAATTACTATCTCTGCAGAAAAAAAAAATGGTGTAGTAGGAGCCACTAACCCTTTCCTAAAAGTATGTATACATATCTAAAAGCAAATACTGCTTCCTGCTGCAAATAAGACACCTAAAGCTATTTTAAAGAAATGTTTTTGTCTGTTACATGTTCAATATTGGAAACAGAATGGATTTTTAATGTGGTAGTGACAGGGGAACAGATTACTATGGCAACAGCAAGATGAAAATTCTTAACCTGAATGGATATTCACTGAAGTAATTGCAGGGTGTTTGGTTTTTTGTTTTTGTTTTTAAAAAAACTCACTCTACATTCATTTTACGATGAACACAGAATTCAACCTTAAGATTGCTTTATATAAATGCCAAGTATTAAATGCAACCTTTAAACGTAATCTGACTTTTAAAAACTTGAGGAATTGAACTCAGTGATCTCCCTTTGTTTCTAAAGCTTTCTTCTCTACACACATTGTAACAACAACTATTTTTATATACCACAGGAAAAAAAGAAGAGCATATCATTTCATGTGGAAAGGCATTTCCATTCTCTTTTTATCACCAGTGCATTTTTTCAAACCATGTTGTAAATATGATTTCCAAGTCCTAAGTAACATATGTCTAAATAAGAGTACTCCCTTGAGAGTAAGACATCATCTTCTTAAAGAAATCACCAGTTATCCACATTTAGATCCCATTTCTGAAAAGATGGGGCCAACGCCATTTAACACACACGTGTTTTCAAATATTTCAAAGAAGTTTGCTAAATCGAATAGCAATTTGCATCAGGCAAAAAACTATTTTAGCGTGCTTATTCTTAAAATTAATATTACATATAGCTAACTTGTGGGACTGGCGTTACTGTCTTTAGGACAGGGTGGAACCCCAGAACTATGGGAGCTTTTGAGTAGAATTGACAGTGTCTGAAAATATGGGCAAGGAAATCTCCTTGGAGTAGATGGAGATAGTGTGGTCAACTTGTCAAGGAGATGCTTCCATGTTGTTTTTGCAGATGTAAAGCTGGAAAGTGTCAGAATAATAGTCCCTGGATGACTACAATGTGTGTGGCTTAAAATACTACTAAATGTTACTCCATTGTATACAGTGGCATCTCAGTTACTTCAGAAGATATGCTGATTTTAATCTTTGTCCATGCTAAAAATGACACCAACTACTTCTTCCCCAGATGTACATTACTGTAGCTGGAGAGCACAGAAAGAGCCAGTTCTCATACTTAAAGTACTTAAAGATCTGCACTGGCTACCAGTTGTTTACCGGGCCCAATTCAAGGTGTTGGTTTTAACCTTTAAAGCCCTACACGGTTTTGGTCCAGTTTATCTAAAGGAACGCCTTCAGCATCACCAGATAGGCCGCCAAACGAGATCAGCCTCCCAAGACCTTCTCTCGGTCCCACCAGTCAAAACAGCTAAGCTGGTGCGGACCAGAGAGAGGGCATTTTCAATTGTGGCCCCCGCCCTCTGGAACTCTCTGCCTTATGATCTCCGCCATGCCCCGTCCCTGACAGGCTTCCTCAGAGGACTGAAAACATGGCTTTTTAGGCAGGCATTCGAGACCTCTGTCTAATTTAGTTTAAACTTTGTATGATGTGGGTAGGTTTGGATTGAGTATACCTATTGTTGTTTTGTATTATATGTTATATTTTACTCTATGTTATATTTTAGTCTATGTACGCCGCCTAGAGTGGCCATTAATTCGGCCAGATAGGCGGCCTAGAAATAAAATATTATTATTATTATTATTATTATTATTATTATTATTATTATTATTATTATATATTTGAAAAATCATTTAATTAATATCTGCACGTTGTATTCAGCTCAGTCCTATTCAGAGTAGATCCAGTGAAATTAATGAATCTAAGTTAGTCATGTTTATTAACTTCAATGGGTATACTCTGAATAGGACTAGCACTAAATACCACTCCATGTCATGATTCAGATAGATCATGAGAAGCCTTGAAAATAGTTGAACATTTGTCTTCAGTTAGCATTTTTATCACCATTCTTCTTGGCATACAGATGCAGTTTTCGCCCTGTGGTTCAAATGAGGTAGTTCTTGTTAACAAATACCTCAACAAAAGAGTTGTACAGATCCTTTCTTTTTCTGCAAAAACCCTGTTGTCAATAATTTTATAGTCTTAACCAGTTTCCATAAATGGACTGTCAAATTCTCTGACGCTACACCTCAATGAACACAGTTTTTCCATAAACTTAATTTGCAATGGGTTGTAGTGTTCATTGTGATTATTGGGATCTCTCTGTGACTGATTTAATGCCACCATCAAATTTCAATTAGGCAACATATCTCTGAACTATTAATCAACCAGCATCTCAGTTCTGTGTTTTCGTCTGTGACACCATACTGGTTTGTATATTATTTTGTTCATGTACTTTTTTCCTCATGCAGGGAACAGGTAGTTTGTTCTGTGAATAAACTGGCCAGAAAGAAATGCACTTGATTTTAAATATTTCAGTGTGAAATTGCTGGTCTTCTAAGAAAAATATGTAATTTGTCCCTAAGATGGGCCTCCATACCCAAGGACCGGAAAGTGACCAATATAACACAGTTGTTGTTTTTTAAATGGGGGGGAATCCATGCAGCATCTTAACATCTGTTCCAGTCAAGCTGGAGGAAAGCATTGTGAAAGATACAAGGTTGCATCCGACACTGCTGTTCCACCTGTGCAACATATCTCCACTTCTGCAATGGAACTTCCCTATCATCTCCTCCCCTCTGCAGTCCCCTGAACGCCCTCAAAATCTGCTCCTGGTGGTTTGGGAGCCCTCTGAAACAGATTTTGGAGGCATATAGGCAGAAAAGAAGAGCAAGGAGAAGCCCTGTTGCGTAGGTGGCATTCGTGCAGGTTTGGATACAACCCAACATTCCAAAGCATATAGAATTAAGAAGTTTTGCTGAACAGGGCCAGCATGGCTTCTGCAGAGGTAAGCTCTGTCCAACTAACCTTTTAGAGGTATTTGCTAGTGTCAATAAGCATGTGGTTAGGGATGATCCAATAGACATTGTATATTGGGGCTTTCAAAAGGCTTTTGATAAAGTTCCTCAAGGAAATTTGGTAGGCATGGGATAAGAGGACAGGTGCTCTTCCGGATCAGTAATTAGTTAAAGATTAGGAAGCAGGGAGTAGGACTAAATACCCAGATCTAACGTATAAGAAGTGAGATCCCCAAGGATCTGTTCTTTTTAACTTGATCACAAGTTGATCACAAACTTCCTGCCTCATCAGCTGCAGCTACTCAGCCACGATGAAGAGCCCTTGGAGCCCAGAAACTTAAACAGACTTGTGGAAGCAAATGGGGGTAGGGGGAGAGATGTAACAGATTACTTGCAATTCATTACGTTTTTGAGGAATGAGTGGGTAATCTTGTTACATTTTGCTTGTAACAGAATGAGGAGTAATTTCATTACTTTTGAGCTGTAAAGTTTCCAGCATTACTTTTGGGCATTACTGGGGGGGGGGGGAGTAGGGGAAGTCTTCTGCTCCTCTGATTCATGGACGAAAGTCATGTGTGTCATAATGGGCTTCTGTGCAGCATCACTCTTCCCTCATGCTCTGTGGGTGTTAGGAGGCAACGAGGGAGGAGGTGGAGAGCAAAATGGGGTGGAGAAGAATGGACTGGAGGGAGAAAACCGGAGGGCAAGGACGTAGATGAAAGAGGAGAAGGAGGCAGCAGCAGAATGGAGATGAAGAACTGTGGAGGTGAGAGACAATGATGTGTGTGTGTGTGTGTGTGTGTGTGTGAATACTTTCACTTAACTTGGGCGCATGTGCCTTAATTGGTGATAGGCCAGAATCTGGTTGAATTGTGAGAGAAACGATGCTTGCTGGCTGAGAGTGTGTGTGTGTGTTAATTCTGTGCTTGCACTGAGCACAGGAAGAAGCTTCTGCTGCCCTTCCTGGCTACTTTGCTCCATTTGAAATGCTTAAACATTTTGCATCGCAGGGAAAATGTTTGCTTGGGCACATGTGGGAGACGATGCTTTCTGGCTGAGAGAGTGAGGGGGTTGCATTCGGTATGGCATGCAAAGCTATGCGTGGTGGCCTCTGTCTCCCTCCCCTCCCCCCTTGGGCAGGGGAAGTTTGTTCCATATAGTTCCTTCCTTCCAAAGCAAACCCGTTTCAAACCATCCATGCCCCCCCACTATAGGCAATTTTGTAATAGTGCATAGAGGCTTGTGCAGAATTAATTAATTATCATCATTATTAATATTTTTAAAATAATGTTTATTAAGAAAAAGAAAAATACAAAGTAGTACTAAATAATAAAAAAGAAAACGGAAAGAGAAAAATTGCTTTACATACATCATTTAGTTTTATTACTAATTATATATACATATTTATCTATCTATATATATAAAGAATAAGTGGCATTGTGTCAAAAGTATTTTTGCCTATATTTTATACCTCCTCCTTGGTGTTCCAAGCTGGCATGGAATGCTTCTCATACAGAATTTGAAATGCTGCATATTTATTGAAAAGTATCATGAAGGAAGAGGCCACACAAGGGATCTAAAAATAACAAGATCATTACTATAACTAATTATATACAGGAATACCCCGCATTAATGTACGCAATGGGTCCAGAGCAAGTACGTAAACCGAAAATGTACTTAAAGTGAAGCACTACCTTTTTTCACTTGTGCTGCCACTGTGCCACCTCTCCTTCACGTGGAGCCTCAAAGCCCCGCGCTAAAGCCTCTGCTGCTGCGCTGCTACGCCTCTCAGCTGATTCGCAGTCTCACGGTTGTGTCTCTTTCCACCCCCCACCAAAAGAACAGGCCACAACCAAAGGTTAAGTGTCCGTTCTTGCGAAGCGAAGTACGTAAACAGGGGAATGGTGCTACTGTATGTCCGTACTCGCGAGTGTCCGTAAAGTGAAGGTACGTATAGCGGGGTTTTCCTGTACAGAAAACAAGGCCCACAGCATGGTGCTGCTTGTAAGGCAGGCCTGGAACTGGAACTGCCACTGTCTGGGGCCGACTGTGCAGTTCCTGGTATGGCAAGCCTGGAGGGCCAATACACTACATTTATTATCATCATCATCTTCAAATTCTACCTTAATTCATTGTACATGCCTCTCCCCCGCCTTCATTTTATTTTCACAACAACCTTGTGAGCTAGTAGGATAGGCAACGTAATGACTGTAAAAAGACATTCCTTGTCTGACATGCTCTTTGAGGATCTTGTTTTTTGAGACATTACAGAAATGTATTGTAAAAGCAGCATTTCAAGTGTAAAATTTGATTTCAAGTGAATTATATATGTGTTGGGGTATCATCATTGCTGGGGGTGGGGGATGTGAGATTCTGCTATGCCATTGTTAATCGTATGGATAGAATTTTTTATTCTACTACCCTGTGTGTGTATGTGTATGTTTATTTTTAATGTTGCTTTAGGCTACTCAGATGTGCAGCAGCCAAGGCCAACACCCTGTAGGCAATTTTTAAAAGTAACTTATATGTAATTGTAGTGATTATTTTTGAGAAAGAGTAAAGTAATCAGTTACTTTCAGTGCAATTGTAATTGTAATGGTAATTACTACTTTTTGGGCCATGCAACAGTAATTGTAATTTATTACTTTTTAAAAGTAATGTTCCAAGTTCTGCTTTTTCTTTAAGACGCAGCATAATACCATGGAGCCAATGGAATCTAGGACTTTTGACAAATCCCTTCCCCAAGCTACCCCATGCTCAGAATTTGAATTTTTACCCCAGACATGAATATTAAGAAGGGCTGCCACACAGATGATGGGGGGAAATTGGTTTTCTGTTGCTCCAGAGGGTAGGACTTGAACCAATAGGTTCAAATTAGATTAAACATAAGGAAGTACTTCCTAATAGTGTGAGCCATTCAACAGTGAAACAGACTGCATTGGAAGGGGGGGCTTTCCTTCATTAGTGGTTTTAAGCAGAGGGTGGCCACCTATCAGGGATACTATAGTAGTGGATTTCCTGTATCAGCAAGGAGTTGGACGAGAAGTCCTTTGAGATTCCTTACAACTCTTTAACTCTAGAAAGAATTATTGAGCTGGATGATCCCAGTCAACAAAATAACTTTTCAAGTCAGACCAAATTATTGAACTCCAATCTAAGACGATCTCATCTTCCTCAAGCTTCAAGAATAAAGCCCAAGCTATTATATTTCCTCCTTTGTCTTTAGAAAGACATCACGTATAACAAGATTAAAGTGGGGCAAAATATAGTTTGCCATATATTCAGAAGTATTTTTAAAAAGCCAAACCAACAAATGCAGTTTTTGATCTCCTGCCAATGGCTAACAAATTCTGAAATATTTTATTACACTTTACATGAAAAAGATATGCTCGACTTTCAATATTATATATTTTGAACAGATGGGGAAAACGCAATAGATTGTTACATAATGGATTAGGGACCATGCCTTTGACCAGAATAATATAAACCTAATAGGGTATTTATTTATATACTGCTTGACTGTAAAAAAATCTAAGTGGTATTCTCCAACCAATTATGACCACTGCATTTTGAACTCATGCCCTTAAGTATTTCTTCCAAACTTCTGTAGCCTTCTCAAAACTATTGTGCTAAAACAGGTTTCTTTAAACAAAGCCAAGATAAACTATTTTCATTCTGTATAGTGGATGTACTGAAAGGCAAGTAATAGATCACATTGATTAAGTGGGTTTCACAGAGCTTGAGTTTAGTTGGGCTATTTGAATGTTGAAATCATTTTGACAGTGTAGAACTGAAAAAAAACCCTCTCAAATTCCTCCAAATCAAGACCAGTGTTCTCCTCAATCACCCTCTTCCCTTCCCCATGAGTACATCCCTTCTCAAAGGCAGTGTTTCTCTGCTATTAGAATACTTAGGTAATAAGATTGACCTTTGCTTCCATATCACCTGTTCCATCTCTAATCAGCGAGTCTGCATGTAAAATGAAAGATGTTTCCAGTTATGCCATTCAGCTCTTTTTGCACATTTTCACATGCGATTCTATTCACTGTTAGCACATTATAGGGTTATTTCCAGGCTGTGGAGTCGGTACGCCAGACCTTCGACTCCGACTCCTCTACAAGCCCAATCCCTGGGGCTGATGGGAGTTGTAGTTTAAAGAAGTAACCTTTCCAAGCTCTGGATTCACGTGGTGGTGATGAAATGCCTTGTGCTACCATTTTACTACAGTAAATTTGTTATTACTAGTTAATATACATTTGCCATTTATGAAGGAGTCAGAGTTGGAGTCGGAATCGGAACTGGGGTCAGAACATTTCTACCGACTCTGACTCCACCTAAAATTGCTGCCGACTCCACGACTCCGACTTCACAGCCCTAGTCATTTCAAATGGATGTAACCTGCTAAGTTCTTGCTATGCATGTTAGCATCAGAGAGCAATTTAGGCTTAAGGAATAAATAGGTGTGGGTACCTCACAAACCACTTGAGGAACTTCCTGAGGAATTCTGGGCACCCAAACCAGTTCATCAACCACAATGGAATGAGTTAACAGCCACAAATGGAGGTCAATGGCTAAAGACAGTAGGAATACTGCCTCCAGCTGTTCTTTCTCTCAGATTTTCTCTCCAGAGTGTTACAATGTCTACCAAGCAGGTGGGCTGGCTAATACTATCCTCAGGTGCCTGCCTTCTTATCACAACATTCTTTGAATGTCTTGGATTTAAGTGAATACTACTATGACTGGGTTTTCACTCAGCTCCACATGTAGCTCTATCTTCCCTGCTCATGCTATGGACTCTTTCACAATTTAAACAGCCCCCAGCCCCCAAGTAGTCTCCAATTCAAACAACCAGGTAAGAGAAATAATGTATGAGCAGGACATCCATGCCAACATCCAGTCCTAGGGAAGCCCTGCCACCTTGATTTTTCTCCCTCAAAAAAGGGTAGGGACACAATTTTATTTCTTTTATTGGATTTATATCCCACATTTCCTCCAAGTAGCTCAAGGTGGTGTGCAGGGCTGTTCTTTCTCTATATTTTTATTTATTTATTTATTATTTTATTTATATCCCACCCTTCCTCCCAGCAGGAGCCCAGAGTGGCACACAAAAGCACTAAAAACACTTTAAAACATAATAAAAACAGACTTTAAAATACATTAAAACAAAACATCTTTAAAAACATTTTTAGAAAAGCTCTCAAGACATCTTTTTTAAAAAAACTGTTAAAAACATTGTTTTTTTAAAAAAGTTTTAAAACATTGTTTTTTTAAAAAAAGTTTAAAAACACATTGTTTTTTTAAAAAAGTTAAAAAACATATTAAAAATCAATTCCAACACAGATGCAGACCAGGATAAGGTCTCAACTTGAAAGGCTTATTGAAAGAGGAAGGTCTTCAATAGGCGCCAGAAAGATAACAGAGATAAGAGAGCGCAGTAATCGACTGGGTATATAAGGGATAAGGCAGTCTTTCAGGTATCCTGCTCCCAAGCTGTATACGGCTTTGTACACCAAAACTAGGACCTTGAACTTGGCCCAGTAGCAAATGGGCAGCCAGTTGTTTCAGCAGCGGAGTAACATGTCGGTGATACCCTGCCCCAGTGAGCAGTCTCGCCACTGCATTTTGCACCAGCTGCAGCTTCCGGACCAACCTCAAGGGCAGCCCTGCATTACAGTAATCAAGCCTAGAGATTACCAGTGCACGGACAACAATGGTCAGGCTATCCTGGTCCAGAAATGGCTGCAGCTGTCTTACCAGCCAAAGCTGGTAAAAGGCACTCCTAGCCACTGAGGTCACCTGGGCCTCTAGCGACAAAGATGGATCCAGGAGTACCCCCACACTATGGACCTGCTCTTTCAGAGGGCATACAACCCCATCCAAAGCAGGCAACTGACCAATTATCTGAACTTAGGAACCATCAACCCACAGCGCCTCTGTCTTGCTAGGATTCAGACTCAGTTTATCGGCCCTCATCCAGCTCACCACCGAGTCCAGGCAGCGGTCCAGGGCTTGCACAGCCTCTCCCAATTCAGATGTTTTGGAGAAATAGAGCTGGGTATCATCAGCGTACTGTTGACACCTTGCCCCATATCTCCTGATGACCACTCTCAGGGGCTTCATATAGATGTTAAATAGCATGGGGGACAACATGGTATCCTGAGGCAACCCACAGCACAACTGCCAGTGGCCCGAAAGACAATCACCCAATGCTATTCTCTGAAAACGACCTTGGAGATAGCATTGGAACCACTGTAAAACAGTGCTTGCAATACCCATCTCACCAAGTCAGCCCAGAATAATACCATGGTCAACAGTATCAAAAGCTGTCAAGAGATCAAGTAAGAATAACAGGGTTGCACTCCCCCTGTTCTCCCGATAAAGGTAATCCATCAGGACAACCAAGGCTGATTTAGTTCCAGAACCAGGCCTGAACCCAGACTGGAATGGGTCAAGATAATCTGTTTCATCCAAGAGTACTTGCTGCGCCCAAACTCTCTGAATCACCTTCCCTAAGAAGGGGGTATTTGCAGCCAGTCGGTAATTGTTGCAGAATAATGGGTCCAGGGTGGGCTTTTTCAGGAGCGGTCGGATCACCCTCCTTCAGGCTCTTTTTAGTCTCTTTTTATATTGTCATGAAACAAACCTGTGAGGTAAATTAGGTAAGAGTTTATTACTTGCCCAAGGTCAACCCAATGACCTTCAGGGTCGAGTAGGAACTTGCAGGGTTTTAGCGACAGAGGGGGCAAATGAGGGCATTGCCCCCCCAAATGATAATTCTGCTCTCCCCCCAAATGAAATTTTCCCTCAGTCCCCAAATTTCTAGCACTGCAGTAACTTGAAAATTCAATTTAGCTTTTAGAAATACAGTTTGGGCATCCAAAGAGAGAGGCAGGGCAAAGTTACCAAGGGAATGCGAACACAGTGTTGTATTCTGTTAAGAATAAGTTTGTGTTTAAGAAATTTGCCTCCAGCAGGGCCAGTAGTTGAGGGGAGGAGATGGGAGGAGAGGAAAAAGGGGTCAGAGGGATTAGGCCAAGAAAGGGACTGGATGTGACCCATAAAGTTCTCCTCAAGAATCCACAGTACCTTTGTCTCATGGATAAAAGGGGGTAGATACCAAACATAGCAAATATAAGGGTTTAAAGTGTGAATGAAGGAACGAAAATCTTGATGGATGGGGGAGGGAGTTGGCAAACCTAAGCGTTTGCAACTGGAGGAAGGCAAGGCAGAAAGGACAGTGTTATTATGCACTGCAGAGTGTCTCCCCCATTGTTGCCAATTTGATGATTTTCCTGCTAAAATCTAGTGTTTTTAGACGCATGTCTGGTGGTGAATCTTCCTGTTTAGTGGCTAGTGGGAAACCAAGTGGATGTCAAACATTTTATGGTCAGAATCTGGTGGTTTTTACAAATACTTCAATATCATCCCCCCCACACACAGACACTATTATGTATTGCATGAAACTGTCTAGCCAAAATCTAGCCTTTTTTAAAAAAGATATTTTCTTGTATTTTGGATTGTTTGCATTTCTGTGCCTATGAACAGTCTCTATTATTACTTGACTATTGTTTCATTTTGCCATGGCTAGTTGGCTACCCTTTTGATTGAAAGCATACCAGAGTAATGTACCCAACACAACGAGCCAGTGACAGAGAGAAGGATTTTTAAGTCAAGTCTCTAGATCCTCTGGTGTGCTTGTTTTTTAAAGGTATAAAGACAAGGAGGTTCTTGCCAATTGACTGACTGAGAAGGTAAATATACAGGCAATATTTTACCCAATCCAAATGCGAAGCAGCCTAAGAACCACCAAAGGAGACTGGATGATTAGGAACTATAAGCCTCGGAAATAAATGGCCTGAGCATGCACAGAGTGCACCTGCCTCACCAATGTGGAACCTATCTTTGTATTTAATAAGGTGACTCCACAACCCATATCATTTGTATAAATAGTACATCCTACAATCATCACAGGAAGAGCCTGCTTGATCAGGCAAAGGCCCATCTAGTCCAGCATCCTGTTCTCAGAATGGCCAACCAAACACACAAACACAAACAGCATTTTTTTAAACCTAAAAAACCCAGGAATGCAAAACCTCCACACTTCTCTCAGATCTAAAAGACATACACGGATATTTATATCTGCAGTTCGAAACTTAAATACAACACACCAATGGTTGCTAGTACTTTTAAATTCTATTATCCACCTTGTTAAGCAATTCCTCATAACAATGTTTCACAATAACACAACAATGTTATTAAGCATGGTGTCTAGTGGATTAAGGTAAGATTTTGGGGGATTTGGGGCATGGGTCTGGTGAGAAAAATTTCTTGTTGGCAACACTGATATTCCCCTCCCCTGTAGTGCTCAGGCAGCCTCTGTAAATGGTGGGTGCTATTAGTGCATCTGGTGGGTGTGCCTAGGCTTTGGGGCCTAGTCTGGGGCAGCACCTGAGAAGAAGCAGAGAGATGAGTGAGCTGGCTCTCTGAGGCCCAGGAACCCCAATGAGACCTAATTTAACCCAGGCAATGGGGAGCTGGAATATTGTTTGCGTGCACATGACTGGGGTGCATTTCTTCCCTAATGTTTTTAAAAAGTTGAAAGATATCCTTTCAAGCAGGTTCCATTTCAAAATGGGTTTGAAGAGTATGATGTTGCTAGAGCCTTAGTTGCAACAGTTTTAGACCACCACCCAGCTATGCAACTCATTATAAATAATTCACCTTTTCTCATGTGAACTTATGTAATATCAAAATAGGGCGTGTGACATTTGCTGGTAGAGCCATCAGAAGAGTGTTAGCTGGCTGGCCCAGGGCCTTTCTATAGAACAGAAATGGTGTGCTTGTACAGTTAATTCTAGCACTTGCAGTTCGGAGAGACGTATAGTTCCTATGTGACATGCTGTTAAGCATTTTCTTATGAAAAGTTATGTTAATAGGTATTAATTTTCAAAGTGAAACTTCTGTTAATTGCTTTCCTGGCACAGCAAAGGAGACCAGGGTTGTTAGTTCCAGGAAGTAGCTGCTTCAGGAGAACTGAACTCATTTGCGAGCTTACTAAAACATTGTACCTGTACAAGGAAGCCTTTCCAAGCCTGTACACTTTATATGTTACAGCTGTGTGTGAAAATTCATTCTCACCTTTGACACTTGTTGACACCATACAAGTGTTCCATGATGCATCAGAAAAAAGCAAACTCAGTAATCTTGGCTGTTGAAAGTAACATATTTGAAGGAATTTCAAGTGAACAGTTTCTCTGCAAATTTGCAGAGAAATCACAGCTCATTAGACTTTATTAATAGTTCAGATCATTATGGTAGGATGACTTGCACGATATACATTTACTTCCTAGTCACTGTTTAGTTTACACAACTATTTTGCATGTGGAAAATATTATATTTAAATTGATTTGCTTTTCTGTAAACTTCATTAGCCATAGTTCCTAATTAAAATGAATAAATTGGGGTTTGGTTTTTTATCATTACCTATTATTTATTTATTTATTTATTTATTGTATTTACATACCGCCCCATAGCCAAAGCTCTCTGGGCGGTTTACAATGAAAGCTTTCCCTCCAGAAACCTCTTTTATAGTGACCAATGCCCCAACCCTTCTGCCCCCCCCCAATGAAAATTGTCTTGCTACACCCCTGGGGATTTGAATTCTGGACTCTTAGGTCCTAGTCCAACTCTCTAACCACTACACCACACTGGCTCTTGCATGTGAGCAGGGCTGCCCAAGGACGGGATGTCAGCATGGATACCATAACTCAGGCTAGGTCCTTAGATTAATCCTTAGATTAATCAGCACTGCAGCTCTACTCCTTCTCATGCCAGACAATAACATGAGATACCCACACCATAGCTCCTTCCTATGCCAAGGTCAGTACTCTGGTAACAGAGGAAGCAATGACATGTGAAAGTACCACAGCATAGGCTCTTCCCACATGATTCAGGCCTTTTCACTTTATGTAGGAGCATAGGAAGCAGTGATGCTGCAGGAACTGTCACATCACCAGAGTAATGTAAACACTGCTTTCATGTGCTACTTGCCACAAGTAGCAGAAGTGATAGGACTGGTTCATGTTTCCCCCCCCCCCAAAAAAATGTACAATCCGGAAAAATAAATATGGGAAACATTTGATTAGGTTGATTAAATTACTTCTGATTTTTATTGGATGCTTGTGACTGCAACATCATACATAGTATTATGATCTCATCAACTAAATCAAATGAGGCATGGTTGGGGGGAGTGTCACAAGTGTAGTATAAGATCCTCAGGAGAGGCCCTTCTCTCAATACCCACATCTTCTCAAGTACGACTAGTGGGAACGCGTGAGAGGGCCTTCTCAGTGGCTGCCCCTAGGCTTTGGAATTCCCTTCCTAGGGAGGTAAGAATGACCTCCTCCTTGCAGTCCTTCCGCTGACAAGCAAAGACCTTCTTATTCCAACAAGCCTTTGGAATTGAAGGCTAAGGATAGGGCGTGAAGGGTGCTGCATTGCTAATGTCTATTATATTATTTTTAAACTAGTTTGAACTCTTTTAGCTATATGTGTGTATAGTTTTAATACTGGAAATAGTTTAATCTTATTTTAATGTAGACTTTGTATGTTTTTAATTATATGTATTTTTTATCTGGAAGCCGCCATGAGTTCCAGTTTTGAAAAAATGGCAGGGTATAAATAAAGACAATAATAATAATAATAATAATAATAATAATAATAATAATAATAATAATAATAATAATATAAAGAAAGTCTGAGGAGGCGAGTTTTTTTCTTCTTAGAAAGTGGACTCTTTGAGTGCTGCAACAGCCACGATTCCCTGGCATCCTCCCTGTGTCTATGTGATGAGTGTTAAAGAAGGGCTCACCTAATCACTGACCAAGGTCAACCTGATCTGTTGCTCTGCTGGTGCCAGCTCTGCACAGCTCTATCACTCCTTTGGGCAAGCTGCTGAAGGGTGAGACGTAGCAGCCCACTACATCAAAGGAGTATGCTCACTAACATCTCTTCCCAGTCACAAGGCAGCTGCTGCCTCCATCTTTTGGTTGGGTTGGAGGAATGTTGTTGCTACCTGTGCTGCAGCTGCCACTGTCTTGGGCCTGCCTCCTCTCCCCAGGGTCCACTTCCAGCTCCAGAATCTACTGCCTTCTTCTCAGAAGGGAATCTGTCCACTCCATTCTCTCACCTCCCTCCTCCCCCCACAAAGCACCATCTGAATGAAAACATGCAGGTCAGAAGTACTATGCCTGCCTGTTCTCATTCAGATGATGCTTTGTTTAAACTGAAAAGCAGCCTCACAGACTACATGGATTGCCTTCAAAAAGATTCCAACTTATGGCGACCCTGTGAATTTCATGGTAAGTGGTATTCAGAGGGGGTTTACCATTGTCTCCCTCTGAGGCTACGAGGCTGGTATAGCAGTGGGGAGGAGAGCCTGGCTGGGAGTCCAGAGTCTGTGAGTTCAAATCCCCGCTCATGTCTCCTGGGTTCAAGGGCCAGCTAAAGATCACCCCCACAGGGAGTGGCTCAGGGGTTACGTGCCCTGCCACCTGTGCAGCTGTGGGCAAGCTGCATAGTCCCAAGCAGCCCAGTTGCCCCCCAGCTGGCAGTTGCAGACAAGGAAGGGGCTGGCTTGTGCAGCTGTAGCAAGCTGAGCACGCCCTAGCCAGCTGGGGAGGACTAGCCTCAGAGGGAGGCAATGGTAAAAACCCTCTGAATACCGCTTACCATGAAATCCTTATGCATAGGGTCGCCATAAGTCGGGATCGATGTGAAGGCAGGCCATTGCCATTTCCCTCTGAGGCTGAGAGGCAGTGACTGGCCCAAGGTCACCCAGTGCCCAGTGGCCCAAGGTCACCCAGTGAGCTTCATGCCTGTGTGGGGATTCGAACCCTGGTCTCCCAGGTAGTAGTCCAACACCTTAACCACTACACCACACTTGCTCAGAGAGAATGGAGAAGCAGGAAGATGCTCAATCCTTTCACACTGCCATTTGTTTGCTTAAAGCCACCCTTCTAAGCTTGGAAAGAAGGGAAAATGTGCAAGGAAGACAATGAGAGAAAGGATAAGGTGCTGGATCTCCATATCTTTTGACAGAGAGAGGGAAATTGTGGAGGCAAATTTTCAGGTAAAAATTAACTGGAAGGAGCACTTTCCACACCTGCCCTCCTTCTGCTCAGATTGGTAGTTTGATTTAAAAAACACAGAAAACATGGAGGATTGTAACATGCAATTCTAATGTAATGTCTAGTTTGATGTTCTTTTCTACCACTAATGTGTAAAAAATGCAACAGAAAACTGTTATTTATATTTATTTATAAAATAATTTATATACTTCCTTTCAACTCTCAAAAGGGCCCCAGAGCCAGTTTTCCATTACAAGTGTCCAATTAACTTAAATATGTTTTTCCTATTTAGAGCTTCATAGCTAAACCTATTTCCAAGACTTAATACACCGAAGCTGAATCAGGACAATTGTTTTCTTATCAATACATTTTCAATATAAATACTATGCCTAGAAAAGAAAGTTAGTAGAATTGTTTGTTGTCCAATAAAATGCACCCAGGGTTCAATATTCCAGTTATGAATAATTCAAATGCTTTACAACCTATTATAGTAGCATATGTTGCTCTATTTCTTTGTGGTGGTAAATAAAATTAAGAAAACTGGTTGAGTTCCAAAACTATTCTTTTCTGATATGTTGCTTTTTTAATTAAAGTATGTAGTAGAGAATAAGAATATCCCAAATCTGTTACTCCCAAGAAAAGGTGGAAAGAGTGTTGATCCAACAAAGTAAGGCAGTTTTAAATACCATTAATTTCAATGGAAGAGATGTAAACATGTGATTAATTTTCTCACTGAAATCAATAAGGCTGTAATCCTATGCACATTTATCTGGAAGTAAGCCCCACCACACTGAATGGATTCGATTTACTTCTGAAATAGGACTGCAGTGCATGTGTATGACTGGATTACATGCAAGACATCCCCCACCCCTCCACCATAAAAAAACCTGATCATATTAGCATTATTACAGACTCCAGCCATCCAGAATCAGTCTTCATATAATTGATTTATTCCCCTTCTGTCCTTGCCTCCAGAGTTGTAAACAGAACTAACTTTTTAAAACATTGACATTTTCATGAATGCTAGCCTAGCAATGTACATGAGGCATAAGAAAACCTTCAAGTACAATGAAACAGCTGCAATGCATTAACATTTTAAAGAGTGTTCTTTTATTTTCGGAAGTGAATCAAACCTCTCCCTGGGGGTTATTTTGATTGGCACCAAAACAATGCAGAGCTATTCCTCGGATTCTTTTGAGCAGAAGACTCTTAACTTTCTGGTTATGGGGCTCCCTTTTAGATTTGTGTTCTGTTTTCAATTTTTAGTATCAAATACATCCTGGCGAAAACACCAAACTCAATCACCACTCTTTCATTTCTGTAACTGTTAATTCAAATGCTGTGGTTTAAAACAGCTGGCAATATAAAGATTACCAGATTATTCCAACATGGTACATGAAAGCATATGCAATTTCCCTTCACAAATCAGTTTCTTTTGGCTGTCCTTTTGAATTAAGAAAGCCAATTTATTTTGATCTGATGCTGTGCCAAATGAATTTTAAGGGACATCACTGAAATTAGTTTTGATGCTCTGTGTGTGTGTGTGTGTGTGTGTGTGTGTATAGTTAGCTGTGAGTCAATTTTTAAAAAAATTATATGTCAAAATTCATCTGACGTTAATAGAGAGTTTTTGCAATGCAGAGAACTGGATACTGGACCACAGCAGGAATTTACAGAGGAATCCTAACTGGGGCCAGGGAAGATTGGACAGCAGAGCCACCACTGCACCTGAGAATTGCACCCTTTGGAGGATCCACAATGGAGCAGGTAGATCTGAAATCCCCAATGCCCAACTCCTATAATGTCCTGTGTTAGGGCTTTCTGCAGACTACTTGAGCACAGCTTGGGCATCCATCACAGTGGAACCCTCCCCAGCCACCTACAAGGGTGGCAGAAAAGTGACTGCACTCCCCAAGCTACACCCACCTTAAAAAAAAAAATTATGTACACCATTTAGAAATTCTGAATATTAAGCAGTATACAATTACTTGAAATAAATAATAAATAAATATATGCCAGTTGTGGGCAAGGAAAGTCACAACTGCAAAGGAACACTTGATACACAATCTTGCCTATAGGTCTGCAGCTCTTTCTATCTACTGCAGACCATTGCTAGACCTGCTTCTTGTCGGTCATTCTTGTCAGGACTAGACAATTTCATCACCTGGGCTCCTGCTGGGAGGAAGGGTGGGATATAAATCAAATAATAAATAAATAAAATAATAAATAAAGATTAGGATGTTACTCATGAACATGCACCAGCAATGGCTCCTTGCTTTGACCATCGACTATGATGAATTCAGGCATGGTGCAGGTGCAAAATCAGCACATAACCATATAATAGTCTCAGCTTAAATTAGAAGCTATCAATTTCAGGGCAAGGGATCTCTCCTTGAAATATATCTTACCATCACAAGATGGGAAAGTTCATATTCAGAATGCATTATTTTTGAACTTGGATATCACTAACTGGAATATCTTCTTCCTAAGAATCAAAGGGCATAGATCATTTTGATAAAAACATTTCCTGTATGATTTAATAAATACCACAGGCAGAAGCATTCTGGCAATGACAATCCCACTCCATATGTCCTTGGGCGGACAGTGAAGAACATATGTAAGAACACAGGCAATGGTGAATATAGTAATAATCCACATTTAATTTCAGTTTCTTCTACAGCTAAACCATGGTTGAAAAAACTTCATCATTCTGCTATTCAGAAACTTGGTTATTTTAACACACAAGAAATTAAATCTCAGACAGTGATCATCTTTCATTCTTCTGAAACTTCTGCACTCATACAATACTTTTCAAACACAGGAGAGGCATCATCTCCATTTTGTCAGGAAATATAGCAGTCTGAAATTCTCACAGTTAGGGAAAAAACATCCTGGTTGGGTTTTTTTTTTACAAAAATATACAGTTTATCCATGAAACTTGGGTCATACAAGTCAGGCACTGATGAAATGCTATTGCCTGTTTACAATGTCGGGACCTTCCCTGCAATTAAAAAGGCAGAAGGGCAGCTCATAGGAGCTGTTGCATAGTTATTAGTAGTACGTTGAATGATAATACTGAGCAAATAGCTTTGCCAACTAAAGTTAATGCTCTAGTTATCAGGGCTTGGGCCACATTTACTTTTTCTATGCTGCAAATTCATTTATATCTTCTACCAAAAAATCCAATTATTATACCATTGCTCTGGAGTGATCTCTCATGTCTGGAAGACTTAAGGAGACCCTGATTCTTTTATAGCAAAGGCTGGTGACTTCAGTGTTCATATAGGCAGCAACACTTGAAGGATAGCAGTTTTGCTGGAACTTGAAGATGATGAACTCCCTTTTTCACTTATAAAATCTAAAGATTCTTTTGTAAATGTGGCTATTTCGTTTCTGGAAATGTCATGTAAAGTAACAATGAATGGCAAGGGCACTTTGGATGCCAATGATGAACTTACTTAGGATTTAGAAGCCAGTGTAATCATATTGTATTTTATCTTACTGTATTATACAGCCTCGAGAGTGGCTGCATACTATGGCCAGCGTGGATTTTTCACATTCTGCAATGTTAAATTGAAAATGCCCCCCATGCCATTCTGATGCTTCCCATAGCTCATTTCAAAACAAAACCTTACAAATCTTCTGAACTCAGAAACGCTTGCTTAACAACACTCTCAATTTTCATGGCGATACATAAAACAGTCAGAGAGAATCAAGAGTTCAAAGTCTAAAAAGAGAAGGGAAAAACCCAGAGCCCTTTTGGACTTTTTTCTCTGAGAGTTCTCATAATCTGTTGAAATTCATTAAAAATCAGCCATGTTCACAGAGTACCTGTAATCTTAATACTGACCTTGCCCCATATTCTGACCTTGATCTTCTGCATTTTAAAAGTTAAAAAAATGCCTGGATGATTTTTAATTAATTTAAGAAATTTTGGCTGGAACCCAATTATAACGTCGGGCATGCTCAGTAAGAACCAACTGTCAGAGTTCTAAAAGCCAGACTCACAGCTGCTGGGCTTGACTAATCAGGAGGCCACACCCACACCAGACTTTGATTTCACTTGAAACAGTCATGGCTTCCCTCAGAGAATCCTGGGAAGTGTAGTTTGTGAAGGGTGCTGAGAGGAGACTCCTGTTCCACTGACAGAGCTCCAGCGGCCAGACTGGTTTAACAGTCAGCGACTCTGATTGAAGGTCTGTGAGGGGAACAGGGTGTCACCTAGCAAGTCTCGTCACACTTCACTAACTACACTTCCCAGGAATCTTTCAGAGAAGCCATTACTGTCCAAAGTGAAATAAAGGCCTGGTGTGGATGTGGCCAGGGACAGCTTTAAATTTGGGTGGAAGGCTGCATGTGCCTGCTGTAGAATTAAAAGGTGAGAGAAACACTGAAAAGCAATGATACTGTTCACAATATTTTCCTTTTGGAAAAGAAAGGGGCTTCCCCTCTGCCCAGTGCCCACCCACCCAATCTCCTCCCGTCCCCGCCCCTCCCCCGGGTCAGTGTTGGACTATGACCTGGGAGACTAGGGTTCGAATCCCCACACAGCCATGAAGCTCATTGGGTGACCATGGGCCAGTCACTGCCTCTCAGCCTCAGAGGAAGGCAATGGTAAAACCACCTCTGAATACCATTTACCATGAAAACCCTATTTAAAGGGTCGCCATAAGTTCGGTCAACTTGAAGCCAGTCCATTTCCATTTTCAAACATGATTGCACAGAAATAAATCCCATTGAACTCAAAAAGTATGCAACTGATCAAACTAGGGTTGCCAGGCCCAGCCTCCAAGAGGTCTTCTATATCTTTAAAAGTTGTGCAGGGGGAAGGAAGAATTTCATCTTGTGGTTTTTCCCATTACAGTGTTGCAAGAAAACCTGTACTTGGCTGAATTTTCTCTCCTCTTATAAGCACAGAATCATTCTCAGGCCCTGAGCCTGGCAACCCTAGATCAAACCCACCCTCCCTTCTCCCTCCTATCCCCTCCCTCTTGCCCCTTCCCTCCCCCTTCCTTTGCCCCTCCCTCCCCATCCCCTTCCAACCCCCTCCTTCCCCTCCAATATGCTCCTCCCCTTTCCCCCTCCCCCTCCCCCATGGTCAGTTTTTCCTATCCTAACCATGATTCCATAGGAGTAAATCCCATTGAACTCAAGAAGCATTCAAATGATCAGACCTGCTTTTCCCCTCCTTTTCCTCTCCTCTCCCTTCCTCCTCCCCTCCCTCTTCCTTCTTCCTCCTCCCCTGCCCACTCCAGCCCTCCCTCCCTCCTCCCCCTGATCAGTTTTTCCTATCCTAAGCATGATTGCACAGGAGTAAATCGCACTGAACTCAATGAACATGCAAATGATCAAACCTGTCCTCCTCCTCCCCTCCCCCTCCTGCCTGCTCCCATCCCAGTCCTCCCCTCTGCCTTTCCTCCCCTCCCTCCTCCTCCTCCTCCTCTCCCCATCCCCTGTGGTCAGTTTCACCTATCCTAAGCATGATTGCAGGGGGGTAAATCCCACTGAACTCAATAAGCATGCAAATGATCAATCCATTCTCAGCAAGTTTGCACAGGATCCCATTTCTTACCCCCCGGATTAAAAAGCAGAGAAATTAACTAATAGGCAAAAAAAACCTTGCAGTTTAAGAATGTACCTATAGCCCACAGATATTTCTATCAGACTTTAAAAAGCAGGGAAATTGGACAGCTATAGTGAATGCACCAGAGGAACAGGAGACCTGACCTCCTCTCTGAGATATTGGACTGCCCTACAAATTGGTCAAAATGCAAACACAATTTGGGTTGGTCTTTCACAGTCCAATCCACTTGCTGTGTAGCTTGGAGGAATTTGGTAACACGTGCCTCTGAGCATATGGTGAGTGGTGGCAACGCCTGCAATCAGCCCAAATAATAGATACAAGACATGTGCTGTGCTGATCTTGTTTTAGCAGGGACGAAGCAACATTATTAAGACAGTTGATATAGTTCAGATGGTCACTTTAAATATGTTTGATTTAATTTGCAATTTTTGTGACGTTTCCTATAGGAAATCATTTTCTTTTGTTTCTATTTCTGTGAATATGTGAAATACAGCAACACTTGGCAAAATTTACACTAAAAGACACCAAGCATAATTGTGGGATAATGGCACTGACATCTGCAGAATAGTCTCCAGTGGACCTCAGGAGTGTCTCAATTTGCACAAGATAAAACAGTGGGAGGTGAAATAAATTCTAGCAAAATTCTAGATGTGCTGTATGTTTTTAATTGACCGTGCCCACCTTGCCTTAAATGAAGTGGTTTAAACATAGCAGGCTGAAAACATGCATCCTCTTTTTTCCAACAGCTAGAGTCATTGCTGAAGTAGCAACATATTGTGTTGTTGTTATGTGCCTCCAAGTCGACTGCGACTTATGGCGACCCTATGAATCAGTGACCTCCAAGAGCATCTGTCATGAACCACCCTGTTCAGATCTTGTAAGTTCAGGTCTGTGGCTTCCTTTATGGAATCAATCCATTTCTTGTTTGGCCTTCCTCTTTTTCTACTTCCTTTTCCCCCCAGCATTATTATATTTTCTAATGAATCATGTCTTCTCATTATGTGTCCAAAGTATGATAACCTCAGTTTCATCATTTTAGCTTCTAGCGATAGTTCTGGATTAATTTGTTCTAACACCCAATTATTTGTCTTTTTTGCAGTCCATGGTATCCGCAAAGCTCTTCTCCAACACCACAAAACATATTGTAATCAGTCTGATTTTACATCAAACTGCAGTTTCAGATTCAACTGTTAATGCACTAAAAATAGAAACACAACATTATTATTATTATTGTTGTTGTTGTTGCTGTTGTTGTTATTTGTTTCTACCCCACCTTTTGGCCAAAAGGCCCTCAAGGCGGCTTACAAAAAATAAACACAAATATAAATATACATCAATAAAAACAATGACATCCCCCAATACTTGTCTCATGACAGCCTTCATTAATCTCCTCAGAACATCTCCCCGCTCAAAAAAAGATTCCTCTTCCAGCTTCCAGTGATAAACCCACTAACGACCACTGTATTAATTCCCCTTAATTATTCCTCTCAGGACAACTCCCCTCCCCTTTCCTGTTCAAAAAACACCCCCACCCCAAATATCCCTCTTAGGAATCCCATCCCTGGTCTCCATTCAGCTTCCAGTCATAGTTTCCCCACCCCACCATATTATTTTATTTATTTTATTTTTATTTATTATTTCAATTTATATACCGCCCTTAGCAGAATAGCTCTCAGGGCGGTGAACAAACAGATAAAATACAATATATCATAATAAAAATCATAAAAACATATACAAACAAACAACAAAAAAACACTACAAAAACACAATACGACAAAAATTAAAAAATACGGATTAAAAGATTAAAATGGTTAAGAAAATTAAAATGCCTGGGAGCATAAAAAGGTCTTTACCTGGCGCCGAAAAGATAGAAGTGTAGGCGCCAGGCGTACCTCTTCGGGGAGGCTGTTCCACAACTCAGGGGCCACCACAGAAAAGGCCCTAGATCTAGTAACCACCCTCCGGGCTTCCCGATGGGTTGGTACCCGGAGGAGGGCCTTAGATTCTGAACGAAGTGAACGGGTAGGTTCGTATCGAGAGAGGTGTTCCACAAGGTATTGAGGTCCCACGCCGTGTAAGGCTTTATAGGTAAGAACCAGCACCTTGAATCTCGCCCGGAAGCAAATAGGAAGCCAGTGCAGATGCGCCAAGACAGGTGTTATACGCGAAGACCGACTGGTCCTCGTCAGTAGTCTGGCAGCTGCGTTCTGCACCAGCTGAAGCTTCCGAATTGTCTTCAAGGGCAGCCCTATGTAGAGCGCATTACAGTAATCCAATCTTGAAGTTACCAGAGCGTGAACAACGGAGGCGAGGTCGTCCCTGACCAGATAGGGGCGTAGTTGGGCTACCAGACAAAGATGGTAAAACACATTCCGTGCCACCGAGGCCACTTGGGCCTCGAGAGACAGGGAAGAGTTGAGAAGAACCCCCAAACTACGTACCTGTTCCTTCAGGGGGAGTGTAACCCCATCCAGAACAGGGTTAACATCCACCATCTGAGCAGGGAAGGCATTCACCAACAATGTCTCGGTCTTGTCTGGATTGAGTCTCAGTTTATTAGCTCTCATCCAGTCCATTATCACTGTCAGGCAACGGTTCAGCACATCAACAGACTCACCTGAAGAAGATGAAAAGGAGAAATAGAGCTGCGTGTCATCAGCATACTGATGGCAACGCACTCCAAAACTCCTGATGACTGCACCCAGCGGCTGCATGTAAATGTTGAAAAGCATGGGGGACAAAAACGACCCCTGAGGGACTCCACAATGGAGAGTCCATGGTGTCGAGTGATGTTCCCCAAGCACTACCTTCTGGTGACGATCCGCGAAGTAGGAGCGGAACCACTGCCAAGCAGTGCCCCCGACACCCAACTCCGCGAGTCTCCTCAGAAGGATACCATGGTCGATGGTATCAAACGCCGCTGAGAGATCAAGGAGAATCAACAGAGTATTAATTCCCCTCAAGGCATGTTCCTCCCTCCAATAACCCCTTTCCAGGTCAAAGACCTCCTCCCAAAAATTCCTCATCCTTATTCCCTCCACCATCACCCCCTTATCAGGACAACCAACATTCCCCATTCGCGTTCTTTTCCAACCCCGAACTTGGCCTCCCCTCCCTCCGTAAATTGCCTCTATTTTGAAACACAAAAGGCTGTCTTCACCATCATATGACACTGACCAATAAAAAGGCTTTGAAATTAATAAAAAATAAATTTGACACAGATTTCTAGGATGAATAATGAGGGAAATAAAATGTTCTAGATTAGATTCTCTGTAGAAACATTAGTAACACAGGAAAGAAGCAAAGTAAGAAGAACACCAACAAACATACAAAAATATAATTCTCCATCTTTGGAGATGGCAGGTGTTGCCACCACTCACCATATGCTCAGAGGCACATGTTACCAAATTCTTCCAAGCTACACAGCAAGTGGATTGGACTGTGAAAGACCAACCCAAATGGTGTTTGCATTTTGACCAATTTGTAGGGCAGTCCAATATCTCAGAGAGGAGGTCAGGTCTCCTGCTCCCCTGGTGCATTCACTATAGCTGCCCAATTTCCCTGCTTTTTAAAGTTTGATAGAAATATCTGTGGGCTATAGGTACATTCTTAAATCGCAAAGTTATTTGCCTATTAGTGAATTGTCAACATAAAACTACTTAATGCATGTATGCTATACATTTGGAGGGCACAAAGTTGGGGAAAACTTGTAGAATACATTATACAATTGCTCTGTGAATCTATTTTAACATTAAATAAATAAATAAATATGCTCATGGTGCTAAATAAGTAATAAAAAGAAGAGGAATGTTTTTTATGTACTGTGGCATTTTCAGTACTGAAGCCACACTGGCTTGTTTTTTCCTGTAATCTGCTCTGGGATTACTTTTAGTAATGAAGAAGGGACGAGAAATATTTTAAATAAATAATATATTTATAGCATGAATGGACAAAAGCATAGATGAATCTCCGTATGCACTTGGTAATGTTTGAATGACAGCAGCCTCATAGAT
The DNA here is from genome assembly GCF_030035675.1 of Rhineura floridana. NCBI lineage: Eukaryota > Metazoa > Chordata > Lepidosauria > Squamata > Rhineuridae > Rhineura > Rhineura floridana. Next base: position 126,427,107 of record NC_084487.1, read on the forward strand.
GTTACATAATTTCAGATTTGCTTATAGTGTTTGTGGGAGCAGCACAACTCTGATGTTACCTTAAGCCACATGATGATTGTTCAGCTGTTGTATTTTGTTGAGTAAATAGAGACAGAAATTACATATGTAAGCTAAACTCTCCCTTCTTAGAAGTTTTGCAATAAAACAGCTTCCCTGAGTAGATGATGCTGAAGTAAACCTAATAGGCAAAATATCTAGAGTGCAGGTAGGAGCTTTGGTATAGTGCAGGGATGGTGAATGTTTTTCAGCCCAAGGACTACATTCCCTCATGGAGAACCTATGGGGTGGGGAGTAATATGCCAGTGGTGGGCAGGCCAGAGGTAAAGGTAGGTGGGGCAATGGATGTGCCTCTTAACCTTTGTACAGTAGGCTACATTCCAGCCACAAAACAAGTGAGGTTTACACACACAGAGACACCCCTCCGTCCAGACAAGTAAGAGACCTTCTCACAATTCAATGGCACACTCCAGCCATGTAAAAGCACTCAAGGAGGGCATGGAGCAGGGCTGGGGAGGGCTGTGCCAGGGAGAGAAGGGATGTGGGCTGGGGAAGTGGGCTGGCTTTGGAAAAGTCCAAATGGCTTGACAGAGAGACATGGAGGGAGTGCAGTTCCTCATCTCTGGTGTAGTAGTTGAGATTACAGTAGAATTATTTAATTAAATATCCTGCCATCCCCCCCAAAGAGTGACCCAGGATAGCTAACAGCACTAAATCTGTTAAGATTATATCCAAAAACAATAATTAAAATGACAGGTTAAATTTCTGCACTGCCTGAATGTTCCCATCTCCTTCCATGACCTAGACAAAGAATGATGTCTTTGAATTGATATTGGTAGCCTTATTAAAGCATATTTATACACCAAGTACAATGCATATTTGGTGGGATAGTATCCTGAAACCTACACTTTGGAATTCATAAAGATTTTTTAAAATTTCTTGCTAAATTGCCATTAGTAAAATCAAATTATCATCAACAATTGTTTTCTTAGAGATGGAAAAACATACCAGGCGTCCTTGCTCAGTTCCTTGTATGATTCTTTACAGACAGAAATAGATTAATTATCTTTCAGATGCTTCAGTATAATTCAGCAGCTACACAGACCTAAATTAATTTGTATTATTTAAAGGAGTAAAGGAAACCAAAATGACATTTCTGGCACATATAGTCATCCTCCCCATTTTTGTTAATGTATTTATTTTTACATTAATATCCACGCAGAAATAAATCCAGGTGTTCCACAATTAAACTAAGATTACAAGCATACTCAGCCATGGAGAAAAGAAACACATAGTTAACATGTATCCCCAGATTGCTGCTGTTCTAATACACTATGTATAAAAATGTAAAACTAGATTGATAAAAATCTTTCTTTCATATCTTTAAATAAACTATTCACCAAATTTTCAGCTGTGTTAATAATACCAGCTGCTAAAATTTTGCAAGGACTAGTCAAAGGACTAGAAGGAAACCAGATTAATGTGGTTAGTTAAGTTTTTATAGTGAGAACCAGTAGATGAAGAAGCATCTTTTGTAAAGAAACCTATCCTTTAAAAAGGGGGTGGGGGAATGGTTCAAAGGTAATGCCAAACTATGATTTGGTTCTACGTGTTTGTGGATGTAAATTCTTTGTCTGCTGTTGTTTAGTGGCTTACTTAAGTTCATACCACTAGCAAACTGTTATTATAAGGTTTTCTAGAAGATAAATTTAGGCATCCCCAAGAGTCTAGAGACATTTGGTGGTGGCAAGGAATTAATTCCATTATTATCAGTTACTATTATTATTATCAATTATTATTATTATCTATTATTATTATTATATATGGAAACAATCTATGGGATCTGGGGAAGGAGGTTAGTAAACACACCTGTTTTTCAGACGTAATGGCAAAGCATGGTTTACTGTTACAGCTGCAAGCACCTTTGATCTTGCATGCTCCTTTCCTCCATTCCTGCTTTCTCTCTGTGTGTAGAGAGGTATTAGAAGCTTTCTTTCATAGTTTGCTGCGCTAGTGAGCATGTATGGTTTACACCCACAAACATAGTAATTTAGCAAAATAGGACAATAGGTTTCTTTTAGGTCATCAGTATCCAGTGGCATGCAAACAATAGTGAAAAAATCTAGCTAAAAATCAGAATTCTTTGTCCCATCACAGCCAAATTTGCTAAATGCTGAATCTGCAAATGGGAATTTTCTAGGACACATGTCCCACTGTTTAATTGAGAAAAACACTTTGGTATTGGGCACAAGGTGATGAGAGAGACCCTAGGCAAGGCTTCTGAAAAATCAGTCAGGGTTAAGTAAGGCATTTATAACATCATGTATGTGAGCAAATCAATTCTGTTTAGCAGCAAACATCTTAGTTCAGTTTCAGTGTATTTGTTTTGGCCATTAATTTTAAAAAGTCCTCTATAGCAGGGGTGGGGAACAGCCTGAGGGCCACATTCCTTCATGGGCACCTTTTGGCCAAGGTGCAATAGATGTTACTCTTAACATTTGTACAGTAGCTTGCATTCCAGCCATGCAAAGCTCACAGCGTGCACATGCACGCACACACACCACTCTCCATCCAGACAAGAGTTATCACAGTTCAAAATTGCCTTCCAGCCAGGCAAAAACACTCAATGAGGGTGCACAGCGGGGGTAGTGATGGGTATAGCCAGGGGACAGTCCTGATGGGTTAACAGAGAGATCTGGACAGGCACATTTGTCCTCTGTGCTAAAATTCCCCACCTATGCTCTATATTGTGTTTAAAAATGGAATGTGACTGCCTTCAAGTCGATTCCGACTTATGGCGACCCTATGAATAGGGTTTTTATGGTAAGCGGTATTCAGAGGGGGTTTACCATTGCCTTCCTCTGAGGCTGAGAGGCAGTGACTGGCCCAAGGTCACCCAGTGAGCTTCATGGCTGTGTGGGGATTCGAACCCTGGTCTCCCAGGTCGTAGTCCAACAGCTTAACCACTACACCACACTGGCTCTCATATTGTGTTCAAGCCCTTGACAAATTAAAGCTGCAATCCAGTATCTGCCTTCCTGGGAGTAACTCCCATTTAATTCACTTGGATTTTTGAGAAGACATAGGACTGTGCTGTAAAATATGTATTGGTTTGGTGTACAGTTCAAAGTGCAAGATATAACAATGTGTGCACAGCCTTTAATCAAAGTAGATGTCAGAGAATAGATGCCCTACTTCTATTGGCAAGAAATAAACATGTATTTCCTAGATGTCATCAGTGTCCACAATTATTTTAATTTTTTAGGGGGAAAAATACTTTCTTATACATTGAGTCTCGATGCAACAGAATAATAAATCCTCAATTTGCCTCTACAGACAGAAAACTACAACTTATATGGAACATTTTGGTATCTACCTTCCAATCTAGAAGTAGTCATTAACTGAAATTTAAATATAACAAAGACTCTGCTCAAGGGGAATGTATCCATTTTGATGTAGTAATCTTTCAGTTTGTGTTTGTAATTGATCTTGCTTTACCCAAGGAAAAATCTGGATTCTATTCATGGATGTCTAGTTGAACTGGGAGTATACATTTTCAAGTCTAGTTTTAAATTCCTTGCAAGCAATTTTATCCTAGTTTGATTGAAATAGACTTCTGAAAAGCAATATGAATGCACCAAGTGAACAACATTCTGCTGCCAAGAAATCAGATTAGATACTTCAGAGTAAATTTGCTCAAGGAAACATAATTTTGGAAGTGTTTCTTGGGGCATATTGATTAGTTTAAGCCAGTTATTGAAGACTGATAATGAGTCCTCAGCCAAGGGTATCCTTGTTTCGTTCTTAGAATAACAGAAAATGTACATTTTAGGATCCATAGAACAATTCTTAGCATTTTATATTGAAAATAATTTGAATAAGAGGTCCTACAAGTAGGGCCCCATAGCAAAATGTTGCAGTGTATTTTCAGCTCCTAATATTCCTGTTCAGGGCTTCAGCATTGTTTGGAGTTTCCAGGGAGGGGCAATATTAGGAAAGGGGCACATTTCCCCCCCTCTCCTGTTGTGCCAGAAAATGATAAGGGCTTGGGTTTGGGGCTGACTGCCCATTCTGATACTTATTGCTGTATAACTGGGGTGGGGATGGGGGTCTGGACAATGGGAAAGGGAAAACTTTTTCATTTGTTTACTCCATCTGAAACATCACGGCACAGTGCAAGGGAGAGAGTTTTTTTAACCACATGGATTGTATGTCCCAGGCCCAAAATACTTAGTATAAACTGCCAATTCCCTCTTCACAACCATTCCCTACAGCAACTGACATTCAATAGATTCTGGAGTATCTGTTGAATTGAATCAGCACCCACCATGTTAAATTGTTTTTATTTACCCCTCTGGAGATCCCATCCTCATAGTGTCTTTTCCCTATACAGTTGCATAGTTATGTTTTCTAAATTTGAGCCATTTGTAGATATCTGTATATTTGAGCCATTTGTAGACAACTATGGTTCAAAATCGTGCAATTCAATAATGATGCTTAAAGGAATCCAGCTTTACTGGATCCCACCCCAGACTTCCAGGTTTTGTATTCCTGGAAATGTTTTCTAGATTGGAATGTAACCATCTGGAATACCCAACTACCCTCTGGACTACAGCCTCATTGACTCCCTCATTGAATTGCATAGGGGGGACATAAAGGAGCTGCAGCCAAAAAAGCACCATGAAGAGAAAAAACAACCCTCCTCCTGAAGACCCCCCCCAGGAGACGGGAGGGTTTCAGTGGGGAGATTGCGTCTTTCCTTCACTAGCAGTTTTGGGGCTGTAGCCTTTTTAAATTCTCCTAAGCAATTCACTGAAGACACAGACCTCTATAGGATTTCATAGCAGGGTTCAAAAAGATTGCAGCCTCAAATCCTGCTTGTGTGAGGGAGAATCTGAAGACTATTGCTCCAGGTGGCCATTGTTGGGGTCGTGCATCTTTCCTCCCACCAAGAATGTTGCCATTTACTACCCTGATTTGCACAGGACTTTTTTTTTTTTTTGCAAAGGATACTATTCTTATGCAACCCACAATGTCCAGGCTGAAAAATAGCCCCATGCAACTGGGGAAGTCCCTAATACAAGGAGCCAGTACAACTCCCTTGGGTTGTGCCAGACTATTCTATTTGGAGATTCTGGAATCCTGAATTCTGTCCAAAATTCAGCAGGAGTGGAATTTGCCGGATGTTGGAATCCCAAACAATAATGGAACAAAACTGTTGTGCCCATCCCTATAAATTAGTGGTAGACTGCAACATCTAAGTCAGATAAGTCCTTATTAAAAAATTTAAAAAACTTTTGCTCCTCTATAGGTTCCTCTATAGACTATTCTTATGGTCTCTCATGCTATAGCTCCACAATTTTCAAAAACTTTTCATTGTCCTTGATTTTAACTGGAGTCTCCAAGGAGTACCAAATATATCTTTGGAAATTTATTATTATTATTTATTTAGAATAATGCATAATCCACTTAATGAAAGAACACCTAAGGGGGATGCATGGAATTAAGCTAATTCTTTTTCAAAAGGACCTAGGACTCTTGTTTGTTTGAAGAAGAATTTTTACAGAAGAAAAGGAATTAACACATTATGCTTAGCTGCTTGTTGCAACATACTCAGCTAATTTGCATTCATGATCATACCAAGAAGAATTACCTTTTGAGACAGAATAAAAAGGTGCAATTAAAAGGCCTTAGTCTGTGTTCATATTTATTGAACTATGACCATTAAGTGAAAGGAAGACATATCCCAATTTAATAGGCAAGGAAACTAGAGTTGTTGCATTTAGTAATATACCTATATTAGTTAGGACACAAATGTAATATATTATTTTTATTATTACCATCATCTTTATGTAAGGCTGCTCAATAGCATTGTTATCTGAGCAGCGTACAAACATAAAATGATCAAATACTATTAAAATATGCTCAGAGGCACATGTTACCAAATTCTTCCAAGCTACACAGGAAGTTGATTGGACTGTGAAAAACCAACCCAAATTGTGTTTGCATTTTGACCAATTTATAGGGCAGTCCAATATCTCAGAGAGGAGGTCTGGTCTCCTGCTCCCCTGGTGCATTCACCATAGCTGCCCAATTTCCCTGCTTTTTAAAGTTTGATAGAAATATCTGTGGGCTATAGGTACATTCTTAAACTGCAAGGGTTTTTTTGCCTATTAGTGAATTTCCCTGCTTTTTAATCTGGGAGGTAAGAAGTGGAAGTCTGTCCAAGTTTGCTGAGAATAATCATTTGCATGCTTATTGAGTTCAGTGGGATTTACTCCCCTGCAATCATGCTTAGGATAGGTGAAACTGACTACAGGGGATGGGGGGAGAGGGGGGAGGAAAGGCAGAGGGGAGGACTGGGATGGGAGCAGGCAGGAGGGGGAGGGGAGGAGAAGGACAGGTTTGATCATTTGCATGATTATAGAGTTCAGTGCGATTTACTCCCGTGCAATCATGCTTAGGATAGGAAATACTGACCAGGGGGAGGAGGGAGGAAGAAGGAAGAGGGGAGGGGAGGGGAGGAGGAAGGGAGAGGAGAGGGAAAAGAGGGAAAAAGCAGGTCTGATCATTTGCATGCTTCTTGAGTTCAATAGGATTTACTCCTATGTCCCTGGCCACATCCACACCAGGCCTTTATTTCACTTTGGACAGTCGTGGCTTCACAAACTACACTTCCCAGGATTCTCTGAGGGAAGCCATGACTGTCTCAAGTGAAATCAGTGTCTGGTGTGGGTGTGGCCCGCTGATTAGTCAAGCCCAGCAGCTGTGAGGCTTTTAGAACACTGACAGTTGGTTCTTACTGAGCATGCCCGATGTTATAATTGGGTTCCAGCCAAAATTTCTTAAATTAATTAAAAATCAACCAGGCATTTTTTTTAACTTTTAAACTCCAGAAGATGAAGGTCAGAGTATGGGGCAAGGTCAGTATTAGGACTACAGGTACTCTGTGAACATGGCTGATTTTTAATGAATTTCAACAGATTAGGAGAACTCAGAGGAAAAAAGTCCGAAAGGGCTCTGGATTTCCCCCCGCTTTTTTTAGACTTTGAACTCTCTCTCACTGTATTGTGTATCACCATGAAAATTGAGAGGGTTGTTAAGCAAGCGTTTCTGGGTTCAGGACTATAAGTTTTGTAAGGTTTTGTAAATGAGCTTATGGGAAGCATCAGAATGGCATGGGGGGTATTTTCAATTTAACATTGCGGAATGTGAAAAATCCACGCTGGCTATAGTATACAGCCACTCCTGTGGCTGTATACTCTTATTCTTCAGTTTTGTTCTGTACAGTAATACCTCAGTTCCTTCCAGGAACAAGCTCCTTTTAAGGAAGGCTTTTTTTCAGGTGACACTGATCAGCTTTGATTTGCTATGGATAAACTTTCAAGCCTGTGTCTTTGCTTTAAGGTGAAACTGACGAGCAAGTGTGTGCACTTTGCATTAAAGAGATCACTTGCTTTCTCCTAGGGCTGGGGAGGGAAGGATCCAATAAAAATCAGAGGAGGAGGAGGAGAGGATGAAGTGGGTGGGTGCCAGTTAGACACCCTTTAAAGCCCTGTTGAAGTTGCTTCCATCAATCTTAGGTGGGTGTAGGAACCTATCTCTGTTCTTTCCATGTAATTCTTACCTCTGCTTCCAAAGGTTCTGTTAAAGAAGTTATATCCAGGAATGCATCTACTGAGGTATTACTGTATTTACAATGGCCTATGTCTCAAGCAAGATCCTCCGTGGCATAGAGTGGTAAGCGGTGGTAACGCAGCCGAAAGCTCTGCTCACGGCCGGAGTTCGATTCCAACGGAAGGAGAAAGTCGAATCTCCCATAAAAGGGGTTGAGGTCCACTCAGCCTTCCATCCATCTGTGGTCGGTAAAATGAGGACCCGGCATATGTAAAAGAAAGGGTAAAGAAAGGTGGGGAAGGAACTGGCAATCCCACCCCATATCTACGGTCTGCCTAGTAAAGGTCACAAGACGTCACCCTAAGAGTCGGAAACGACTCGCACTGCAAGTGTGGGGACACCTTTACCTTTTTTTATGTCTCAAGCAATGAAGTTGACTGACTGACGTATGGGACCATCAAGAGGCATCCTCAGCTGATCAATATGGGAACAGGCACAATGACAAGTATCTAGGTCCTAAACTGCGCAGCAGGGATGAGGACTGTGGTCCTCCATATGTTGGTGGACTACAGCTCCCCTAATCTGCAAATGCTGACCATGCTGGCTGGGCCATGATGGGAGTTACGACTCCAACAACATCTGGAGGGCCACTCCACTCCTGTAGTATACAGTTTTGTATGTCAATACAAGCATCTTGAACTGGGCTCAAACATATAGGCAGTCAGCGTAGTTTTTTCAGCACTGGTGTAGCATATGCTCAGCAGGCTGTCCCAGACAATATTCAGGTTGCAGCATTCTGCACCTGCTGCAGTGTCCAACCTTTGTGATACCAGTACATGAATCACTGTGGCCACACTATCTTTGTCCAGGAACAGCAACAACTGGCACAACAACTGAAGTTGCCCAAAAGTGCTCTTATCATGATGGTCACTTGTGCCTCCAAAGACAGCGAATGATCTAGGAGCACCCCAGGAGCTTCTTGAGTGTGTGTGTGACTCCATCCAGTTCTTGGAGCCAGGAGTCATCCATTCATAGTGTGTCCATCTTGTCAGGTTTGAACCTCAGTTTCTTTGCCCTCATCCTGCACTCACTTGAGAACCCCACACAGCCTTTCCTGACTCAGATGATACAGATAGAGATTCTGCTGCTGATAACTTAATAATAAATAATAATAAAATTTTATTTTTAGGCCGCCTATCTGGCCGAATGAACGGCCACTCTAGGCGGCGTACATAATTAAAAATACAACATATAATACAGTTTTAACATATAAAACAATTATAATCCACCAACCTACATCTATACACTGTAAACTAAAATTATCTAGGAGACATGTATGCCCGCTGAAACAACCAAGTTTTCAATCCTTGGCAGAAACCTGCCAGGGAGGGGACATGGCGAACGAAGGTCGTATGGCAAAGAGTTCCAGAGGGTGGGGGCCACAACTGAGAATGCCCTCTCTCTGGTCCGCACCAGCCTAGCTGTCTTAACTGGTGGGACCGAGAGAAGGCCTTGTGAGGCAGATCTCATCAGGCGGCATATTTGGTGATGCTGGAGGCGCTCCTTTAGATAAACTGGACCGACACCGTATAGGGCTTTAAAGGTTAACACCAACACCTTGAATTGGGCTCGGTACACAACTGGTAGCCAGTGCAGATCTTCCAGCACTGGGGTGATATGATCCCGGCGGCGGCTGTTTTTAATCAACCGTGCCGCCGCATTCTGTACCAGTTGTAATTTCCGGACCGTCTTCAAGGGTAGCCCCACGTAGAGCGCATTACAGTAGTCTAAGCGAGAGGAGACCAGGGCATGCATCAGCCATGGGAGCAGATGGACTGGAAGGTAGGGTCGCAGCCTCTGTATCAGACATAATTGATACCAAGCTGCCCGGCTCACCGCTGACACCTGAGCCTCCATGGACAGCTGAGAGTCAAGAATGACCCCGAGGCTGCGAACCTGGTCCTTCAGGGGCAATCTAACCCCGTTCAGCGTCAGGCCAATATCTCCCAATCTTCTCTTGTCTCCCACAAGCAGTAGCTCGGTCTTGTCAGGGTTCAGTTTCAGCCTGTTTCCTCCCATCCATTCACTTACAGACTCCAGGCACTTGGCAATAGTCTCCACAGCCAACTCTGGTGAGAACTTAAATGAGAGATAGAGCTGAGTGTCATCCACATATTGGTGACACTGCAACCCAAATCTCCTGATGATAGCTCCCAGCGGCTTTACATAGATGTTAAACAGCATGGGAGAGAGAATAGAACCCTGTGCCACACCACAATTGGGAGGCCAAGGGTCTGAAACCTCCTCTCCCAATGCCACCCTCTGGTGCCTGTCAGAGAGATAGGAACGGAACCACCGTAGAACAGTGCCCCCAATTCCCATTCCCTGCAGGCGATCCAGGAGGATACCGTGGTCAACGGTATCAAAAGCCGCTGAGAGATCCAGGAGGACGAGGAAGGAGTGTTCTCCCTATCCAACGCCCTCCTTAAATCATCCACCAGAGCGACCAAGGCTGTTTCAGTTCCATATCCAGTCCTGAAGCCCAACTGGAATGGATCTAAGTAATCTGTTTCCTCCAAGTGTGTCTGTAGCTGTTTGGCCACCACACGTTCGATCACCTTGCCCAAGAATGGTAAATTGGAGACTGGGCGAAAGTTGTTTAAATCTTGGGGATCCAAGGAGGGGTTTTTCAAGATGGGCTTTATTACCGCCTCCTTGAGGGCGGATGGCAATGCACCCTCTTCCAAGGAAGCATTTACCACCGCCATGATCCCTTCGCTCAGTCTCTCTTTGCAGCCCACAATGAGCCATGTGGGGCAAGGGTCAAACAAACAAGTGGTCGGTCTCACAGTAGAGAGCACCTTGTCCACTTCCTCAGAGGGAAGAGGTTGAAACCGATCCCACCGGACCGGATCGCAACTGATTGCCTCTGGCCCGCTTCCTGTGTCCACGGTGTGCGGAATTACGCTCTTCAGGCGATCAATTTTATCAGCAAAATGTTTTGCAAATGAGTCACAGGAGGCTTTAGAGTGCTCCATGGGTTCCTGGGCAGCTGGACCGACCAGGCTTCGGACCACTTGGAACTACCTCCTGGGACAACATTCTGCGGATGCAATAGAGGCAGCAAAGAAGCCCTTCTTTGCTGCCTTTGTTGCCACTTGGTAGGCTGCTATTGCTGCTCTAACCAGTGACCAATCGTCCTCGGAGCGAGACTTCCGCCACCGGTGTTCTAGCCGTCTCACCTCCTGCCTCAAACCCCGCAACCGTGGTGTATACCATGGTGCGGTCTGAGTTCTATTCAGGGGGAGAGGACGTTTCGGAGCCACCCGGTCTATTGCCCCGGTGAGCTCCCTATTCCACTCTGTCACCAAGGTTTCGACCGGGCGGCCTTCAGACAGCTCCATCAGTTGGCTCCATCAGGCGTCTGGGGCGGACCATCCGAATCAGTCCCTGTCCCCTGCGGAGGGTGTGTGGCAATAAGAGGTCCATTTTCACCAGATAGTGATCTGACCATGACACGGGGTTTGAAGAAATAGCCCCCATTTTCAGAGCACTACCACCCCCTCCAGAGACAAATACAAGGTCGAGAGTGTGACGAGCTACATGGGTGGGCCCACAATTACTAAGGTGCAGTTCCCAGGAAGTCATGGTTTCCATGAAATCCCGAGGGGCTCCTATGAGATCCGTCTCGGCATGCAGGTTAAAATCCCCCAGAACCAAAAGGTTGGGGGAGAGAACCCGCACAGCCGAGATAACCTCCAGCACCTCGGTCAGGGAGTCAGCTGTGCAGTGGGGTGGGCGGTACACAAGAAGAATCCCTAAACTGCCCTTAGGGCCCAACCTCCAGTACATGCAATCAACAAACTTGGTCTCATGGAGAGGGGGTCTGGCAAAAATCAAGGACCCCCGATAGATAACTGCCACTCCCCCTCCCCGCCTACCAATCCTCGGCTGCTGCGCGTACTGGAAACCGGCTGGACACATGGCCCCAAGTATAGGAGCTGAGGCCTCGTCCAGCCATGTCTCCGTAATGCATATCAGGTCTGCGTTCTCATCCATGATCATGTCATGGATGAGAGATGTTTTCTGTACCACAGACCTGGCATTACACAACAGCAGTCGAAGATTGGTTGGAGCTGTACATCCCCCAGTTATCTCCGGGTCATGAGCAGGCCTGGTACAGGGGATGGATATTATGCATCTATCTCTTGTTCCCCGAAACTGGCCTGGCCTGCCCCTAGCACCTTTCCGGCATCTGCCGCCTAGCCTCTGAATGTCGTGGCCTCCCACCCTCCCCACCGGAACTCTCTCTGCTATGCACATAGCCCCCTCCCGTCCGGGCCTCAACAGAATCACCTAGCCCTAACGGCCCACACAGAATTCTACAACTGTTATTAACCCCTCCCTTCCCAACTCCGTTCCACCAGGCGCTCCAGTCGAGCACACCGGCTCACTAGGCCACTCCTCGGCGGCGTTTTCTCGTCGCCGCCACCGCCGTCGCCGCTGGGCTGCTCCTCCTCGGCGGCCTCACTCCTTGGGTCACTCCTCAGTGGCGCTTCCACAACTCCACCGCCACCGCGGACACTTGTGCTGTAGTTTGGAGACTTACTGTTTCCAAATATTATACAGATGTAGTTTCTTAGGTTAACTACTCCCTCTCTGGGATTATACAAACAGCATTTCATTATGTTGCAAGAAGAATATCTAGAATAAGAAAACTAAATAATAGGCTTTAGGCAAATGCCTAACCAAAAGGCATTTAAAAGGGCCCATAGGTGTTAACTGATATAAACAGCTGTATTGCAAAATGTCTAAAGTTAGCCATACGTCTAAATGGATTTTCACATTCCTAAAATGATTTTCACAAATGGCTCTGGGAGCGTGGTAGAACATAACTTTATTTTATTTGTATTTATTTCATTTTTATGTGATCTATATTCTCTTTTCTGTCTTAGACAGGAACCAAAGGAGTAAATGGACTCAGAAGACTAAACAGTTTATTCCAGCTAGGCTGGTATGTATTCTGGGCTTAAAAACAAAAACCCCAAACAAAACAAAAACCCAAATTCTGTGCCAAGATTAACTGCATTCTCTTAACTGTATAAATTATGTATATCAATTATTTCCATGTTTTATTTTGCATAATTTATACAGCCTATACAAGTTATGAAGCGATATAGGAAGTATGCAAGGTACTGACTGAAGATCACACCACCACCAGCAGCCCTGGAAATCTTATTCAGCCACTTTGTGAGATTTTACTAAATATTACTGGTGCACTTTGAAGCCGGCACACAAACAGACTTGTTGGCGGTCGGTAGGTTCTCAGGAATCCTGACTTCTGCACCCAATTATCACACTCTGCAGGTGTGTGTGACTATTCAAGACCAGGATTACACACAGCCTCAATAACACTACTCTTCCCTCCACCCTCTACCTGCTTAGGAGGGAAGAGTGATGCCAAACCTATCAGAATCTGACACCCACAACCATTAAAACGCTATTTATAAATGTATCAATTGCTTCTCTATAATAAAAGCAAAATGAAAAACATACTAAAATGAATAAAATCAGCAGAAGTAGCCCCAGCTCTGAATAATCAACAGCATAATTTAAAAGGTCCGTAGAGGGAGGCAATGGTAAACCCCATCTGAATACCGCTTACCATGAAAACCCTATTCATAGGGTCGCCATGTCAGAATCGACTTGAAGGCAGTCTATTTCCATTTATAATGAAGACATTTCACCTGTAAGTGGAACTTAATAGTACGGAAGAGTTTGCTGTGTCACAAAGTTTCACATAGTCAGTGCCACAACAGAAAAGGCTCAGTCAGTGCCACAAGGCTCCATGCCAACCCGAGAAGGACATAAAGCTATTATAGGGAATTATGGAGAGAACAGTTGGCTTAAAAAACCCTAGAAGATAAATGTTTTATACTTTAAAAAGTTAATTTGCACAATAGTTGTACTAACAATTACCTTGATAAATTTCATTACAAAGGTGTAAAAGCATTGCTTTACTTCCTCATCTGTATTATTCACCACAGTCCTTCCACCAAAGTGCCCATACCTCAATGCCCCCACTCAGCAACCATTTACAGACTTGTCCTCCTCCACGTCTATGAATGGAATCATATTGCTCTTTCATCCCCATTGGGTTTCATGCTTTTACTGCTTCTCCCTCACCACTGCAGCTCCCATTGTAGTTACCAAGCTACCCTCTTACATACATACCCATTCCCACCCTCCTATCCCCCACGGATTAGCCTGTCTTCTAATCTGCCTGAACCAACATACTCCGCACAAGTGATATGGGATGGAAAACTCCCCCCCATTTTCTGTTTCATAAGTTCATGAGTAACAATGAATGAATACCAACTGCAAATAAATATTAGGCAAGTGTGGCAGTTTTACAGCTTTGTTTACTAAATAAAAGTAAAATAAACATGCTGAATTAGATCATTCTCAAGGGCATTGGAAAAATTTCCAATGCAAATTACTCGTAGGAAAAGAAATTCCTATTCAAAATTTCCTGGAAAATCCACGGATTTCACATTACTTCTTTCTGCAAGCAGGCCCCACTGTTCCCTCATATCCCAACTATAGCCCCTACCTGATGCAAAACCTTTTGTTCCCTGCTGCTCTTTCAGTCACGCAACCCTTATTGCCATCAGTCTCCTTCGGACACAGTTCGTGCTTAACGTAATCCTTCCTAGTCCCTCAGTGGTAACCACACTATTCATGATCTCTATTAGCTCCAGTTATCACCTTTCCCCTCTAGTCTCCTCACCTTTGCCATATCCCATGCCTGTAACAAAATCCCCATTCCCACCCTACAGTACTTTTCAGGAGGACAAAATAGTCCAACTTCATTGCAAGCCACCTCTATGCTCCTTGGAAAAAATGTCAGAATATGAATACGGCCAATCAATATCACTTCCTGGCCAATCAATACCACTTCCTCCAAGCTGTGCTACACGGGCTACAATTTACCTCCCCCCCCCTCCTCTCTCTTTCCATCTGAGACAAAAGGCACTCTGCATATGCTGGCCACACACTGTGTCTTGCATCCAACATCCACCCACCCAACAGGAAAAGGTTTGCTTCACCACGTTGCACATGGGAAGGAGCAGTACCTCACACACTCTGCATACAGAAAGCTCCAGGCTCAAATCCTGGGGTCTCCGGTTTAAAATGATCTAAGGGAGCTGGGGTGGGAGGGAGCCTTGCCTGAGACTCTGCAGAGACCCTCAGTCTGAGTAGACCCAAAGCAGCAGAGCATTTTAAAAAGATTACTGTACTTGGCAAACCCATCCCCTATCTCGCCCCTCAGATCCTGATCTTATAGGCTACCCCCTCCCACACCCACTCTCTCTCCTCTCTTCCTTCCACAAAAGACTGAATCGTAAATCAATTACTGACTGATAACAGCCATACTTGAGCAAATGACCGAAGTTTAAGTATTCCAGGACTATCGAGCACAAAACAACAGGCACAAATTATCTGGAAACTTTCAGAAAAGTAATTCGACGACGAACGACCACCAGGAAAGTCGAGAACATTCACCCTATTTCGGACTCCAGTTGTCCCACAAACACATCCCACACCTGGGGCGATGGCTTCGTCCATTTGCACCCTTTTCCTTAATTTGAGGAGAGCAGATCCTCCTCCCCTGCGCGCGCCACAGCCCCCCCCCAGCTCCCGCCTCCTTCCCCCTCCGCTGCTCACCTGGGAATGGGGTCCTGGCTCGGCGGGCGCGCGGCGGGCGCTGCAACCCAGCTTGGTCTGCAGGTTGATGGGCGCGCTTTGCGGGGGCTCGGCGCTGCAGCCCAGGCCGCCATTGAGGTGCGCGGTCACCATGGCGACGGGACCCTTGGATGGAAGCACTGAGAGAGCCAGGCTCTGAGGGCCAGAGCTTTGGCCGCCGCCGCCTCCGGACGCTTTGAGGAGCGCCGGCAGCGCGGGTTGCTTTGTGCCGCTGAAGCTGCCCCCGCTGCTGCCGCTGGCCCCGCCGCTGCTATTCCCTCCTGCGCTTCCCACCAGCACCGCGGCGGAGCAGCTCCGCACCGCCAGCTTCTGCAAGAGAAAAAGGAAAAGGAGAGGGGCGGTCAGGCTTCCCGCCTTTTTAAAGCGTCCCCCGCCCACCCTCCGAGGGAGTGAAAGGCGCGTGCGGGCATGAGCGCGGCACGCGACACCGCCAGGGCTCCAGAACACCAAGGCAGGCTGCCGAGAAGAAGGCACCCGCCTGGAGGAACAACCGGAGAGCCCTCCTGCTTCTCCACACGCCTGCTCGGCTCCACACAGCCCCGGAACAGCCGGGATTATGCGCCACGGAGCAGTCCCAAAGCTTACGGACGGCTAGGAGGCTGCCTTCGGCTCGCTAACGGCCGCGATTTTGGCGTCTGGCGTGGGCTCTGCCGTTTCGAGCCTGCTTCTCGCCCCCGCTGCAGAGGAGAGGCGATCGCTTATCCCCGCGTGGAAAGGCGTGCGAAGCCGGCATTGCTCCTTTCATTTGGGGGAAACACTTTTCGCGGTCCACTCACAGCTGAGATGGGCAGAGAGTGGTCCGCTGGGGAGGCTGCTGGCAAATTTTTCCACCTCGTGCCTGCTGGAGGCTCACAAGAAACGCACGGTTAAGCGGACCTTGATTTGAATCGGCAAGCCGCACACACAAATAGGCGTAGGCGAGGGAGCATCTTGGGATCACTTAACTCACGTTGCCTGTGCCTTAATTGTTTATCGATCCCGATCATGCATTCTCGCTTTTCGTACATTTAGCACACCATGGTGAACCGCAGAGACTCGAGTAAAAGAGTCGACCCCCCCCACTACTCCCGCTGAAATGCAACAACTGCACTAGTGCTTTTTGAAAAGTATTACTTTAACGATAGTGTCAAAGTGAATCCAGCCTGACAAAAGCAATAGTTTTATCTGTTAGGACGGTCTACGCATGTCCCTCTGAAATCAATGGGAGCTGAGAAATAGGTGATGTTGTGTAGCTCCTATTCATTTCCATTAGACTTGTGTAGAAGAACT
This sequence comes from Rhineura floridana, assembly GCF_030035675.1. Lineage (NCBI taxonomy): Eukaryota > Metazoa > Chordata > Lepidosauria > Squamata > Rhineuridae > Rhineura > Rhineura floridana. The sequence continues at coordinate 126,443,778 of NC_084487.1, forward strand.
TCAAGGTGGATTATGCCACTGCAAGCCGATCCTTTTCACATTTACTTATTCTGGAGTAAGTCTTACTGTGGAGCTTACTCCCAAATACATGTGCATAGGGACAGGGCTACAGCTTTTGTCAGTAATATATTAGGAGACATCAAACCTGTCATGAACAAGTCACTACAAAACTTTGCCTTCTGTCTGAAGCAGCAGGAACTATGCAGCCCAAAGATTTGTGCACTCCTTGATAACAGGTACTTTAAATTCTAACCAGCACATATACTGTGTCTCCCTCACCATCCCAGTTCTTTGGGGAAAATATCCATTCAGACGTTCTGCTTTTTAGAACGTGTTATATTTTTTAATTCTTTTGAATGAGTCTTCAGTCCTAGCCCTTCCTTTCTGCTATGGACTTTTTTTTATCTAAATCCACATGATTAAGTCTGGTGTTTTCTTACTCTACACCTCCTTACCCTGGCAGTGTATATTTTTGGAACCCACGATATTTTTTGTGATGATGTGATTTTAGGTTGTTTTAATTTTTCTGTTGTTGTAACCCACCCTGAAACCTCTGGGTGAAGGGCCAGTAATGAATTTTAATAACAGCAGCAGTAGCAACGCTCAATATGCAGTGCAGGTGCTTTTTTAATCCATAAGATGTCTAATTTTACTACCCCGCTAAGCTTGCTTAATATAACACAAAAATGCATTAAAAATAAATATTTTTGGACTGTAAAATTATAATAGCTATAAGAATTTTGTTTTGTAAAAAAAAAAACGTTTGTGTGAACAGTTATTCCCCCTCAAAAAAATCTTGATCTATCCATACATTCAGGGAAGAAAATACTACAGAAATATGAAATTTATACTTTTGCACATTTATGCATATAGAAATCTTTGTACAAGGATGGTGACAAACATCTTGTTTTGATGTTATTTCATATTATTCTTGTCCCACTCCCCATGTAGGTTGGAGGGTGGTATGCATGGTATGTGCCTCCCATTTTAGCCTCATAACACCACTGTGTGGTAGACAAGACTGAGAGATCACCGAGTAAGCTCACTGAGTGAGGAATCTCCAGTGTAAGGATTGTTCTTCAGTCGTATCACCCAACTGGCTCTTATTAAGAAAATTTATTTGAGACATGTAGTTTTCTCATAGAAAATATTTGACAATCTATTGTTTATTATGTAGGTGATTCTTCCTTTGACATTAATGGGATTACTGAAGATATGAACAGCTCATACATAAAGCTCAGATCTGAAGTATCTAATGACAGACTTGTTTATTCAACCTTTGTTTTCTTAACAGTAAAATAAAGCTTTATACATTTTATTGATTCCATTGCTGATAGGATCAGTGTACACACTTTGTACAATAGTGGGCACAAGCACTTTAAACATTTAAAGGAATTAAGTATGTACTTGAGTCTTCCAATGAAATTTGGAAAGAAACTATGGCCCACATTTTAAAAGTTTATAAAACTGAAGAGAGAAATCATGTTTTAATGTTTATCTGTCATGTTCCACAGGAAGTCTGAAAGTTATTTACAAAAATAAAATTCCAATATACAATACACCAATGTTTTAAACAGTATAAAACTCTTTTGTCAGACCCATCAACTGCTGCAGAAATTAACATGCAAACGCCTGGCACCAGAGAGATGCCAACAGCAGCACCAGGCAAGCCTCTCTGAAGACAGCATAAGCAGTGAGCCACCGTTTGGACTACCGCCAGAGAGGACACATAGAAAATGGGCTTTGGTGATAACTTTAGGGTCTGGACAGACTAATATGGGGAAAAGACACTCCTTAAGGTATTGAGGGTCTCAAGCTAAGGAAGGCTTCATGGGATAACACCTGCATGTTGAATTAGGCCCAGAAATGAATTGTAGCTGGTGTTACATGTTCACTTTGCTTGCTCCCTGTTAATAATCTGGTTGCTGAATTCGGCACCACCCGCACTTTCCAAATAATCTTCAAGGGCAGGCAATGCATAGCACTTATTCAGTCTTGAGGTTACCAGGACATAGATTGCTGAAGCCAGAATGTCCCCATCCAGATAGGGCTACACTTGGGCTACTTGCCAAAGCTTATAAAAGGCACTCTGCAGCAGAGGTGCCTCTTGTGACAGTAATGGATCAAAGGGTACCCTCAAGCTGTGCATCTGATGCTTCAGAGGGAGTGTTACCTCATCCAGAACCAGCTGAACACTCAGACAAAGAAACCCCCTAGTAGTAGTGTCTCTCTTGTCTAGATCGAGCTTCAGTTTATTGGCTCTCATTACCATGGGCTGACATCAGTGCAGCACATTCACCACACCTATCCTGATGACAATGCACTTCAGAATTCTGGCTTTCCCAACTCATGGAATTCATGCAGGCATAAAATTGGGTCTGATGTGGACTGCCCCAACATGATGATTCTCTGATACTTTTTCTCTGGCTTACTAGGACTCAGGTGCAGGAAGGGACTATGGAAGACAATATAGTAGGGGCTCTAGGGTTAGACAATATACTTTGCCAGGGGTATGTAAGGGGGCATCGAAAGATGATTGAATCCATGAGAAATGTAATCCCCACAGTTCCTAGTGCCCATAAGTGCACCTGTAAGCATGCAGAGAGGTGTTTAGAGATACTGCAATCCTGTGAAATATAGTAAGTTCATAATGTCACTTGATCCTGCCTCATATGCTCACAGCAGGATACAGGGATGCTGAAGACCATAGGAAGTGCATTTCCCATGTCTCCTGATGCACCAATATGCTACTCTAGATGCATTTGGCAGCCTAGATGCTTAGGCCCTGTGACAATGGAGCTCTGGAGCTTTTCTGTCACCCCATCATAAAGTTAAATTTGGGGAGCAGAAAGGATAGTTGGGACTGTGATCTGAAATAGATCCATTTAGGATTGGCATGATGTTTGGCAGAGTCTGCGTTCAATCCCTGGGTTAATCAAGAGGGGAAGCCCTCAGTTTTTGTATGCCAACAGATCACTACTTTTCTCTCATATTGTCATAGGAATTGGGGGTTCGTTTGGATGATGTCAGTTGGTCCCCTTCAGCCTGTGATTTTGTTAACTGTGAGGATGCAGTTTGTACTGGAGAGAGTTGCTGAACTGGTCAAACCACTCCTTTTATAAGTTAATAGTTCTGGTCAAGCCAGTTTCTTTGTTAAGCTAATAGTCCAGCCAAGTCTGCCAAGTGCCCCCATTAACATGTTTAAAGACTTGGCCAAGAGAAAATGTGTTGCAGGAGTAGCCTTCCCCCACTCCCCTGGCTGGGGCAGGAGACATATCTTGTGTTAGTCTGATGTGGAGCTGGGAAGACACAGAGTGGGTTGCTCTGGGTGCTGAACCCCAACCTATGGTTTTGAGGACTCCCCTAGAAGGCTAATAGGGAAGCAAGATCTATTGGAGTGTTAATGCTGAGAAGCCTTCCAACTTGTGCTCAGGGTGTATAAATGTGTAAACAAAACCATATATCCTAATGATACCAGTCTCTGCTGACTTTCATTCCAAAGGAACTGAACCATGGGTAGGTGCTAGAACCCCTGGAATTCTCACCACACAGAGATTGGGGTGCGTTCAACAATATGTAGTCATAAAGTGTATTACTGTAATTGACTAGAAACACATACTTCAGTTGTGCATTTGTATTCAAGAGGTGCTTTTTAAATGTTTCTGAGTTAAAATGATGTAGACCTGGGGTTTTCAAAGAGTGGTCTACAGACCACCAGTCGTCCATGGGCTCTATCCAGATGGACTGCAGCAGCAGCTCTGGGGAGCAGTGTAGCTACATGTCTGTGTGTGTGTAGAATGGCAAGCATGGTGGCTGCTCTGTTGCTCTTAAAACCCAACTGTCCGTCCCAAAGGTGAACAGGATAGATCGGAAGTGACCAAGCGATAAGGCTATCAGTGACTATTAGCCATGCTAGCTGTGCTGTGCCTCCACGTTTGGAGATAATATGATTCTGAATACCAGTTGCGGGAAACTACAGCGGGAAGAGTGCTCTTGTACTCAGGTCCTGCTTTTGGGCTTTCCATGGGCATCTCGTTGGCCCCTGTGAGAACAGGATGCTGGACTAGATGGGCCACTGGCCTGATCCAACAGGCTCTTCTTTGGCTCTGCCTTCCTCAGAGGAATAAAGCCACAGCTGGTGGCAAGATGGGGGAAGGTCCTAAGGGGAGAAAAAGGGCTGACAAGGCACTTGAAAGGAGTGGAGCATCAGTACATGGGAATGAAGATGCAGAAAGAAAGCAGAGGAGAAGCTGAGAACACACATGCAAGAGAAAAAAAGAGTGACTCAGTCACAAAAAACAGAAGAACTTTGTTTAACACAACAGGCACTTCTATTGTATTAAAATATTTGCATTGATTTTTAATTGAATTTTATTGCTTCTTTTATTTCTTACTGTATTTTATTTTATTAAAATTTGAATTCCATATAATTTTAAAAATACTTTAGAATCTAGCGTAGCACATTACAACCGCTAAACAACAGGCAGAAAAATAATTAAGTGGTCCACCAACACCCGCAGCAATTTTCAGGAAGTCCAGGTGGTGCAGTTTGGGAACCACTGATGTAGACTATGAATACAAAAAATGCACTGACTGCACATCCAAAGTTGCTTTTTTTGTAAGAAAGCTTCATTCACAATGTTCCATCTAAATATATTTAGAATCAAGATATTAGAGAGCAATATGAATCCATTAAGGGGAGGTTTAGCATTGATTTCAGTGACCTGTTAAATGTATTTGTGTCACTTCTTGCAATGAGATATAAATGCAGTGACTTACTGGTTAATTTGACATACCTGGATGTTAACTGGGTCAGTTTAATTCCAGTCAAAGATAATACATCCCAGTTATTTCAGGTTAAATGGAATAGGCATCTTTTTTGTGCAAGCATACCGCAAGTGCTTTGAGATAAGGTATGTTTGAATAAAAACAATACATTTTTGTGAAAACTGCATTTGAAACACATCTTAACACTATTATAATTTAATAGAAATCCAATTTGTTCTGGCTTCAGTTTATTACTACTTTTACCAGACCTGTTAGCAGATCAATTGCTTTTTATGTTGCAAAAGGTACTGGATATAGATACAATTCCTGAATTTGTTCTTATATAGGTTTTAAGAAAATAAAAAGGCCATCACCTTGCACCACATATGAATGCTACTGGATGGATGCTACTGTATTCAATGCTAATCCTACTCAGAGTAGACCACTGAAATTAACAGGCATAACTAACATAGGGTCATTAATTTACAGGGTCTACTCTTAGTAAGGCTTAGTTGAACACAACCCAACAGAATCATTTTTCAGTTTTCAAGTGATAGTTCTATTTATTTCTTCCTAGATAATATTTCTGTAAGGTGTCATGCTGTAATCACATGACAGCATTCTAACTGCTGTGGGAACATAGTGGCGGCTGCTGCTGAGGCCAGCGATCAAGTGAAGAGAGAGGAGAGTGCCAGAGCAAGTGGGTGGTGGCCTAAGTGAGGCATAGAGTGACAGGCCAGGGCATTTCCTCAGCAAGTGTTCTGTATTGCTGCTGCTGCTGAGACTGGGCAAAGATGCTAAGGGTGGCAACCAAGTGAAGAGGGAGGCAAGGCAAGGCCAGGTGAAGAGTGGGAGAATGAGCAAACAGCAGCGGGTGGTGGCCTGGGTGAGCATCCTGCTTTGCTGCTGCCACTGCCACCTACCTCACCAATGGAGGGCGAGGAAGAGAGAAGTAGGAGAGCTGTTGTGATGCAGCTGCCCAGGCCTGTTTCATCTGTCCTTGTGTGGCTCGCCTCTGCTGCCCACCTCCCTCCTCTGCTTACCTTCTTCACAGGAGAAGATCGGGGGGAGATGCCTTTGCAACCTGGGGGAGGGGGCAGTGTCAGGCAAATGAGGTGGCGGTGGCTGCATAGCAATGCTTGGAGCCACTGGGCAGCTTGGCATGGTGGGTGTCTCAAGTTTCAGTTCCTGGGGTTAGGTAGTGGGTTGGTGTGCAAAGCGCTCAGGGGCAGAGTCCCTAGTATTTCAACATTTCAATCCTGCCTGTCAGGGCAGAAAGATTCTGTAATAGTGACTCACAGAAATAACATAAAAACAACTTATATTTGATCTTTAGTCGTGTACTACAATTGACTTGCCGCCCTGGGCTCCTGCTGAAGGAAGTGTGGGATATAAGTTCAATAAATAATAATAAATACAAGTAAGATCTACCAATATGGAACCTTTAAAAATATATGTTGTGTTAATGTTATAGATACAATAATAAAATTAAATTCTACTGAAGTCATATTAGGCTGGGTTCAGCCTATGTATTCAGCAAATGTTGCTATATATATTTGAGATGAAACTATTCTATAATGTGCACTATCAAATCCATGTTGGAATTTAGCATTTTAAACAGCTTAACTCACCTCTCAGAAGCTAGTACAGGATAGGCTTTTTAATTACAAACTAAAATAACACAACGTATAACACGAAGAACAATCTGGCAATGTGTAATTGAAGGTGGAAGCTCAGGCAACAACTTTCAATGGGAGAATAGGGGTGTTACAGCTAGTATAAAATATTGCCCCTATTTTTATCTATGAAATGTTGGAGGGTATGCAATAAGAAAAGAGCACATTCTACACAACTACAAAGACTGTTTTGTCTAGCCAGAACAGAGGTGCTGAGAGAAACAGCCACAATCAAATCTACATCTGGGACCTTTATTGGTAAAGACTTAACTCAAGCATCTCAACTATTTTCAAGTGTTTGTTAAAGTAACTTTTGATACTTGATTTAGAAGAGCAGGTGCCTCTAAACCTATATAATGCACTGCTACAAATGTATCCATTTTAAAAGAAAAATATGAAACAAAATTAAAACAAAATTAAAACAAAATTTAAACCCCTGTAGATGGACAGGGGCAATGATGGACACTCCACAGAAAACAATTGCAAGTTAATCAACAGAAATAACAATCTTTGCAAAAGAGAAATATTTCTTCATAGCTGGTAGACTAATATTACTTGGACCACTTAAAAACCATGATGGAACTTGTCACAATACAGCAGGGAGACAAAAAAACTTCCAATATAACCCCCAACACATATGGTTGTTAACAGAGTAGTGGCATGTACATGTTTTGTACATGTTCAAAAGTTAATGGGAAATGGAAGCAAGAGGAAAATTGCCTGTTTTAATGGCAAACCCAGTGTTTTCAAACATAAGGGAATCCTTTCCATGTTGGCTTGTCTGCTGAGGAGCCCTTGAATGTCCATCATTGAAGTTGGGCCCCCTGTATATTACAGAGGCTTCGCAACTTATTCTTGGGCCAAACTCAGTTCACATGAGCCACTGGCCTGGTCTGTATGCCTCACTGTTGCCCTATGTGAACTGAGTGTGTGTGTCCTAACATACTCAGTACTCTGCTGTATCTACACACTACAGGAGAAGATAAACAGTATTTATTTGAGTATATACTACCAACTCATGAAAAATATCAAGCTGGTGTACAATATATTCCATAAACCATAGAACACCACAAAAACAATAACAATAATCATTAAAATGACTGGTTAATCAAGAAAATGTTCCTTCATCATCATCATCAAGGTCATGGTTATTTGTATGCTACCTTTCCAAAGTAATCTATGCTCAAGGTGGCTCACAACATGAATATGTAACATAGGCCTGTCAGCATAAAAGCAGCAGGCAAACTGTATTTTAGAGAAGTTTGTCCATCATTAATGATTTAACCTTTTAAAAATTGTCCTCCAAGCTTTAAAAAAATGTGTTTAAAGTTGTCTTGTTTTAATATATTTTAATGTCTGTTTTTATGATGTTTTAAAATGTTTTTAATGCTTTTGTATCCCGCCCTGGGCTCCTGCTAGGAGGAAAGGCGGGATATAAATCAAATAATAACTAATTAACTAAATAAATAAATAAATGATCTCACCGAGGATCTGAATAAGCATCTGAGGATTCCCCACTTCAGGAGCACAGATTGGAATTACTAGCATATTCAATACAATAGCTTTCTATTTAGAGTTCACGGTTCATACAACGACAAAGTGGACTGAAGAAAGTTGGACACCATAATACACAACCATGTATAGATTAAACTTCAGGGAATTCCTTGCAAATAAGCCTCTAATAGGGTTGGCCAGGTCAGAAGTATTGCCAAATCCTGAGATTTCAGGGGTGGGCTGTACGACCTGGGATACCAGGGTTCAAATCCCCACATAGCCATGAAGCTCACTGGGTGACCTTGGGCCAGTCACTGCCTCTCAGCCTCATGAAAACCCTATTCATAGGGTCGCCATAAGTTGGAATTGACTTGAAGGCAGTACATTTACATTTACAGTTGCTTGGAGCATACAAGTCAAACAAACATTTATTTGATTGGAAATTAAGATAGAAATCTTAGCTAAAAGATGGTGTTCCCAGGTCCAGCTGAAGTGACAGAATCATTCCTTCTCACCTGCTCAGGCAGCCTGGGTAGGAAACATTTAATCTAGCCTACTTGCTTCTAGCAAGAAAGGTTTAAGTGCCCTCAGGCCAGGCCAGTCATCAGAAGGCCATCGTAGGAAGAAAGGAGGCTAGTGTTATGGAGATGTTAGATGGCACACTCAGGAGTAAGGATGGACGCCCCTGAAGGCTGCAATTATAAACATACTTACGAAGGGACTAAGCCCCATAGAATTCAACAGGACTTACTTCTGAGTAGATGTGGTTTGGATTGTGCTGTTAGTAAAGCTTAGCTAGGGATCCTCTGCAAAAATACCCATATCCAAGCAGTGTTGGCAACCCCCTGCCTGGAATGCCCTGCCCCTGCCTTTTAACATGGCTGCTCCAAACTTCTTTACAGATGTGACCCTTCACTTCAGAAAGACGTTTGAGAAATGAGGAAGATTTAAGAAGATTCTTTACCCTTTTCTGCCAATCCCTGTGGGCCGCTATAAACTCACTTTAACAGCCAACCCAATTCCAGTGAGTAATAACTGATAGAGAGAAAAGGGCAATAGCTTGGGAACAACAGCAATTGCAGCCACACTTCCCAGTATGTGAATTCTCTTTTACCACTATTGGGCAAGAAACAAACTATCATGGAAACAACAAGGTTCACCATCAATGGGTTTAAGGGGGTTGAGCACATGGAACCACTGTTGATGCTTTCATGGATGTAAGGAAGTGAGGTTACAGGTAAATGAAATGCAAATAGAAAAAGACAAAGACAGTGATGATTTCTTAAATGCAATACCATACCAAACACAACAGGATTCCTGTGAGTAAGGCAGCATCCCAGAACAAGTCAGGATTCCTAACCAAAAAACAAAACAAAAAAAATCCTGGCAGCCGGACAGTCAAGGTCACAGAAATCTCCATGCAGCATAGCCTGACCTGGGGGCTGCAGTTAGTGCAGAATGCAGTGGCATGATTGCTGACATGAATGAGACCTTTGAGCACATAATACCTCTGCTCTGAAATCTGCACTGGTTGCTGATTTGATACAAGGCCAAGTTCAAGTTGGCAAAGTTTGCTAGCAGGCCAAGTTCAAGGTGCCACATAGTACTTATTCTGCTCTTGAAAGAAATCAATCCTTTAGTGTGGCAGCACTTACACTTTGGAACCCCCTGCCTATTGATATTAGGCAGACACCTTCATTGTATGCTTTTCAGGACCTGCTAAAAACATTTTTGTTTAGGCAAGCCTACCCAGGCATGTAGAAGCTATTATGTCTTTAATCTGTTTTTAACTCATTGTTGGTTTTATTATTTTGAATGTTTTTAAAATACCTGTCTGTTTTCCCCAATAATTTTATTGTTTTAATTCCTTCTGTAAACCACTTTGAGGTATTTCACAATAAAGTGGTATATTGTTGTTGTTATGTGTTGTAAATAAAATACATAAATACATTTTGGAGTCAGTTTGGCCCTGGGGTCTCTTTCCACTTTTAGGAACAAAGCAATCTACCTTATAGCAACTCAGGCCAGTTGGTACTACTGATGACATGGACTAACATTGGCTCTCCAGGGTTCCAGGCAATAGTCTTTTCTAGAGATTGATGTTTATAGTGCAATCCTATGCATGTTTACTCAGAAGCAAGTCCCAATGTATTCAATGGAGCTTACTCAAACAGGAAGTGTGCAGAGAACCTCAACCTCAAGTGATAAGAAACTTCATTCATCCATGGATGTTGGAAAGACTCGATACACACACACTGGAGATGTAACATACATTTACCCCATATAATAGTTTATTGTCAAAACCAGTTGGTGATTGCAGAACATTTTTTTAAAAAAAATCAGTATTAGTTTCCTACATAATAAAAGCAGTGACACCTAATTAAGCCCTGCCTAATTGCTTTAACAATAGGATTGGAGGGGAAAGATTTACAACACAAACACAATCCTTTGCTATGTTCACTCAAAAGTCCCATTAATTTACATTACAATCCTAACCATGTCTACTCAAAAGCAAGTCCTACTGAATTCAATAGAGTTTACTCTCAGTATGTGGGATTAGCATTGCAGCTTTACTCCCAGAAAAGTGAGGTTTTCAAAACAGGCTATGCATCAGACATATGAACTGCCCTCTTCAACAGCCCAGGAAAATTTAAACTTGTCTGACTCCTCATAATTAGAAAAGCATAACACTTGTAATAGCATTTAGTTCTACAGATAAGAGAGAGACTTTTGCTATTGCTGAAAGCTATACACTTAGTGTGTGAGATTTCCAGACAAGCATGAAAAAACAAGTTTTCTGGTCTTGCAATGGGTTCTAGCTATTGCCTGGAGGTCAACAAATCCCTTGTCAATCACAACCCTGACTTCACTGATCAGCCACAAACCTGAAAAGGCAGGGTTAGAACAGCCAGCTACGAGTTCATTTCACAGAAGTTGCAGGGGGTGGCAGCTGATATTTTGGTGTATATTTCTTGAACCAGACCACCTAGGAACTTTATTTTTTTTAATGAAAGCTAAGAGTCTAGAAATTGGGGTGACTCACCCAAAGACACAGAGAGAACCCCAAACATCCAGAATATCTGGGAAAAATCCAGAGACCTGGCAATCCTAGCCTCTAGTCATTCTCTTTGACCCAGCACTAGCTTGACAAAATCAAGTATTAGATAATATAGCACATATTCATTAGATACCTTGAAAGAAATACTTTCTAAATACTACCATCTTCTGGTTTTCAAACAGCAGAATGCTCCAGCTTACTAAGATCCTTTTTAATAAATTCTAGTAATAGGTGCTGTTAAAGTCAAGCTACAGCACCTGATGGAATTGCAGAGCAACCTGCAGGAACAGAAAAAAAATGCCTGCACCTTTGTCTATACGCACTAATCTGTCATAACTGATTTATTCAATGCCACAAAGCCCGCATTTTCTGCAATTAGAATTTATTATTCAACACAAGCAAAAGCATATAAGTAATTGTGTTTAATAAACTACCTGTGTTTCATTATATTCTTCTATCTTTCAGGTTTTCAAAATATTTGGTTTCCCATCACCATCACAAACAGAGCAACAGAAGAGAATGGAGACTGCGATGTAAGGTGGGTTTTTTTTTTAACCTTCAGTAACTATAAAACTTCCAGAAGACAGTACTCTCAGGATACCAAAATCTACACCAGATTTCAGGTGTTGCATTTGAACAGCGGATCTCCGAGTATACAGGATATTGTCCTCCAAAAAAGGTTTCATCTCTGCATATGATAGATACATTTGACAGTGTATCAAAGTATACAAATAGTGAGCCTAAGAGTCCTTCCATTTATAAATGAATTCAGTCGTCATATTGCAAACATATGTTGGATAATGGAATGGACCAAGGAATTTCAGAAGGAAATCACCCTGTGCTTTATAGATTACAGCAAAGCCTCTGACTGTGTGGATCATGAAAAACTATGGAATGCTTTAAAGGAAATGGGGGTGCCACAGCATCTGATTGTCCTGATGCACAACCTATTCTATGGACAAGAGGCTACTGTAAGGACAGAATATGGAGAAACTGATTGGTTCCCAATCGGAAAGGGTGTGAGACAGGTATATTTTATCACCCTATTTGTTTAATCTATACACAGAACATATCATATGGAAAGCGGGATTGGACCAAGATGGAGGTGTGAAAATTGGAGGGAGAAATATCATAGAATCATAGAATAGTAGAGTTGGAAGGGGCCTACAAGGCCATCGAGTCCAACCCCCTGCTCAATGCAGGAATCCAAATCAAAGCATTCCCGACAGATGGCTGTCCAGCTGCCTCTTGAATGCCTCCAGTGTCAGAGAGCCCACTACCTCTCTAGGTAATTGGTTCCATTGTCATATGGCTCTAACAGTTAGGAAGTTTTTTCTGGCCTTCAAACGCTTCCCCGTCAACCAGCTTCCCGCTCCCTGAGGTTGCGCCATCACCTAGCAAAGCCCCGCTGTCAGGTGGGCCTTTGGAGGTTTGTCCCCTTGCCCTGTGCGAGAAGAGAGACTTTCAGAGGGTAGAACTTCGGAGGAGCCATCATTTACGTGAGAAGACCTTCCCTATTTAAGCAGGTGCCCACCCAGGCTCTAGTGTGTGTCAACTCTCCCCACATGCTGCAGAGACTGTTTAGGTAGGCTAGTTAGGGAAGGTAGTCAGTCAGAGTAGACAGAAAGGAAGGGAGAGGAGAGGAGATTGGGTGGGTGGGCACTATTTTTTTAATTTTTTTATTTTATTTATTTAATTTAATTTATATACCGCCCTAAGCCCGGAGGCTCTCTGGGCGGTGTACAAAAAGATAAAAACCAGCACAATATATAAATACAATAAATACAATAAATCAAGAAACAAAACAAACAAACAACAAAAGAACCAAACAACATCCAAAATACAGAAATGCTGTTAAAATACACTTTAAAATGCCTGGGAGTATAAAAAGGTTTTCACCTGGCGCCTAAAAGACAGCAGCGTCGGCGCCAGGCGCACCTCATCGGGAAGATCGTTCCACAGTTCGGGGGCCACCACTGAAAAGGCCCTAGTTTTAGTCACCACCCTCCGAGCTTCTCAATGGGATGGTACTCGGAGGAGGGCCTTAGATGTTGAGCGCAGTGTACGGGTAGGTTCATATTGGGAGAGGCATTCCACCAGGTATTGCGGTCCCATGCCGTGTAGGGCTTTATAGGTCAAAACCTGCACTTTGAATTTAGCCCGGAAACAAATAGGAAGCCAGTGCAGGCGGGCCAGAACAGGTGTTATATGAGCGGACCTTCTGGTCCGCGTCAACAATCTGGCCGCTGCATTCTGGACTAGCTGTAGTTTCCGAACAGTCTTCAAGGGCAGCCCAACATAGAGCGCGTTGCAGTAGTCCAATCTAGAAGTTACCAGAGCATGAACAACTGAGGCGAGGTCATCACTGTCCAGATAGGGACGTAGCTGGGCTACCAATCGAAGATGGTAAAAAGCGTTCTGTGCCACCGAGGCCACCTGGGCCTCAAGAGACAAGGAAGGATCGAAAAGAACTCCCAAGCTACGAACCTGTTCCTTCAAGGGGAGTGTAACCCCATCAAGAACAGGATTAACATCCACCATCTGAGCAGAGAAGGCACTCACCAACAGCGTCTCGGTCTTGTCTGGATTGAGCTTCAGTCTGTTAGCTCCCATCCAGTCCATTATCGCGGCCAGGCAACAGTTTAGTACGTTAACAGCCTCACCTGAAGAGGATGAAAAGGAGAAATAGAGCTGCATGTCATCAGTGTACTGATGACAACACACCCCAAAACTCCTGATGACCGCACCCAGCGGCTTCATGTAGATGTTAAAAAGCATGGGGGACAGTACCGATCCCTGCGGGACTCCACAATGGAGAGTCCAGGGTGTCGAGCAATGTTCCCCAAGCGCTACCTTCTGGTGACGACCCACCAAGTAGGAGCGGAGCCACTGCCAAGCAGTACCCCCAACTCCCAACTCCGTGAGTCTTCCCAGAAGGATACCATGGTCGATGGTATCAAAAGCAGCTGAGAGATCAAGGAGAATCAACAGAGTCACACTCCCCCTGTCCCTCTCCCGACAAAGGTCATCATACAGGGCGACCAAGGCTGTTTCGGTGCCAAAACCGGGCCTAAAACCGGATTGAAATGGATCAAGATAATCAGTGTCATCCAAGAGCCCCTGGAGCTGGCCGGCAACCACCCGTTCCAGTACCTTGCCCAAGAACGGAACATTCGCCACAGGTCTATAGTTGTTCAGGTTATCTGGGTCCAAGGAGGGTTTCTTCAGGAGCGGTCTCACTACCGCCTCTTTTAGGCAGTCAGGGACCACTCCCTCTCTCAAAGAGGCATTTATTATCTCCTTGGCCCAGCCGGCGGTTCCGGTCCTGCCAGCTTTCACCAGCCAAGAGGGGCAAGGGTCCAGAACAGATGTGGTCGCCCGCACCAGTCCAAGGATCTTGTCAACATCCTCAAGCTGTACAGACTGAAACTCATCCAATAAATAAGGACAAGACCGTGTTCTGGATGCTTCATTAGATCTCACTGTCATAACATTGGAGTCTAAGTCCCGGCGAATGCATGCGATCTTATCCTGGAAGTGCCTCGCGAACTCATCACAGCGGGCTACAGATGAATCCATAATATCCCGAGGGCCAGAATGTAAAAGCCCTCGTACAATTTTAAAGAGCTCCGCCAGGCAGGAGAGAGATGCCTTAATTGTGGCAGCAAAATATCTCTTTTTTGCTGCCCTCACCGCTACTATATACCGCTTAGAAGAGGCACTTACCAAAGCATAATTGCATTCGTCAGGAGTTCGCCTCCATCTGCACTCAAGCCTCCTCCTCTCTTGCTTCATCACTCTCAGCTCCACGGTATACCATGGAGCTGTATGAGCTCTACATGGGAGGGGGCGCATGGGAGCGATCGTGTCAACCGCCCGGGTCATCTCCGTATTCCACAATCCAACCAGGGCTTCGACAGGAGCGCCAGTCTTTTCAGTCGGAAAATCCCCCAGAGCCCTTTGGAAACCCACTAGGCAGAGGGGAAGGAAAACATTGTGAACAGTATCACTCTTTTTCAGGATTTCCCCCACCTTTTTATTCTACAACAGGCACGTGTAGCCTGCCACCCAAATTTAAACCAAACCTGTCCCTGGTCACATCCACAGCAGACCTTTATTTCACTTTAGACAGTCATGGCTTCTCCCAAAGAATCCTGGGAAATGTAGTTAATGAAGGGTGCTGAGAGTTGCTAGGAGACGCCCTGTTCCCCTCACAGAGCTTCAATCAGAGCGGCTGACTGTTAAACCAGTCTGGCCACTGGAGCTCTGTCAGTGGAATAGGAGTCTTCCGTCAGCATCCTTCACAAAGTACACTTCCCGGGATTCTTTGGGGGAAAGCCATGACTGTCTAAAGTGAAATAAAGGTCTAGTGTGGGTGTGGCCCCCTGATTAGGCAAGCCGAGCAGCTGTGAGTTTGGCTTTTGGAACACTGACAGTTGATTCTTATTGAGCATGCCCAACATTATCATTCAGTTCAATGTTAAATTTGTTAGATCAATTAAAATGAGCCAGGCATTTTTGTTTAACTTTTAAACTGTAGAAGATGAAGGTCAGAGTATGGGGCAAGGTCAGTAATAGGATTACAGGTACTCTGTGAACATGGCTGATTTTTAATGAATTTCAACAGACTATGAGAACTCTGACAGAAAAGTATTTTTCCTCTTGTTTTACACTTTGAACTCTCGATTCTGACTGTTGTGTGTATCGCCATGAAAGTTTAGAGGGTTGTTAAGCAAATATTTCTGAGTTCAAGACTATAAGTATTGTAAGGTTTTGCTTTGAAATGAGCTTATGGGAAGCATCAGAATGGCATGGGAGGGTATTTTCAATTTAACATTGCAGAATGCGAAAAATTCATGCTGCCTATAGTATATAGCAACTCTCGTAGCTGTATAATGAGACACTGTATAATGTGCTATCTATATTCTGAAAAATATATCACCTTCCCTCTATTATGGCAATTTTTAAGATATGAAAGCCCCTGCTGTTCATCCATTTATGGCAGGGATTCTTAACCTGAGCTCCATGGACCCCCAAGGGGTCTGTGTATAGATTTCAGGGGGTCCGTGAACTTGGATGGAGAAAAAATTACATCTTTTCACTAACCTCTAACTGAAATTTAGTATTTCCTTTAATTATGAACACAAGCAACGTACAACAGTAGTATCAGCAGTATGTGTGACTTTGTCACCAACAGAAATCAGATATTTTCATATCACATTACAGTTGTTGCAGATATCTCAAAATATCATTTACGCTCATCACTACTTTGAAATTACAGTAGTTATTAGACCCACCTCTAGATTGCACGTGATCACAGTCTTCCTGTCTACAGATGCTCATGCGATGTAGCCGGCCAACTATCGGGCAACTCTGCATCTAGTAGTCATTCAACCACCAAACGGTGAAGTCGCATGTTCTCACATTGGCATGTTCTCACATCATTGTCTATGTTGCTTCCAGTATTCCCTATCTACAATTGTTTGTTGATCAATATGTGGAAGGGGGTGAGTTGTTTTCATTGTTTGTTAAAGTTTTGCAAAACTGGACAGTTCAAATGAGAATTCTTATGTTGTGAGTCTGATGTGGAAAAACACACCCAGCCCCATTGATAAGAAACAAAACTGTACATATAAAGATAAGGAAGGGCAGAGGGAGGTGAGAGAGTCAGGAGAAAATGTGGCATAATGGAAAAATACCAGTGATCTGTTCTAACAAGTCTGGGCATGTCGTAGCTTAGAATTCTCTGATGGGCTGATTCTAATCATGTGAACAAATTTTCAAAAAGAGTATAAAAGGCTGTGATGCAAGGGGGACGGGAGCCATTTTGTACCATCCACATAGCTCCTTACAATCGTAAGTAAATAAAACAGCTGTATTTTAAACTTTCAACAAGTTGTCCACTTCGTTCCTGAACAAAGAACCGAGTCAGTGGAAGGTTTTCCACAACAAGTCCCTTTTGGAGACTACAAAGGCCGTTGACGTTTTGGAAATGGTAAAAAGTTTTTTGCTAAACAAAACTTTGACTGGAAAGAAAAGCTTCATACACTTTGCACAGATGGAGCTCCTGCGATGTTTGCTAATACATCTGGTTTTGCTACTTCAGTGAAAAAGGAAGCTCCTCACGTTGTCGTCACTTATTGCTTTTTACACAGACATGCACTGGCAACAAAAACAACCCTGAAAGAAGTTTTGTCAACAGCCATAAAAGTCATCAACTTTATCAGAAGCAGGTCTCTGAATCATCTCATTTTTAAAAGATTTTGTCAAGAAATGGGAGCAGAATATGAAGTAGTTCTCTACCACACAGAAGTTTGCTGGCTTTCAAGAGAACGAGTCTTGAAGTGCTTGTTCGAACTAAGGGCAGAAGTTTCACTTTTTCTGAAAGAAAAAAAACCCCCACTCTTGGAACATTTTGAAAGAAACGATTCTATCCATGGGTTGGCTTACCTGGCAGATATTTTTAACCATATGAATGAGATAAATCTTTCAATTCAAGGTCCTGACATCACCATTATGGATGCTACTGAAAAATTACAAGCTTTCTTGGGTAAGCTGCCGATATGTAGGGTTGCCATATTGCCCGGATAGCCAGGTTTTACCCGGATTCTATGCATGCCACCCGGCGCCCGGCTAGCCCCTTACGTGGCTCGGATTCTCAGCTTTAATTTAAAAAAAGAATTAAGTTTCTAGGTGGTCCGGTTCTCAAGATATACATAAAAACGTCAGCCACCCCCCTTGACTGTTAAATCTTTCTTTAAACAGTACTGTACTATAGCACTTTGTAGCTTTAACCCCGCCCATTCAGCATTGCAGCCAATAAGAACATAAGAACATAAGAAGAGCCTGCTGGATCAGGCCAGTGGCCCATCTAGTCCAGCATCCTGTTCTCACAGTGGCCAACCAGGTGCCTGGGGGAAGCCCACAAGCAGGACCCGAGTGCAAGAACACTCTCCCCTCCTGAGGCTTCCGGCAACTGGTTTCAGAAGCATGCTGCCTCTGACTAGGGTGGCAGAGCACAGCCATCATGGCTAGTAGCCATTGATAGCCCTGTCCTCCATGAATTTGTCTAATCTTCTTTTAAAGCCATCCAAGCTGGTGGCCATTACTGCATCTTGTGGGAGCAAATTCCATAGTTTAACTATGCGCTGAGTAAAGAAGTACTTCCTTTTGTCTGTCCTGAATCTTCCAACATTCAGCTTCTTTGAATGTCCACGAGTTCTAGTATTATGAGAGAGGGAGAAGAACTTTTCTCTATCCACTTTCTCAATGCCATGCATAATTTTATACACTTCTATCATGTCTCCTCTGACCCGCCTTTTCTCTAAACTAAAAAGCCCCAAATGCTGCAACCTTTCCTCGTGAGTCGCTCCATCCCCTTGATCATTCTGGTTGCCCTCTTCTGAACCTTTTCCAACTCTATAATATCCTTTTTGAGATGAGGCGACCAGAACTGTACACAGTATTCCAAATGCGGCAGCACCATAGATTTATACAACGGCATTATGATATCGGCTGTTTTATTTTCAATACCTTTCCTAATTATTGCTAGCATGGAATTTGCCTTTTTCACAGCTGCCGCACACTGGGTCGACATTTTCATCGTGCTGTCCACTACAACCCCGAGGTCTCTCTCCTGGTCGGTCACCGCCAGTTCAGACCCCATGAGCGTATATGTGAAATTAAGATTTTTTGCTCCAATATGCATAATTTTACACTTGTTTATATTGAATTGCATTTGCCATTTTTCTGCCCATTCACTCAGTTTGGAGAGGTCTTTTTGGAGCTCTTCGCAATCCCTTTTTGTTTTAACAACCCTGAACAATTTAGTGTCCTCAGCAAACTTGGCCACTTCACTGCTCACTCCTAATTCTAGGTCATTAATGAACAAGTTGAAAAGTACAGGTCCCAATACCGATCCTTGAGGGACTCCACTTTCTACAGCCCTCCATTGGGAGAACTGTCCGTTTATTCCTACTCTCTGCTTTCTGCTTCTTAACCAATTCCTTATCCACAAGAGGACCTCTCCTCTTATTCCATGACTGCTAAGCTTCCTCAGAAGCCTTTGGTGAGGTACCTTGTCAAACGCTTTTTGAAAGTCTAAGGACACTATGTCCACTATCTATATGCTTGTTGACACTCTCAAAGAATTCTAATAGGTTACTGAGACAGGACTTTCCCTTGCAGAAGCCATGCTGGCTCTGCTTCAGCAAGGCTTGTTCTTCTATGTGCTTAGTTAATCTAGCTTTAATAATACTTTCTACCAGTTTTCCAGGGACAGAAGTTAAGCTAACTGGCCTGTAATTTCCGGGATCCCCTCTGGATCCCTTTTTGAAGATTGGCGTTACATTGGCCACTTTCCAGTCCTCAGGCACGGAGGAGGACCCAAGGGACAAGTTACATATTTTAGTTAGCAGATCAGCAATTTCACCTTTGAGTTCTTTGAGAACTCTCGGGTGGATGCCATCCGGGCCCGGTCATTTCTCAGTTTTTATATTGTCCATTAAGCTTAGAACTTCCTCTCTCGTTACCACTATTTGTCTCAGTTCCTCAGAATCCCTTCCTGCAAATGTTAGTTCAGGTTCAGGGATCTGCCCTATATCTTCCACTGTGAAGACAGATGCAAAGAATTCATTTAGCTTCTCTGCAATCTCCTTATCGTTCTTTAGTACACCTTTGACTCCCTTATCATCCAAGGGTCCAATCGTCTCCCTAGATGGTCTCCTGCTTTGAATGTATTTATAGAATTTTTTGTTGTTGGTTTTTATGTTCTTAGCAATGTGCTCCTCAAATTCTTTTTTAGCATCCCTTATTGTCTTCTTGCATTTCTTTTGCCAGAGTTTGTGTTCTTTTTTATTTTCTTCATTCGGACAAGACTTCCATTTTTTGAAGGAAGACTTTTTGCCTCTAAGAGCTTCCTTGACTTTGCTCGTTAACCATGCTGGCATCTTCTTGGCCCTGGCGGTACCTTTTCTGATCTGCGGTATGCACTCCAGTTGAGCTTCTAATATAGTGTTTTTAAACAACTTCCAAGCATTTTCGAGTGATGTGACCCTCTGGAGTTTGTTTTTCAGCTTTCTTTTTACCAATCCCCTCATTTTTGTGAAGTTTCCTCTTTTGAAGTCAAATGTGACCGTGTTGGATTTTCTTGGCAATTGGCCAGTTACATGTATGTTTAATTAATAGCACTGTGGTCACTGCTCCCAATCGGTTCAACAACACTTACATCTTGCACCAGGTCCCGGTCCCCACTGAGGATTAAGTCCAGGGTTGCCGTCCCTCTGGTCGGTTCCATGACCAACTGGTCTAGGGAATAGTCATTTAGAATATCTAGAAACTTTGCTTCTTTGTCATGACTGGAACACATATGCAGCCAGTCTATGTCCGGGTAGTTGAAGTCACCCATTACTACCACATTTCCTAGTTTGGATGCTTCCTCAATTTCATATCTCATCTCAAGGTCTCCCTAAGCATTTTGATCAGGGGGACGATAGATCGTTCCCAGTATTAAGTCCCTCCTGGGGCATGGTATCACCACCCACAACGATTCTGTGGAGGAGTCTGCCTCTTTTGGGGTTTTGAGCTTGCTGGATCCAATGCCTTCTTTCACGTATAGAGCGACTCCGCCACCAATACGTCCTTCCCTGTCCTTCCGATATAGTTTATATCCAGGGATAACCGTATCCCACTGGTTTTCTCCATTCCACCAGGTCTCCGTTATGCTCACTATATCAATGCTCTCCTCTAAGATCAAGCACTCCAGTTCTCCCATCTTGGTTCGCAGGCTCCTAGCATTAGCGTACAGGCACTTGTAAGCAGTGTCTCTCTTCAAGTGTCTTTGGCACTTGTGGTTAAGCCTGTGGTAATTTTGCTCTTCTGAATTTATATCTTGTGCCCCTGCTCTCACAATGCCTACTTGTAGGCCTACCCCTTTTAAAATTTCATCATTTCTTTGGTTTTTATCCCAGGGGGGAGGTTTATTCCGAACCGGACCTTTCTCAGCTCCTGTCGGGTTTCCCCCCTCAGTCAGTTTAAAAGCTGCTCTGCTACCTTTTTAATTTTAAGTGCCAGCAGTCTGGTTCCATTCTGGTTCAAGTGGAGCCCGTCCCTTTTGTACAGGCCCGGCTTGTCCCAAAATGTTCCCCAGTGCCTAACAGATCCAAACCCTTCCACCCGACACCATCGTCTCATCCACGCATTGAAACTGTGAAGCTGGGCCTGTCTGGCTGGTCCTGCGTGTGGAACTGGTAGCATTTCAGAGAAAGCCACCTTGGAGGTCCTGGCTTTCAGCATCCTACCTAGCAACCTAAATTTTGCTTCCAGGACCTCACGGCTGCATTTCCCCATGTCATTGGTGCCAACGTGCACCACGACCACTGACTCCTTCCCAGCACTGTCTACCAAACTATCTAAACGACGGGCGATATCCGCAACCTTCGCACCAGGCAGGCAAAACACCTTGCGGTCTACACGCCCATCACACACCCCACTGTCTATGTTCCTAATGATCGAATCACCCACTACAAGGATCCCTCCACCCCCTGGAGATATATCCTCGGCACGAGAGGATAGCTGCTCATCCCCCAAGGAATGGGTCCCTTCTAAGGGATCGTTTCCCTCTTCCTCAGCTGGATGCTCTCCTTCCCCGAGACCATCGTTCTCCATGATAGCAGGAGAGCTATCATCGTTGGAGTGGGACACAGCTATAACGTCCCTGAAGGCCTCCTCCACACACCTCTCTGCCTCTCTCAGCTTTTCCAGGTCCGCCACCTTGGCCTCAAGGAAATGAAGTCGTTCCCGGAGAGCCAGGAGCTCATTGCACCGAGAGCACACCCACGACTTCTGTCCAACAGGCAGATAGTCGTACATGCTGCAGGCGGTGCAAAACACTGGAAAGCCCCCACACCCCTGCTGGCTTCTTACCTGCATAGTTTTGTTTAAGGTTTATTACGTTAATGGGTTGGAGACTGCGGTTTAGTTGAGGTCAGGGAACAGACGGGCAGAGTGGGGGGCCCTGGCCTCCTTGCCCTGCTGCCGAACTCGCTCTGCTGCTTAACTCGCCTTGACGCTTCGTCAGCTGGGGCTCCCTCTAGCTCGTGGAGCAGGCTCCCTCGCTAGGGTGCTCTGACTTTATATGTGTGGCTGGTTCCTCCCAGCTACTGCTGCCAGCCAATGGATTGTGGGCCAATCAGGGATTGTGTTTCAGTTTCATTGACCTGAGGCAGTGTCTAGAAAACAAAATGGTGGTTTCACCCCCCGTTTATCTGAAAATCTCATAAATTGGGTAAGTATATACATTTCAGTTTTTTTTCCTCTTGTGTGCAGGAGTCAGAGCTTGGGCAGTGTTTTGAAAACCTTCCCAATACTTGGTTTTTGTAAAAGCAATGCTAATCCCGTATGCCCAAAGTAAATCCCATTTAATTCAATAGGATTTACTTTGAGTTGACATGGTTATGAATGTGCTGAAAATCAATGGGACTTTGGAGTGAATGTAAAAAAGAATTATGTTTGTGTTCTAACTCTTTCTGTCTCCAGTCCTATTTTAAAGCAAGTAGGCAGGGCTTACTTAGGTATTACAGTTTTTATTCTGTAGGAAAGTAATACTGATTTTTTAAAAACTAATACTGAGTTTTCTGCAATGACCAACTGGTTTGACAATAAACTATTATATGGGCTGTATGTATTTATACATCTGCAGTGTGTGCGTGTGCGTGTATGGAGTCTTTCCAACACCCCTGTGAGGTAGGGTTGGAAACCAAGGCAGCTCACAACAAGAAATAAAGCCATTTAAAATCCAATAACCATAAAACAAATATAAACAGTTGCAAAACAGCGTAAAGTGGCATGATTCGGAATTTTGGGCTGTGTGAATGAAGTTGCTCATCACTTGAGGTTGCATTTCTGTCCCTGTTTGAGTAAGCCCCACTGAATATGCTGGGACTTGCTTCTGAATAAATAAACTTAGGATTGCACTATAAATATCTTTACAGTTTGTGTAAATAATAAATATATTTGATAGTCATGCTTATATACATATTTCTTCATTTATCATGTTTTTGGTTAGGAATCCTGACTGGTTGTGAGATGCTTAGTTTTTTGCCTTACTCATAGGAATCTTGTTGTGGTTGGTATGGTATTACATTTAGGAAAGTGTTACTGCCTTCTGTGTTTTTTTTTCCTATTTGCATTTCACTTATCTTTAACCTCACTCCGTTACAGCCATAGAAGCAACAGCAGCATATGCAAGATAATTAACTCCCATTAGTGATAAGAACAAGAATTTATAATTATTATTTCAATTAAAACAAGAGGCTTATCAATACTTTGAAGAGGACCAGATATTTATTTTCTTTCTGAGCCCAGGACTGGGTCTTTCATGATGCCCGGTGTGTGTGGGGGAGCAGGAGAGTAGTCGATAAGACAGGCATCCTGGCATTGGTAATCTAATTAGCAAGGTATGTGTGGGGTTGTTGCACACTTCCAGGCCCAGTTTCATTTTGAGTATGGAGGTGGAACCTGTGTAGATGTGGTTGAGAAATTTTGAGTTAAGCAAAGCTCTGCTTTTATAAAACCTAAGAAACATACAGATACTTTGAATTCTGAGTGCCTGCACCAGTGGAATACTGGAGGAACTTGTAAAACTTGCTGCAACAGTATTTAGAACTGAGCATGTGGTGTGAAAGACTCCTTTTCCTAACATTTTGGCTTGTTTTTCTCCACCCACCACATCTCTGAAATATATTGTATATGTAATGGTTAACCGTGCTGCTGCCCTGACTTACTTTATGTTTGTTGCTATTTTGTGTTTTTATTATGTTTTTGTATTGATTGTGTATTTTTATTGTTTTTATTATATTTGTAAGCTGTCCTGAACTCTGTTTTTAACAGCAGAAGGGCAGGATATAAATTCTCTTAATCAATCAATAAATACTCCATAGTGTTGGAAACTAGAGTCTAGGCATTTAAGGCTGAAAATGTTGCTTTTAAAAAAAAGATTTCTCACATCTTTCCCCAGTTTTTGGTGGTAATTCCTAGACACAAAAATAAAACTGGACAATCCAAATATTAATATGCAAATATTTGCATAATATGCAAATTAACCTGCCTGGATTTGTGGAACTGGAATATGGCAACCCTACCAATATGGAAGAAGAGAGTAGAGGCAGACATCCTTGCAAACTTTCAAATGCTGGAGGAAGTGCTTTACCAAGATGGAGCTGAGATACAAAATTCTCTGTCAATTTCTTTGAAAAGAGAAATCTGCAAACACCTGAAAACACTTCAGAACTTTTTCAAAAGTTATTTCTATCTTGATGGCATTAAAGTTGAACCATGGGTTCGCAATCCTTTTCTTTCTGATGTAAACTGTATCGAAGATGTTGACCTAGCCAAAGATGAACTCATTGCTCTTAGGACAAAAAACTTACTATGATTGGAGTTTAACTCAAAAAGCCTTGGAGAATTCTGGTGTTCCTTGAGAGAAGCCTATCCTCGCCTTGTAAAACGAGCTATGGAAACTTTAATTCCATTTGCAACAATATATCTTTGCAAATCGGGATTTTCAATACTTGTAACTATCAACACAAAAAATCAAAATTGATTGGATGTCCAACATGCCATGTGTGTTGCCTTGTCAAAGACCACCCCACAGTTTAATGTTCTTATTCAAGCTAAGCAACAACAGCCTTCACACTATGTCTTTAAAAAATAAAAGTTAACTTTAACTTGCTTATATTTTAAATGTATTGTCTTGTTATTTAATGCATTAATAAAGAGGCACATATATTACTATATCACAAATTTGTTTTTTAATATTTTGATAAATGTATTTCAATATAATTGGTTTTCTTTGTAATGTTATGTATTTTATTTTATGCATTTAAAAACATTATTCTGAGAAGGGTCCATAGACTTCACCAGACTGCAAAGGGGTCTATGGCACAAAAAAGGTTAAGAACCCCTGATTTATGGCCCAAACACTTTGAATGTGATCATATCTATATTCTCTATTTTATTTAAGATATAGTTTTGCATCGTATACTGTCTAACTTTATTATGTTAATTGTTTATTTTGTGGTTTGTAAATTGCTGTTATTATGTATCTTTCATAGAAAGGCAAAAAAGTTTAATAAATTAACATCATAATTTTACTTGTCATCTCTTCATCTTAGTCTTAAAAAAGAATCTTTGGGGTAAAAACGTGATACCGGCATTCTGCTACATTGCTTAAGCAGTGGGTCTCCTGACAACAGTCTATAAGCCCCCTGAAGTTTGTGTAGCCCCTATTCATTTTTTTCTGAAGAATTGTGATAAGACTTAAAATGTTTGCATTAGCTCACTAAGATCCTACAGAAAACATGGAGACTTGCTTCTAATTAGACAATCGTATGATTGAGCTGTCAGCCCTCTAAAAACAGCCCACTCTCTTCCATTTTATATCTGTCAACAGAGATGGGCACAGGACAAGCATCAGGGAGTCTTTGTGTTAAACCTGTCTGGGCTGTACCAGTCCAAACTGGAAGTGTGGACACACATGATGGAATGCTCCTCCATATTATTATTATTTTAAAAACAGCATGTCAGAGAGAAGGCTAGGCCAGAACCCTTCTCCCTGACAACCAGTCTTCTATATGCAGCTATTTTATTTCCGTGGATGAGCATGTCATCATGTCAGCACACACTGGTAGTCTGAACTAGTATAGGGTTGCCATATTCCAGTTCCACAAATCCAGACAGGCTAATCTGCATATTATGCAAATTATTTGTGAATTATTTGCATATTATGCAAATTATTTGCATGTTGATATTTGGATTGTCCAGTTGGCTAATTGGCTGCAATCCTGAATGGGCGGGGTTAAAGCTACGAAGTGCTGTAAAGTACTGTTTAAAGAAAGATTTAACAGTCGGGGGCAGCTGACGTTTTTATGCATATCTCGAGAACCGGACCACCTAGAAAATTACTTTTTTAAAAAAATTAAAGCTGAGAATCCGGGCCACCTAATGGGCTAAATGGGCGCCGGGTGGCATGCACAGAATCCAGGTAAAACCTGGCTAACCGGGCAATATGGCAACCCTAAACTAGTATGGCCCAGTGAGAAGTAGGCCTCAAATGCTTACTGCACAATGTGATTCCCAAATCCGTAAACCAAGAAACGAAAGTATGTGCACAACATGTTTTACTTAGATCATGGCTTATAACATTTATTCTACATTAAGCCTAAGAAAGGTCAAACAAACGAGAAAAGAGTTTTTCTAACCATGTGCATACAAGGAATTTTAATTCTACTACCTACACAGACTAATAAAATATATTTTCACTAAGTTCAAAAGGTCAATATGGAAATTTATGGAAAGGTAGTGGAGTTCTTGGGCTGTATCACTTCAGACTGCAGGAAGAAGGCTGCATTTTTAATAGTCTGCTCCTACACAAGAAACAAATAAAAACAACTATTAATAGCATTAAAGGTCAAAATGGGGAGGTTCAGAAGTGTCCTTCTCAATTTGAAATCCCTGAGTCCATTGTAAGGGGAGCCTAAACCCACCTCTAGGGTTGCCAGGTGTCCAGTTTTTGCCCAGAAACTCCAGATTTTTGGGGTTCTCTCTGGGTGAGTCACTTAATTTTCAGACTCTCTTATTGCCCTTATTGTAGCCAAAAAGTGAAGTCAGGATTTGTTGGCCTCCAGGCAGTGCCTAGACCCCATTGCAATGCCAGGAAATGGTTGGGGTTTTTTCTGTTTATCTGAAAATCTTATAAATTGAGTAAGTACATTACTTTCAGGTTTTTTTTCTCTTATGTGCATAAGTCAAACAAGTTTACATTTTCCTGGGCTACTGAAGAGGGCAGGGCTTTGAAAACCTTCCCAATATGAAGCTTTAATCCAATACTCGCTTTTCTGGGAGTAAAGCTGCAAAGCTGCAAAGCAATGCTAATCCCACACACCCAGAGTAAACCCCATTGAATTCAATAGGACTTACTTTTGAGTAGACATAGTTGGGATTGTATAAATTAATGGGACTTTTGAGTGAACATAGCAAAGGATTGTGTTTGTGTTGTAAATCTTCCTCTCCAATCCTATTTTAAAGCAATTAGGCAGGGCATACTTAGGTTTTTATTATGTAGGAAACTAATACTGATTTTTTTAAAAAATGTTCTGCAATGACCAACTGGTTATTATTTGGGGTGTATGTATTTTTACATCTGCAGTGTGTTTATGTATATGGAGTCTTTCCAACAGCCCTGTGAGGTAGGGTTGATAATTGGAAACTAAGGCAGCTCACAATAAGAAATAAATCCCTTCAAAATCCAATAACCAAAAAAACCCAAGTATAAACAGTTGCAAAACAGCTTAAAATGGCACAATCCTGAATTTTGGGTTGAGTGAATGAAGTTCCTTATTACTTGAGGTTGCAGTTCTCTGCACGCTTCCCTATTTGAGTAAACCCCATTGAATACATTGGGACTTGCTTCTGAGTAAACATGCATAGGATTACACTATAAATATCTTTACAGATGTGTAAATAATAAACATCTTTGACAGTCATGCTTATATAAATATTTCTTCATAGTATATCCCAATATGTATGTGATTTCACACTATGGTTGTAGATTATTATTTCCTCTACATTTTAAGTGTGCTCTTCTTCCTTGGGGTGGTCATGGTTCCCCTCCGTTGTTTTCATCCTGAGGGACAGATAGGCTGAGAGATAGTGAGTAGCCCATGGCCACCGAGTAAACTTTATAGCTCATTTCCATGTTGAAAAATTAATTTAATTTTAGCGCATGACTTCCCCTAAAGAATCCTGGGTAGTGTGGTTTTCCCCTCACAGTTATAGTTCTCACCACCCTTAACAAACTAGAGTTCCCATGAATCTATGGTGGGATTCATGTTCTTCAAATGTGTGTTGAATGTGCCTTAAATGAATGCTGTGGATCTGCCCTAGGTATCATGTGCATTCATTAGTGAATTGAAAAGAACAATTTTAAAAAAATACTTTTTTAAACAGGGGAAGGGTTGTAGCTCAGTGGTAGGGCATATGGTTTACATGCAAAGCTCCAAACTTCAGTTTCTGGAAAAGGCTATTGCCTGGAATCCTGGAGAGCCAATGCTAGTCCATGTCATCAGTGAAAATGGAAATGGACTGCCTTCAAATCCATTTTGACTTATGGCGACCCCTATGAATAGGGTTTTCATGGTAAATGGTATTCAGAGGTGGTTTACCATTGCCTTCCTCTGAGGCTGAGAGGCAATGACTGGCCCAGGTTACCCAGTGAGCTTCATGTCTGTGTGGGGATTCAAACCCTGCTCTCCCAGTTCATAGTCCAACACTCTAACCACTATGCCACACTGGTTCTCATGTCATCTCATGTCATCACACAGCAATTATTATTCACTGGAATTGGGTTGGCTGTCAAAGTGAGTTTATAGCAGCCCACAGGGGAGACAGAAAAGAGTAGAGAATCTTCTTACTCTTACTCATTTCTCAGACCTCTTTCTGAAGTGAAGGGTCACATCTGTGAAGAAGTTTGGAGCAGCCATGTTAAAAGACAGGGGCAGGGCATTCCAGGCAAGAGGTTGCCAACCCTGCTTGGATATGGATATCTTTGGATATGGATATCTTTGCAGAGGATCCCTAGTCAAGCTCCTTTCTTCCTGCAATGGCCTTCTGGTGACTGGCCTTGTGACTGAGGGCACTTAAACCCTTTTTGCTAGAAGCGAGTTGGCTAGATTAAATGATATCTACCCAGGCTCCATTTTTTTAACTAAGATTTCCATCTCAATTTCCAATCAGAAAAAAATATATTTGTTTGAATTGTATGCTCCAAGCAACTGTGGCTGATGCTTAATGTATCATGCTTAATGACATCACTTGGGCCTGCCCCTGTGACATCACTCGGGCCCACCCCAGAAATCTCAGGGTTTGAGATGTTTCTGACCTGGCAATTCTACCCACCTCTGAATGTTAGACTTGGCCCAGGCATACAGTAAGTTATCCCTCCCAATGCCAACACAGCCCCTTTCCACAGCTCCTTCCCTTTTCCATTCAAATTTACCTAGTGGCCATGGCGATGGTGGCAGCAACAACAGAAAGGCCTCACCGTGAAGCCTCCATAAGACTTTTGAACAAAAGACTCTTGTTTCAGACATAACAATCTGTGACAACCATGGTTTATAATGTCCTAGAATGCACTGCAGGAGCCATCTGAACTACTGCTAGATGCTTTCACTCAGCACATTGCATGAGGGACTATTGCATGTTAATTGCTGTTTTAGCTGTTCTTTTTATTTTGTTGTGGTGGTTTTATTCTTTGTATTTTATGCCAGGGATAGCCAGTGTAGTGCCCTCCAGCTGCCTTTGCACTTCAACTTCTATCAGCTCCAGTGATCATGTCCAATGATCAGGGGTAATGGGAGTAGCAGTCTAAGAGTATCATAACAATGGTTACCCAGTTTTTGCCTATGAGGCAATGAAGGGCAGGCTAGAAATGGAAATGAGAAAATAATAAATAACTAAGAGTGGAGACTTCCCTGTTGTAAGGACTTCCTGTCATCACTGCTGTTGCCAGGTAAGTTTTGGGGGAAAGGAAGCAGGTGTGTGGTGACTCATGATGGGGGTGGGGACAAGGTTTGTGAGGATTTTCTTTTGAGGGGGGGAGTTGAAATCAGGGAGGCCAGCAGTCCTTATAGTGCTCTTGGTAATATCAATGGGAGACCCTGAAAAAAAGGTTAAAATCCTGAAACTTTGGGTCAAACTTTGATTGCTGGCAAACCTCCTGCAACATAAAAGTCCTGAGACTACCACTGTGGCTGACTTGAATGATTCCATGAAAAAAAAAGCATTGATCAAACATAGCAGAACATTTTTCTTAATTAGATTCTCTTGCCAGGAGAAACAGTTTGGTTTTCTTCTTTAATGAACTTCTTTCGTTTTGACTTTATACCCTGTGGAGAGCCCGATAAAGAGGTGTTGGCAGAAACAACAAAGATTATGATATGAGAGGTGAAAAAAATCCTCAAACAAAAGCTACATCTGCCATGTTATATTTCTGCCAAATTTAATTAAAAATAATATCCTCATTTAAAAGAGAAGAAATCTCCATTTTGGGAATCAGTCAGCAGAATGTATTCTCCGGCTCTTTTTGTAACAATGAGTAATAAGGCTCTCTTCAGCTTGCTTTGGGCATTGTATTTGAAAACATAATGTCATGAAAGAAGAGCCAATCAAAGAAAATATTGGCTCTAAATGCTGGGAAGCAGCTCCCTGCCTCTCATCTACAGCATAACATTCCCCACAATACACCAATACATTTTTGAAGCAGCGCCTTTCAATGGGAACACAACTTTCATTTTCACGGCAGGATGCCACAGGCAAACTGGAGTTTGAAATATGTATGCCAGTCACATGCAAACACACTTCAATGTGTTGGAAAAGCAGCTGCTTGTTTGTGATTTCCAGTATTCTACACGGCGGAGTCCTGTTCATAAATCTAAAAGCAGAGCCAATGTATTTCTCTCCATCAGAATAGCTTTGCTACTGCCTGTGTACTTTCAAAATGCAAAAGGTACTCCATCTCAGAGGTCTCTGCTAGCAGCGATGGTGTTTAGGCTAGTTGAAAAGAAAAACGAACACAAAAAACTATCCTCAACAGAGAATAACAAGCACCATATTATTTAAACACTCATACTGCACAAGTATTAAACAATGCATTAGTTTTTAAAAGGTGTGAGAGTAGATGATGAAAGTAGAAGGAAAATTAAAATTTGTAGCATGTTTGCAAAATCTGAGCATTTTGTATAAATAGTGCCTCTTTATGGAAGCTATTTCTATGTATTCATAATACCTGACTTTCAGACCCTCAAAGTGTACATATTTATTACAGTTGTAGTCACTCCCCCTCTACGGAGCTCAATGTCTTCCTTCCTTCCCTCTCACCATTTACGAGCTGTATACAAGATCACTTACATGAAAACAAAATAATATAAACCACAGTAAAACACATGGTTTCTTGTCTCCTCTGAACAACCCTGTGAGACAGGTTAGGCTGGGGAAAAGTCTCCCAGTTAGGGTTGCCAGGCTCAGGGCCTGAGAATTATTCTGTATCTTTAAGAGAAGAGAAAATTCAGCCAAGTGCAGGTTTTCTTGCAACACTGTAATGGGAAAAACCACAAGGTGGAATTCTCCCTTCCCCCTGCACAGCTTTTAAAGATACAGAAAACCTTTTGGAGGCTGGGCCTGGCAACCAAGAGGTCTTCTGTATCTTTAAAAGTTGTGCAGGTGGAAGGGAGAATTCCACCTTGTGTTTTTTCCTATTACAGGGTTGCAAGAACACCTGCACTTGGCTGATTTTCTCTTCTCCTAAAGATACAGGATCAGTCTCAGGCCTTGAACCTGGCAACCGTAGTGACAGTTCTGGTTTAATTTGTTCTAACACCCAATTATTTGTGTTTTTCGCAGTCCATGGCTCTGCTCCAACACCACATTTCAAATGAGTTGATTTTTCTCTTATCCGCCTTTTTCACTGTCCAACTCTCACATCCATACATAGAGATTGGGAATACCATGGTCTGAATGATCCTAACTTTAGTGTTCAGTGATACATCTTTGCATTTGAGGATGTTTTCTAGTTCTCTCATAGCTGCCCTCCCCAGTCCTAGCCATCTTCTGATTTCTTGACTATGGTGTCCATTTTGGTTAATGACTGTGCCGAGGTATTGATAATCCTTGACAAGTACAATGTCCTCATTGTCAACTGTAAAGTTACATAAATCTTCTGTTGTCATTATTTTAGTCTTCTTGATGTTCAGCTGTAATCCTGCTTTTGTGCTTTCCTCTTTAACTTTCATTATCATCATACAGAAGACCTTTTGGAGGCCGGGCCTGGCAACCAAGAGGTCTTCTGTATCTTTAAAAGTTGTGCAGGGGGAAGGGAGAGTTTCACCTTGTGGTTTTTCCCATTACAGAGTTGCAAGAAAACCTGCACTTGGCTGAATTTTCTCTTCTCTTAAAGATACAGAATCATTCTCAGGCCCTGAATCTGGCAAACTTCCTCCCAGTGAGCTAGGATTTGGGTCTGGGTCTCCTTGGTGTTAAAGTACAGCACACTACCTATTGCACCACCATGGCTCTCACCATTAGAAAACAATTCCACAAAAGCCTCAGCACACAGTCAAGATATTTACATAGAGAAGGGGACTGCACCTGCTGGCCTGAATTCCAACCTACCCATATCGATTGTACCTTCTACACAGGAGTCTATACATATGATATATGAACTGTACCCTGCACAAATAGAGAGTACAAATTTCCCATTTAAACCTGGCCTGTGACGACTGCTGCAGGCACTTGCAGATCACTGCTCTAAGGAACTACTAGTTATCAACCAGGCCAAGACGAAGGTACTAGTGTTCACCAGGAAAAAGGTGAAGCACCGTTGGTACCTCAACGGACTACCAATTGAACAGGTTTCCTTGTATCGGTACCTGGGAGTGACCTTCCACTCTTCTGGAGCATGGCACCTTCATGCCAAGAGCGCCATCACCAACGCCCAGAGGAACTCGAAGGCCCTCCTGTCGTTCTT
This sequence comes from Rhineura floridana, assembly GCF_030035675.1. Classification (NCBI taxonomy): domain Eukaryota; kingdom Metazoa; phylum Chordata; class Lepidosauria; order Squamata; family Rhineuridae; genus Rhineura; species Rhineura floridana. Next base: position 126,476,350 of record NC_084487.1, read on the forward strand.
CTATACCAAGGGAGGGCAACACATTCCTTCCGCTATACAAGTCTTTGTGTCGAAGATCATCTCCCAAATGTTATATGGCTCCCAGGCAATGGTCTACTCCAAATCCTCTTCCTTTGAACCTGTTCAAACTAAATTCTTGAGATCCATATTGGGTATTCCACAATGCGTTCCCAACAATACCTTGCGTCTTGAAGTAGGACTACCTTCAATAGAGGCTCATATATGGATGCTCAAGGCTAGGTTTTGGTTAAAACTGTGGTCTTCCCCTGTGGGACTGCCCCCCCTTGTACTCTCTGATCGATATCAATCTAACTGGCATAAAACACTAATTAGGAAATTCTCAAGTCTAGGCTTCTCCCTCCCTGCCATCTCCCAGTTAGGCCTCTCCAAAGCGAGGCAGGCTATCCACCAACGAATCCTAGATGTAGAATTCCAAAACCACCTCTCCTTCGAAGCGACCGACCCTGGGCCTATTCTCACCACTGGGGCTTTTGCCTCTGCGCGCTATCTAAGCTCTCTCTCCACTGCTAGGCTCAGAAAGGCATTCACACTGGTGAAGCTTAATGTACTTCCGTCAGCTCTCCTAGATGGCAGATACCACAAGATTCCTTTTGCTGAGCGCCTATGCCCTTGCAGTGCGGGCATAATGGACACCGTTGCCCATGTCCTTTTTATCATGATCTTCGTCTTTTAACCATAACCCCGATTATCCAAACAATTCCGGGTAGGGATCCCGCATTTTATGCCAGCTACCTTTTATCAGACCAAAACCCCCAAATTACAAACAGGGTCACGAGATTCTGTGCCGCAGCAATTACCCATCATGGAGCATTGCTAGCCCAACCGTCTGCACAGTCTCGAGCATTGGTCTTTTAGCTACTCCTGGCCCTTGTTTAGCAAATGCTTGCTGTTTTAATTTGTCTTGTATCAATTTTGTATTCTGATGTTTTGTACTGGTCTCTGACCATAAGAATAAATTCATTCATTCATTCATTCATTTAAACCAGAATATGTTAAAGTACACGTACATATATAAATATCTTGGCCTAATAAACCATTCTTTGAAGTGGTTGAAAATTCTAGCTTGTTCTGATTCTGCTAACCATAGTTTTCTGGTTCAGATGTAATGCAAAACAATGGTTAATTAATGCAGGGAATATTGAATTGCAGCATGCTGAGAAAGGAGGAAGGATGGGGCAGAAGGTTTGCGCATATCTTAGATTAATAAATGGAGAAAAGTATGTGAAAATCAGGCTAGTCTACACAGGGCTTAAATCGCTGTCAACTACAGCACTGATTTTTATGGCTGAAACAACTACCACTAAAAGGAGGTACTAGGCCTTTGGATAGCAAGGACTAACCTTATTTGTAAAAGATTTTGGCTCATATCCAGTGTTAGTCATCCTTCAAGTAAACCCATTGAAATCAATGGCCCTAAGTAACTAAGTTCACTGATTTCAATGGGTCTACTCAGAGTATGACTTAGGATACAATCCTACCTCCACTTACCTGGGAGTAATCCTCATTGAATTCAATAGGACTTCTGAGTAGAAATTGTTAGAATTGCATTGTTAATTGGCTATCACTCTTTGAGTCCTGATTGTGACAGAGCAAGAACTGAATTTGTATCATATTTATTACTGACATTAACAACTCTTTATTATCATTTGTAAGTTCTTGTCTTTACAAGTGGTCAGAGTGCTGGACTAGGGTCTGGGAGATCAGGGTTCAAATCCCCACTCCACCATGAAGCCTGCTGGGTGACCTTGGGCTAGTCACAGCCTCTCAGCCTAACCTACCTTACAGGGTTGTTGTGAGGATAAAATGGAGAGGGAGGAGAACCATATGTGCCACCTTGAGCTCCTTAGAGGAAAGGTGGGATATAAATGTAATAAATAAATAAATAAATAAATAAAATAATAAATACAAACGGCTCTGTGTTGTATATTCACATTCCAGGAGAGTTATTTACATTTTTATGCTCAAATATGTTTCCCTCAGCATTTTAGGTACTCCTCTTTTCTTTCCCATGCTTACACTTATGCTTATATTATGCTTTGAAAGATATTCAGCTCCACAGATTTTAGACTTCTAAATCATCATCCTTCCTAAACAGCTTCATTGGAGCAAGATCATAAGATTGTGCATGTATAGGAACAATTAAATAAGAGTGTGATCCCACTGTAAATGCTTTTATTTTCTGATACTTGTTTTCCTCCTGTGGTGGTGACTTTACATTGATGTGAGACTGTCAACATCCCTTTCTGGCTCGGGGATGGGGGTGGTGGAGGGAAGTAATCTGTTTGAGTGAGATTTAGAATTCACTGTCCATCACTGTCCATGTTACAACTCTAAAACGCCTCAGACATACTTTTGGTTCTATTAATCCTCCCAGAATGATACTTCCCTGACGCTAAGGTTTTGATGCAATAAAACCCCCCACAAATCTTCTTCACAGCAACATCTGTTCCTTTTTTCCTTTCCTTCTGTGTAGCAGAACACTCTACTCTAGAGAAAAATATTCCATGAAACTCAGAGAGTTCGACAGGCTTACGATTGAGTGGCAATCGTGTTTGAGCAGAAGCCTACCAATTAATAATTCAGCATTTTGAGAGAGCTGAACAGCGATTTCTTCAACAAGGCCGGGTCTTGACCTTTGTTAATTTACTCTCCACTCATTCATGGTAAACACACTTTAATCATCTTTGTACTTTAACGGAAATGAACCACAAGCATATTTTCAGTTCAGTTTTTTAAAAATCACAGAGTTTGGAACTTAGATGAATAGTGACTTGCCAGCTACAGTGTAATCTTTTGTAAAGCTTCATTCCTATATGAGCCAGGCTTCTCTCTATATGTATGCAAATATTTACGCATGTATAAAACTAATAGCAATATTTTGGGTTGTATTTACAATCCTTACCCAGTTTAATCTCTTTTTTTACAATAGCCCAACTGGTATGAACTGAACAGCTCTTTTTTAATAGAATTTCAAATCCATTAGAAAGGTGAAATCATCCTCCAGGTAAATTTCTGAATAGCAACCTTGACCACTTACATCAAAGTTTGAGCTTCTTTTTGTCATTGTTTCACTCTGCTTTACCTAGGGAAGGAGGCTGGGTTTTACTAGTCTCAGATTCCCATAAACATGCGAGGTCTCATCCCAGTCCCTTTGTCTTCTTTGGACCTATGATAGTTAGAGATGGGGGTTTCCTGTATGGTTCCGATCTGCTACCATTCCAATAGTCCGTCGCCTAATCCCGATCCACCAATTTTTTGTTCCCACTTGCTCTCGCACTTACTGATTCGATCTGCTGTGCACATTTTTGGGTGATTTGATCCATGGTTTATTTTTATGTTTTTTTTGGTGGCCATGTAGTTATCAGCGTCAGGAGCCATGGAGATCTCAAGGTATAATATATGTTAAATGTGTATTGTTTGTTCATCTATTTTCTACCAAAGAAGAGTGGATCCCAAAGAACCCTCTGGGAAGAGAGGAACAGTTTCCCATTCCTCCTGTAACAAGTGCTTTCTGGATTCCAAGACAAAAGCCTCAGAGGTTACCCGATAGGAGCAAAATGGTGTCAGGCTTATGAACAGATTACCCTTTACCCTTAGCATGATCTAGATTCAAAATTGGCTTCATTGGGAACATTTCTGTAAAATACTAAGGTCCCTAAAATTTGGGAAAGTGAGGGAGCATGAGAGCAGAGAAAAATGGGGGTTCGTGGCATGGGTATTTGTAAGTATGATAGAATGTGGTTTTAATTTGGCTCATTAAAGCTGCTTTTCCTTGTTAGCAACACCCAGGGCTTGGCGATAGGTTGATTGACAACGGATGGAGGTCCCAAGAACATGAAATGCTGGCTTAATGGAAATACGCCGTTTACAGAGTATTATGAAAATAACTCAACGTAAAATAGGGGGGAAAGTTCAAAAGAATAAATTCTTGCCGATTTGCAGCCATGGCCACAAAATCTGTGCCGATCACAGCTGTGGCCCACAGCAAGAAATATGTGCTGGTCCGAAAGGATGGTGAACTATCGAATTCAGCTGGAATCCAGTGCCAGGTCCAATTTGGCAGATGTTCTTCCCCATCCCTAATGAGAAACAAATGACAAGAGATCCTCTGCAAGGGACTTACATTTTCTCAGACCATCTTTTCTGTAAGGAACTTTGCACATACTCTGAATCCCAAAATTCTACTCAGACAGGTAAAATCTAACTAGTAAGTTAGACTGACTTCTGGAATTTATGTGAAAGTCTCTGGTAATAATGTTTTGCCTTCCCTTTTTTTCTTCCCTTTTTCCCTAATAAACTTCTTATCGATTAGCAATAGGCTTGGTTTAAAAAGGGATTGCTCTAGACTCTCTCACTGAAATCATCCCCACGTGCTAAACCATGTGGATATTAATCTACTTATTATGATCTTAAGATATTTCTGAAGATCCTGTTTTCTAAACCCTCCAGCCTTGGGAGAATAAATCTAAAGCTCTTATGTTTTTAATTATTTCTTGATCTGGACTTGCCAAGAGGAGTTAGAAGCCCCACCTCCACATAGTCAGATAGGGCTAGCCAACATGGCACCCTCCCCATTTGCAGAAGATGAGCATATGAATCTGTCACATTTCCTTCTCTCACTCCTTGCATGTATCTCACAAAGACACCCATTAACAAAAAACAGCATTCACACATAATTATCTTCGCCTGTTCTGCAGCATGCACAGTTGCTATTTAACTGTGGTATAAGACAGAGAGTTGGCTCTATGGAAATCATTGCCATAAGATATGGCAATGGCCACTATGAATTACAAGTAGACAAATTACAGATGGTGGATTTATGAGTTGCTGTTATCCTAGATAGTTAGATGGATCCTCCATGTTCACAGGCAATATACTTCTGAATACAAGAAGCTGGGGACAAACAACAGAAGACAGCTTTTGCTTTCATACTCTGCTGATACTTAGCTGAGATGGAGCTTTGGCCCAAAGAAGCTATATATATATTAATGTTGATATTAAAAAAGCAGGACGCCAAAGCATTTATTCACTCTGAAAAGGCTTAGAAGGGGAATTGTTCTATCGAGCCTTAAGAATAAGTCATCCTTGGCCTGACACATGTAATTTGGCAGGAAGGGTGGTGAGGGAGTGGGAGAGGGGAAAGTGAGGGAGAAAGGGCATGTTGCAAACTGACAATAGACACTCTCAGAGACACACAATTAAATGAACCTTCAGTTAAAAATGATGGTGCAATTGTAACAAGGGTCCTTCAGCACACTAGTGCTGATGAAGGAGGAAACCACCCTCTTTGTACACTGTTCTATAGAGCAAGGGCTACTCAAAGCCTTTTCAAACACATTGTGATTAGGACTAAACTGTTTGGGAGAAATCTCACCAAGCCCCCATCTCTGTTCCCCAACATTATACAGACCAAATGATACGGAGTGAAGTTAGACTATGTAAGGGAACTGCATGGCTGCTAATGTATACTTTTCGTCCAGTTTACTAAGAAAAGAGAAACCTTGGCAACTATTGAGAACCAGTGAAATCAGAAATAAAAGTTGTTGAACCTGACTGTGCTTGTTGCTTACTCAGATTTTTGTCCCACTTTGTTCAGTAGGGCTTTCTCCCATGTAACAAACAGCACAGAGTGGCAGCCTGGAATTATCACACAGAGTATGAAAATGCATTAAATTGAATTTTGAATCTGCACACAAAGTATTGCACAATCAATGCAAATGAAAACAATGTAGAAAATAAAACGAGCAATTCAAATATACTCCCCTTTCCCCACAACACACACATTATAACTCAGTAGCAGCTGAGTAGAAACAAAACCAGCTAACCAATCTCAGGAAACACTACTTCTCACATTTAATTAAATTAAAAGTTTAAACAGCACATAAATAAATAATAAAATAAAAACCAAGGCGCTGTAGGTAAGGCTTCCCTAAGCAAGAATTCAGTGCAATTACTGAAAAGTCCCTACTCCAACTCACTATCAATCTCACTTCCAAAGACAAGGAGATACTGGCCCCTGAGGTCATGTGATGAACACAAAGGGCATTCCTTCAAATATGCAGGGACAAGGCTGTGTTGGGCTTTACAGGTAATAAGCAGCACCTTGAACTGGGCCCAGAGGCCAATTGGCAGCCAGTGTACATCAGCAAGAAAAGGTGTAATATGTTCCCTGCAACCCATTCAAGTTCAAAGACAGGCCTCAGAATTCTCTACTAGCTGTAGCTTCCAAATCATCTTCAAAGGCATTCCCCTATGTGTATAACACATCACAGTAACCAAAATAGAGGGTCACCAAAGCACTGACAACTACTGCAGGGTCCTATTCTGATAGCAAGGGTCACAACTGGCTTATTACCTGGATCAATGCTTAAAGGCTAGGCAAGCTAACTGGCAGCAATCCCCCTCCCAATCTTAATTCATTGTGCATTCTGTTTGAAAGATAGATAATCCCTTGATCAAATAAGTACTGCTCTTTGCAGAATCCCAATATATGAGTGCTTGCAAACAAAAATGTTGTGTTCAAGAGCAAGTAAAATGCTCAGTACTTGAAACATGGCAGGTGCTATAACATAGAAGTGTCGCATCGTTGGCTTTGGACAGATAAACAATGTTGTTTGCCACAAAGTGGACAGCAAGAATTAGGAGAGAGTCAGAAGAAGGGCCATGATCTCGGAGCTAGAATGGGCAGGCTTTTCTGCTAAAGTGGTTGTTAGAATAATATAGAAAAGACCTGAAAGTACTACTGAAAAATTAATCTTTGTCCAATCATTTTAAGGGATTGCTTGTGTACCATCCTGGGAACCAGCCTCTATCCTTCTTTGTTAGGTGGAGCAGCCACATTTCTAGGTGGGGCATTTGGGGAGGAGAGGTGCAAAGCGCCAACCAATCTCCCCCACTCCTGGAAAGGATATGAGGGCCAGGCCAGGGGAAGGGAAAGGCAATAATCTTCCCCATCACTACTCCTTCATCCGGAGAGTGTTGGAACATACATGAATGAAGTTTAATCTGTTTAATTGTCTCACCCTTTTTTGAGAGATCCCCAGGAATACCAGACTCAAAAACTTGAGTTTGCCTATAGCTACAGTCCCCTTTCACCTGTGGTCTGTCCCTGTGTACTGATTCTTCATGAACTGAACTGCTTTGGTAAAGACAATGAGTACCTGAGCTTGGCTTTGATGCTTCACTTAGGTATCTCAGTTTTAGATTCCACCTGGAAAACAAATTTGTCCATACTACAAGTTTAGGGAAGGGCAGAGAGAAAATAAATACTATAGGGTGTGTTTGTTAACTCAAATGCTAAAGTCCTGCCTGAGGTCTATTACAAAACTAAAAGGAACTATAAAGCCCTTATAGTTAATAAAAAAAGACAAGCATTACAGATGGGGTGGGAGTCCTTAAGGCTGGCTGCCAAAGATAAAAACTCCAAAAAGTTTTGGTCATTGGTTAATGGCTCCATTAAACCCTTTAATCTCGCCCCTTGCAACATTCTCCCAAGTGTCTGGGAACAACATTTCGTGGATTTCCAAAAGGATTTCCATCACTCTTCCTCAAAGATCCCTTTTATAGCTGAGCATGAAACGCTCCCTATTTGGCCCCCAGTAACACAGCCAGAAATACTTGATCTGATTAAAAACTTAAAATCGGCCAAAGCCCCAGGTGGCGACAATCTGCCCCCTGAGCTTTTAAAATCACATCCAGAATGGTGGGCGCCTATTTTGGCCAATCTATTTACTTTGATTAATAATAAGGGCTACTTTCCACAGTCATGCCAATCTATAAGAAAGGTTCCAGGTCTGACCCCGCCAGTTGTAGACCAATCAGCTTACTTTCAGTGATTGGGAAGCTATATGCTAATTATTTAAAGAACAAATTGGCCACCTGGATGGAGGAAGAAAATATATTGGGTGCGGAACAGGCAGGCTTCAGGAGTGGCAGATCGGTCATGGACCACTGCCTCCTTCTAAATCATCTTGCGGAAAAATATAGATATCAGGTAGGGAGTGGTTTATACATTGCGTTCATTGACCTGAAGGCGGCGTTCGATTCTATTTCACGGGATATGCTATGGGTAAAATTGGCTAAAACTACGATGGATAAGAGATTGTTGTTCTTGATATATAAGCTGCACCTGAACACTTCTCTCCGTGTTCGCTGTGGCCAAACTGGAGATCTCTCCAACTCAATCATCACGTCAAGAGGGGTCAGACAAGGCTGTGTGTTGGCCCCGCTCCTTTTTAATCTTTTCCTCAATGATCTGGCCCCCAATTGTTTTTCATCCGACCTCCATTCGCCTAAAATTAAAGGAAAGAGCTGTCCCATCTTGCTTTACACGGATGATGCGGCCTTGCTCTCTTTTTCTAAAGTTGGCCTCACATGTCTGATAAGAATTTTTATGAAATACTGTTTAGAGAATGCACTAACAATCAATTTCTCAAAAACTAAAATTCTAGCGTTCGCAAAATCCTCACTAACTCCCATATGGAAAATTAACGGCCATACTATTGAGCAAGTTAGAGCATATAAATATCTAGGTATCTTATTCCACTCCTCTCTTTCCTGGGTGCCACACATCCGTGCGGCAGTTGCGATGGCCCAAACAGCGATGAAGAGCATTGTGCGCTATTACTATAACAACGGGGGGCAATACATCCCGGCAGCTTTACAGGTGTTCAGAGCTAAAATACTACCCCAACTTCTGTATGGTGTCCAGATCTGGATTCATGCTTTCAAGCCTACAGTTGAGTCAGTATTGTCTATTTTCTTACGCCGTATCTTCGGAGTCCAAAATTGTGTTTCTAATGCTGTTCTAAGAATGGAAGCGGGATCATGCTCAGTTGAATGCCAAGCATGGACCCTTGCTTTTAATTTTTGGACTAAAATTAACTATGCATGCCCGCCAGGTTATTTAACATTTCTCGGGGCAGAAGGGCACCTATCCACTTGGATGAAATGTTTCTTAGACAAGCTACCTTATTTAGGCCTCTCAATAGAATACCTTTCCTCCCAAGATCTCAGTAAAGCCAGGCAGATTATTAGGACTAGGCTCCTAGATATTGATAGACAAACTTCAATTCAAGCGGCAGCTAAAGTTGTTCCCCCTCCCAGCATAACCTGGATTTTCACTTTCCAAAGTATGCCCCATATTTAGAGGCCCTAACGAATCCTAAGTATCGACTAGCCTTTACTAAGGCTCGTTTTAATTGCCTAGAGTCTGCGCTCCTGGAGGGCAGATTCAAGTGCATACCCTTACCGCAACGTTTATGTTTGTGCAGGGAAGGACACTTAGAAACACTTCCCCATGTCCTGTTTGCCTGCACATTATACGCTGAGGAAAGGGATATATACATTGCACCCCTTATACGAAAACATTCCAACAGATCCCCAGAACAGTGGATATTAAGGCTTCTTTCCGGTAACAATAGCTCCCATCTGATCCCAGTTGCTAAATATTTTTATATAGCCCAGCGTAAAAGACTCCTATTTACTACTAATCACATAATGTAACCTTTTATTATTATTACTTCTACCAGTTTTAGTGTTAATTTTAACTTGAATGTAACTTTTTGTAATTTTACTTTCTTGGATGGGTTGATGACCGTAATAAACGACTGATGATGTTTTGTTAACTCCTCCTTGTGAGTCCCCCCTTCTAGTCTTGTTCTTGGCCTTTAGATTTTCCTTCCTGTTAGACAATCAAGGGGAAATGTTTTAACTGGTTGCTACATAAAGGACAAACTAAGCAATTGGAAACTAATTGTGGAAAGCAATTGGATTTTTTTTACTGGTTGCTGGACTTTTTTCTGTCCAGAAACCCTGAAAAGGCCTCATGTTGAGCTGCACATATTGGGAAAATCAGAAATTAGGCCTGAGTGTCCAGCCTATGTGTGCAGACAGCCAGCTAGCTAGCTAGCTGTAGTGTACATAGCAATATTTCGATTCTTCTAGGGCTGTTTTCTTTCTTTGCCATCAAGTAATCAAGAAAAAGAAGGGGAACAAATAGCCGCTATGATTGTGAGTATAGTGAGTGCTTTAAAAGAGTAAAGGGAGCTATTTTTTCAGATCACTTTAAATTATCTCTTATTTCATCCTTTGGCAATAAACACCCAATCCTGCTCTACTCCTTATAATAACTGCAGAATAAACAAACTCTTACTTCTTCCTGCAGGCAAACACACATGTTTCTTTATTGCTGACTGGGTAGATAGCACAACTAAAGCTGAAAAGCAGAGCAAAGGAAAGTCCAAGGGGTGGAGTCTAATTATAGCACATAATACAAAGTTCTAATATTTAACTCTTCAAGGGTCATGTTACTATACAGGCTGTTTTCTTCAGGATCTCTTAAGTAATTACAGAATGATTATGATCATGAAAAATTCACCCTCAGTCAGGGAAAGTCTTGAGTAAGCAAATTTTGGGGAGATCTTCCAGATGAGGTTTTTGTTGTGCACTCAACCTGCCCTATTCACTGAATTTTTCAGATGGTCCTAGTCTTAAATTGTTCCTGTTCTTAAAACAAGCTGTCATTCTTTAAATGGAGGTTGTCTTTGTTTGCCATGTCACAAATTAAAAAGAAAACAAATGCCCCCCCCAAAAATCCTAGGAGGGGTGAACCTTTGGGAACCTTTGGGCTGCAGGCAATTTATAAATAAATATATTTTGTGTACTGTTCTAGGAACATTTGGGTTGAAGGCTGGATTATTAATAAAGAAACAGAAGTCCTTGTAAAGTGTCTTTCATTCAATGACAACTTTCTACAGGGGAACAACATTATGGTTCTCCTCTCAAGGCATCATCTCTCCTTTGCATGAATAATATGATTGACCTTTAAAAAAAACACAGACAGACCTCTTTGCAAATGAGAGGACAGAGCCAACCAGAAACCTATACAGTCATGAGCAGAGCTGAGCAGACTAGTGGGCAGAGCCTGGCAAAATCTGACAGGTCATGAGCTGACCCTAGTGCCTCAGGGCTAAGGAGGCTAACATAAAACAAAACCATCTTGGGGTTGTTCTGAATAGGCCCTCAGTTGGCAGTGCTCAGTGCTGGCAAGGTGAGGCGAAGGCAGTTCAGGAAAAGCTCTGCTAAAGAAGCAGTCCTTGAGGACATCTTAATGAAATAAAGAACCAATACAGTCATACTTCTGTGTTGATCAAGCTTTGTTTTCACAAGATGCTACTTACTTGGAGTAACAGTTGCAATGTAATGCATTCATTTCCCCTCCCCTCATGACCCTCAGTTAATGAGGCTTCACCGCAGAAAGACTTTAGGATTTAAATACAGAGACTTATTCCAATCTGAACTGCCAGAAATTGGGGTGTTTGAGTTAAGCCTGAAAGTGGGTTCTTGCGCAGGTCATGCATATGCTGAATTACCTTCCTCTAACTGGTGTGAAATAGTTAATCAGCATAGGGATCCAATCAGTAGGGCAGAAGGGGATCAAGGATGTGTGCTGTGCATTAATTTTCTTTCAGCAACAAAGGAGTAAAGTAGTTCACATGCATGTGACCATCATTCCCTCCTGACTTCTTAGTAAACAAACATCCAGCATTTGGATTATAGTCATTATGGCTGCTTTCACACATGGGGCTGATTGCGTTAGTTTAACGGATTAAAAAGGTAGCGCTTCTGTCCCGATTTCTAAAATCCCTTTCACACTGCACTACCTGTTGCGTTAAGGAACAGCAACTTTTCCCCTCCCATTTCAAAAAGTTTGCTATCACCTTGACCACTTTTTCTCTAATATCATCATCCGAGTCCTCAGGAATCGCCCTCAATCTCAATGTTCTTTTTCTCTGAGTTCTAACAATGCCACATTATCTAAATCTCTTTCCATTTCCCTAGTTAAAACTTAAGTTTTGCTCTCTAAAATCCCCATTTTCTCAGTAACTTATTTTACTTCCCCCACCAGTTGTTCTATTGTTTCTTTAATCTCATTAACTTCTTTTTTCATAATTGTAGTTATATCCTGTTTCATTTGTTTTCTTAAGTCTGTATTCATTTTGTCCATATCTCATTATGGGCACAGGGTAAGTTGCCAAAGATCTGTTTTGATTTGCTGGACAACTTAGAGCTATTGGATGCATGGAGACACATCAATGGTGATTCAAAAGAATACAGTAGGGCCCCGCTCATACAGCGGGTTACGCTCCGGACCCCCGCTGTAAAGTGAAAACCGCTGTAAAGTGGATCCCATTGACTTACATTGACCAAAATGGTGCCCGGTGGCAAAAAACCGCCGTAAAAGTGGAACAAGCGCTGTAAAGCAGGACCTTTCTACAATTCACAACCACTGTATTAGCGGAATGCTGTAAAGCGAAGCGCTGTAAAGCGGGGCCCTACTGTATACGTATTTCTCTGAGAGACACAGAACTTTCTCAAGAATTGATATAATTTGGTTGTCAAAATCTGTAGTGACTAATGTTTCTAAGGTAGAGACTTTTTTGGACCATATTCCTGTGATTTTAATTTTTTTTAAAAAAGAGGTACATTTCGATGGAGGCTGAATGAAACTTTAATGCAGAAAGAAAAGGTGATTGCAGATTGTAAAAAGAATTTAAAAGCATTTTTTAAAAATAATTTGAATAAAGGAACGGATATTACAGTGGTTTGGGATGCTTGTAAAGCTTTTATGAGGGGATACTTTATTCAGTATAACTGTATTAAAAAAGAAAAAACAAGAGCAAACACAATTAATTTTGGATGAGATAAAAAGGAATGAAGATGAATTAACGAAAACTCCTGCGAAGATATCTATTATAAACCAAATTAAGATGTTAAAAAACAGTTATCAATGTTGACAGTGAGGGAAATTGAGATGAAGATGAACTATGTCAAACAAAGAAATTTTGACTTTGCAAATAAACCAGGAAAGTGGTTGGCATATAAATTAAGAAAAGAGAGAAAGAAAAATTTGATATTAAAAATCCAAGAAGGGAATGAGGTACTGACAGACAATGTAAATATCCAAAAGGCTTTTTACCAGTATTATTCATCTTTATATAAGAACCATGTCTGAAAAAATAGATGAGTATTTGATTAGGCAGAAGTTACCAAAAATTACAGATGATCAGAGACACACTATTAATGGACCTATAACAGTAAGAGAGATGTCCGAAGTTATTAAAAAGGTTAAATTAGGAAAAGCACCAGGGCCAGATGGTCTATCAGCATGTTATTATAAACGTTTGGAGGAGGAGCTCTTGTTACCTTTACAGCAAACAATGAATTCTGTTCTACAGAATGGAAAGATACCTGATAGCTGGAAAGAAGCTAGTATTGTTTTAATTCCTAAAGAGGATCAAGATTTGACTAACAAAAAATTATTGGCCAATATCTTTATTAAATAATGATTACAAGTTATTTACAACGATTTTACAAAGAATGAAATTAATTTTGCAGAAAGTTATCCATGAGGACCAATGTGGTTTCTTACCTAAAAGACACTTGCAAAAGAATGTTAGAAGTGTGTTGGACGTATTGGAATATCTGGAACAACATAGTGACAAACAAGTAGCATTGTTTTTTTTAGACGCAGAGAAGGCTTTTGATAATTTGAATTGGAACTTTATGTTTAAAGTTTTGGAAAAGATGAATTTTGGAGGTAATTTTATTAAATGGATTGGATCAATTTATACATTACAGAAGGCACAAATAATTGTGAATGGTGAACTAACAAAGGCCTGTGAAATACAATAGGGAATGAGACAAGGATGTCCACTGTCTCCACTTTTGTTTATATTGGTCCTTGAGGTGTTGCTCAGAGATATAAGACAAGATGATAGAATTAGGGGTGTAAAAATTAAAAAAGAAATACACAAATTGAGAGCTTTCGCTGATGATTTGGTGATAATTTTGGAAAAACCTCTGGAAGGATTAATGGAAAAAATAAAGGATTTTGGGTTATTGGCGGGCTTTAAGATTAATAACTTAAAAACGAAGATGTTAACAAAAAATATGGGTATACAAGACCAAATTGCAGTAATGGAAAAAACTGGTTTTACAGTGGAGAAAAAGGTGAGATACCTGGGTGTTACTATTACAAATACGAACCGTATGTTATTCCAAAACAACTATGTTAAGATATGGACAGAAATTAAGAAAGATATGACGAGATGGAATAAACTACAGTTGTCATTATTGGGAAGAACCTCTGTGATAAAAATGAATGTATTGCCTAGAATGATGTTTCTATTTCAAACAATACCTGTGATAGCAAATGATTTACCCTTCAAACAGAGGCAAAAAGATATTTCTAAGTTTGTATGGCAAAGGAAAAAACCAAGAATTAAATTAAAATTACTACAAGATGTAAAAGAAAGAGGGGGATTGGGATTGCCAAATTTGAAATTGTATTTTGCTGCCTGTTTAGTTTGAGCGAAGGAATGGATCCTGTTGAGAAAGGAAATTTTAGGAAAAGAAAGATGGCTAACTTATCAAGATCTTTTGGAAAAGGAACAAGGTGAATACAAAATGAAATCGAGGGAACAGCTGGCAGCAGAGGGTTATAGTTTTTATTGGTTAAAGATTTATAATTGATAAAAGATTTTTTGATTTTGAACAAGGTAAATCTGAGTTTGAAATGAGTTTGTGTTCAAACGACAGACATGTAATTGCCAAGATGTACAAACTTTTGTTAAAAATTGAAATGGAAGAAGAAAAAGTAAAAGACTGTATGGTAAAATGGGCTAAGAATTTTTGATATAACATACAAACGGATCAATGGGAAAATATGTGGGCAAAAGGGTTGAAATTTACATTGTGCTATAATCTCAAAGAAAATTTTTATAAAATGATGTATCATTGGAATATGACCCCAGAGAAATTGTCAAGAATATACAAAACTGTTCATAATGAGTGCTGGAAATGTAAGCAACAGGAAGGGACTTTCTACCATATGTGGTGGACATGTAAACAAGCAAAAACGTTTTGGAGTCAAATATATAAATTAATGCAGAGAATCCTAAGGTTAATAGTCAATTTAAACCAGAACTCTTTTTCTTGGGTTTGATGGACGTACAATTGGAAAGGAATCATGGAAGAGTGATTCAATATATGGTTACTGCAGCGAGATTATTATATGTACAAAGATGGAAGGATACAACATTGCCAACAATTGAAGAATGGCTACTAAAACTAATGGACCTGGCAGAAATGGATAAGCTGACGTGTCTATTGAGAGAAAAAACAATAGTCACATTTCTCAAGGATTGGGATTCCTTTTTGAGTTTTTTGCGAGACACAGAAAATGAATTGGTGACATTGGGATTTGACGATTAACTAGATTATTTAATGGAGAAAAAAGGAGATTATGTAATTTATTAGTGAACAAGGTATCTTTATATGTATCTGTTACAGCTGATCAAAGATAGATCAGAAGTCATCTGTTTTTGCAATTTTTTATTTATTTTTGTATTTTATTTGTCTTTTATTTTCTTTTAAAAAAATAAAATATATGAAAAAAAGGAACAGCAACTTTTTTAGCTGCTATAGTGACATTTCACACAACTGTCTTTCACACGTCTTGTTTTCATCTCTCACCCATGCACACTGTTCCCCACTGTGTAGGAGATCTAAGATTTCATCCCATCACCATGCAAGCCCTCTCCCTTTGGGATCTGAGTTTTAAAATTGTTTTACTTGCATCAAAGCAGAGGTGTGTGTGGGAAATGCTGCTTCTATCTGCACCGATGCCGGAATACCGGTACAATGTTTGTCAGGCAAAAAAAACCCCCACGTGACTAAAGGGTGGGAACGCACTGCATGCTGGGATTCCTGTCACGTGAGTGGCTGCAGCTAGTGAAAAACTCCTGCAATCTTCCGGGTTCCCAGCCTTGCTAACGGATTATTTCTAGTATCATTTTCCACCGAAATTAGCACTAAACTTCCACTACATTCCACTAGAATTCTGGAGCTAGCTTGTGCGTTGGGTGAAAGATCAAATATAATGCACAAATTACCAGGTAAGAAATCGTCAGAATAATGGAATAAAGTGCAGTGTGAAAGCAGCCAATGTGGGTCTCCCACAGATTTCAGTGGACTTATTTCAATTTTTGGATCAGAATGATAAAAAGAACTGTATTATGAGGAACTGTATTGTCTCAAGGCCTATCCAGCATGAACACAGTGAGAACACCAATGTCTGGGTTGGGTGGAATCCCATTTAAATGTTAAAATTTGGCATTTAAGGTGAAAGTCATCACTATGAGTAATAGTTAAAGACAGTACTGAAACTAGTGCTCATTATGCATAAATACTGTGAACCTAAGGACACTTGTAGCATTGCTTCAAATACAAATGCTCATTGCTTGTATGTGTGAATGGTCAAGCACCCTGAACAGAACTTGCAGAACTCCTCAAACACACTGTTTGTTAGGGAAGTTAGTTCCCATATTCAGTGTTGACCAATAGGGATGGGGGAGTAATTTGATTCAGTTTGCATTTAAAGGTGACCATTTGCTACTGGGCCAAGTTCAAGATTCTAGTTTTGGTGTACAAAGCCCTACACAGCTCGGGACCAGGATACCTGAAAGACCGTCTTATCCCTTATATACCCAGTCGATCACTGAGCTCTGCAGGTGAGGGCCTCCTGCAGATACCATCTTATCAGGAGGTTCATTCTGCACAATATAGGAAATGGACCTTTAGTGTGGCGGCACCTACCCTGTAGAATTCCCTCCCCTTAAATATTAGGCAGGCACCATCTTTGCTATCTTTTCGGCGCCTTTTGAAGACTTTCCTCTTTCAACAAGCCTTTTAAAAGTTGAGAGCTATCTCAGTCTGTGTCTGTGTTAGAATTGCTTTTAATATGTTTTCTTTAATAATGTTTTTAACCCTTTTAAAAGATGTTTTTAAAGCTTTTTTAAAAAAATGTTTTTAACGTTTTGTTTTAATGTATTTTAAGGTCTTTTTATGATGTTTTAAAGTGTTTTTAGCATTTCTGTTTGCCGCCGTGGGCTTCTGCTGGGAGGAAGGGCGGGGTATAAATAAAATAATAAATAAATAAATAAATAAATAAAATAAAGGTGAACCTACCTAATTAATACTTTCTGAAACAGTATGTCAACTGAAACACATTCTTTGAAATTCGCACATCTCCAAATTTTTCAATGCAGTTCTCCAGACAAATAATGTGTACAAAAATACTTACATTAGTGTAAAGCGTACATAAAACTACCTTTATTAAGCTGCATTCTTCTAAATGCTGGAGGGGCTGTGATGCCCTAGGGTCATACATGTTGTAGGACTGTGGTCCCATCCAAAATTTCTGGAAATCTGTATTTGAAATAATTTCCAAGACTGCAGGTCAGACTTTGATACCTGACCCGGTGTTGGCTCTGTTATCATTGGAGAATGATTGCAATCCTAATGTAATCCACAAAGAACTGATTGGATTTTTCTTATCAACAGCCTGACTGGAAATCTCAGCTAAATGAAAGACAGGTATAGATCTTTCAACTGATAATTGGATGTCCAAGATTTGGGAAATTGCACTTTCAAAGCATCTTACACAATGCAGTAGGGTAGCATGTGGACAATCCAAAATGGACAAATTTGATACAGTCTGGTTCCCTTTTTTGATCTACATTGTTATTCAAATGCTGTACTACCTCCAGTAAGGCATATCTCCCCATGGAGAGGTTGTGTTGGTTCTCAAGATAATGTTTCTTTATGAACGTTTTTGTATGTATTTGTATCTACTCTTTTTCTTCAAGGCAAGGTATCGGACGATGAAACAAGTATGTTGTCTTCAGTGTGATGTACAATGGGATTTAATGTACTCCTTTACTGTTTATTGTTAATTTTAGTTTTTTGACCCTTTTGTCAAAGAGGTTTACAAGGTCATGCTGTTATAGTAAAAAAAAAAAATCTAATAAAATTTTATTGAAAAACACCTACATCTGTTAGTGAAAACAGCATACAAAAATGTGTATGTTAGGAGAAATTCACACTAAAATGCTGCATTTTTATGAGGACTTGTTTTTTTAAAACGTGACATAGAAATGTGGAGAAGTGAACTCAAGACGGGAAAAATGAGAAACGGAGAGAAACTAAAATTGACCGATCAATGAATGGAAAATCACTGGAGGTCTGGAAGCTGCCTCACACAGAGTCAGACGATTGTTCCCCCTAGCCCAGCATTTTCTACTCTGACTGACAGTGGCTCTCCAACAGTTCAGTCAGGAATCTCTCCCAGCCCTCCCTGGAGATGTTGGGAGTTGAACCTGGGGCCTTCTGCACGCAAAGCAGATGATCTACTGCTGAGCTACAACCCTTCCCCAGTGAGGCGCAGGTGAACTTGCCCTTGTGGGGAAGTATATCTCATTGAAATCCCCGCCAAACTAGTTTCCAAATAAATCTGCTCAAGATTGAAGTTTAAAATATATCTCTTTCTCTAGACAAAAACAACAACAAAGAATTAGCAAATTGATATAAAGTGTGATTATTATTTTTTTGGGGGGGGAAATTGCAGTTATTTTCAAAATGCCAACAGTGGACTTGAAAAAACAAAAATTCACTCATGTGCAATTATCCTTTAATTTCTGAAGCCGTTAAACAGCTTGCTGGGTTAAAAAAAATTAGCATTTCCCCCTGTATTGCTAACTGGCAATGCACTCATCAAAGAGCTGAATTATGTGCTTACTGACTTGTAATCAGCATTTTAACGAATAAGGAGACAAGGAGAAAAGAGAATGGGATTTAATGGGAAAAGTCAAACTCATAGTATGAAATGTTCTAGAAACATCTATGTATCTTGCAGACAGAGGGGGGAGGGTAACTTTTAAAATGAAACCCTCACAGCAGCCTCCTTGTCATCCTGCTCCCCCTCCCCCTCCCCCTGAAACCATGTCAGTGATCAAGGAAATGAGAACAAGGAACTTGATTCACAGCTGACTCTCTGCTCTTGTTACATCAGATCAAGAAAGAGGAATCTGATGGGGGTGGAAAAAGCTCTTTCTGCAGGGTAAGAAAATCTACAAGCTGCTCCTCTTAATAAGCTGGCTTTTTCTGGAGAGAGAGAGAGGCATCCTTTATGAACTGCAATGCAGGCCAAACAGGCACCCAGTTTGCATCTAGGGGTGTTTGAATGTCTGTATATGTACATGCAAGCCTTATGTGAGAAAAGGAATCCCTGAACAACATTGGCCAGGTGCAAATAACATTTGATTAATAGATTGCTCTGCTGTTCCTTCATCTTAGGAATAAGTGTTCAGTAAACAGATCTTAATAAGTTGAGGGTTGATTGAAAACCCTCTGAAGTCTACTGACATTCTTTCAGCACCACTTCATGGGTGCCATGGGCCTTAGTCTTGAAGGGGTGAGGGACTCTGCAAACAAGCCTGCAAATCTGTGGAAAAACAGTTAACTTACCAAAAAAAGGGGGGGAAGAGGAGCCAACTTTTAGCTTGGCATGTTTAATAAAAACTGCAAGACTGTGCGGGCCGTTCTCTCTTGATAGACTGTGTGGTATTTAAATTGTTCCCCGCTGGGCAACAATGAGCCTTCACAATCTAAAGCTGTAGTCTTACATGTGATTAGCAGCTCCTGAAATTTACATGCATTTGCTGTTTCAAACTTCACTGCTTTCAGCGATGTTGCCATGTCCCTATACACTCACAGAATTTCTGCATTTGTTTAGTTTTCTTAACCATACGCTTAAAAAGTCTATATGGATTTTAAAACATCCACATGCTTCTAATGTAAGTTTGGGGAAAACCAAAAAAGGCATCATGATAAAAGGGCAAGGAGCGTGAAGCAGAGCATATGGAGACTCAGTAAGTGTCCTCCGAACAAGTCAAATGTTTTATTGTGCAAGGGCTCATTCATTACACAGCTCCAGACCAGGCATTTGCATTTTTGAGAGGTGCATCTCATCAGGTTTCGATAAATCACAGTAGTCCTTCTTAACGGTACTGAAGCCCTTGTTTCTTAATATTCCTCCCTCCGTTTTTTCTGAAGGCACACACTCATTGCCTCCTTGAATCATTTTTCACCTCCACATGAATGCCATTAAAGTTTACATTTTAATATGTTTCCAACCCTAACGTGAACTTGGGGGCTTATATATTTTCTGCTTCCAAGTGTGCTACCCTCTTTTATTGAGTGGTACAAGAAGAGATATGCCTTTCTACATGCAATTTTTAAAAATACTGTAATTTATGAAATCTAATTTCAAGTGCTCTCCCTGCTGATCAACATCCCCCCTTAAGACCCTGAAACCTTTTAAAAAATAAACAGTAATTTTGAAAATCTAATTTCAGACATGCTATCCGCCGATTCTTCCCCCCACCCCCAAGACTTGATCATGCTCCCGCACTCCCTTTCTCCCCCTAAAATTAAATTTGCAAATGCATATCTACACTGATAGTGAGTGCAGGGGTTTGACAGCACAATAAACCAAGCAAACTCTGTTTTCAACCAAGACAGGATCTTTCTGAAATGGACAAATGTAGTGCTGAATGGATGCCAACCAGCTTCATGGTGGATCTATATAGAAAAAAGAAATTAAATGGTTGCGTTTCCCTGAAGGGAAAGCACAGCCATAGTTGTGTGAAGAATTCCTCTAAGAAATGCTTTGATACTTTCTCTAGCACCGGCGGGACTGCACAGGCTGGGCTATGCTACCCTCCTGGCTTCCCAACACCACACAATGCTGCCAGTTACCAAGAGGGGAAGGGACAAGGCAGTGGGGAGCTCAGCATGGCATGGTGCAGCGGCAGAGCCAAGCCAACGCTCCCAATGCTGCATCCGTACCATGCCAAGGTTCCTGCTGCCTTGACCAAACCAGCAGTGATGTGTGGTGTTGGGAAGCCAGGACAGCCCCACTTGCACAGCTTCTTGAAGTATTGGGGAGTAAAGCTTTGAGATGCATGATTAGATAAAGACTTCCCACAGAACATTGCCCGTACTCACTCACTTATCTACCCACATATTTTACCTCTCACACTCAAGACATTCATTCATACTCTTCTCACTCTTTCCCTTGGACTTTTACTCATATAATATCAAGAATCTGGGAACTGAGGAGGCAAAAACAGATCAGGAATTGGTTAAGTAACAGGAATCAGACAGTACGAATAAATGTACAGTTTTCCCAATGGAATGGTGCAGAAAGTGGAGTCTCCCAATAGCTGGTATTGGTACCTGTGCTTTTTAACTTGTTCATAAACTATCTAGAGTTAGCAGTGAGCAGTAAGGTGGCTAAATTTGCTGATGATACTAAATTGTTCAGGGCTGTTAAATGAAAAGGGATTGCACAGAGCTCCAAAAGAACCTCTCCAAACTGGGCTCTTACCAGGCCCATGTCATCATGGTCCCCAAACCCCCTCTTGTTTCAGGCAGCGTGGGTTTAAATAGGCCCATCTGCCCCACCTACCTCCTTTGTCACCCCTTCAGCACACTATGCTCATACAGTCTGCCATGCAAGATGGCAGTGGGGATGTCAACCCCTGAGATATACCCTGGCTCTATCTTGGGTGACAGCAGGCATGCACATGTTGATGCAGCAATGTGGGAGGTAGGTGGGGCAGGCAGGCCTATTTAAGCCCACACCACCTGCATCAGGAGGAGTGTTTTCCTGGGAGGATACAGCTCCCACTCCACAATCTGTGACCTGACACTGGTGCAGATTGCAGAGTGGGAACTCCGCCCTCCCAGTTTGAGGGGCCCATCATGGGCCTTTCTGGGCAGGTGAGGCCCTCAGCCAGTGCCTGACCTGGCCACCCACTGGTGCCAGGCCTGTCTCCAAATGGAGTGAATGGGCAGTAAAATGGTAAATGCAATTCAATGTAAACAATGCATGTCAGGGCAAAAAATCTTATTTCCACATATACTCTCATGGGGTCTGAACTGGCAGTGACTGAGCAGGAACAAGACCTTGGGGTCGTAGTGGATAGCTCAATGAAGATGACAACCCAGTGTGCGGCAGGTGTGAAAAACGCAAATTCTATGCTAGGGATCAAAGGAATTGAAAATAAACCTGCTGATATCATAAAGCAATTATCCACATGTAGTGCAACTACATTTGGAATACTGTGTGCAGTTCTGGTTGCCTCACCTCAAAAAAGATTAAGCTTTGAAAAAGGTTCAGGAAACAGCAACCAAAACGATCAAGGGGATGGAGCAACTTCCCCATGAGAAAAGGCTGCAACGTTTGGGGCTTTTCAATTCAGAGAAAAAGTAAGTAAGAGTTGACATGATGAAAAAATGGAAATGGACTGCCTTCAAGTCAATTCCAACTTATGGCGACCCTATGAATAGGGTTTTCATGGTAAGCAATATCGGTATTCAGAGGGGGGTTACCATTGCCTTCTTCTGAGGCTGAGAGGCAGTGACTGGCCCAAGGTCACCCAGTGAGCTTCATGCCTGTGTGGGGATTCGAACCCAAGTCTCCCAGATTGTAGCCCAACACCTTAACCACTACACCACGCTGGTTCTCGTTGACATGATAGAAGTGTATAAAATTATGCATAGCATGGAGAAAGTGGGTTTTTCTTTGTCGCTCACGACACTAGAAGTCAGAGACATCCAATGAAGTTGAATGTTAGAAGGTTCAGGACAGACAAAAGAAAGTACTTCTTCATGCAGTGCCACAGTTAAACTACAGAATTTGCTCCTACAGGAGGCAGAGATGGCCACCAACTTGGATGGCTTTAAAAGAGGGTTAGACAAATATATGAAGGATAAGGTCATCAGTGGCTATTGGCCATGATGGTTGTGCTCTGACCCTACAGTCAGAGACAGCATGCTTCTGAATACAAGTTGCGGAAAACCTCAGGAAATGGGAGTGCTGTTGTGACCAAGTTCTGCTTGCAGGCTTCCCCTAGGCATCTGGCTGACCACTGTGAAAGCAGGGTGCTGGACTAGATGGGGCACTGGCCGCTTCTTAGGTTCTTAATTGTGCTTTAAAGGTATGGTGTGGATCCGCTTACAGAGTTGAATGGGAATTGGCAATGAACAAAGCCATTTCAAGCTCAGTGAGTGCTTTCTAGACTAACTGGAAATTATGGCACACAGTGTATTAAAATCAGAAAAGGAATTCCTAGGTTCCAGAATTAGACAAAGATTAAGGTCACCTTTGTGTGTTTTCACTGGTGGTGATGGAATTGTGTATAGTGTCATGTATAAAGATATGCCTCATTTTTTGCCATGCGTACTCTCATTAGAAATCTATTGCCAAATTAGAAATCTCTTACCGAATAGCACTGCAATTATCTTGACACTTGTAAACAATTTTTCCTACACCAGTTCATACCTCATTAAGGTCAACAATGTCTTATGTGACGTGACTCAAACAGATGACCTGTTCTACACAGGTGCAGTGACACTACACATTATCCTGCTTTCTGATATTACATTGCTTTGGAAGACAATGCAATACATACTTCAGCAGAAACCCTGTTCCTACTACCCAGAAGGCACAACTGCAATCCAGCAATTGCCTTCCGTTACTTGATGGCAACTGGGTCAAGAAAACCCCTTTCCTGCTCTCTTCTTGCTGCCTTTGGCTATATGAGTATTCTTTTGGTAAGTAGCTATCTCACTTTGTTCCTTAAGATTCCTAAACTGCCCTTATGCTTTCTCCTTCACCACTCCCCACCATCTCTGGTCCTTTAGTCTTTATACTTCCTGTGTTGGTTTTTAGACAGAAGCTTCAGTGGCATGACATCGCTCCCACCAAGCAATGTTTACTTCCAGTCCCTGGATGGGACCATCATGGAGTTCGAACCACTGTGTCAACCCCCCCATGAACATAATGCAGTATTTTGAGGGTCAAACTAGATGTTACATGGGAAATATAACATAAATATATAAATATTTCCTCTTCTCCCAGGCATGTGTTTTTAAATTGTTTTTTTTTTAAGTGTTTTTAAATTTGTATATTTGTTTTTAATGTTTTTAATTGTTGTAAACCACCCATAGAGCTTTGGCTATGGGGCAGTATACAAATGTTGTTATTGTTATTATTATTATTATTAAATAATAATATATGTTGTTATATGGAAATGGGGAGAAAAGAGGATATTTTTCCATGGGAAAGCAGAATCAACTGCTTCTCTTCTGTCTTCTTCAAGGACAGAAAACTGAAGCCCTATTCAGGTGTTTGGCATTGCTGGGTACCAAATGCCTGAAAAGGACAGTGGGAATATGTGGGACTAGCCCCACCCCTTTCATGATGATGCACAGACAAGTCGTGTGTCCCCCAAACCAATGTGTGATCTGCCTCAGTCTGAAGGGGATCAGTCTACGCATGCAAGGTTTTTTCCATGGGACAGGAACCCTGACTGACCAGAGTCTCTTTCCCTGTGGAGGATATGCCTGTAGAAGTGACCCCCTTCAGATCGACTGTGATCATGGAGCAGCTGGGTAGGTTAGTACATATAAGTACTTTCACACATGGGGCTTATTGTAACAGTTCTGCGTATTAAAATGGTAGCACTTCTGTCTCAATTTCTAAAATTCCTTTCACACTGCAAGACCTGTTGCGTTAAGGAACCGTGGCTTTTTCAGTCTATATACCGGCATTTTGCACAGATGTCTTTCACGCTGCTGCAATGAAAAAGGTCTTGTTTTCCTCCCTCACCCATTATACACATGCACACTGTAATTCCCCCATAATTCATTGCATGAGTTAGCAGTCTGCAGTCATGAGCAGACCTGCTATGGCCCCTTTTTATCATTTCTTTTGAAATGTCTTCAAATATACCAACATTTCTGTGACTGATCCTTAACTGAAGCTGCATTTTTTTCCTCACCCCATATGTGCAAGAGGTCTAGGCTCTCACCCTGTTGCCATGTGACCCCTCTCCCTTTAGCATGTGACATTATTTTTGTGGAGTGTCTGGACACAGGTATGTGTGTGGGGAAAGGAGGAAGGGGAAGCTGTTCCCCAAGCCTATGCTGACATACTGGTACAAATTTTGTCAGGCCAAAAAAAATAATGGCATGAATGCATTGCATGCTGGGATGCCTGTCACATGAGCAGCTGCAGCTAGCACAAAACTCTTGCAATTTTCCGAATTCTCAAGCTTGCTAATAGATTGTTTCCAGAATCATTTATCACGGAAATGAGCATTAAACTTTCACTATATTCCACTACATTTCCAAAACTAGCTTTTACATCATGTGAAAGATTGATTAAAATGTGCAACTTACCAGGTAAGAAATCAGTGAAATACTGGAATAAAGTGCAGTGTGAAAGCAGCCATGGCCATGTATTATGTTTCCTTCCATTGGCCTCTTTTGAGAATGAATGCTTGAACAGGACTTTAGTCTAAGCACTGATCCTGGTGGCGAATATATAGTTTCTAGCAATTATTTGTGGCCTTCAGCTTCTCCATTTAAAATCTATTCCTTTTATGTTAATATTAATCAGTGCTGAAAAACCTTGGATATTTTAAGGACGAGAGAGAGAGAGAGAGAGAGAGAGAGAGAGAGAGAGAGAGAGAGAGAGGTGGAGGACACACTTTTATCCTACTTAATGGAAAATATAATACATGAATTTAAGTCTTAAGCAAAGCTCGATATGTATTTATCAATAGCTTTTAATCCTTGGTAAACTGAACAACATACATAAGGGCATATTTGTAAGTGTTTACAAATGTGGAATGGGCAATGCTGTCTCAAACCACATATAAGGGTTTGAAAAATATTGGAAAAACTGAAGGAAATGTGTAAGAAACAGAGTATTATTTATTTATTTATTTATTTATTTAATTTCATTTATAAACCGCCCTTAGCCAATGGCTCCCTGGGCGGTGTACAACATACAATAATAACAATAATCAACAAAAATCGCAAGAGATAAGATACAGATACATAATAGAGTCCTAATGTTAAGGTAATTAAAACATCAAAATACACACAAATGAATTAAAATGCCTGGGAGAATAGGAAGGTTTTGGCCTGGTGCCGAAAGGATAACAACGTAGGCACCAGGCGTACCTCCTCGGGGAGACTATTCCATAATTCGGGGGCCACCACCGAAAAGGCCCTAGATCTTGTCATTACCCTCCGAGCTTCTCGATGAGTCGGTACTCGGAGGAGGGCCTTAGATGTCGAACGAAGTGCACGGGTAGGTTCATAGCGGGAGAGGCGTTCCATCAGGTATTGCGGGCCCACACCATGTAAGGCTTTATAGGTCAATACCAGCACCTTGAATCTGGCCCAGAAACAAATCGGCAACCAGTGCAAACGGGCCAGAACAGGTGTAATATGTGAGGACCGGTTGGTCCTCGTCAACAGTCTGGCTGCTGCGTTTTGCACTAGTTGGAGTTTCTGAACCGTCTTCAAGGGCAGCCCCACGTAGAGTGCATTACAGTAATCCAATCTAGAGGTCACTAGAGCATGAACAACTGAGGCGAGGTCGTCACCGCAGAGATAGGGGCGTAGTTGGGCTACCAATCGAAGATGGTAGAACGCATTCCGAGCCACCGAGGCTACCTGAGCCTCAAGTGACAAGGAAGGATCGAAAAGAACCCCCAAACTACGAACCTGTTTCTTCAGGGGGAGTGTAACCCCATCCAGAACAGGATGAACATCCACCATCTGTGCGGAAAAGGGATTCACCAACAGCATCTCAGTCTTGTCTGGATTTAGTTTCAGTTTATTAGGTCCCATCCAGTCCATTATCGCGGTCAGGCAACGGTTCAGCACATCAACAGACTCACCTGAAGAAGATGAAAAGGAGTAATAGAGCTGCGTGTCATCAGCATACTGATGGCAACGCACTCCAAAACTCCGGATGACCACACCCAGAGGCTTCATGTAGATGTTGAAAAGCATGGGGGACAGAACCGATCCCTGAGGGACTCCACAATGGAGAGTCCAGGGTATCGAGCAATGCTCCCCAAGCACTACCTTCTGGAGACGATCCGCCAAGTAGGAGCGGAGCCACTGCCAAGCAGTACTCCCAACTCCCAACTCCGCGAGTCTCTCCAGAAGGATACCATGGTCGATGGTATCAAAAGCAGCTGAGAGATCAAGGAGAATCAACAGAGTTACACTCCCCCTGTCCCTCTCCCGACAAAGGTCATCATACAGGGCGACCAAGGCTGTTTCTGTGCCAAAACCGGGCCTAAAACCGGATTGAAACGGATCTAGATAATCAGTTTCATCCAAGAGCGCCTGGAGCTGGCTGGCAACCACCCGTTCCAAGACCTTGCCCAGAAATGGAACATTCGCTACCGTTCTATAGTTATTCAGATTATCTGGGTCCAAGGAGGGTTTCTTTAAAAGAGGTCTCACTACTGCCTCCTTGAGGCTACCAGGGACTACTCCCTCCCTCAAGGAGGCGTTAACCACTTCCTTGGCCCAGCCGGCAGTTCCAGCCTGGCTAGCTTTTACTAGCCAAGAGGGGCAAGGGTCCAGTACCGACGTGGTTGCACACACCAGTCCAAGCATCTTGTCAACTTCCTCAAGCTGCACCAACTGAAACTCATCCAATAATTGAGGACAAGACCGTGATCTAGGTACCTCAATGGATTCAACTGTCCTAACATTAGAGTCGAGATCCCTACGGATGCATGCGATTTTATTTTGGAAGTGCCCCGCAAAGTCGTTGCAGCGGGCTTCAGATGACTCAGATATCCTGAGGGCCAGAGTGTAAAAGCCCTCGTACTATCTTAAAAAGCTCCGCTGGGCGGCATAAAGATGATCTAATAGTGGCAGCAAAATAACACATTTTTGCTGCCCTTACCGCTTCTACATACAACTTAGTGGAGGCACTTACCAAGGCATAATTGCATCCGTCAGGAGTTCGCCTCCATCTGCACTCAAGCCTCCTCCTCTCTTGTTTCATCACTCTCAGCTCCGAGGTATACCACGGAGCTGTATGAGCTCTACATCGAAGGGGGCGCGCAGGAGCGATCGTGTCAACAGCCCGGGTCATTTCCGTATTCCACAGTTCAACCAGGGCCTCGACAGGAGCACTAGTCTTATCAGCCGGAAAGTCTCCCAGAGCCTTCTGAAAACCCAGAGGATCCATTAGTCTCCGGGAGCGGACCAACTTAATAGGTCCCCCACCTTTGCAGAGGGAAAGGGACGCCGTAAGCCTAAATCTCAGCAGGCGGTGATCTGTCCATGACAATGGGGTAGATGAAAAACATCCCACCTGCAGATCACCATCTCCATGTCCAGTGGCGAAGATCAAATCAAGAGTATGTCCAACTAAATCCCACATTGATTTTGCAGCACTTTTAAAATTAAGCATTTTGGCAACAGCTAAAATAGTTTTTAGAAGATGACTAGGGATGGGTTTCGCTGCATGGTTCCTATCCGCTTGCATTCTGATAGTCCGTTGTTTAATCCCCATCTGCCTATTTTTTTTTTTCCTCCTTGCTCTCGCACGCGTCAGTTTGATCTGCTGTGCGCATTTTTGGGTGATTCGATCCACAGTTTATTTCTTTTTTTTTGGTGGCCAAATTTGCGTAATTATCAACATCAGGAGCCATCAGGAGGTCTCAAGGTATTATAATGTATGTTAAATGTCTGCGTATGTGTTGTTTGTTCATTTATTCTTTACCAAAGAAGGACAGATTCCGAAGGACCCTCTGGGAAGAGAGGAACAGTTTCCCATTCCTCCTGCAACAAGTGCTTTTTGGATTCCAAGGCAAAAGCCTCTGAAGTTACCTGACTGGAGCCAAATGGTGTCAGGCTTATGAACGGATTACCCTTTACCCTTAGGGCGATCTAGATTCAAAATTGGCATCATTGGGAACATTTCTATAAAATACTACGGTTCTTAAAATTTGGGGAAGTGAGGGAGTGTGAGAGCAGAGAAGAGCTACAGAACAAACCCAGGAGGCTTCACGGCACAGGTATTTGCAAGTATGATGAAACGCAGTTTAAAACTGGCTAATTGAAGTTGCTTTTCCTTGTTAGCAATGCCCGGGGCTTGGCGAGTGGTTGACTGACAAGTGACGGAGGTCCCAAGGGCATCTGCTATCTTTTCAGCGCCTTTTGAAGACTTTCCTCTTTCAACAAGCCTTTTAAGTTGAGACCTATCCCAGTCTGCATCTGTGTTAGAATTGCTTGTTAATATGTTTTTTAAATAGTTTTTAACCCTTTTTTAAAGATGTTTTTAAAGCTTTTTTTAAAAAAATACTTTTTAACGTTGTTTTGTTTTAATGTATTTTAAGGTCTGTTTTTATGATATTTTAAAGTGTTTTTAGTGCCTCTGTTTGCCGCCCTGAGCTTCTGCTGCAAGGAAGGGCAGGATATAAATCAAATAATAAATAAATATAAATAAATAAATGAAAAACTGGCTTCTTAATGGAAAAGCGCCATTTACAGAGTGTTACGAAAACAACTCAACGTAAAATAGGGGGGAAAGTTCAAAAGAATAAATTCTTGCCAATTTGTAGCCGCAGCCGCAAAATCTGTACAAATTACAGCTGCGGCCCACAGCAAGAAATAGGTGCCGGTCCGAAGAGATGGCAAACTATCGAATTCAGCTGGAATCCAGTGCCAAGTCCAATTTGGTGGATATTCTCCCCCATCCCACCTGGCTATACGGTTCAACACTGTGGTAGATCCGAGGGTCGGGGAGGTGGGGTAGCTGTGGCCTACAGGAGTTCTCTCTCGCTCATCAAGCACCCTGTCCAGTTGACGACTGGTCTGGAGTGTCTTCACCTTGTGCTGGGTCAAGGAGACAGACTGGGAATTCTGTTGGTGTACCGCCCACCCTGCTGCCCAACAGCTTCCCTAACTGAGCTGACTGAGGTAGTCTTGGAGGTATTGTTGAGGTCTCCCAGACTTTTGGTACTGGGAGACTTCAACATTCACGCCAGGACTGCTCTAACAGGGGCAGCTCAGGTCTTCATGGCCTCCATGGCAACCATGGGGCTGTCTCAATTTGTTACAGGCCCAACACATGTGTCAGGGCACACTCTTGATTTGATCTTCGCCACTGGACATGGAGATAGTGATCTGGAGGTGGGGAGTCTTTCAATAACCCCATTGTCATGGACAGATCACTGCTTGCTGAAGTTTAGGCTTACAGCGCCCCTTTGCCTCTGCAAGGGTGGGGGACCTATTAAGTTGGTCCAACCCCGGAGACTAATGGATCCACAGGGTTTCCAGAGGGCTCTGGGGGTCTTTCCGGCTGATAAGACTGGCGCTCCTGTCGAAGCCCTGGTCGAACTATGGAACACCAAAATGACCCAAGCCGTGGACACGATCGCTCCTGCGCGCCCTCTCTCTTGCAGAGCTCATGCAGCTCCGTGGTATACCCCGGAGCTGAGAGTGATGAAGCAAGAGACGAGGAGGCTTGAGTGCAGATGGAGGCGGACTCCCGATGGATGCAATCATGCCTTGGTAAGTGCTTCCACTAAACGGTATATAGAAGCGGTGAAGGCAGCAAAAAAGAGATATTTTGCTGCCACTATTAAATCATCTCTCAACCGCCCAGCGGAGCTTTTTAAAGTTGTCCGAGGGCTTTTTCACTCTAGCCCTCTGGATATCTTAGAACCATCTCAAACCCGCTGCAATGAGTTTGCTGGGCACTTCCAAGATAAAATCTCACGCATCCGCCAGGACTTAGACTCCAATATCATGGCAGTTGAACCTAATGAGGTATCCGGAGCACGGTCTTGTCCTCATTTATTGGATGAATTTCAGTTGGTACAGCTTGAGGACGTTGACAAGGTACTTGGACTGGTGCATGCAACCACTTCCGTACTGGATCCTTGCCCCTCTTGGCTAGTGAAAGCTGCCAGGGTTGGAACAGCCAGCTGGGCCAGGGAAGTCATAAACGCCTCCTTGAGAGAGGGAATGGTCCCCTGCTGTCTGAAAGAGGCGGTGGTGAGACCACTCCTGAAGAAGTCTTCCCTGGACCCAGATAATCTGAACAACTATAGACCGGTCGTGAACATCCCATTTTTGGGCAAGGTTCTAGAGCGTGTGGTTGCCAACCAGCTCCAGGTACTCTTGGATGAAACCGATTATCTGGATCCATTTCAATCCAGTTTTAGACTCGGTTTCGGCACCGAAACAGCCTTGGTCGCCCTGTATGATGACCTATGTCGGGAGAGAGATGGGGGGAGTGTAACCCTGTTGATTCTGCTTGACCTCTCAGCTGCTTTTGATACCATCGACCATGGTATCCTTCTAGAGAGACTCACAGAATTGGGAGTTGGAGGTACCGCTTGGCGGTGGCTCCGCTCCTACTTGGTGGATCGTCTCCAGAAGGTAGGGCTTGGGGAACATTACTCGATGCCCTGGACTCTCCATTGTGGAGTCCCACAGGGATCGGTCCTGTCCCCTATGCTCTTCAACATCTACATGAAGCCGCTGGAAGCGGTCATCAGGAGCTTTGGAGTGCGTTGTCACCAGTATGCTGATGACACGCAACTCTATTTCTCCTTTTCATCTTCTTCAGGTGAGGCTGTTAACGTGCTGAACTGTTGCCTAGCCGCGATAATGGACTGGATGAGAGCTAACAAACTGAAGCTCAATCCTGACAAGACTGAGACGCTGTTGGTGGGTGCCTTCTCGACCCAGGTGGTGGATGTTCAACCTGTTCTGGATGGGGTTACACTCCCCCTGAAGGAACAGGTTCGTAGCTTGGGGGTCCTTTTCGATCCATTCCTGTCTCTTGAGGCTCAAGTGGCCTTGGTGGCACGGAATGCATTCTACCATCTTCGGTTGGTAGCCCAGCTGCGCCCCCATCTGGATAATGATGACCTCGCCTCAGTCGTCCATGCTCTGGTAACCTCGAGATTGGACTACTGCAATGCACTCTACGTGGGGCTGCCTTTGAAGACAATTTGGAAACTACAGCTAGTGCAAAACACAGCAGCCAGACTGCTGACGAGGACCAGACGGTCCGCACATATAACACCTGTTCTGGCGCATTTGCACTGGCTACCTATTTGTTTCCGGGCCAGATTCAAAGTGCTAGTTTTGACTTATAAAGCCTTACACGGTGCGGGACCACTATACCTTGCGGAACGCCTCTCCCGCTATGAACCTACCCGCTCACTACGTTCAACATCTAAGGCCCTCCTCCGAGTCCCGTCCCATAGGGAAGCTCGGAGGGCTGTTACTAGATCCAGGGCCTTTTCAGTAGTGGCCCCCGAATTATGGAACAGTCCTCCCGATGAGGTGCGCCTGGCGCCTACTCTTCTATCTTTTCGGCGCCAAGTTAAAACCTTTTTATTCTCCCAGGCATTTTAATTGCTTAATGTTAAGTTAATTTTATATCAAGTTGTTAAATGCTTAAGCTGTCTTTTTTAGGGATTTATCTGATGTCTATTTTATTGTATTGTATTGTATTCCTTGCTGTGAACCGCCCAGAGAGCCATTGGCTAGGGGCGGTATAGAAATGGAACAAAATAAATAAATAAAATAAATCCCTAAAGATGACACAAGCATACCCCAAAATACTCAAAATGTAAAGGAATTATTGTAAGAATTGAGGATGTAGAATCTATGGAAATATCAGCCCCATGATCAAGTGACAGAAGGACTTATTCAGGATTATACTTCCATGGCAACCTGAAATTTGTAAGGATGATAAGGATATTAAAGTGAGTATTCTTGTTTTTATAAAATAACAAACATAGAAATACAAGAATAATAAGCAAAACCAAGGGTTTTTAACAGCAAAGGAAACACTATTAGCATTGAGGAAAAAGACATTATCAACGAATAAAGGAGGTGACTAATGGAGGGCCATGTGGAACTGAAGCTCTAGAAAGCCATTGTAATGGCGGCAAAAAAAATAGAGAGAGAGAGGGGATGGGCAGTAAATAATGCAGGCCATGTCAATGGTAGTAAATAAATATGGAATGTAGGAGACAGAGGGGGAAAAGAATGGCCCACTTCAAGACAACAATGGGAACATCAACACAAAGGCTAAGCAGTGTGCAAGGACACTAAGCGGTTCTCTTTCCAAGGACAGTAATGGAGAATAGCATTGTAAAGATAGATAAAATAATCCTGGAAAACCCTGAAACCCAGCCTGAGATGCTGATATGTATCTGAATGGGCAGAGGTGGGAATTAAGAGTTTTCTTGGGGAGTCTGCTTTTTCATTTATCTTAGAAAGCCCTTGGATGTGACAGTGGTGGCTGGTATAGAAATAACTAGCTATAGCTATGAAATGATACATTGGCAATTAAAAAAAATACTAGAAACGAAACAAAAACCAAGTAAAGAATGCTTTAGGAGCATACATAAACAAAGGCTGTAAAGGACAATATCAGCATCAGTATCAAAGATTTATTAATAGTTAGCCCAGTGCTTCCCAAGCTTCTGAGAGCCAAGGCACATTTTCTTTCCAAACAAAAATCAAAGGCATGCTTTACTTTTACATCCAAAGATTAATTTTTACTGGTGCCCTCCAAATGTTTTGGACTACAACTCCCATCAGCCCCACCTAGCACAGCCATGTTGGGGAAGGCTGGTGTAAGGAATATGAATGACTGACAGTCAGAGGGTGCCACTTGCTCTGTTTCTGAATGAGCCATTCTTCTGAGCATGCCTGCTTCTTGGAAGGAAACAAACCCAGAGCAGGACCCATATAAAAATACCAACAGACCATCTTCTCAGAGGGCAGACAATTTATCACTGGAAGCAATTGAATGGTCCAAGTGACTGAATGATGCAGAGACAGGACAGAACTGCTCATCTCCCATGGAGGCTGGTATTAGTTAGTATATTTTCAATTTGTACATGGAGAAGTAGGCAGAATTTATTCTTAAAAAAATACATCTGTCCAGTGTTATAATAACACCTATCTACAAATTTAGTGGCTTGGATCTATATTTCTGCTTGCACAAGTGCTTTCCTTACCTCTCCCCTCCCCTCCGCTCCCTTC
This sequence comes from Rhineura floridana, assembly GCF_030035675.1. Taxonomy (NCBI): domain Eukaryota; kingdom Metazoa; phylum Chordata; class Lepidosauria; order Squamata; family Rhineuridae; genus Rhineura; species Rhineura floridana. The sequence continues at coordinate 126,510,187 of NC_084487.1, forward strand.
CCTCCCCACTGCGGCCTCCCTAAAATGCTACTTCTGTTTGGGAAAAACTCTCTGGAACAGCGTCAGGACAAGGGCATGGGGTCACAATGGGAGGGGGAAATGGACTTGCATAAGATGCCCTTGCCAATGTGTGTTGATTCCCCCTCCCATTGCAGCCTCAAACCCCATTCCATGCTTTTCTGGAGAGTCTTCCAACTTGGGGGGGGGGTGAAGTAGGGACAAAGGGGGTGAGCAGCTCTCAACTCACACACTTGGATCCCAGAAAGTGTCTTCAATTCAAAATGGAGACACAATTAGATTGGGCCCTGAAAAAGTCAATTGATGGCAATATGTATAGGGTCATCCCTTTCACAGATTTCCTCATTATTTCCTTTTGATGCTGTTTACAATTCAGTATCTAAATATATTTCATATGTATCACAGGGACTAAATGGGGTGAATTCAAATACTTCAGAATTTTATTATAATGGGTGTTTGTAAGCCTAAACCCATTATATAATAACAAGACACAAAAGGTGATGGTCCCATTCCAACCAAAGCACACCCACCCACACCCAAGATGATGGCACCAACCAAATGTAATTATTACTAGGTGTAAATTATTATTATTTATTTATTTAACTTGTATACCACTTTATGTTTCAAAAAATCTCAAAGTGGTTTACATTTCAACAAAAATCAAAATATATTCTACATTCAATACAGCTGCTAATAATGACAACGATAATCCACATTTTAAGTAATATAATTGAGCAATAAACCTCTAAACAATGTACATAAAATGAAAACACAGTGATTCATATACCAAACAAAAAAATATAACATGAAACTTTTGACATAGCTGGTGGTATATGAAGCTGTATTGGGCTGTATGAAGTCGGTTCAGAATGGGAGGGTGGGTGTCCAAACTGGGCATCCAATGAAATGTTGGCACATACAACAGGGCATGTTCAGTGCAGGAGAGGCTGAACCAGCAGAAACAGGAACTCAATGAAATCAAATGAACAAATTTGTTGCAATGAGTTTAACTCTCATTGTTTTTAATAGGCCTTAGTCATGATTAAATTTAGGTGGATCAGGCTGAAATGTTATATTGAATCAAGCTTTGTTAGTATAGACCAGTGGTAGGGAATTAGATCTAGCCAGAGGGCAAAAGTGGCAAACCTTCTGCACACCACTTTGACAGGTGGGTGGGGCTGCCCAACAGTCAATCACCTGACACTATAATGTTGGATGACTGAAACTTCAAAGGAAGATTTGGGAGTCCATTTAGCTTCCAATTCTTCTTTCATAGTCCAAGACTGAATTCAAGCTGCAAATGCAAAGGAAAATCTGAGAGCACACTCAAACAGAGAGCACCTGTTTGAAGTTCCAGATTTACTTGTCCTGTGCCTGATGTCTTATAGAAGGGCAGGAGAGCATACTTAGCCCAATCAGCCTGATGGGCCAAATAGGGAGGCCTGGCAGGCCTAATGAAGTCTACAGGCCAGAGGTTCTTCACCATGGTACAGGAATACAAAGAGTTTTGAGTTCATCAGGCAGAAAAAGAACAGCTGATTCTCAGGCATAATGATAGCTATATATAATGTTCCAGAGGTGTAGACAGAGGTCTACAAACAGGTAAGCCTGTCCACCTCTGCCTTCTGAAAGGCTTCTTTAGTATGGGCAGGGGAAAGATTATCAGAATGGTGAGAGGGAGAGGACTATTTTATTTTTTTATTAAACTTGTATACCGCCCCATAGCTGAAGCTCTCTGGACTATGCTAACGAATTTGCACAAAGGGCCTCCCACGGCCCCATCTCTCAAAGAACAGCAGTAAGGAAAAGAGCCTCTCAGTGTACAGGCACTAATATGCTTACCTATATGTTTGATAGAATTTCCTAATATTGTAGACTCAGAACGCTTATTTCATTGTTTTAAATTTGTTGAACACCACTTTGGGAACGGTATGAAAGAAAAATGCACATGCACGGAAACAACAACATAAATTCACACAACTATCAATTGTGAATGGTTAATGTGCATTTAAATGTCTGGGTTTCCATCAATACATTTTTCCTCTGGTTGCTGCTTCCACGTTTAAATGTACAGGATACTAGTTAAAGTCTGGTACTTTTTATATCTTAGTTGAAAAAATCAGACCGTGGAAAAGTTACGTTTTTTGAACTACAACTCCCATCAGCCCAATCTAGTGGCCTTGCTGGCTTGGGCTGATGGGAGTTGTAGTTCAAAAAAGTAACTTTTCCAAGCTCTGGAAAAAAATGTGACTTGTCTCTAATTCTGTTCTCTGTTAATCAGCAAACCCACGCTGACGGAAGTGGGTGTATTTCTAATGTACCGGCACACTTGGACTCACACTCTTTCCACACTTTTCCACTTTGGTGTAAAATTAACTCATTACATTAACTAACGGTGTACACAGGAAGACTTCTTCCCAGTTACACAAAAGCTATATCCAGTGAACAGTTAGTCATAACAAAGAGCTGAGTCAGAAGGGAAACACGCCTGTGGCATTAAATCAAGCATTCAGAAAGAAGTATTTGTCCTTTGACAACCTGGCTTTGCACCTCTCAACCTCTCATTCCTAAATTTGTCTTTGCACCTTTTGATATGATGAATAAGAACTCAGGGCAAATGAACAGGAGGGAGACACTTTGGGTGGAAACACACCGGCTGCGTTTCCAGCAGTTGACAGTCCATTTTTTCTCTGTGCAATTCAAAACGAATCTCCCCTGATGTACACACCTGTAAAATTTCTCTTTGATTCTCTTTGGATTCTAATGGGTAGAAATGATTATGCTGTACTTCAATGCACATTCCTTACTGATTGTTGCCCCGCCTTTAATGACATCATCAATTTCTCAACTGTTGCATATGCATGCAGGTATTTTCTACCCACCCACATGTCCCTTTTATTTCACCCTTTTTTCCCTTTTTACTTTTTTGGAGGGGTGATTTAATGCTCATGAGGAAGCTTTACTTCCCTCATCAACCTGTATTTAATTCCCAATCTGCACACATATTTATCAGTTGTGACTGGGTTCATTTTCCATTAAGCATGTACTTTCATCATGCTGTTCTCCTGGAGGAAGGTGATTGCAGCAGGGGCAGGGGGCAGCAGAGACATGAAAGAAAAGGGGAGGGTGATTCTCTTCCCTCCTCTTCCTTCCTATGCCTGTTTGCGCTGGTGCCACCACATACCACAGTTTCTTCCTCCCTGGCTGTATTATGTCCACCTCCTACTCCTTGTAGTTTTTCATTCCTTCTCCCACTGCCCTCCCACCTTTGCTAGGAAAACGTGGCAGTGGTGGCTGTGATGGCCCTGGAAAGGGGGAAGAGGTATCACAATGAGGTTGTTGCTTTACAGGGCAAGGCAGCCAAGGTTGCCAACCTTGAATAAGTCAACAGGACGATAAGTTAATAGGATGAAAATAATGAGGCATGTGACTAGGAATCATGACTTTTTTGATTTCACTCCTTGGGACATGCCAGCAAGGCACTGTCCAACAGATGGAGAAGAAGGGGGAGGTACTTTCACAGGGATCACTTAAAAAAAACCCCAGTCAATTGTCTCCTTATCCGACCCCAGACTATTGCCCACTTATCAAGAAGGAGCTGGTTTTTTAAAAAAAAAAAATTTTTTTTATCTTTGCTTTCTTTAAAATATCGGGGGAGGAGAAGCCCTTGAAGAGTTTGTTTTGCCAATTTTCTTCCATTTTATGCTTGTGAAAATGTGTTTATTTGTGAAACCATTTTGCATTTTCATACAAACACACAAGCAGAGTAACATTCATGTCTGCTATTTCTACATTACATAATATTGCTGTTCTTTCACCCACAGAGCGTCTACTCTGTTCCTGTTCTGTGGATAGGCTAGTAACATTGCAAACAAACTCCACTGTCTTTCCCCCCCAGAGAGTGTACTGCTGATACACTCTCGAAATATTAAAGACTTTAGGAATGCGCTCTCAAAATATTGAATACTCTGGAAGTACACTAATGCGCAATACATGTGCAAAATATATTTAAAAATTCAGAAAACCTTGGGCACCAGCAGCACAGAAAATTTTGCTCTGCTACTGCATCTACTTGTCCAAGGAAGGTGGTGAGAGTGGAGAGAGGTAATATAGAAAACTGGAAAGAAGCAGCTAGAGGAGCAAAAATGAAATGAAGAAGGCAAACAGGTTTCTGCAGGTTAGAAGCTGCAGTACATACTGCCCAACTGCTGGTGTCAGAACATTGTGCACTGCCCACAACAAAGCGTTTCTACTAGACGCACAACAGACTATGACGGATTAATGCAGCCAACAATTTTGAAATTGTTGTGAAACAAAGAAAATATGCATCAAAAACCCAAAGCCCACAGATTATGGATTAAAAATGGGTGGGGTTGACTAACGGACCTTTAGTGTGGCAGCACCTACCCTGTGGAAATCCCTACTCTTAAATATTACACAGGGGCCATTTCGGTTATCTTTTCAGTGCCTACTGAAGACCTTCCTCTTTCAACAAGCCTTTTAAATTGAGACCTTATCCCAGTCTGCTTCTGTGTTGGAATTGCTTTTTAATATTTTTTTATTAATATTTAATATTTAATATTTTACCAGTTGTCTACCGGGCCCAATTCAAGGTGTTGGTACTGACCTTTAAAACCCTATACGGTTTCGGCCCAGTTTATCTGAAGGAACGCCTCCAGTATCACCAATTATGCCACCAAACAAGATCAGCCTCACAAGACCTTCTCTCGGTCCCACCAGTGAAAACAGCTAGGCTGGTGCGGACCAGAGAGAGGGCATTTTCGATCATGGCCCCCACCCTCTGGAACTTGCTTCCTTTTGACCTCCGACATGCCTCCTCCCTGATGGTTTTTCGCCGAGCCTTAAAGACCTGGCTATTCAGGCAGGCCTATGGGATTTCTGGGGCGGACTAGTTTTTATAGTGTATTAATTGAAAGATGGTTTTAGATGAATTGATGTTGATGTTGTGATTTGTTGACTGTATATTGTTTTATATTGTATTTTGTATTGTTGTACGTCGCCCAGAGTGTCCGTTAATTCGGACAGATGGGCGACTAACAAATAAAATTTTATTATTTATTATTTATTATTATCCTTTTTTTTTAAGATGTCTTCAAAGCTTTTTAAAAAAATGTTTTTAAAGTTGTTTTGTTTTAATGTATTTTAAAGTCTGTTTTTATGATGTTTTAAAGTGATTTTAGTGCTTTTGTTTGCCGCCCTGGGCTCCTGCTGGAAGGAAGAGCGGGATATAAATGAAATAATAAATAAATAATAAATAAAATAAATAATGTTGTGTGCTCCCGTTTTCAAAATACAGAGTTGAAAATATGTGGAAAACCTTTTAAGCACAAGTGTGTTTCCACCCTATTGACAACCAATCATAAGGAGATTTGGTAAAAGCTTTGATGTGAAAAAGAATCCAATCCACATTGTAGGTTGGGACAAAAACATGTCCGTCCCCTAACCACTTTTCAGCTCCCAATAAAAATACATTCTAACCAAATTCACAAGGAAGGTAGCAAAGAATAAAATAGTCTGTTTCTGCTCCTGTTGAAATCAATTAAATTTTAGTCCAGTGGAACCAGTCTGTACCTAGTGCTTTGAAAGCTGTTGTAATTAAAGAACGTCAGCTTAGATCTATTTCTGTTCTATGTTAATTTCGCATGTGATCTTTCATGAATCCATTCTGTTCCATTTCCACAAAACCCAATCTGTGTTTTTTTAAAAAAAGAAAGGAATCCACATTAAAATTCATATTTAAATCTCAATATATACATTCCTAAACATTTTTTACCGCAAAATAACATTTTAAAATATATTTTGGTACTTAAAAAAATCTTCTTGATACTTTTTTGAGCCAAGAACTATAATGCAAAATTTGGAGAAGCACAAAATCTGGAGGGTGGTCATGGTCAGATCAGCACATTAGTCTCAGATTGGAACATAATTCTGTGGATCAGGTCAGTTTGCATTGGAACTCACAGAAACTGAATTCCCCAGTTGTAATGCATGCGATCCTTTTGATAAGGCCACAAGAATTGCCTTGCTGGATGCAGCCAAATTCCATCTAGCCCAGCATCCTGTATCTAGCAGCAGGTGACTAGATGCCTCTAGGAACTCACAAGCAGGACACGAAGCTAATGGACTATCCCTGTTCTCCTCAAAATCTATCATTTGGAAATATACTGCTTCTATACATAGAGGTACCATTTAGCCATCATGACAAATAGCCATTGACAAGCCTATTCTCCACAAATCTGTCAGGTGAAAGTTGGACAGTGAAAAAAGTGGATAAGAGAAAAATCAACTCATTCGAGATGTGGTGTTGGAGGAGAGCATTGCGCATACCATGGACTGCGAAAAAGACAAATAATTAGGTGTTAGAACAAATTAAACCAGAACTGTCACTAGAAGTTAAAATGATGAAACTGAGGCTATCATACTTTGGACACATAATGAGAAGACATGATTCACTAGAAAAGACAATAATGCTGAGAAAAACAGAAGGGAGTAGAAAAAGATGAAGACAAAACAAGAGATGGATTGATTCCATAAAGGAAACCACAGACCTGAACTTACAAGATCTGAACAGGGTGGTTCACGACAGATGCTGGTGGAGATCGTTGATTCATAGGGTTGCCATAAGTTGTAGTTGACTTGAAGGCACATAACAACCACAAATTTCAACTTAATTTAAATAGAATGCATCCTCTCTGATATTGACTAGATTTGGAGTGTTGCACTGAGGGGATCATTCTCTGCACACACCAAAGATTCCCATATAAGGGATGAAGTCAAGAGGCAAAAAGAGGGATGCAGAGGGGACCAACTGGTGAAGTAGTGATGCTTAAGGTGAGAAATTCAGTCTTTATGCATTCTAATGTGAACTGATACAAACTAACCCTCAGGGCTAAAGTGTGAATCAGAACTTAGCTATCCACCATTTTTCACACACACCAAATATTATTGGCTGAGAATACATTTTAAAATGCTACTTTGAGAGAATGAACATTTTAATGTAGATAAAAATTCCAATTTTCATGTAGATTAAAAAATTGCAGATTAGGGCAGAAATGGGATAGAACAAACTCATGGGTGAAGACATGCCAAAGTAGCATGGACTGGAACCACCCAACCCTATCGGTGAGACAGTACTCCAGAAGTCACTAACAGCTGAAGAGATCCTACCCCAATAACAAGGCTTTTTCAGTAGTGACACCTGTGTGGATGTCCCTCTCAAGCGAGATCTGTTAGGCATATTCTGTTGAAGACTTCAGGTGGAAGATTTACCTTTTTCCTTAATCTTTCTTATTTATTTAATCCTTTACTAGTTACTATAAATTGTGTTATATTATTTTTAGAATTTATTTATTTATTTATTTATTTATTTATTTAAAACTTATATACCGCCCGACTAGCAATAGCTCTCTGGGCGGTGAACATAGATACAATAAAATACAATATAATACAAAAAACATCACAGTCTAAAATCAAATATCACAGTCTAAAACAGCAAAGGCTCAGAATCAAGTTTCAGACATTACAATACATTAACGAAAATTAAAATTAAAATTACACTATGATGAGCAACTGACTAGTTTTAAGTTATTGTGTGACATTTTACACTATTGTGTTTTCAGCTGTTGGGCTATGTCTGAATGAGTACAGGGCAGATTGCATGGATCTTTTCTACCAGGCTGCCAATTCCACGAGAAATAACTATAATTAGGGAAGGGCTATAGCTCAGTGGCAGAGCATCTGCTTTGCATGCAATGCATCCAGGTTCAATGCCCGGCATCTCCAGACAGAGCTGGGAGAACTCCAGTCTGAAGCCCTGGAGAACTGCTGCCAGCTAGTGTCGACAATTCTGAGCTAGATGGACCAGTGGTCTGACTCAGTATAAGGCAGCTTCCTATGTTCTTAAAGAGCCATCCTCTTAGATTAGACCTGTCCACAAGGTTGCACCATGTAGACATTTTCCCCAGCCACATGAGATCCGCTCAGAGAAAAGCTACTCCCATATGCATGCAGGTACATTTGAAGGGCACCTGTGCCACTTCTACATTATGCGTATAGTCTAGCATACTTTTGGTGCCAAATATAATAACGTTTGTAGGACACACAACAGCAGTTTACACTTTCGCTTTTTCCCCCAACCAAGGCTATTCTGTATTAATGCAGAACTACAAGGAAGTATAATGCCACAGCAGAACCTGAGGAGCCATGAGGTAAAGTCATGACAAAACCCGGTGGGAGAAAGTGTTGCTGTGTTGCTATGTTGGAACCCAGCAGACTATGGGTTAGGGTTGCCAGGTCTCCAGTTTTCACCTGGAGACTCCAGATTTTTGGAGTCTTCTCTGGGTCTCTGGGTAAGTCACCCCAATCTCCAGAGTCCCAGCTTTAATTTTTAAAAATAATTATGTTTCTAGGTGGCGTGGTTCAAGAGATATACACCAAAACATCAGCCCCCCCCGCAACTTCTGTTAAATGAGCTCATGGCTGGCTGCTCTAACCCCACCCTTTCAGGATTGTGGCCAATAAGTGAAGTCAGGGTTGTGATTGACAAGGAATTTGTTGACCAGGTGACAGCTAGAACCCATTGCAAGGCTACAAAACTGTTGTCTTTTCCTGCTTGTCTGAAAATCTCATACACCGAGTAAGTTTATAGCTTTCAGCAGCAGTAAAAATCCCTTTCTCTCTTTGTGCAGGAGATGTAGAACAAAAAATCACAGCAGTATCTTGGTAGGCAATTGTTTACTATAAACAAGTTCACATATAAGGTTTTATAAATTACTTGCAAAAATAGCATATTATACATTTTATTTTTCAAATAATTTTTGTTATACTTTTCAAATTATGAGGAGTCAAACAAGTTTAAATTTTCCTGGGATGTTGAAGAGGGCACTTTATTTGTCTAATTCATAGCCTGTTTTGAAAACCTTCCTAATCTGAAGCTTTAATCCTATATTTGCTTTTCTGTGAGTAAAGCTGCAATGCTAATCCCACATACCAGGAGTAAACCCCATTGAATTCAGTAGGACTTACTTTTGAGTAGGCATGGTTAGGATTGTACTGTGAATCAATGGGACTTTGTGTAGGTATAGGAAACAATTGGGTTGTATATCTTTCTTTCCCGCTCCAATTCTATTTTTTAAGGAATTAGTCTTACATAGATGTCACTGCTTTTATTTTGTAGGAAACTAATACTGATTTAATTTTTTTTAAAATGTTCTGCACAGAGCAAGTAGTTTTGACAATAAACTATAATATGGGGTGTATGTATATTTACATTTCCAGTGTGTGTGTATGTGGAGTTTTTCCAACAACACTGTGAGGTAGGGTTGCCGACTGGAAACCAAGGCAGTCACAACAAGAAATAAATCCATTAAAAATCCAATGACCATAAAACAAGTATAAAACAGTTGGAAAACAAAGTGACATGATTCCGAATTTTGGGTTGGGTGAGTGAAATTCCTTATCACTTGAGGTTGCAGTCCTGTGCATGCTTCCCTGTTTGAGTAAGCCCCATTGAATACATTGGAAATTGCTTCTGAGTAAACATGCATAGGATTGCACTGTAAATGTCTTTACAGATTGTGTAAATGATAAACATGATAAAGTCATGTTTATATAAACATTTCTTCATACTGTGTCCAAATAAGCACCTGTTTTTACACTATGGTTGTACTTTTAATTTTATCGACATTTTAAGTGTGCCCTTCTTCCTTGGGGAGTAAAGATAGATGCCCCTGAAGGCTGCAATTCTAAGCATACTTACTAAGGACCTAAGGCCCATAGAACGCATCAGGACTTACTTCTGAGTAGATATTGTTAGGATTGTGCTGTTGGTAAGGCTTGACTAGGGATCCTCTGCAATTATTTCCATAGGAAAGCAGGGTTGGCAATGACCTGCCTAGACTACCCTGCCTGCCTTTTAATGTGGCTGTTCCAAATTTCTTTACAAACTTGACCTTTCACTACAGACAGGTTTGAGAAATGAGTAAGAGTAATGAGTAAGAAGAGAAATGAGTAAGAAGATTCTCTACTCTTTCCTGCCTACTCTGTGGGCTGCTATAAACCCACTTTGACAGCCAACCCAATTCCAGTGAGTAATAATTGACAGAGAGGAAACACACATGGTTTGGTCTACCTTCACAGGCAGTAGATTGGGAACAACAGCAATTGAAACCACACTTCCCAGTATGTGAATTCTCTTTTACACTATTGGGCAAGAAACAAACCATCATGCAAATAACAAGATGCATCATCAGTGGGTTAAGGGGGTTGAGCTGACCTCATGGAACCACTGTTGTTGCTTCTATGGATGTAAGGGAGTCAGAGGTAAATGAAATTCAAATAGAAAAAGAAAAACAAAAGACAGTGATGATTCCCTAAATGCAATACCATACTAACCACAACAAGATTCCTATGAGAAAGGCAGAAAACTCAGCAACCCACAGCCAGGCATGTTCCTAACCAAAACTAAAAGAATCTTGGCAGCTAGTCAGCCAAGGTCACAGAAATCCCCATGCAGCACAACCTGACCCATGGGCTGCAATTAGTGCAGAATGCTGCGGCACGATTGCTGATATGAGTGAGATCCTATATATAGTATACCTGTACTTTGAAATCTGCACGGGTTGCCGATTTGCTACCAGGCCAAGTTCAAGATGTGCTTTCCATCAGAGCTTGGAAAAGTTACTTTTTTAAACTACAATTCCCATCAGCCCCAGCCAGCATCACCACTGGATTGGGCTCATGGGAGTTATAGTTCAAAAAAGTAACTTTTCCAAGCTCTGCTTTCCATGTTATGGGTTTCACATAGTACTTGTTCAGCTCTTGTAAGAAATCAATCCTTTAGTATGGCGGTACCTACACTTTGGAACTCTCTGCCTATTTACATTATGCAGGCCTTCATTGTACTCGTTTTGGCACCTGCTAAAAACATTTTTGTTTAGACATGTAGAAGGTGTGTTTTTTATCTGTTTTAAACTCATTGTTGGTTTTATTATTTTGAAAGTTTTTAAATACCTGTCGTTAACTGTTTATGCCCATAATTTTACTGTTTTAATTCCTTCTATAAACTGCTTTGAGGGTTTTTTTTACAATAAAGTGCTATATAAATGTTGTAAATAAAATACATAAATAAATTTCTGAGTCACTGTGGCCCTTGGCTCTCCATTTGATACCTCAGCTCAGTACTGATGACATGGACTAGCATTAGCTTTCCAGTATTCCAGGCAAAATTCCAGAGATTGAATATTGGACCTTTGCATGCAAAGTATGTGCCCTACTACTGAACTACTTTTCAATTCACTAATGAATGCACAGCATACCTAGGGCAGATCCACACCATACATTTAAAGCATGTTCAACATACATTTGAAGTGCATGAATCGCACCAAAGAATCCTGGGAAGTGTAGTTTGTTAAGGGTGGTGAGGGGAAACTACACTTCCCAGGATTCTTTGGGCGAAGTCATGCACTTTAAATATGAGTTGGATGTGCTTTAAATGTATTGTATGGATCTATTTCATAAACTTTGCCTGAATGTAAACCATTTTAATTAATTTTTTAAAATGGAAATCAGCTACAAAGTTTACTGGGTGACCACGGGCTGCTCACGACCTCTCAGCCTAAGGGTGAAAACAACAGAGGGAGACCATGACCACCCCAAGGAAGAAGGGCACACTCAAATGTAGAGGAAATAATAATTTGTAAATAATAATCTTGCAACCATGGTGTGAAATCAGATACATATCAAGACGTAGTATAAGAAATATTTATATAAGCATGAATGTCAAAGATGTTTATTATTTACACAACCTGTAAAGATATTTATAGTGCAATCCTATGCATGTTTACTCAGAAGCAAGTCCCAATGCATTCATGAACGAGCCACATTTTCCATTTGTGATATTTTTTCCCAAAATTCTCTGTTGCGCTCTCTGCATTCTATTTACTCTGGTACAATGCCAGCCTGTTAAAATGCCAATATTCTCTCTACTACTTAGACAAATTAAACTCATTTGAAGGAAAAATGGAAATGATGGACTTCCGCCGAACTCTGTGGTTACAGGCAATTAAAGTCTTCCATTGGCCTCATGTTCTCTCCAAGGGTAGCATCCTTATCTCAGTGAATTCCAATTTTTGTTATTAACTGCTGGAGAATCAGGACTGTTCTGTGTTCCATATGATTATCCAAAGGGCATTACTAATATCTCTTAGTTATGATAATGGCGGTAAAGCATGCCAGTGGACCTAAAATATTTCAGACTCAGCTGATGCTCATATGAAAGGCCACACAACATTTCTTTACTTCTTGTGCATTTAGTATGGGAATGAAGTAGTTTTATTTGTATGCCCAAATAAAACCTGCTAATTCAAATCCCCCTCACTGAAAAAAAAATGAAATTCAGATGCAACTTGCTATGCGTGAAACATGCAGGAGAAATTCCACTGGAAATTAAATTTTCAGACTGTCAACCAGATGTACACAAAAAATCCATCTGCTTATTTGAGCCATTCATTTATTCCATTTCTGCTGGCATTTTCTATTTGATTAAAGGTCCTGTATATTTTCAAGCATGAACATTTTGCTCACTGTTGCACTGAACCATAGGGTTTGTGGTTTTAAAGCTGAAGCAACAATTAAGTTATCTCCATGCACATTTGTTTTGCTCACAATAACGAAGATGGTTTAGTGCAAACAGGTTAAATTATAAGAATGCAAATGGTTCGGAACAAAATGTTTAAAATATGAAAATGCAAATATCAGAAGAGTACATATGTGCATTCATGTAAGCCTGACTAAGAAGCAGATACTGTACATCTGAAAGCAGAGCCGCCCCTAAGCACAGGGAAGTGAGGCAGTTGCCCCGGGCCCTGTGCTTTGGGGGGCCCCCGCGCTTGGCAATCTGCTCACCAGCCGGCTCCTCCCTCCCTGCCTGCTCGCCTTCGCCACGCCAGGCAGGGCACAGCACTTGCTCACTCTCTTTCTCTCTGCCTGGGACAGGGGCTCGCTCGCCTGCCTGCCCGCCCGCCATGCCGAAGCCGCTGCCGCTCCTGCTGCGGTCAGTGAGCGGTAGCTGCCCCAGGGACAGCGAGCTGGGCCGGCAGTTCCAGGACTGGTGCCTGCGCACCTACGGTGACTCGGCCAAGACCAAGACGGTGACCCGGAGCAAATGTGGGGGCCCCCCAACTATGCTTTTGCCCCGGGCCCCGCACATGCTAAGGGAGGGCCTGTCTGAAAGAACACATTTTAGAATAGCTTCCTGAAGTTTTTGATCAGCATTCACAAGTGGGACAATGCAATATTCAACCCAAATTCCAGGAATAACTCTAGATACAAGCTATTCAAATTTAGCCTTTATTTATATATACGAATAAGAGAGGGAGAACAATTTTTTTAAAAAAAATACCTCTTCCTGTTTGTTTCTTGTTCTTTGCTTCAGCCTAGTGAGAGCTAGTTCCTGCATTCTGTGGCTGCTCTCTCCTTAAAGCAATGGTCCTAGGGCCAGAAGTGAACACTGCTGCAGAAACTGACCTTCATAAGTAGTCAGGCTCCATAACAAAGCTGGTGCCATCTGAGAGCTTCATATTCGTTCAGGGCATGTGCTCAGCAAAGCACTGCTTACAAATATGCATAGTTACTTATTACATACAAAATCCAAAAAGACATGTGCCTTTAAAATGTGCAGTCTCTCTGTTCCCTACAATTTAAAATGATTTTTCGTTTGATTTGAGTGATTTCTATTAACCTCAGCATGATTAAAATTTGGTAGGGCTTTAAAAAAAAAGGTAGGGTTTCCAAGGGCCAAATAAGATTCTCTTGGGGGCCTAAACTAGCCAAAGGCTGGGAGTTGGCCATCCTTATATTAGGTTGTTATGAAAGTTAACTTTTTAATTCAGGCACGTTTTTAAAGGGATTTTAAGCCTTCACATAGAGGTAATCTCACACGGACACTTGTGTAAAGCATTTTCTGTGACATGACGACTCTTCCATACAAATGGAAAAACACCATGCATGGATTTTGCTCAAACATCAAATGTGTGCATCAGGCTGTAGTAGTACTAATCTTTAGATATGTCGTGACTCAAGAAAGGTTGTGAATGTATGGTGTTTTTCTTCTTCTCCTGATAACACATTTCAAAAACCAGTCTATTGCATTTGTCTCTGTGTAAGTAGATTGTTCCATTTAAAAGGCAGTGAGATGTAAGTACCCACAACAATGGCTGAAGCTGAAACATTCCCATATCTCCCTAGGGAAGAACCAAACCCCTGAAACGAGACAGTAATCTGATGCAAGCTTATCTTGCCTCTGGCAAGCCTACCCAATTTTAATTAAGTTTTGGTTAAAAAGGCTGACCTTCCTCCGGAAAATAATTTCAAACTGGAAGAAAGAAGTGATACTCCATTACATGTTAATGTCACTCTCTTTTTTGTTTCTTTTGATTTTGCAGGTTATATGCAATACTATGCCTAGCATGTACACACCACATCTGTTGAAGCCCTTAGTGCTGGATGATGCCAACTTTATGACGGAATCTGACTCATGAGTCCAGTACATTTCTGGCCCCTGCGTAACAGTCTACAGTGGCTTCCTTTGAATGTAAGATTTGGCTGTTTCTGATATAGAAGAATGTTAACCTGTGTGCACTAACAGCTCTGCCAACAGAATATATAGTACAAACCATGGCAATAGCTGTCATTCAACTTTTGTTCAGGTTTAATTCAATCTTTGTTGTTATTTCAGACCTTAGCAGCCACTCCAGAATGGCATTCATGCTGCTGCACACAGACAGTCAGTGTTAAGTGGCACTAAATGTTCTGTTCCCTTCCATATTTTAAAAATGGAACAGCACTTTTTTTTTTACTAGAAGCGCGTAACATGTTGGAGAGAAACACATACACAGCTTGGGTTTTTTTTAGTCAAATGCAACCCTGGGGTGCTGCTAAATACATTTAAAATGTCTCTTGTAATTTTAGCAACACTGAAAGAAACTATACGGGTTTTGTGGGTTTCCCCCCCCTTCCTAAGCACTGGAATGAATTGATTGGGCACCTCTCCAGGGAGAAGTGGGGCAACATTGGGCTTTTCCCTCCCTCCCTCCCTTTCTTTGTAAGTATTACAGAGAACTGCCATCAAGCGAACTTTTCAAAGGCATTATGTGCAAGAAGCGTATTGCTGTGCTTCAGCTATAAAAGAAGAATTTAGTAATCAATGTGTTAATTAACAGACCTCGTGTTGAGCAGCTCTTAAAAAAGAAGCCCGTGAAAAAGACTCAAGGCCATTCATTCTGTTGTAGAGATCTACCGTTACTTTTCTTTGGATGTTAC
Organism: Rhineura floridana; assembly: GCF_030035675.1. Lineage (NCBI taxonomy): Eukaryota > Metazoa > Chordata > Lepidosauria > Squamata > Rhineuridae > Rhineura > Rhineura floridana. The sequence goes on from NC_084487.1 coordinate 126,525,544, forward strand.
AGACAGAATGAAAGAGTTATGCTCATGCAGGGCTCCAATAATGTACATGTTCCTACACAACATACACTCTAATAATAGGAGATGACTATTAGATTCCGTGTCTCATTTCAGATATAGAGCACCATCCATCTAACTTCTGTTTCCAGCTAAAAGGGGTCACAATGCTCTATTGTTCAGTTACACTAACAGATTTGTCAAAGGCAGGAGCATTTGTTCATCAAAATATTTCTCTCTTGATGAGGACCCGTCACAACAATCTAACAGAAGTTATATAGGTTAGGACAGGAAGGTAAAGGGTATAATTAAGAACATGCAAACTTAAGATGAGTATCAGACCAAGGATCCATCTAAGCCAAAATCCTATTTCTAGTAGCGCCCTGACAGATGCTTTCCCACTGTTTCTCCCCCGCAACAAATATTCAAAGACACAGTGCCTCTGAACATGGAAGTTTCATTCAGCTATCATGGTTAACAACAATACATAATATTAATACTAATAAATGCTGACACGTGTATATACCTTTCTTCCATGAATTTGTCTGAGATTTCTTTAAAGCAATCCAGTTTGTAATCCTATATTCTCACTTTTGAGTAGATGCATAGGATTGCATTGTTAATGGCATCTAAGCCAATGGCCATCCCAACATCTGTTCTTTTCTTAGATCTACTACTAAGCAATGTTATTATGTGACCAAGAATTCTAATGTTATAAGAGATTTAGGGGGGGAAATCTTCTCCCCCACCCCTGTGTCCCCAACAAAATTCATAATTGCATATGCCTCTATCATGTTCCCTCTAGAATGATTTCACAGATATATCCATGCTGAGACAACCAATTTTGGATTGATTCTTCTTTTCACTTGTTGGCACTCTTCCAGTTAACTTGTTCCATTTGAAACCTAAAATCAGTATTTCTAATGATGCCAATTGTACCATTAAAAGAAAACTAACACAAGCTAATATACAGAAAAGATACTTATGCAAATAAAACACACACATATATTTATCATGAACGTCAATGTTAGTGAGCTAAGTTCCTCTACGCATTTTAACCACTGCTAAAAGTCTGACATATTCTTCTACTCCAAAGGTTTTACACTATCTTAGAGGTCTGTAGATAAGAATTTGATTGGGTTTCCTCCCCGCACCCTGTAATCAAAATGTGAATTTCACTTGATCTCACCTAAGCAGCTCCTGACCATGTAATACATCTCCCCTCTTTGCATTCCTTCCACACCCAGACCTTCTTCCCCTCATTCTTCTGAACCATTCCAAGTTCCAGTCATTCTTCCTAAGCTCCTCTATTTGTCTAGGGGCTTTTCTCTTTGCCCTGCCCCTCCCCTATAAGATCTGAGCAGAACAGGTAGGGGCACCAGAGGCCATTCTGACTAGTCCCATTGGCATGCAGCTGAGCCAATCCACTACTACCACAAAATTTACAAATTCTATTTTACACTATGGTATTTTAAAGTGTTTAAGAGAGAGAAAGGAATAATCCCTTGAAAACCTCTTGCTATTAAGGCAAAAGCTTTGATTTTTCCTTTTGCGGTAACTGTCTGAAACGTAAAAGGATGCATTTCTAGCAACTGAACATATATCTCAGCGTGAATTTGTTACTGAAGTTTATATCAAAGTGCTGTCTTTCAAAACTTACTACTGCAAACCCTACTACTTTCTTTTGATCAAGTTTATATTAAAGGCACATGAGCAGGTCATCCCATTTTTTTAGTAAGTTGGCATCCCCATACTGTGACATGTTGATAACATCTGTGTCAACCCACTTGGCAAAAGCTTGAAGTCTTCTGGATTAGCCATGAAACCCTAGTACAAGAGGCTTTTTCCGTTTCCAAGGCAACCCTGATTGGCTAGTTTAGGTGGACAGAGTGTATAGAAGGAAGAATTGCCTCTTCATCTGTCATATGGCCGTGTAGCAGAAGTAAACACCACATTCCCAGCCTGACTGAAACAGGCAGGCCTGAACTGCACTCCTAGTTCAGGAAAAAACCTGAAGATCCTGTTATTGTTCTTTCCTCTTTCCACACCATAAATATGTTCCTGTATTTGAAGTATGAACAGGGCCATCAGCTGGCATGGAGAAGCCACTTTGGACTGCATCCTCTGAGCAAGAATAATGTGTGCCCTGGACATTGCTTTGTGCTAACCTAGGAGTCGAGTCTTGGTGTGAAGGTCCGTAGGGGATTGCCTTGGGACAAAGGGCTCTTACCAGCATGGCCCCTTAAAGAAGGCCCCAAGCCACTTCTGCGTAGGGCAGGGCAGCCTCTCCACCAGCCAAGCCAGGAGATGGGTAGGGCAGGGAGCAGCTGCTAATGCCTGGGGCTGATGAAGGTCTCCTGCAGCTGCTGAATATAAATAGCCCTGAGCTAGCAGGAACACCAACACCACGGATCTCCTGGAACTTCTACCAATTGGGAGGTACCAGGGGCTTGAAGAGGCTTCCTTGACCACCCAAACCTTCTGAGGCAAGAATACTGTGGAAATGACCCACTGAGGGTAGTCCTACAGTATCCTGCAAAGGGGCCAGTCAGAGGATCTCGGGACCTGTCACTTCAGAAGCCCCATTCCCTAGAGAAAGGGGCTACCGGAAAGCCATAGGACTCTGAAGGGAATCAAAACCTAGCCCCACCCTACCAAGGACATGGGAAAACAGTGGAACGTGGGGCTTCTACAGGGGTAGCCTCAGGAAAAAACTTCAATAAAGCCTCGGTGGTGCAGAGTGGTAAGCGGCGGTAACGCAGCCGAAAGCTCTGCTCACGGCCGGAGTTCGATTCCAACAGAAGGAGGAAGTCGAATCTCCGGTAAAAGGGGTCGAGGTCCACTCAGCCTTCCATCCATCCGTGGTCGGTAAAATGAGTACCCGGCATACGCTGGGGGGTAAAGAAAGGCCGGGGAAGGAACTGGCAATCCCACCCCATATATACGGTCTGCCTAGTAAATGTCGCAAGACGTCATCCTAAGAGTCAGAAACGACTCGCACTATATGTGTGGGGACACCTTTACTTTACTACGCTCCTGGTGGTTGTGGTGGTTATTGGGACTCACAGTTGGGCCTAATCTCCCATGGATCAAGGGGCTTTCAATATGCCCCCCCTCCTGAGGGGCTCACACTAGGCATATCTGAATATCTTCAAGAAGTGAAATATTGGATATCTGAACTGATAAACATTCCATCTGGCTGCATCAGAGGGACAGATGAGACTGTAAGGCCCAATTTATCAGCTCAATTGGAACCAATTGGCATTTGACCCCTCCTCTCACAGAACAGTCATCCACTAGCAGCCATTCCATCTGGCTGCATCAGACAGAGATGTGAGACAGCACCGCCCACTCCATTGGCTCTACTGGTATAACTGTGCTTTGGCTCTCCTCATTTTCAGAACTGTCCCCCTAGTGGTCATTCCACCAGTTGTTACAACATTTATGTACTTTATGAAAAATTGGTACCTGTATTTTCATGTTTTTTTCTGTCCTCCTTGTCCCTTCTTCTTATGTACTTTGTCTACTAGATTATAAATCTGAGGCAGTGCCTATGCATTTTTTAATTTTTGTACAGCGTCTATAAAATACAATATTTGATACTTATACAGTGTTTCACTGTATTTACAGATCATGTTTTCCCACAGTCAAATCAAGGACCAGGCCTTCTAGGACAGGTAGCATGACTTCTTGACAGGTTTGGACTCGCATAACTCTTTTTTACTTATCCTTATTATAAAATGTAGCTTGTTCCTGCCTCCAGGTAGTACTTCCAGTGGGACACTGGTGCCTAGTTTCAGGACCGCTTACCAAAGAGGGTACAGAGTGTACCCTGTAAAAGACTAAGAGCACAATCCTAACCATGGGTACTCAGAAGTAAATCTTACTGAATTCAATGGGATTTATACTCCTGGGTTAGGACTGCAGCCTAAATTCTGAACCAGGAAGTTTCAATTCAAATCTTGACTCCATTGTTTATCTCACTAGGTGGCAAGCTACTGTTTATTAGTTTCACCCCCACCTGCAAAATGGGGTGATAATACTGGCCTATCTCACAGGCCTGTTTTAAAACTACAAGATGACAAAATGTATGTAAAGTACTTTGAACATTTTAAAGTACTGGAAAGCTAAAATGCAAGGCTCCCTGCTGTGGTACTGAGGACTTTGTGATTCTCTGGCTGTCCCTCTAGAATTCAAAATGAGGATTGATCTCATGGCCTGATACCAAAGACAGTCTTGTGGTAAAACACTTGGCTCAACTGAATAATTTTCTCACCTTATAGATTAATCTGTACTTAAACTCCATTTGTGATTTCCTAGAGAACAGTGGCTTCAGAATTTCTAATTAGAAGTATTTTCATTTCTAATCTTCAGAAGCTATGCTTGCTGTGTTTGCATCCAAGCCATCACATTACCAGATCCTCTGTAATTCATACTGCCTTTTTTCTTGGCCCTCAGATATTAATAAATTACTATGATGGGAAACCAAAAGCAGGTAACAAGAATTTTCAGTTCTGTTATGCTGGTAATGGGAGTACAAATGAGAGGTCATGTAAGCAGAAATTAAGCAAAAAGGGAATCCAGTTTATAAGAACATATACATAGCAGGAATGTGCAGCAACCACAGAATTCACTTTGCATCTGTATCATTTGGAAGTGGCTCAAACTGTTTTGGATCCGCTCTGCGTTGTTCCATTTCAACTAGTTATTCAAGTCTAAATGTGATGTTAAATCTAATTCTCTGTTTCACCTCCCCCCAATTGACTAATATGAGGAATTAAACAATAACTATAACTTTGTTTCCTTTTTACATAAGTGGATGAAATTTGCATCTTGGGGTAAGGCAACAGTATGCCCCAAACAAACCCACATGTGTTGTGTCAGGAGAAGAGTACTTCAATCTGCTTCCTTGGATCAGTTTTTGCTTTAAAAATGACGTGGGACTTTTCTAACTCAATATGCTGATTCTTAAGTAGAAATTAAAGCTGCAGTCCTAACCCCACTTTCCAGGAAGTAAGCCCCATTGAATTCAGTAGAGCTTACATTAGATATGTTAGAATTGCACTGTAAGAAAGTGACACAGACAGTTTTAGGAGCTATTTTTCGTACCTCAAGATCTACTGTCTCAGAGTGGTGAAAAAATGGAGATGGACTGCCTTCAAGTCGATCCCGACCTATGGCGACCCTATGAATAGGGTTTTCATGGTAAGCGGTATTCAGAGGGGGTTTACCATTGCCTCCCTCTGAGGCTAGTCCTTGTGACGTCCTTCCCTGACACCACCTGTGTCGCTCTCACTCGTGGCTACTAGCAGTCAGGATCGTCATGTTTATTTTTACCTCTCTCCGCTCTAGCACAGATCTTAAAAGATCCCCCTGCTACGCCACACTACCCAACACTCTGTGTATCCAATATAACCTCTAGACTGTGCCTTAGTCTCTTCCTGGTTATTTTGATACCTTGTGTCTGTGTGTATAGGTAATTCCCAACCCCTCTCACAGCTCTGGGTTGCTCTGTGGTATTGGATGTTGATACCATATCTCTTCCTTCACCACTGCCACCATTCGATACTATTTCTTCTTCAGCCTTGGTTACTCTGCCTCCCCCCTGGTCTGTGCACTCCAGCTGAGGAATCAGGCTTTAAGTAAACCAAGAAAATATTTATTGATAACACTAAGAATAACAAGATTACTTATAGATTTCATTGACAAGCATATGGTTTCATATATGTTTCTCTTATGTTCCTAATTTCTACTATTTGCCTCAGAACTCCCAATCCAATCTCTCAACAGCCACCTATTACTCTCCACATCAACCTCCTTGTCCACAACCACCCTGTCCAACACCCACCGTCTAACACCCACCGTCCAACACCCACACGACTCAACTGTCCTCCTCTCATTTATACCTTCAGCCATTCAAACACAGCCAATCATCATCCAGCATTCTACAGCCCATGTACTCCCCCTTCTCACTCACTCCACTTACCATCTTTCCTATAATAAACCTGCACTTACCATATTTATATTACATTCACATACAGGAACATCACAGTCCTCCCCAGCTGGCTAGGGCCTGCTCAACTTGCCACAGCTGCACAAGCCAGTCCCTTCCTTGTCCACAACTGCCAGCTGGGGGGCAACTGGGCTCCTTGGGACTATGCAGCTTGCCCATGGCTGCACAGGTGGCAGGGCACTTAACTCCTGAGCCACTCATTGTGGTGGTGATCTTTAGCTGGCCCTGGACACCCAGGAGACACGAGCGGGGATTTGAACTCACAGACTCTGGAGTTCCAGCCAGGATCTCCTCCCCACTATGCTATACCAGCATAAAGCCATGTATCGTATGTCAGAAGAATGACACTTGTCTGTTTTCTGGATTGGTTTTTGCTTGAAAAACTTAATAGGGCATTCTCCCACCTCCCCCATACATTAACATTGCCTGGTATTTTTAAAAAAACACACTTCAGTTGGAGATGGGTGCTTCTTGTTTTGCTTCAGGTGTTTTTTTGGTAGTTAACAGAACAAAAATGGCAAGTGGCTGAAATTTGGGGACATTGTTTAATACTGTGCAGGTGACAATATCCTAGGAAGACCACTATAGGTCTACTTCTATGTAAATTCTTCAATGAAAAGGGACCCCTGGGCTACATTTCAGCCCTGTTTTTCATATAAAGATATTTGGCACAAGTTTTCAAATCAAAATATATTGTAGAGAAGTGTAGAAAATTACATAGCAGTTGCTGCATCTTCTTTGATGAACAATCAGGCCTTAGTAAATTCTCATCCAAAAAGTAAGACCAGTGTTTTTGAATCCCTCATCATTTTTGTAGATGTTAGAATATTCACAACAGAGACAAGCAAAAATAATCATGCATGTTCTTCAGCCCTTCCTCACAAAGAAAAGGAGTGCAAAGAAAGGAAATAGAATATGATTATCAGCCTGATCCTAGCCATGTTTATGCGGAAGTGTGTTCCATTGATTTTTATGAAATTTACTTCTAGTTAAGTATGTTTTGGATTGCAGTAATAAAACTGCAATTGTAAGGATCTTAATACTAGAAGGTAAAACTACTCTCCAGAAATAATTACTGTCCCGAGGACACCTTGATTGCAAATTGTATTATATGGACATCAGATTTCACCTTGCCAGTTGCATTCTCTGCACTGTCTGATTCAACAATTCAACATTTAAATGGCATAGTCACCATCCAATGTATTCCCTCATTTATGTCATCCTTTGTTCTACCTCCAGTGAACGTTTCTGCATGCTGAAACCCACAGGGACATGATTGGAGGCTGTAAGTATGGCAGTAACGCAGCAGGGTTTGCACAATAGGCTGCTGAGGGAGCTACTTCCTGCCTAAATGTTCCAGAGAAAACTCTTAGTACTTCCTACTCTTTTCCATTCCTCCTTGAAGAGTAAATTACTTTTGTGCAACTTCAAAGATATGGCTCCTGGAACTTCTATGAGATCTCTTTGTCAAGTCCCTGTTGAAATGGTGATGCCTGAAATATAATTGCAGGTGAAATTCTGAATGATTTAGATAATGTCACCTCCTTGCTCTCGGAACTTAGGAACATGGATTATTATCTTTTAAATGGCAGAAAGCAGGAATTGCCAATGTAACACCTCTGGACTCAATGACACCTTTGCAGCCTTCTCCTGGTACCCTCTAAGCCTCCCCCTCCCATTCACTACCCCCTTGGTCATGAGGTAATCATTGAACATTAAAATCAGGATCATTCAGACCATGGTATTCCTGATCTCTATGTATGGATGTGAAAGCTGAACAGTGAAAAAAGCGGATAAGAGAAAATTCAACTCATTTGAAATGTGGTGTTGGAGGAGAGCTTTGTGCATACCATGGACTGCGAAAAAGACAAATAATTAGGTGTTAGAACAAATTAAACCAGAACTATCATTAGAAACTAAAATGATTAAGCTAAGGTTATCATACTTTGGACATATAATGAGAAGACACGATTCACCCTGGGTTCCTGCTGAGAGGAAGGGCGGGATATAAATCAAATAATAAATAAATAAATAAAATAGAAAAGACAATAATGCTGGGAAAAACAGACAGGAGTAGAAAAAGAGGCAGACCAAAAAATAGATGGATTGATTCCATAAAGGAAGCCACAGACCTGAACTTACAAGATCTGAACAGGGTGGTTTATAGCAGATGCTATTGGAGGTTGCTGATTCATAGGGTTGCCATAAGTTGTAATCAACTTGAAGCCATACAAGAACAAAACCTTTTTCTCCTTGGCTGCGGGCTAAGCTGGAAGGGGCTGATGAGAGTTGTAGTCCAACAACATCTGGAGACCCAAGGTTGAAGAACAGTGGTGAACTCATGATCCCCAGCACAGGTCTGAGTCTCTCTACAGCAGCCTTTCCCAACCAGTGTGCCTCCAGATGTTGTTGGACCACAACTCCCATCTTTCCTGACCATTGGCAATGTTGGCTGAGGCTGATGGGAGTTGTGGTCCAACAATATCTGGAGGCACACTGGTTGAAAAAGGCTGCTCTACAGAATTATAATTCTGAAGGTCCCTTGATTGTGAGTATCATAGTGCATAACACAAGTTTGGAACATCTGTAAAGTCATAGTATTTTCAGCTGTTAGGGACATAAGACTCTAAATCACAGAGAGTCTCCCTCCAATTGCTAAAAGTGCTTACCTAGATTACCTCAATCCCAGTGTGAATTACAAAATTTACCCCTCCAGGACAACATAGTAATAAAGGTACAGAATGTCTGAACTGCGCTAAAGCACTGAAAAACTATTTTGGAATAACTCATCAGATAGCTCCATTACAGCCATCTAAACTATTACTGTGCTAGAGGGTAATAGTTCCAAGTACACACGACCGTTCTCTACCTGGGCTTGTCATCTCTTTCCAAAGGTCAGTGTGTGGTACATACCATAAGGCAATAGAGGTGTATGTAATGATGATGCAACTTCAAGGCTCTGTGGAGCAAGGAATGGCCATAGCTGAGTGGCAGAGCATCTGCTTTGTATGCAGAAGATGTCAAGTCCAGTCTATAGCATCTCCAGCTAAAGGAAATCAAACAGCAGGTACTGAGAGAGGCCTCTGCTTAAGACGCTGGAGAGCCACTGCCAAACACAGTAAAAATACTGGGTTAGATTAGGGATGGGGAACCTGTGGCCCTCCAGATACTCCTATTATCCTTGATAATGGGCCAGGACTGATGGGAGCTAGAGTCCAATAGCACCTGAAGGGCTGCAAGTTTCCCAGCCCTGGGTTAAAAAGACCAATGGTCCTAGGCAGTTTCATATGTTCCTACCATTTGGCAATCCTGGAGTTTTACAAGATTTATTGGCAGGAGAAGCCCCGCCTCCACAGCATCAGCAGATTTCCAGGTATAATCTGGTGTCCAGGTTGGAAAACTCTGTTAAACTTATTCCTTCTCTCTGTTCATCTGGGCATTGTTTACTTTGTTGGCAGCAAATAACTAAATAAGCTCAATAACTAAACTAAATACAAAATACAGGTCTGGGGAAGGGTATGCTGCAAATTGTATCCAAATTCTCCTTTTGTGAAGCCCTCCGCTACTTATAAGATGTATTCACTAATAGGCAAAAAACCTGTGGTTTCAGAACGTACCTATAGCCCAGAAATATTTCTATCAAACTTTAAAAAGCAGGGAAATTGGGCAGCTATAGTGAATGCACCAGGGGAGCAGGAGACCTGACTTCTTGTTTGAGATATTGGACTGCCCTACAAATTTGCCAAAACGTAAACACAATTTGGGTTGGTCTTTCACAGTCCAATCCACTTCCTGTGTAGCTTGGAAGAATTTGATAACATGTGCCTCTGAGTATATGGTGAGTGGTGGCAACAAACACCTGCCATCTCCAAAGATGGAGAATTATATTTTTGTATGTTTGTTGGTGTTCTTCTTACTTTGCTTCTTTCCTGTGTTACTAAGGTTTCTACAGAGAATCTAATCTAGAAAATTTTATTTCTCTCATTATTCATCCTAGAAATCTGTGTCAAATTTATTTTTATTCATTTCAAAACCTTTTTATTGCTCAGTGTCATATGATGGTGATGACAGCCTTTTGTGTTTCAAATTTCTATTTTGGGTGCAATAACAGTTGATTCTGAAACTGCACTTTGATGTAAAATCAGACTGATTACAGTATGTTGCTACTTCAACAATGACTCTTAGCTGTTGGAAAAAACAGGATGCGTGTTTTCAGCCTGCTATGTTTCAACCACTTCATTTAAGGCAAGGTGGGCACGGTCAATTAAAAACATAAAGCACATCTAGAATTTTGCTAGAATATATTTCACCTTCCACTGTTTTATCTTCTGCAAACTGAGACACTCCTGATGTCCGTTGGAGACTATTCTGCAGAATAGTCAGTGCCATTATCCCACAATTATTTGGGGGGGGGGGGTTAGTGTAAATTTTGCAAAGTGTTGCAGTACTTCACATATTCACAGAAATAGAAACAAAAGAAAATGATTTCCTATAGGAAACGTCACTAAAATTGCAGAGTAAATCAGACATATTTAAAGTGATTATCTGAACTATATCAACTGTCTTAATAATGCTAAAACAAGATCAGCACAGCACATGTCTTCTTTCTATTATTTGGGCTGATTGCAGGTGTTGCCACCACTCACCATATGCTCAGAGGCACGTTACCAAATTTTTCCAAGATACATAGGAAATGGATTGGACTGTGAAAGACCAACCCAAATTGTGTTTGCATTTTGACAACTTTGTAGGGCAGTACAATATCTCAGAGTGGAGGTCAGGTCTCCTGCTTCCCTGGTGCATTCACTATAGCAGCCCAATTTCCTTGCTTTTTAAAGTTTGATAGAAATATCTCTGGGCTATAGGTACGTTCTTAAACCGCAAGGTTTTTTGCCTATTAGTGCATTTCTTTGCTTTTTAATCCAGGAGGTAAGAAATGGGATCTTGTGCAAGTTTGCTGAGAATGAATTGTTCATTTGCATGCTTATTGAGTTCAGTGGGATTTACTCCCCTGCACTCATGCTTAGAATAGGTGAAACTGACCACAGAGGATGGGGAGGGGAGGAAGGGCAGAGGGGAGGAGGGCAATGGGAGCAGGCAGAAGAGGGAGGGGAGGAGAAGGACAGATTTGATCATTTGCATGTTTATTGAGTTCAGTGGGATTTACTCCTGTGCCATCATGTTAGGATAAGTAAAACTGACCGGAGGGAGAGGGAGGGAGGGATAGAGTGGGCAGGAGAGGAGGAAGAAGGAAGAGGAAAGGGGAGGGGGGAGGAAGGAAGAAGAGATGGAAAGGAGGGGAAAGGCAGGTCTGATCGTTTGCATGCTTATTGAGTTCAATGGGATTTACTCCTATGCAGTCATGGTTAGGATAGGTAAAACTGACCATGGGGGAGGAGGGGGAGGGGGAAGGGAAAGGTGCAGATTGGAGGGGGGCAAAGGAAGGGGGGAGGACAGGTTTGATCATTTGCATGCTTATAGAGTTCAATGGTATTTACTCCCACGCAATCATGCTTAAGATAGATAAAAATGACCATGGGAAGGAGGAAGGGGAGGGGGGAGGAGTAAGGGGAGGGGGAGGGGGGATTGGAAGGGGATGGGGATGTGGAGAGAGGGAGGGGCAAAGGAAGGGGGAGGGGAGGGGAGGGGCAAGTGGAGGGGATAGGAGGGAGGAGAAAGGAGGGTGGGTTCGATCATTTGCATACTTTTGCATTCAGTGGGATTTATTTCTGTGTAGTCATGTTTGAAAATGGAAATGGACTGCCTTCAAGTCAATCCCAACTTATGGCGACCCTATGAGGTGGTTTTTACCATTGCCCTTCTCTGAGGCTGAGAGGCAGTGACTGGCCCAAGGTCACCCAGTGAGCTTCATGGCTGTGTGGGGATTCAAACCCTGGTCTCCTAGGTCATAGACCAACAGTGACCTAGGAAAGGGGCAGGGAGGGAGGAGAGGAGGAGATTGAATGGGTGGACACTGGGCAGAGGGGAAGCCCCTTTCTTTTCCAAAAGGAAAACATTGTGAATAGTATCATTGCTTTTCAGTGTTTCCCCCACCTTTTTATTCTACAGCAGGCACATGTAGCCTCCCACACAAATTTAAACCAAAGCTGTCCCTGGCGACATCCACATCAGGCCTTTATTTCACTTTGGACAGTCATGGCTTCTCTCAAAGAATCTTGGGAAATGTAGTTAATGAAGGGTGCTCAGAGTTGCTAGGAGAAGCCCTGTTCCCCTCACAGACCTTTATTTTTTATTTATTTTATTTATTTATTATTTGATTTATATCCCGCCCTTCCTCCCAGCAGGAGCCCAGATCAATCAGAGTGGCCAACTGTTAAACCACTCTGGCCACTGGAGCTCTGTCAGTGGAATAGGAGTCTCCTCTCAGCCCCCTTTACAAACTACACTTCCCAGGATTCTTTGGGGGAAGCTATGACTGTCTCACATGAAATCAAAGTCTGGTGTGGGTGTGGCCCCCTGATTAGGCAAGCCCAGCAGCTGTGAGTCTCGCTTTTTGAACATTGACAGTTGGTTCTTACTGAGATGCCCAGCCTCATCATTGAGTTCAATGCAGAATTTCTTAAATTAATAAAAAACCAGCCAGGCCTTTTTTTTAAGAAAAATTTTAAACTGCAGAAGATGAAGGTCAGGGTACGGGACAATGTCAGTAATAGGATTCCAGATAGTCTGTGAACATGGCTGATTTTTAATGAATTTTAACAGATTATGAGAACTGACAGAAAAAAGTCCAAAAGGGTTCTGACGTTTTTTCTCTCTCTTTTTAGACTTTGAACTCTCTATTCTCTCTGACTGTTTTGTGTATCGCCATGAAAATTGAGAGGGTTGTTAAGCAAGCGTTTCTGAGTTCAGGACTATACGTTTTGTAAGGTTTTGTTTTGAAATGAGCTTATGGGAAGCATCAGAATGGCATGGGGGGTATTTTCAATTTAACATTGCAGAATGTGAAAAATCCACACTGGCTATAGTATACAGCCACTCTCATGGCTGTATAATATGCTATGATCCTTCCCCTTATGTAGGCTTTGCAAGCCTCCCATTCAATAGCACAGGACAAAGCATGAACCTTTATGATTTTCAAAATATTCCTGAAGTTTAGAGCCCATCTGCATTTTGAAATTATCATTCAAAAGTGAAACATTCAAACACCATGCACCAGATTTAACAAAATAAGGCAGCTGCATAACGAGAGAAATTGGAGCATGATCTGAAACAGCAATTGTAAATACAAAATACAAATACTACATGCATGCTTAACAAAATGTAAGGGATTGTACAAAAGGAGTGTTTACCTTCCTTTCAGTGTTATATACATAAACAATCCCTTCCTTGAGTGCTACATTCCTTCCTGGGGAAGCTACCACACTCAGCTCCTTTAAAAGTTTTTAAAATATGAAATTATTATTTTTTTTGGTAAAGCAATTACCAAATAGCACAGGTATTATACAGGAGATTATTTGTGTTGCTTGTCACTAATAATGCCACTAGCATCATTCCATAAACATTTGTGGTATTCAGGCAATTGTTTCCTCTTCACATAAGCAAAATGGAAATCCAAGCCAGGTGAAAAGCAGAATACTTTCTTGTGTTGCAGAGTTCACACCTCAGGGCTAGATGAGACAGGACAGTGGCATGAGCCAATTTCCTATGCAATGGAGTGGGGGAAATTTAAAGTGCAAACAGGTGGAAGGAGAGAGACGGCTGATGCCTTTCCCATCCTTGTTGCTTCCTATCCCAAATGTACTTCTTCACATTTTTCTTCTGCGGGAAGTTACTTCCCATCTCAAAGCCCTACTGAGAGGAAAAAGGCTAGGGCGGGGAAGGAAAAGTATAAGATTTCAGTTCCTGCCGTCGCTCAGAGTTAATCCGTAATTTTATCCTTGTGAGTCAACTCTGAGCTTGTTGGGACATAACTGTATACGTATTTGGCAGCAGAACCAATTCCCTAGCACAGAGGTAGCCAACATTTTAAGGCCTGTGGGCGTATTTGGAAGTTTGAGAAAGTGCTGTGGGCACTGCCCCCTCTGGCTGCTACTCCCTCTCTTTCCCCAGGTTTCTTCCTCCTCTCCCAAACGAATAGAAAAAGAGAAAGTGTGTGCTCACAGGCACATGTGCACACACAGTATTTACTTTTCCATGGAATCTGAGTAAAAATTGGGTCCAGTAGAATTAAACTGGATCCTCATGAATTTGCATGATTTTACACAGAGCACCCCACAAAAAACCCACAAAATTAATGCTTACATCAGAAAAACATGGATCTAAGGTGCAGGTGCCAGGTTGGCAACCCCAGCTCTAACACATGGGCCTGTTGACATCACATCTAATTTGGCCCCAATTTTTTTTAAGTGTACACTAAAATATGTGACTGAAACAAACATATGTTTGAAAACATGCATCATTCAAGTATACTCAGCAAAGAGCTAACACTGGTTGCAATTCCCTATCAACAGTATAATCCAAGTTTGCTGTCACATAGTGTGTAGAATGGCCCAAAAAACTTCAGTGTGAGTGCTGGGGAAGGGGGGAATGCAGGTTTCCTTATCACCACCACCTCCAAAAGACCAAAAAAGGTCTAAACAGCCAAAACCTTGGGTCACTGCCTAGTTGAGTCCATTTCATTGTTGAAGTCTGAGGTGAACAACAATGAAAATGGCTAAGCACAAACTATAATCTTAATTTCTGCAGCAATAGCTTTTACGGAATCCTGTTAGCTCCTAAGAAAGTACTATTGCAAAGGACAGGTATCAGAACAAGGCTGAAATAGCCATAACCAAAATCAAGACCGGGAGATTATGTTTTCCAGCCCAGAATCTCTGGGTCACTTTATGAAACTGGAAGATTGCCCCTTAACAGCAGCAGAAGGCATATTTTCTATAGAACAAGGACAGAATGACACGTTCCTAATGTTTTTGTCAGGCCTAGCTAATCCAGAGCTTTGAACTGCCTGTCAATCTCAGGGTCTAAAGTTGCACACTATTATTGCTTTCTTTGTCTGGAGAGGGCTTCAGGCCCACAAACTCACGTAAATTGCTAGGGTAGTCTTCAGCCTAAGGCCATGAGGTTCCCAGATTACAGTAATACCTCAGTTAACAAAGTACATGCATTCCTGGACATTACTTCTTTCAACAGAAACTTTGGTACCAGAAATAGGCATATCATGGAAAGAATAAGAATAGGTTCCTACACCATAAAAAAGAAGAGCAGTTCAACATATTTCAGCAAAATTTTTATTCAAAACGCATGCCTTAAATGAAACAACTCAGTCAGGTAAGCCTTGCATACAGACTACTTGAAGGTTTCTTCCAAAATGCATCCAGGGATGCCTGCCTTGCCTTTTTTTCATGTAGCATCACGCTGTAGCAATCTAAAGCTTTGAGCACAGTTCTCCTCTCCATAGGTAGGCAAGGGATTGCCACCACCCTGTGCCTGGTCAGTCTCTCTCTCTCTCTGTGTCTGCCGTCCTCCCCTACACTTGATCAGATGTGTCTGCAGTAAACAGTGCTTCCAAGGCATCCGAAGCACTGTTTACTGTGGAGGCGTCTGCCCAATCTGGCAAGGAGTGCCATTCCAGCCACACGTGAGACAGCTGCCTGCATTAGACAAGGAGCCACATTCTGACTATGTCAGAGTGTGCACCTCACCCCACCCCAAAAAGACTATTAAAAGAAGCTTCTTTTCCTGCAGGATTTGTTCTGAGATATTACTGTATGTTCCAGATCCTAGACACAAGGGCACCTTTGCTAACATTCACCACAATTTAGAAAGAAAAGGTTGAGATAAATGTTTTCACACTGGAGTTAAAAAGCAAGGGAATGCAGAGTCAAAGGATTTTAAAAGCTATATATAAAAAAGATTTCACTAAATGGTCCAAGAATGGAAATGGGATGCGGGTGCAATGCAGTCAGTTACCAAAAGTGACCCCATAATTTCTCTGGTGTATATTAAAGAATTGATCTATAGGAACTGTGAAAGAGCCCAGCACAGGCAGCAGTACAGTCCATGCAGAAGCATTTAGATAATTGCTTTGCAGCAGCAGTTGTAATTTGGCTGGGTCCCTATTGTACAGCCTACTTAACCCAATAGTTTTATCAAGAGATTTTTTTTTTTTAGTATCTTTATTTCTGAATTATGTAATGGCAGGGATCGACGAGCAAGTGCACTCTAGTTTAACTATTTTCTTAGTCTTTATAATAAAAATCCACTCCCCCAAACATTTTCATCTGAGCTACTTAAATTTAAATTTCTAATAAAAATACCTTAGTAAATTCAAGGGCAAGTGGATACTAAGAGAAAAGGATTATGGTCTACTTGGGGCAGAAACTGATTCATTCCTTGGAGGCAATGAACATTCAGCACTATTAAATGCAAATGTCAATAGCCAGCTCTATGCAACATACCTGAAATTCCAGCCCTCCATCTGCATGGGTTACCAAGAAGACAGTTCCCAAAAAAGACATTTCAAGTCAATTACAGCCAGAGTACAATTCCTGGATGGCAAACACTTGTGAATCTGTTGCCTTTAGAATTGCATCTGCCTGTGGTAGTTGGGAGCAGAACGTCCATCTGCCAGAATTTATTTGGTAAATCTCTTTGCAAGATCCCATTTTCTGAGGGTGCATACAGCTCCCTTGGTGGCCCCTCCTTGAAACCATTTGTATAACCTGCCAGCTGTTCCTTTCACTGGCTGTTCCTCTGGTTATTATCTTTTAGGAGGGAGTTGAAAGGAAAACAGTGGGAGGATAAGGATTTGGCAGGTGGAGGTGGTAAGCATTCCTTTTGACAGTGTATATGGCAGCCATCTTTGACCTGTTCAAGAAATGGGCTATCAGCTGAAGTATATAGCACAGAAGTATATAGCACAGTATATAGCTGAAGTATATAGCACAGAATCAAATGTGTGCATTTGGCAAACATTCATGCTAGTACTATAATTTAACAAACCAGAGCACATCTCTTTTCACTAATTCTAACGACTTGCAAAGTCAGTTGTATTTACAAAATCACATTTCTTTTCTGAAGGTAGGAGAAGAAAAGAAAACTCTGAAAGAAGTCAGCCAACAGGCTTTCCATAATTAATTTATGCAAAGTAATGCCTTTAATTACATCAACATTAAACATACTCTTCTCATAGCGGAAGGGTTTTTTTTGTAAGGGTAATTCCTTTCATACATTCTCAGTGTGAAGGAAGTATATTTTCTCTTTGAAGTAGTAGTCATTCACGTTTTATTAACTTCACACATGTTTTAATTATTACTACTGTATTTTCTTCAGCAAGGATTTTTGTACAGATGGGTAAATTGCATTTTTCATGAATAATTCCCAGTAGAAATTCACATAATTGGAAGTGAGTCCTTATACTTAAAAGCAGCCAAGAAAAAAAAAGGTGGAATCATATCAGTTACATTGTTTTCTACCAATCATTTTGGTTTAAAAGAAAGGTCTCACCCTGCCATCCTTTTCTATAAAGGTATCTGCACTGACTCTGCTAGAAACAGACACTTTAGAAACAAAACTCAGACTTCTCAGTAAGACTGAAAGGGTGGGGGTGCAGAGATGATGTGAGTGACTCTAGGAACTGCTACTTGTGAGGTGAGGAAGAGGAGGCAAACATGAAAGGATGGATTAACCCCGAGCACAAGACACAGAATAACGGGCTCAAGTTACAAGAAGCTAAATTTCAGCTGAACATCAGAAAAAACTTCCTAACTATTAGAGTGATACAACAATGGAACCAATTACCTAGGGAGATGGTGGGCTCTCCAACACTGGAGGCATTCAAGAGGCAGCTGGACAGCCATCTGTCAGGTATGCTTTAACTTGGATTCCTGCATTGAGCAGGGGGTTGGACTTAATGGCTTTATAGGCCCCTTCCAACTCTACTATCCTATGATTCTAAACTTTGCACATTACTTCCAGTCAGACTTTGATCCTGGAGGCCCTCACCACACTGAAACATGAATAAGAACAGAGAATACTTGGGCTGCAATCCTGCACCTTGAATGATCAGACAGAGAATGACCTCATATACGAAGCCATGATAGCTTTTTTATTCATTAACGTATTTTTAACAGTGCCTTTTGGCCCAATGGATCTACAAAGCAGCTTCCCATCTAAATCTAAAATACAAGTCAAAACAGTAATACAACAAGACACAATCAAAATGAGCAGAGGAAAACGGCCAAGTCCAGAGTCAACATTTCCCAAATAGTTAAGAGTCTCAAAATACCTCTGAAAGAACTAACAGCATAAAAACAAGGCATCACGAAATGGAATAATCCAGCCTCCTGTGAGAGAGTTCCATACCCTTGTTACCACAGCGCCAAAAGCCTATCCTGGACTCCTGGGTAATCACCCTGACAAAGGAAAGCATAGATTTTAAAAGTATAGTTAGTTTCATGTGCAAGTGTGTGCTGCATCTTTGCAGGGCCAGGCTTCTAACCAGAGGCCTTCTGGGTCTTTATCTTAGGGCATCCACCCAACAGCCCACTCCTTATCCAGGCCAGTGTTACACACAGGGCCAGCTGCAGGCGTGCCGGGGCCCTTGGGCATCAGCTTGCCCTGGGCCCCGGTGCATGCGCATGCGTGCACACACGCAGCCCCCGCACGTGTGCACACACGCGGCCCCCCCACCTACCCGTCTCCTCTCTTTTAGCATTGCCATTAACCAAGATGGTGGCCGCGGTTTCCCTAAGGGGATGAAGCCTCTGCCACCATCTTTGTTGATGGCACGCATGCGTGCTACACGCGCGCATCTCTGCCATCAACTAAGATGGCGGCAGGGGCTTCAGTACCTTAGGGAAACCACGGCTGCCATCGTCATTAAGGGCAATGCTAAAAGGCAGGAGACAGGTAGGTGGGGCGAGGGAATGGCAGGCAGGCGGAAGCTCCTGCCCTGCGATCCGCGGCTGGTGCCGCAGATCACAGAAGGGGAGCGGAGGGGCCACTGAGGGTCCCTGTGCTGCTCCAGGGGCCCTCAGGCCAGTGCCCCACCTAGCCGCCCTTTAGAACCGGCCCTGGTTACACAATCCCACTAGAAGCAGAAGAGCTATGCAAGAAAGGGCTCCTAAGGTGAGGCATGGAAGGGCCTTTATTTAGAGCATGAGTTAGGAACTCCAGCCCCTAGTGCCAAATACAGTCCTTCAGGCCTATTGCTCTCTAGCCCTGAAGCTGTCCCCAGGCCACACACCCCTCTTCAGCCTTGTTTCACACCCTCCTCGAGTGTTTTTGCATGGCTGGAATGCGTCCTTGAATGATTCTTGCTTGTCTGAATAGATGACAGAGAGGAGTGTTTGAGTAGGAACTAGTACAAACGATACATGTGCATTCATTGCTCTGCCCTCTTTTGCCTCTGGCCCTGCCCACCACTGGCATGTGGCCCCTGGAAGGCTATCTGGAAGGAAATACCATCCTAGGCCTGAAAAGGTTTCCCCACCCCTGGTTTAGAGGGATCAGCCTGCCACAAAATGCAGAGGCTTGTCAGAGGCCACCACACATACACACGCTGGTCCACTCACACAAGGTGCAAAATTACTGCTTTCATTCTAACAAAGATACCTTGGATTACTGAATGTGAGGCTTTAATTTAGAATTCATCTAATGGGGTATGGCCAATTCTTACACTAATTTAAGGCTGCCAAAAATCTTATGATGTTTTTATGGTGTTATACTAGCATAATATCAGTGTGAAGGAAGCTCTGCATAATAATACACCACGGGCTACTGGCAATATCAAAGATTTACTTTATTTGCATTTCTGCCCCGAGGCATCATTTATCATGAAAACAGCTCTGTGCACAAGCATAGTTTAAAAAGAAAAAACAGTGCCACTGATTTTGTAACCACATCACTCAAAACAAAAAGAAGAGAATCCTGCACCTTTGACCTTTGGGTTCTATTCTTTTACCAGTATCCTATCCTACATGCAGTGCTACTTAATCACTCATGTTGAATGGCTACTGTGACTAAATCAATCCATACCTGCATTGAGCAGGGGATTGGACTCAGGGCCGGATTATCCATTAGGCTTGGTAGGCTGAAACCTAGGGGCCCGGAGCTCTTGGGGGTCTGTGCAGATGCTGGGTTGATGCTGGGGGCAGACCATGTCAGTCTAGAGGAACAAGAGATAGATGTATAATATCCATCCCTTGTTCCGGGTCTGCCCAAATCCAGAAGACAACTGGGAGACGCAGGATTCCTACCGACCTTCGACTGTTGTTGTGTAATGCCAGGTCTGTGTCACAAAAAACATCTATCATCCATGATATGATTTTGGATGAATGCACAGACCTGGTGTGCATTACGGAAACTTGGCTGGACGAGGCCTCAGCCCCCATTCTTGAGGCCATGTGTCCGCCGGGTTTCCGCTACGCCCAGCAGCCGAGGGTGGGAAGGCGGGGAGGGGGAGTGGCAGTCATCTATCGGGAATCTTTGGTTTTTACCAGACCTCCCCTCCCGAGGACCAAGTTTGTTGATTGCATGTATTGGAGGTTGGGCCTGAAGAGCAGTTTAGGGATTCTTCTTGTTTACCGCCCGCCCCGCAACACAGCAGACTCCCTGGCCGAGGTGCTCGAGGTGATCTCGGATGTACGAGTGTTGTCCCCAGAGCTATTGATTCTCGGGGACTTCAACGTGCATGCTGAGACCACTCTCGTTGGAGCCCCTCGGGATTTCCTGGAAACCATGGCTTCCTGGGAACTGCACCTTAATAATACTGAGCCCACCCACGTAGCCGGTCATGCTCTCGACCTTGTATTTGTCCTGGGAGAGGAGGGAAGTGTTCTGAAAGTGGGGGCTATTTCTTATACCCCTGTGTCATGGTCAGATCACTATCTGGTGAATATAGATTTCTTGTTGCCACACGCCCTCCGCAGGGGCAAAGGACCTATTAGAATGGTCTGCCCCAGGCACTTGATGGATCCTGATGGGTTCCTGACTGCGCTTGGGGAATTGGAACCTGCTGAAGGTCGCTCGGTCGAAACCCTGGTGATGGAGTGGAATGAGGGGATCGCTGGGGCGTTAGACTGAGTGGCTCCGAAACGTCCTCTCCCCTTGAACAGAACTCAGATAGCGCCATGGTATACACCACGGTTGCACAATCTGAGGTGGGAGGTGAGACGACTAGAACGCCGGTGGCGGAAATCTCGCTCCGAAGGTGCTCGGACACAGGTCAGAGCAGCAGTAGCTGCCTACCAGGTGGCAGTGAAGGCGGCAAAGAGTGTTGTCCCAGGAGGTTGTTCCAGGTGGTCCGAAGCCTGGTCGGTCCAGTTGCTCAGGTACCCCTGGAACATTCTAAGACCTCCTGTGACAAATTGGCAAAACACTTTGCTGATAAAATCGAACACCTAAGGAGCTCGATTCTGTACTCCGTGGATGCAGTGAATGAACCAGAGTTGACCATTTGCAATCCGGTCCAGTGGGATTGGTTTCGGCCTCTCCCTTCTGAGGAAGTGGACAAGGTGCTTTCATCTGTGAAGCCTACCACTTGTCTGATTGATCCATGCCCATCATGGCTCCTTGTGAATTGCAAGGAGAAACTGGGCGAAGGGATTAGGGCGGTGGTAAACGCATCCTTAGTGGAGGGTGTGATGCCACTGGCCCTCAAGGAGGCAATTATAAAACCTATCTTAAAGAAGTCCTCCTTGGATCCCCAAGTTCTGAACAACTTCCGCCCTGTTTCGAATTTACCATTTTTGGGCAAGATCATTGAGCGAGTGGTGGCTAACCAATTGTCAGCACACTTGGATGAAACGGATTATCTGGATCCATACCAATCGGGTTTCAGGACTGGACATGGAACTGAAACAGCCTTGGTCGCTCTGGTGGATGATATGAGGAGGGCATTAGATAGGGGAGAATTCACCTTTCTTGTCCTCCTAGATCTTTCAGCGGCTTTTGATACCGTTGACCACGGTATCCTGATGGATCGCCTGGAAGGACTGGGAATTGGAGGCACTGTTTTACAGTGGTTCCGTTCCTTTCTCTCTGACAGGCACCAACAGGTAGCATTGGGAGATGAGGTTTCAGACCCTTGGCCCCTCACTTGTGGAGTGCCACAGGGTTCTATCCTCTCTCCCATGCTATTTAACATCTACATGAAGCCGCTGGGATCTATCATCAGGAGATTTGGGCTGCGGTGTCACCAATATGCGGATGACACACAGCTCTATCTCTCGTTTAAGTCTTCACCAGAGTTGGCTGTGGAGACCATGTCCAAGTGCCTGGAATCCGTGAGTGGATAGATGGGAAGGAACAGGCTGAAGCTAAATCCTGACAAGACCGAGGTACTGCTTGTGGGAGACGGGTAGGCTGGGTTCTGTTGACCTGAGGTTTAATGGGGTACAATTGCCCCTGAAGGACCAGGTCTGCAGCCTGGGGGTTGTTCTTGATTCCAGGCTGTCCATGGAGGCTCAGATTTCGGCAGTGAGCCGGGCAGCCTGGTACCAACTACACCTCATACGCAGGCTGCAACCCTACCTCCCTGTTCATCAGCTCCCACTGGTAGTACATGCCCTGGTCACCTCTCGATTAGACTACTGCAATGCGCTCTACGTGGGGTTACCCTTGAAAACGGTCCGGAAACTTCAACTGGTACAGAATGCGGCGGCTCGTTTACTTACAAACAGCCGTCGCCATGATCATATTACACCAGTATTATTTAATCTACACTGGCTTCCAGTAGTTTTCCGGGCCCAATTCAAGGTGTTGGTGTTAACCTTTAAATCCCTATATGGTTTCGGCCTGGTTTATCTGAAGGAGCACCTCCAGCGTCACCAACTATGCCGCCCGACAAGATCCACCACGCAGGGCCTTCTCTCAATCCCACCAACAAAAGTAGTTAGGTTGGTGGGGACTAGAGAGAGGGCTTTTTCGGTGGCAGCCCCCACTCTCTGGAATTCCCTCCTGTTCGATCTTCGACATGCCCCTTCCCTAGATACCTTCCGCCGAGCATTAAAAACTTGGCTGTTTGGTCAGGCCTTTGAGACTATCGGGATGGGCTAATTATATACTCAATCCCCGCTGCTATGTATTACAATTGCTGCTATTCTGTCACTGATGATTATTTGTATTTTATTGTATTTATTGTATTTACTGTATTTTGTATTTTATTGAATTTAATATGTACGCCGCCTAGAGTGGCTTCGGCCAGACAGGCGGCCTAAAAATTAAATTATTATTATTATTATTATTATGTGCAAAAGCTAAAACAAATTATCGCGGGACAAGAGCTTCCGAACCGCCTGCCATCCCCCCTCTTCACTTACCTTTTTCTCCACTGTTTTTTGTGGTTTGCACATGCGTGCTACACGTGTGCATTGCTGCCATCAACCAAGATAGCGGCAGAGGCTTCAACCCCTTAGGGAAACCTCTGCCGCCATCTTGATTGATGGCAAACCTGCATGAAAAAAAGCAGAAAGGTAGGGAGAAGAGGGCCCCAAACACCAATCAGCCTAGGGGCCCTCCTCAGCTTAATCCGGCCCTGATTGGACTCGATGGCCTTATAGGCCCCTTCCAATTCTAATATTCTGTGATTCTGTGCTCACTGGAGTCCTTGCTCCTGTTCTCTCTCTCTCTCTCCTCCCATCAACTTAACTATTTGTGTATGGCACAGGTAAGGCTCCTAACATCACATCCATACGGTTACGGAACCTCACAGTTTATAAAATAAAGAATTATGTGGAGTGAGTGATGCTGGAACTTGGTTCACTAACGAAGCTGATTGGGATTAAACTAGCTAAAGGTAGCACTTGGTTTTACTGTTTGATGTCTACTGAACTGTTTTCATTTGATATAATTATTTAATTCTGAACCTCCCTGGGTACTGCTGTTTGAAGGTTGTCATAGAAATATTTAAAATAATAATAAATGAATACCTCACACAACACTTGATTGACATATTATAGAATTCACTACTGATGGCCATTAGCCTAAATGGATTTTTAAAATAATTATACATGTCCATAGAGGATAGCTCTCTTGCCCATTAGCCATGACAGCCAGGCCCAGCACCAGAGGAAGGCCAGGTTGGGCCCTGGTTGAGGGCTCATGTGGCCCAGGTGGGCCCCTGCTTAGGATGGGAGGGTGGTGCTCCTGTTCTACAATCCACGGCAGCATTGGGTCCTGCAACCCAACACTGCTGTGGATCGCAGAGAGGAAGCTCTGAGGCACCCCCCCATATAAAGAGCACAGGCTTCAAGATGCCTGCATGTATGCCCCACCTACCACTCCCATCAGTGTGAACATTGTGCGCACTGTGTAAGCATGCTTGCAATCACCAGGATGGCAGCAGGGGCTTTCCTAAGGAATGTGATGTAAGAAATAGGTGGGATACACAGATGGGCTTATTAGCCCCACACCACCTGTATCAGGTGGGGGTTTAGAGTTAAGGCCTGAGCCTGGGGCAGGCTGGTGCCCAAAGGTGTCGGCCCTGATGACAACTATGTAGAACCTCCATGTTGCCGCCCTGTGTTCTTTTTTTTTCTTTTTTGAAACATAAGGTTAGAAAAGATGTATAAATATATGTGACCGTTTGGATTTTATTTAATTACTTAACTTGAAATCATTGTATCATTTATTTATTTATTTATTATTTGATTTATATCCCACCCTTTCTCCCAGCAGGAGTCCAGGGCAGCAAACAGAAACGCTAAAAATACTTTAAAACATCATAAAAACAAACCTTAAAATACATTAAAACAATACGTTAAAAACATTTTTAAAAAAAGTTTTAAAAACATCTTTTAAAAAATGGTTAAAAACATATTATTGAGAAAAACATATTAACAAGCAATTCTAACACAGACGCAGACTGGGATAGGTCTCAACTTATAAGACTTGTTGAAAGAGGAAAGAATTGTATATAATATCATGTAAATTTGCTTTTCCTTCTCCACCACCCGCAAATAAATAAATAAAGATTGGGCAAGGAATTATGGGCCTTGGATTGACTCAGGAAATTTGTTTCTGGATTGATCCAAGGTGAGGGCACACCATTGGTTGCCACTTTGTTCCCAGGCCCAAAGTCAAGTGCTCACACTAGTGTTTAAAACCCTAAGCAGCTTAGGTCCCAGAGATCTGAAAGACCGCCTCCTGCCCTATAGACCCTCAGAATTCAGGGGGTGGATGGCCCAGGAGAGGGCAGTATTTGTGGCAGCCCCTAAGTTGTTGAACTGTCTCCTCACTGAGGGACATCTGGCAACTTGGCTGTACAGTTTTGGGAGAATGCTGAAGATGCACCTCTTTACCCTGGCCTTTGACACCTGAGACATGTATTTTTAGGAGCCACCCTATTTTGGATTTTAGGTTGTTTTTAAATTGTTTTTAATGTCATATTTTAAAATTGTTGTAACCCACCCAGGGACCTTTGGATGAAGGGTGTGTAATAAATGATGATAATAACAATAATAACAGTAACAATAAACTACTACTACTAGTAGTAACACACCCTGAAGACTTCTGAAAGCAGAGCTACTTCCTCCAGTCTGAGATAACACAGGAGTGATTCCAGGTTTGCCATCTGTAAAGCCAGAGGAGGGAGAAGAAGCCGGAGGAGGAGGCAGCAGCGGCATTTTCTAGAGGATGGCACAATGCTGCAGAGGCGCAAGCTGCAAGATGCGGACCAGTAGCCTGAACACAAGATACTAGCCAACAGGATATCAATGGAGAAGGCCAACTCGCTGGTGGAGAGGAAGAGCATAGGTCCTGGCTGACTGCAACAACCCCAGGCTCTGGTTCCGAGCATTCAGCAAAGAATTCATGTGCGGCAGAGAAGATCCAGCATTCAAGATAGTTCCCAGGCTTATAAAATGTGGGTCCTAAGTGCCATCTTTGGGATCCCATGGGAACCTACTTTTCTGGTGAGTCTTTGGGGAGTTTTGTGTTTGTTTGGGCCCTTGGTGAGAGCCAGGGTGGACAGATGTAGTCCTGCATGGGACCCAGGAGGTTGAGAAATGTTGAGTGGGAAAGTGTGAAGGAATTTGTGTCGGTATTTATTAATAATTTGTATTATGTGTGTATGTTTTGTATTATGGTTTTATTGTGCATTTTTTATAATACATACTTGTTTTACTTTTCTGTACACTGCTTAGAGATCTTTTTATATATTAAGCGGTATAGAAATAGTCTAAATAAATAAAATAAATAGTAGTAGTAGTAGTAGTAGTAATTTCTACTCAAGAGGAACCAGTTGTTTCCATTTAATGCTATAGACTTCTGACTCTAGCACCAGTGTACACGGAGCTAGAAACAAAAGAAAGGAGTTTTCTTTGAGATGAAATACATTCCTGAGGATACAGCAAGCAGGCTGTTGTCTGCATTTGTTTGTTTCAGTGTACTTCCTGTACAAATGGCTCTGAAATATATTCTGAGTGAAGGCTCCTCTCTAGTCATAACGCATTATGCATCTTTTCTCTTTCCTTCCCATTCCCACACAATAACAATGGACCGTCACTGCAGATTGGGAGTTACTTCTACAAGAGCGATGAGTATGAGTGCTCAGCAGTTATTTTATGGCAAGGGTTACCCCAGTCATTAAATAAAACTCGTTCAGCAATGTTAAAGGTAGGAAATTTTGTTCCAGAAGGGGAAAGTGTTCAGAAGGATATTTGATGACGTCAAGCTATAAACACTGCTCTGGCCTGCAGTTAAGGAACTCACCATGACAGCCCCTATAGGGCAAGCTGCATGAGAAGGTGGTGGTGGTCCAGCTTCAAGCAAGCTTGGAGGAAACTCATTACTTGGATCCATTCCAGTCTGGCTTCAGGCCTGGCATTGATAACATCTGTTGGGAGAGAGATATGGGAATGTGACCCCACTCATTCTCTTTGATCTCTCAGCAGCTTTTGATACTGTTGACCACAGTATCCTTCTGGAGTTTCTCAGGGAGGTAGAGGTTGGGAGCTCTGTGCTTCAGTGGTTCCGCTCATACCTCCAGGGCCACTTCCAAAAGGTAGTTATGGAAGGCTATTGTTTGGCATCATGAGAACTGTCCTGTGGTATTATGCAGGGTTCCATGATCCATCTTGTTCCCGATGTGATTTAATATCTATATGAAGCCACTGTGAGCTGTCATCAGGAGATTTGGAATGAGGTGCCATCAATATGCAGATGACACCCAACTCTGTTTCTTTGTTCCATCTAAATCAGAAGAGGCAGCTGAGGTGTTAGACCAGTACTTGGAGGTAGTGATGGGTTGAATATGGCCCAATAAATTGAACCTGAATCCTGAAAAGACAGAAGTTACAAGTCCAGAGTTTTCATGTCCAGGAGATAGCTTGTTCTGGATGGAGTTGCACAAAGCAGCAGGTCCACAGCTTGGGAGTTCTCCTGGATCCAACATTGTCACTGGAGGCTCAGATGGCCTCAGTAGCCAGGAGTGCCCTTTTCCTGCTCTGGCTGGTTCACCAGATTTGGCCCCTTTTGGACAGAGATGACTTGGCCACAGTACTCCATGTTCTGGTAACTTTCAGACTGCCTGTTTCCCTACAGACCATCTTGAGTGTTGAGATCAGCAGAGAGGGCCATTTTGGTAGTTTCACCACCATCAGAAACCCAAGGGAGGGGTGACCCAGGAGAGGGCAACATTCTCTGTAGCAGCCCCTAAGTTGTGGAACCCCCTCCTGACAGAGGTGTATCTAGCAAGTCCACTGTACAGGTTTTTTTAATGAATGCTCAAGATGCACCCTGAGATGCATACCTGAGATGTGTATTTTTAGGACCCATACAAATTTTTGTGATTTTAGGCTGTTTTTAACTGTTTCTAATTGTGTATTTTAAAACTGCTGTAACCTGCCCTGGAATCTTTGGATGAAGGGTATATATAAATTGCAGTAGCAGTAGCAGTAGCAGTAGCAGTAGCAGTAGCAGCAGCAGCAGCAGCAGCAGCAATAGTAGTAGTAGTAGTAGTAGTAGTAATAATAATAATAATAATAATGGCTATTATTCATGCCCTCAAGGAGAATCCAAAAATGCAAGCAGCAGTGTTGATTCTGTGTCTGTGAAGCTATAAACACTGCTCTGGCCTGCAGCAGTGTAGTGGTACATTTTGTGCCTCTCCACACGCACCATTCAGTTTCTTTTCTCTGATTCTGGATTTCATCTAGTATAGGAGCCAGGCTGGAGAAAAAATTGATGGCGCACAGGAAGGTAAGGTGGGGAGACAGGTTAAATTTAGGTTCTCCCACCCCTCACTTTATATGTGAACAGAGTAGACACACGAACGAACAATTGCAGATACTCCCTTTACATTTGGCTAGACTCTGAGACAAGTGAACAACCATTACACTGCTGTGAAACAGTTGTATGTTAATATCGTTTTAAAGCTAATACTGACCCTGCACATCTTTCTCTTCAGTAAGTGAATTACATTTAATTTTAAACTGCATGATGATTTCAATTTTCACTGCTTTATAAAAAAATTCTTTTTCACATTGTCTCAATCTAATATATTAACCAATTAGCTGTCCCATAATATACTATAATATAATCCAACCATACTATTTCATTTAATGTAATTAACAACAATGAAGGTTTTCTACAGGGAGCATGTAGGCAATACTGAAGTCTTTCTTTGGGGAATCACCTCACAATTTAAAGCCATGTATCCTCAGTGGCTGTCAGTACTTGCTCATTGATGTTTTTTATGACATTTTAATCTCTCTCCAGTTAAGACTCCTCAAAAGTATATATGCCAAGCTATCTTCTAGTGAAATTAAAGTGTGAATGACCCAAATGCTTATAACCCTACTTCTCATGAAACCAATTCCCAGGAAAACATTCACTGGAGTCACTCAAATGAGCTCCCTGAAGACACATTTGAATTTCTCATTGATTGATTTAATCAAGCCAAGTTATTAATTTATGTAGAAAATAAATTCTCAGAGTCAGTTCCAATGCTGTAACAGTGGTCAGCTTACCCCAGACCCCAAGGCTCATGTGAGTGATCTTCTCATGGGAGGAATGTAAAATTGCAGTGACTGCCTCAATACACTTTCTTTCTTCAAAAGCTCAGAAATTTAAACTTTTAATTTTCCAGTTCACAGAAGAGGAACAGCTCTCACATGAGACCAATCACGTGAGCAGGGTGGTGAGCTTGTGTGTATGCTTAAAGCAGGGAGAG
The DNA here is from genome assembly GCF_030035675.1 of Rhineura floridana. Classification (NCBI taxonomy): domain Eukaryota; kingdom Metazoa; phylum Chordata; class Lepidosauria; order Squamata; family Rhineuridae; genus Rhineura; species Rhineura floridana. The sequence continues at coordinate 126,554,685 of NC_084487.1, forward strand.
TCAATGCACCACTGGAAATGTGTTTTTGATAAAGTGTTCATCCCCTATATCAATGGAAAGACCAGCTGAATGGTTACATTATAACTACAGTCAAGAGGTGCACATTAATCAATTAATTGGGGAAATCAATTCATTACTGGGAGGCCAAACAAGTGAATCAGATTTTAACAAAGAGCTATTGCTTGGGAAAGAATTTCACCACAAATTGATCGGTTAAAAGAAAAACCCACCAAGCAACCATCTTGCAGTCTCCCCAATCCAGTGGTCATAGAGCATATGCAAAGGCCTTTCTAGCCAAGGCACAAGGCTTCCAGGATTATTCGGGCGACTTTCGAGTTTGACGAATGTTGGAGGGTTGGACTCGCAAACACCCAGGCCCCCCAGATGCTCGCCTACCCTTTCCCCAAGAACTATTGCTTGGGCTACAGAGACAGTGGAAGGACCTATGTTCTTCCCCCTTTGAGGTGCTGCTATATCACACAGCCACCCTCACCTTGTTTTGGGGGGCCTTCTGGATCGGGGAGATGGTGGCAGGGTCTAAAACGGACCATTCCATTGGATTCTGACCTCATCTGGAGGGAGGAACAGGCACACCTGCAACTGCATTGGTCCAAGAGACCCCAACATCATAAGAAACGCTTGATTGTACTATCCCCCTTCCAATAGGAAGAACTCTGCCCAGTAACAGCCCTACGGCACTTCATGGCAGTTCAGGAGATGCAGACCGGGTACCTATGTACACACAGAGAGGGCCAGCCCCTCACCAAATACCAGTTCTGGGCTGTGGCCAAGGACGCGCTTAGCAACTTGGGCGTGGACCCCAATAAATTTGGGGTGCACTCCTTCCAGATAGGTGTGGCTTTCTCGCAAGAGAGGCTGCGTGCAGTTGGCAGATGGCATTCTGACACCTACAAAGCTTATATTAGACCACTTACTGGGATCCAGAAAGCCAACTGTTGAATTGTTATTGTGCTTGCGCTAAGCTGGTGTTTTTGACAGGCTGCTGGAAGGGAGTGGAGCGGGCGCACAGCCTCCTCTGCGGCCACAGTATGGTATTTTGGGCAGGCCGCAGGGCGGCAAAGCCTCATTTTGGTACACAGCTGGGGCTTAGTCAATGGGCCTCAGTGCAGTGGCTCGGCTGCCAAGGGATGAGCTGGAATAGGCTCCTCCTCACATTGTTCCAGCAGGCTTCGGATCAGGCTGTGCCCCAGTTTCTTGTCATTCACCTTGGGAGTAACAACCTGGGTTTGTTGAAGGGCAAGGCCCTTCTCTGGCAGGCTTGTAGTGACTTCCAGACCATTGGGTGGCACTGGACGAGAGTGCACTTAGTGTGATCTGACATCTTACCAAGTAGGAAATGGAATTGCACTGGGGACCCCAGGGGGATAAATAGGGCCTGCAAAAAAGTTAATGGGCAAATATAGAAGTCTCTGTGGAACTCTGGTGGTTTTGTTATTCATCATCCAGAGATAAGTTGGAGCTATTCCAGCCAGACGGTGTTCACCTGACCGACATAGGTAATGACATCCTGCTAGCAGACCTACAGAGGGGCTTACATGAGATTCTTCTCAGCTGTGGGGTAAAGGGAGACTAAGCTGAGGCTTGTCCCCCTTTTGTGGCAAAGAAGTGCGGGGAAAAGGTTAAAAGGGGAAGGGCAGCTAGGTGACACCTTTAGGCACCTTTGGGGGAGATAGGCAGCTCCGGAGGCCTGCAGCTCAGGGCTATATGGCCTGGGGGCAGAATATGGACCGCTTTTGGGGCCAACGTGCCTCATCTGCTCGGGTTTCAGGGCACTGAGGGATGGTGACATGAGTTGGCCCCTTATGCACCTTCAGGGTGTGGCTGGGGCAGGGGTATGGCAAATTGGCAGATCCTTGCTCCAGTAGGGGTTGGTCACCCTATAGCTGCATGCAGGCTTTGCCTGGGTCATCAGGATGCTCCCACACTTAAGTTCCCCTCTGCAGGTTCATTATTCTAATCAAATTTGGTTTAATAAAAGTGGCCCATTATTTTAACTCAGCAGCTGTTGTCCATGTCTTATTTTGGCCCTAGGAACCAAATGGCTGTTCCTGGATAGCGATAACCTGGGCACTATAGCTCATGCATTGGTAACCTCAAGACTGGATTACTGCAACATGTTGTACGTGGGGCTGCCCTTGCGTCTGGTCTGGAAGCTTCAGCTAGTGCAGAAAGCTGCAGCTAGACTGGTGATGGCAACAGACTACCACCAATACATGGCACCCACATTAAAAGGCCTGCACTGACATCCTATCTGCTATTGGGACAGGTTCAAGGTTCTTGCACTAGTGTACAAAGTCCCAAATAACTTAGGATACCTTTAGGACTGCCTTACCCTGTACATCCCAAATCAATCATTGAGATCATCTGGGGGAGCACTATTAGTGGTACCCCATGGGCCAGATGTCAACACAGAGTCAAGCCTTCAGTGTTGTGGCCTCAACTCTATGAAATTCCCTCCCACTAGAAGTTAGACAGGCACCATCCCTGTTGAGTTTCAGATGCCCGGTTAAAACTGTTTTCATTTGGGAGGCCTTTACATCAATAATGCTTCTCTGATGTTTTAAATGTTCTGATGTTTTTTGTTTATTTTTTTGAGATTTTAAGAGGTTTTAAATTGTTGAGGTCTAATTTATGTTTTAAATTGTGTTTATTGTATATTTTTGTCATTGTAAGCTACTGTGAGACCTAGATGGTGAGAAGGAGGGTATATTTTTTAAAAATAAATCAATGAGATACTTAAGGTTATTTCACAAACAATGTACAGTGTAGTTAGGATTAACTTATTTAAACAAATAAGACTTAAAAGTGTAAGCAGAGCTTAGAAGATTACTTTTAAAAAGTAATAAATTACAGTTACAATCACATCGCCCAAAAAAGTAGTAATTACTGTTGCAATTGCAATTGCTGTGAAAGTAACTGATTACTTTACTTTTTCTCAAAAGTAATCACTACAATTACATTTCAGTTACTTTTTTAAAAAAAGTGCCTGCAAGGTGCTGGCCTTGGCTGCTGCACATCTAAGTAGCCTAAAACAACTTTAAAAATAAACACACACATACAGAGGTGGTAGACTAATTCTTTTTATCCATAAGATAGCAATGGTGGTCCCTCCGCTGATAAGGGAGGTGGGGAGGGAGGCAGAGGCCACTACTCAGATCTTTGCACGTTAAACCAAGTGCACACACACCCCTCAGTCAGCAAGCAAAATCTCTCTCACTTAACCACCTCCCGGACCCTGCCACCAACTAAGGGACACCCAAGCAAACATTTCCCCCTGAGATGCAAAAAAGTTAAAATACTGCAAATGCAGCACAGTAGCCAGAGAGGGTGGTGGAGGCCACTTTGTGTGCCAAGTGCAAACACAGTATTCACACACACACACACACACACACACACACACACACACACACACACATTCTCATCTTTCGCCTCCACAGTTCTTTATCTCCATTCTGCTGCTGCCTCCTTCTCCTTTATCCATGTTCTTGCCCTCCAGCTCCTTTTTCCCTCCACTCCATTCTTCACCACCACTATCCATTTTTTTAAACAATTTTTTCTCCACTCCACCCTGTCTCGCTCTCCACCTCTTCCCTCATCGCCTCCTACCCACCCACAGAGCCTGAAGGAAGAGAGATGCTGCACAGAAGCCCAGTTTGAGGCACATGATTTTCATCCACAAATCAGAGAAGCAGAAAACTTCCCCTGCCCCCCCCCAAGTAATGCCCCAAAATAATGCTGGAAACATTACAATTACTCCACAAAAGTAATAAAGTTACTCCCAGTTCTATCGCAATCAAAATGTAAAGGAATTACCCACTCATTCCTCAAAAAGTCATGAATTACAAGTACTTGTAATGAATTACTTCCAAGCTTTGAGTGTAAGCCTATACATGTCTACTCAGAAGTAAACCCTGGGAGAGTTACTCCCAGATACATGAACACAGGACTGCAACCTTGATCACAATCACAGACTAACACAGCTCTGAACTTGAATTATATTCATTATGCATCTTCAACATGGCATGTATACCATGTACAACGTAAGTAAAAATTACCCAAGTATTGCAGGCATTGTTGATACCAATAACAGGTAATTGCTTGATTAATTAGAGCAAGACTAATTAGAATAAGACTAAACAATACTATTTAAACAAAAGTCTTAGGGTGCAAACCTATGGCCATTTACCACAGCACTGCACTCAATGAGACTTCTCAGTAAACACTGCAAGTCAATGATGTCTACTCTGAAGCAAGTTCCACTGAGATCAGTGGGACTTACTCCCAGATAAGGGTGTATAAGACCAAAGCCATAGTCTTCCATAATGAGGGCTGCTGCATAAACTGGTCCTGCCCCAATCGTACACAAGGGACAGAAGAATCTGTCAATAGTAGTTTGCTGCACCCACATGATCTCTCACAGGTGAATTGTTGTGGGACAAGTTTCTTATAGAGAATCAGTTCACAAGGATGGACAGATGTTGATTTTTGTTCTGTCTGTTTTTCATTTTTCCCATCTGAAATTCAGTTCTCCACATTTCTGCAACAATTGGCCATTTTTTAAAAAAAAAAATCCTCATAAAAATTCTTCAGCGTGTTAGTGCAACTTTTTCCTAACACATTTCTGCATGCTGTTTTAACTAACATACACATTTTGGGAAGCATTTTCTGCTATAATGCATTTTTGTATGTTTTCATTATTACGTTGATTTTTATGGACATATTTGGCCTAATATATGCATTTTTGTAAGCATTGTTTCACTGGAGAACTGCATAGCAAAGTTTAGATATGTGCAAATTATGGAGGAATGCTATATTTTGGTTCTCATATTGTTTTGGAAAATGTGGATTTGATAGGTTCAGCTTTAAATGTGAACTGAATAGACTTTCTTCCCTATCCCTATCATACGCCCAGTTTCTGATCCTAATTACTTTCCTGCCAGAAAATGTGATGATGACCAGTAACTTAGATGGCTTTAAAAGAGAATTAGACAAATGCATGCAGGAGAAGTCTATCAGTGACTATCAGTCATGATGACTGCTCAACTTCCAGATTATAGTGAGCCATGGGAAGAGACTTTAACTACATCATGGCAAAATTCATTTAGGGGGTCTTTATTATGGTGTAATCAGGTGTCTGGCCCAGAGTCATATCGCACCTGTGCTAAGAAGGTATTATATTTAGCCAAAGTAGTAAAAACAAGCATTTTTTAAAGATATATGTTTATGCAGGAAAATGTGTATTGCTGACAGAATTATCAGAATTCCCCATTGCTTACAGCTGGGTTGGTTTATGCTGTGATCAACACATCCGTTTTAAAGGATGCTCTCCTGGCACAATTAATTTAATTATAATTCCATTCACTAATAGGCAAAAAACCTTGCAGTTTAAGAACGTACCTATAGGCAACAGATATTTCTATCAAAGTTTAAAAAGCAGGGAAATTGGGTGCAGCTACAGTGAATGCACCAGGGGAGCAGGAGACTTGACCTCCTTTCTGAGATATTGTACTGCCCTACAAATGGGTAAAAATGCAAATACAATTTGGGTTGGTCTTTCACAGTCTAATCCACTTCCTGTGTAGCTTGGAAGAATTTGGAGATCGGATGGGTGGGCACTGAGTAGAGGGGAAGCCCCTTGCCTTTCCAAAAGGAAAACATTGTGAACAGTATCATTCTTTTTCAGGGTTTCCCCCACCTTTGTATTCTACACCAGGCACATGTAGCCTCCCACCCAAATTTAAACCAAAGCTGTCACTGGCCACATCCACACCAGACCTTTATTTCACTTCAGACAGGCCTGGCTTCTCCCAAAGAATCCTGGGAAGTATAGTTACTGAACAGTGCTGAGAGTTGCTAGGAGATGCCCTGTTCCACTCACAGAGATTCAATCGGAGTGTTAAACCTCTCTGACCACTGGGGCTCTGTTAGAGGAATAGGAGTCTCCTCTCAGCACCCTTACAAACTACACTTCTCAAGATTCTTTGGGGGAAGCCATGACTGTCTAAAGTGAAATAAATGTCTGGTGTGGGTGTGGCCACCTGATTAGGCAAGCCCAGCAGCTGTGAGTCTGGCTTTTAGAACATTGACTGTTGGTTCTTACTGAGCATGTCCAGCCTTATCATTGAGTTCAATGCTAAATTTCTTAAATTAATTAAAAACCAGCCAGGCATTTTTTTTTTACTTTAAACAGCAGAAGGTGAAGGTCACAGTATGGGGCAAGGTCAGTAATAGGATTACAGGTACTCTGTGAAAATGGCTGATTTTTAATGAATTTCAACAGATTATGAGAACTTTGACAGAAAGAAGTCCAAAAGTGGTCTGGGGTTTTCTCTCTTTACACCTTGAACTCTTGATCCTCTCTGACTGTTTTGTGTATTGCCATGAAAATTTAGAGGGTTGTTAAGCAGTGTTTCTGAGTTCAGGACTATAAGTTTTATAAGGTTTTGTAAGGTTTTGTTTTGAAATGAGCTTATGGGAAGCATCAGAATGGCATGGGGGTATCTTAACATTGCGGAATGTGAAAAATCCCTGCTGACTATAGTATACAGCCACTCTTGTGGCTGTATAATACCACTTACTTCAGAACAGCACCATCTTGGCTGGGTTGTACTACCATAGAGTAAAATGTTCTTAAAATGTTCTTAAATGTTAAAATGTTCTTAAATGTTCTTAAAATCCCATTTTAATGTACGTCGCCTAGAGTGGCTATCTGCCAGATAGGCGACACACAAATTAAATATTATTATTATTATTATTATTAAAATCAAAGCTGAGAATGCTCTCTCATGATATTCCTGTTAGTGGCAGTTGTTCACCCTCAAACTTGTTTCTTTATACTATACTGTATTTTCTTTATACTATACTTTATACTATACTGTTAAAGCTTCAAATCTCCCCTGAATCAAAAATTATTACTTTCCTGTGATCTGATAGGGCACTATTTAAGAATATGAAGAAATGGGTGAAATATAGAACTGTCTGCTTCATCCTCATCACTCATTCTCTGCAAAATTCCATAGATGAGAATGCAACCAAAGAAGCGTCAATGGCCACAGCCTGGGTCTGGACCCATGATTTAAGAATGAATGTGTTAATCCTTTGGGGCAAACATTTACTAGAAAACAACACAATTGTCCTCTGATATATATCATGTGATAGTTCACAGTGAACCTCATTAGCTGCAGTAGATGAGAAGGCAGGTGGTGCACTTCAGAACAGCATTTATATATGTGCATTTACATAGATGTGCCCTAGTGACAAGATGCACCCTGAGATCCCATCTCCAGAGATAAAGCCTGAATATTTGCAAATATGTGTGCACAGTGACAAAAAGGTTAAAAAGTGCCATCAAATCTGTCAAAGAGCAAAGTAAGGACAATGACCTTACCAAGGATTAGTAACAGAAGAATCTGGATTGTTCTTGGTAAATAGTGATTGTGGGATCATATACAGGCAGCATGCAGTTCTGTCCTTTGGGGAAAGAGAAGTAGGAACAGAGCAAGTATGAGAACTCCCTTTGCCAAAAGGCAGCCAAATACTTGCACTTGTCTTTCCAGGATTTTGCTCTAAAACTGTGCGGTCCCTTATGAAAGTCAAGCCCTAGAATACATCAATTGCTCAAGTGATAAGTGCTTCTGAGCATGTACAGAGCATTCTGTCCCTTCACTAATGATTTAACAGGATGGAGTTTACTTCCAAATGCATGCCATTAGGATTGTATCATTAGGCTGAACACATGAGATCATATTTTCCTTGTGTTGCTTCTATAAATCCTTTTAAGCAGAGATACCTGTAAGTGAACCTGGGGCCTCAAGAATACAAGACATGGGTTCCACTGTTGATCTATGACTCCTTTTAACTGTTGTAGTTCACTACTGAGCAGCCACAACAATCTGGACAATATGATGCATGGCATTAGGGCCTGGACTTCCAGGCAGGTGTAAGTCCCAATTCACCTCTTTTTTTAGAAATCAAATATTGCTTGCTGCCTTCGGAACAGGAGCAAAGGTGAAACACCTGCTGGAAATTGTACAAATTAAGTATGCTAACCTAGCAAATACTAGTACAATTAGCATAATGTGCAGATTATATTGCCTGGAATTGGGGGCTTTAAAGGTGTGTTCAGCACTCTAAAAAAGCTGGAATTTGTTCTGATTTTAAGTAAAGGTTGAGGTTTCATGAAAAGTCTGCCTTTATTCAACTCCCACTGATGAAATCAAAGGATTTTCACTTAACTCCATACCCATTCAGTCATGCCTGAAACATATAAAATCATTATCTTGAACTCTTATATCCACAATAATTCTTGCTTCATGTTTTACTCCTTTAATAGGGACTTTGAGTTTTATTCAAGTAATAACCATCGTCCCTAGTACTTACCTTTGCATATATAATCCATTTAATTAGTAAATTCCCTATGCTTCATCCCAATCCCTTGTATCTATTTCCAAAGTATATTAAAATAAATTCAGAGGATACAACCTGGGGATACATTCCCATGGTTCTCAATATCTTAAGATGCTGCTTCGGTAGATAATATTTGCTACTAATTCAGCTGAAAAGGGCAACCACCATTTAACAATTTTGCAAAGCGCTGCTTAGTTTTTTTACACATCAGGCTGAATTTATCAGAAGACATTTGAAACTGACACTTAAATTGGTATGGTAATTTTGAAGTGAGAGGACCAGACTAGCCTCCGATATTATTCCAACACTACTGCCATTCAATGGATTAAAAGCAAAGCTGCTGAGAAAGTAGTCAGTTTTTGCAAACATTTGCAGCATGCCAATAAATGCCTTCAGCTATTTTTGAGCACTTGTGAAAAAAAGTTGAGTTATTCATTATATTGTCCTCAATGGCCCTCATTTGCCCTCAGCCATGTCACCAGAAAGTCAACTTTGACTGGATATGTAGTATTGAAACTAGGGATGAGCTGGCATACCGTTGAATTTGGATTCAGCATAGAATTTTAAAAGAGTGCCTAATCCCTACTTTTGCAGAGTGAATTGCTTTGCCCTGAACTTCAGTGGCAATCTGACACCAGATTATGGAGGGAGTGAACCAAGTCTACAGAGTTTAAAATGCAAGCCTAGGGAATCTCACTCACAATAAGGTGATTTTCTAGGCTTCTCTTTTAATCTCTGCAGTATTAACCCTGTAAATGCTATAGTTAGCTTTTTTTTTAATCACCAAGGCCTCACCAGAAAAGAAGGGAGCATGTTAGCCCAAAGCTGATGCATGTAACATTAAACTACAGTTTATAATTACGTCTGAACTAGGCCATGGTATGATTGATTGGGATCACCTATGTGACTAATTTAGGAAGAAGGAATTAACAACCACAGCACAGGAACAAGACACTGAAGCAGCTACTGCCAGGGGAAACAATGGTACTGAATGGCTAGATAGATAGTATAGTAGATGTGCATTCTATACTTGAGGGGGCGGCGGGGATTTCTTTGCTATACCAATTGTAGACTTTCCACCTTTCTCACAGCTATAATGAAATGAGTCTCAGTGCTGCCAACTGTTGTGAATATCCTGCAGGTTATTTAATTCTTCAGACTTTTCCTAAACAACTGTCGGAGAGATTCTGTTTGCTAACTGCCAGTGGCACACGAAAGTAAAATTCTTTTGTAAATTCCTGACGCAGATGTAAGGGGACACCTCATAGTGGAAGCCATCTACTCGGAATCTCTGCTGTGACACCTGGGGAAAGAATTTACTTTATCAAATTTCTTTTTAAAAAACTCCATGTAATTTCTAAGAATTCTAGGTGGCTTATAATAAAAATAACACACACTTGCATGAAACTCCTATTTAGGTACCATGCCTGAAGAGGGTATTAACACGTTAGAAGGCATGCGGCTGCATGTGCCAACTCTGCCCCCAATGTCCCCATATGCGCTGATCCCACCATCTCTGTTCCAGACCTGTCCATGTAGACTGGGGAAGGACTGAAGAGGGCTATCTACCTACTTAAACAAAAGAGTGTGTGTAGGACCCCCAAGTGATCAGAAACCTTGATAAAGCAGAGCTCCCAATCATACAGAGGCTTTTACTCACATTCAAGAAAACGCAGGGAGATAGTCCTCTTCAGACTGTCCTGTTCAACATGGTAAGGTTAAGGACTGAATGGGCAGGGATGGGAATGTTGGGGTTATGGATGGCATATGTGTGGCCCCATGCTTCCTACTTGTGATAATATTTCCTATTCAGGTGCAACACCTGCATAGGGCTCATCAAGAATGGCAGTGTGGTATGTTGTTATTGTTCTTGTTGTTATATTCCACCCTTCCTGATGAAGGAGCCTAGTGCAGCAAGAGTGTTGGGCATGGAAGTAGAAAAACCACAGTGAAATACCCACTCTCCGATAAAGTTCAGGGGTAGATCTTAAGCAAGTACAGTAACTTTCATTTAACCGAGCCTACCTTGAAAAGTTACAGCGCTAAAAAAGCATCACTGAAGGCAAACAATCTGTGATGCGAGCAAAGCTATGTATTTGAAAATGGATCATCTTCACTCCTGGGGCCATTTTTAACAGCGAAAAGGGCCCATGGGTAAGGAGTTAAGAACTTCCCCCTGCCTTTTCTATATTTTCCCAAAGCCTCCTCCCCTCTCTTCAAGTTTCTCTGAACTATCACACTTCCATAATCAGGGCTTAGCTGAGGAGAAAAAGCCTTGGAGGAAACAGACTGAGAAGAGGGAGGGCTTCAATACTGTTCATCCATGCACCCGTTTGCTGTTAAACTGGACCCTACCTGCTTTCTACAAGACTGGGCAGATCCATGATTAAATACTTCCCTTGGGCCAATTTCTGCTGCTCTCTCCTCAATAATGTTTAGGTGGACTTTTCCATGAAGTAGCATTATGTGTGGGACATTTCCCTGTTTCTCATCATTGGCTGGTGCTAAGAAAGGGGGGAATTATTTTGAGGGAGGGAGAACTCAGTGTGGGGCTGCTATTTTCAGTAGCAGCTTCATGTTGAGTGTCTCCTCCATTCCTACCCAAAGAGTGTGATGGTATAGATGTTTGAATAAAAATCCAGCCAACAAGACATTAATTAGCTGAGCAATAATGCTGGGGCATTTGAAAACCCTGAAGACCTTCAAGATAAACAGAATTGTTTTCATGGCATTTTTGTGTTTTAAGTGTAGGTGACAGCTGCTTTTTAAAAAATGTAATCATTGCAGTACACATTTTATATCACACACAGTAAAGGTGGCAATTCTCCCACAGAGAAGTGACTGGTTTCATGCCAACAAAAGACAGAAAACTTATTTTGCCAAGAAAGCAAAACATCAAAGACAGTAATTTGATTGTTATGCAAGTAACAGCATCAGCTTCTTTATAGTTTCAAGGACTAAATTAGGTAAAGGTGTGTGAAAGGATTTTTTTAAGCACAAAAACAAAAAGGCTACAGTTCTGCCAGACAAACTCTACATGAAAGAAGCAATTCAAGTTGCTTATTAACTATTGCCCAGTCTGTTAAAAAAAAAAAAAGTAAAAACAAATCAGGGACCCTAAATTAGATAATACTACTTGTACACCAGAGTACATATCATTTTGTAAAAAATCTGTTTTCAGCTTAGTTTTTATTTATCATCCCAAGGTAACTTTACCACATCAGTTTTGTGGGGTAAATAATTTTGTCTAGGAAAGTGTCTATCAATATAATGACCCGAGTTTGTGTGGAAGAAGGGCTTCCACAGGGCAGAGGCTTACCATGTCACTATGCACAGTGGTGCATTTCATTCCCCTTGCCTCTTGGCAGAAGCCAGGCCACCTTCAACACAGCGGTATCCTCCAAGTGCTGCATTTTACTTTGTAACAGTAGGAGTGAGTGGTAACCACTCCGCTATATAGGAAAAAGTAAAGGGCTATTCTTGAATGTACCAGTGGGATGGGGGCTAAACAAGCTCCCTGCCAATTATGACCCTAGTATCTGGGGTGGAAGCAGGTTTGGACTCATGGTCAACTGTGCACAGACTAGGTTTTTGTTGTTGTTGCTGCTGCTTGATAGAATTCAATGGAGAATTCAGTTTATTGACCATAAGTCTTTATATAGTGGTAATAAAGACAGAAAAAAGAACACACACACACACATTTTAACAAACCATAACGAAATGGTCAATGCTCTCCCAAAAACATATATATAAAAGAGTGCCATTGCATGCAATAAACACACAAGGAAAGCTGTCCAACTTAATCCAACATATTGTGATCTTTCTAGAGAAATTGATGCAGAGGAGGTGGCTGCTTATCAGGTCAGTTTTGATTCACACAAGTACTAAAAGCATACCAATAAAATGTTAAAGGTAGAATTAAAAAGAGTCCTGTATAACCAATTTCTTCACTCTATGTGTGACTTTTTCTACTGATGCCTTGAACAGCTTTCAAAAATGATTGGAGAAATTCATGGAGAATTTGACATGTTCAGAGGCAGTATACCCCTGACTACCAGATGCTGGGACCAAACAGCAGAGGAAGGCCTCATGTCCTGCCCTGCTGCTTATGAGAATCAGGAGGCTTCTCAGAAGCTGCTCTTAGAAATTGAATGCTGGACTAGCTGAGTCTTGGCCTGATCCAGCAAGGCCATTCTTAAGTTCTTATTACTAGTCATAAACGCAGGGATTGATTTACTCTCAAGCTTACTGATGTACCTTATGGGAAGTGTGTCCAGCCAGAAAGGGAAGATGCAGCCTGTGGCTAGCTAGACCAATGCAAACAATTACTGTGGAAATTGAATCAAGTGGAGGATGTCCAAGAAAGAGCATTCATATTATCCAACCTCATCTGTATATTGAAAAGCTGAGAGTGCTTCTTCAGCAGCTGTTCCCAACAGCTTTATGAAGTTCTCTAGCCCTCCTGACACAGAAACCGGAGATGAAGTCAACTTGCTTAGTCTGTCAAGTGCATATTTTTCTCATTATTCAACACTTAACAGGGATGACAGCCAAGATTAAATAGTTGTCTTTTGTACCATTATGGCTCCTGCATGATTGCTTCAAATTAAATCTAACAGTCAATGAATACGCATTGTAGGTGGCGATTTAGCTTATGATATTTTTAAATGGCAGAAATATTGTTATTTATCATTTTTTATGGGCTAAGATAAAAGGTGGCATTCCTTTCTTTTGTAAGGTGCCTGGACAATGTAAGCATAGATGCCACTCTTCAGGTATTTGCTTTAAAGTTCAAATTGTAATCCTGACTAGATCATTCCCATTGACCCATTGCACAATGTTGTCAGATAAATAGTGAGTGTCCTGATCAGTTTTATGTCAGGAAAGGGCAGGAAGGGACTTTAAATTCAGCCCCCTGCCTTCCTGAACAGCCCATTGGCATCATTATTGATTATCTGATAGGGCTATGCATGCACAACCCTCGCTGCTGGATTGGGATGGGGAATCACAAGCAGAGTATCTGATTTCATGTGAGATTTCTCACCCCACTAAGGATACAAACACGGAGAAGCTTCCTTGTGCGTCCGTATGCCCCTTAGTGCTGGACTGAATGACCTCAGTGGGACTTAAGCAGAATAGCACAATCCTTTGTGCAGGACTGCAGCTATAAAAGAGACAAATGGGAAGAAAAGAAACCACCGGAGTATGCTAAAGACTGTTGCAATAGTTTTCCAAGCTTGCATTTTTTATGTTGCACACACCTAATTTCAATTTAGAGAGGCCCTGGTGTCTCAGGAAAAGAGCTCAAGGCTTTCCGGGTTAATATCTGTCTGCTCTTTTGACCTCCCGGGCTTAGTTAAAGAAAAAGCCATTAGACACAGTAGGGGAAGAGTTCTACCAGAAAGAGTATCTATGACTTTCATTGTTGACCTTTTGACCACTTAAGAGTTAATCAAGTGGGGACAGACATTTGTAACATTTTCACACTTAAAAAAACACTATTTTCTTTCTTTGAATGATTATGTTGAAAATGTTCATTGGTAAAGCTTTTAAGAAAAATCAAGAGTCTGTAACAATACAGACATAGCCTGATACTGGACCTTTACTGGCATTTAAAAAATATTGTTTAATTAGCACTTGCCTCTCCCAGCCCAAGACTGGTCCATAACAAGTTTGCTATGAATCCTACAAAGCTCTTGCTAAAAAATGTACATGTTCGTTCAAGGCACAGCAGTAGAGAGAAAACATAGAAAAGTTAAAAACATGTTGTTAACCCACACTGATCCACTGTGTGATCTAAGAGTTGTATCCCTCCCTTTCTGTGACAACACAAGGATTGTTGGTATGCATCTCTCAGACTGCATGCTGCTTCCTTCCTTTACTGCCTTGTGATGCCCCAAGTGACAGGTTGGGCTGCTTGTGCAGTTAGGCTGGCCATGAATGTAAAGCTGCTCCTCTACTACAAAAGCAATGTAGGCCACTTTTTTTTTAGGGGGGGATGAGGCAGAGAGGCAGGGACTTGCCCATGCCCACATGCATTAGTAATAGAGGTGACAGTTTTAAACCCTAAGGACCATGCGCCAAGAGCTCACATACCCTCTGCCACCCATATGAACATTTCCCTCCCCTGTGAACTAGGGATGGGGAAGAAACTTGATTCAGTTCACATTTAAAGCCAAATCTGTCAAATTTACACTTTCCAAAACAATATGAGAAGCGAAACACGGCTACCCTTTGAAATTCACCCTAGTCCAATTTTTCCGAGGCAGTTCTCCAACTAACCAATGTTTACAAAAATGAATATATAAGGGGAAAATATGCATAAAACTGAATGTATTAATGAAAATAACATACAAAATGCATTTTATGAGAATTTGTTTGAAAAAATGTGTACTTTAGTAAAACCTCTGCACGCAAAAATGTGTTTATTAGGAAAAATTCACACTACAATGCTGAAGAATTTTCATGAGGATTTTTTTTTTTAAAAAAAATGCAAATCACTGAAGAAATGTGGAGAACTGAATTTAAGATTGGAAAAATGAGAATCTGAGAGAACCGAAACTGACATCTATCCATCTGTGTGAACTGATGCTCTGTAAAGAACTTGTCCCCCAACAATTCACCTGTGAGAGATCATGTGGGTGCAGCATACTCATACAGTAATACATGTTCCAGAGGTATTCATGCTAAACATTTGGGGTGGGGGAAGAAGCCTGAAGCTTCTGCAGGCACACCAAAACACCCCAATACACACAGATCATGCTGGTGGTTGTTCTAAGATAATAATAACCTCCTAGGACTATGCACATCTCTTCCTATTTTTAAAGTGACATACACATTTATGGTCCTATATAAGTAAATAACAACCACTATGTGTAGTAGACCATATACTCCAGGGTGCAAATGCGGTCACCACTCCACTAAGCAGGCCTGTCTGGTCAGTGCCTAGATGGGTGAGCCTGGGAACTACATGCACACCCTTTTGGTTCCATAACAGAAGGTGGGATATAAATGTAATTTTGAAAAAAAAATACTATGAACTGAGCCTTTTTTTGGCAGTTTGAAGCCAAATCTTTATCCCTTGAACCACAAAATACATCTCACCTTACAGTGAGGAAACAAACATTTGACTCCATCCTGAGAACTCTCCTTGTGTTCCACATCAACAGTATATATTCAGCCCCATAAAAATATTGCATTACCACAGCAACCAACTGCTAGGTAGAGCTGGTTTCAGTAAATACATTTGCTTTCTCTTAAGTAACCCAGTTAGCAATCTGCTTAAGGATGAATCTGAATAACAATCTGCTTAGTTAACCATATGTTTGCATGTACACGCTGGAATTTCTATTTGTGGTGCTGTGTCAGTGTGGAATGTATAGTTATGATACTTGGCATTCCTGTTAATATATTTTTTATTTTGCTGTTAATATGGTATTTTCCCCCTCATTAAAAAAATGGAAATACTGAAATGATGACTTAATAGTATCAACTCTTCCAAGTTTTGCTCTTTTGGGGAATATGAAAACACTGTTAGTGTGTCATCTTCAGATATTTATATTGTAAAGCTTCAATTTTTTTGCTAAAATGTTGGGGGGTTTCTGCCCAATAATTTCTGTCACAACAGAGAAATATGCAGATTAGCCACTCAGTTGGCCCTTTTCACTCTAGGGCATGTCCCAGGAATGGAAAGATCTGTCTGTTTCAGTTCTCTCATTTCCTCATTTTTCCAATCTTAAATTCAGTTCTCCACATTTCTGCGGCAATTTGCAAAACAATTTTTTTTAATTCTCATGAAAATTTTCTAGCAGTGTACTGAAACTTTCCCCTAATAAACACTTTGATGTAGGCAGTTTTGACCAATGTACACATTTTATGCAAGCAATTTCCTGTCATATAATGTATTTTGCATGTTATTTTCACTGATGTATTCATTTTTATGCACACTTTCCCCTAATATATGCATTTTTGTAAACACTGGTTGGCAAACTGCATTGCAAAATAAGAACTGATTTTGAAGGACAGCTGTGTTTTGGTTCCCATATTGTTTTGGAAATTGCAAATTTGATGTATTCAGATTTAAATGTGAACTGAATCAAAATTCTCACCCATCCCTAGTGTGTCCATACCAAGTGTTCACACCTTCATCAAGGCTCTGGGTTGTATCCAATGTGAGTCTTATTCCATACAGACCCACTGAAATTAATAGAAATTAGTAACTGAAGGCCTTTGATTTCAGTGGGTCCATTCTGAGAAGGTCTACAGCCCTGAGTCCAAACCCAATTTCAAAATGTGGCACTATTTTTGAAGAGATCCAGAATGCAGTCCATAATGAGCCAAGACATTTCTAAATTTGCAGTCTATACACATATATCGTGGAATAATTCTAACAATAGCGGCCTGTTTTGTATGAAAGTGGTAAATGTGTGTCTGGGATCTCAAACTACAAGTATGGGATCCTGTGACTGAATGCTATGTGAAACAATTTCCTACACACAGTAAAATGGCATGTGAGAGAGAAGGATATAGTAGAGCAGTCTTCCCCAACACAGCCATGCTGGCTAAGACCTATGGGAGTTGTAGTCCAATTATCTGGAGGGCACCAGACTGTGGAAGGCTGTACTAGAGCTTTCTATGTACTATGACGAGCTAAGTTTTATTTATTTAAGGATCTGTATGCCACTTTTCAAAGCAAGAGTTTTCCTGATGCAGTTCACAATCACTATCATAAAAGCATTTGTTTCTTTTGTAACACATTTATTTATTTATTTGATTTATATCCTGTCCTTCCTCCCAGTAGAAGCCCAACTTAATTTATAAAACAATTAAATGTTTATACTAAAGGCAGCAGCATAAAAATCAATCCTAATTCAGACCAATAAGACTGTATGACAATATAAAACAGAGTGCAACAATAGTTTAAAAATTCAGCAGAACATTTTAAATCAACTGAGAATGTTTAAATTAATGGAGAAGTTGTGTAATATGAAGCTGCCTAATACTGAACCAATTCAGACATAACAAACCATGTTTTGTTGTTACAAAAGTGGGCTTGTATCTTCCCCTTCCCTCTTTCTCCTTTGTGAATGAGAGGAGCAGACTGCAAATTCTGATTTGGCTTCAAATAAACTGCAGTTACCCATTATATCTGAATAGGGAATCTGTGATTTATTGTAATTGTTATTAGTTAAAGCAAACCTAGATCAAAACATGTTTGAATATTCTGATTTGTTAGCTAATCACAGAACAAACCACAGTTTCCTGAGTGTTGATGTAATGGAAGTTATTCAAAAGCAGAAGCAGAAATTTTTACTCTTGTGCATAAAGGAGGAAGAATGAGTACACGATAGGGTTGCCAGCTCTCCAGTTTTTGCCCGGAGACTCTGGATTTTTGCGGTCCTCTCTGGGTCTCTGGGGGAGTCACCTTAATCTTTGGACTCCCAGCATTCATTTTTTAAAAAAAGTTTCTAGGTGGTCTGGTTCAGAAGATATACACCCCCCGAAACTTTTGTGAAATTATACAGCCACGAGATTATACAGCTCTGTGAGGAGAACAGGGCATCTAGCAACTCTCATGGTTAGGAACATGACTGGCTGTGGGTTGCTGAGTTTTCTGCCTTACTCATAGGAATCTTGTTGTGGTTAGTATGGTATTGCATTTAGGGAATCATCACTGTCGTTTGTTTCTGTTTTTCTATTTGCATTTCATTTACCTCTGACCTTACTCCCTTTCATCCATAGAAGCAACAACAGTGGTTCCATGCACTCCGCGCAACCTTCTTAAACCCACTGATGATGCACCTTGTTGGTTGCATTATGTTTTTTTTTCTTGCCCAATAGTGGTAAAAGAGAATTCACATACTGGGAAGTGTGGCTGCAATTGTTGTTGTTCCCAAGCTGCTGCCTATGAAGGTAGATCAAACCATGTGTGCTTTCTCTCTGTCAATTATTACTCACTGGAATTTGGGTTGACTGTCCAAGTGAGTTCATAGCAGCCCAAAGGGTAGACAGAAAAGGGTAGAGAATCTTCTTACTCTTACTCATTTCTCAAAAGCTTTCTGAAGTGAAGGGTCAAATTTGTAAAGAGGTTTGGGGCAGCCATGTTAAAAGGTAGGGGGCAAGGCATTCCAGCCAGGGGTTGCCAACCCTGCTTGGATATGGATATCTTTTCAGAGGATCCCTAGTCAAGCTTTACCAACAGTACAAACCAAACCATATCTACTCAGAAGCAAGTCCTATTGAGTTCTATGGGGCTTAGTAAGTATGTTTAGAATTTCAGCCTCCAGGGGCATCCATCTTTACTCCTGAGTGCTCCTATCTAACATCTCTGCAACACTAGGCTCCTTTCTTCCTACAATGGCCTTCTGATGATTGGCCTGGCCTGAGGGCAGTTAAACCCTTCTTGCCAGAAGCAAGTTGGCTAGATTAAATGTTCCCTACCCCAGGCTCCATCTTTTAGCTAAGATTTCTATCTTAATTTCCAATCAGAAAAATGTTTTTGTTTGAATTGTATGCTTCAAGCAACTGTAGTTGATGCTTAATGTATTATGCTTAATGACATTATTAGCACCCGCCTCTGTGACATCTCTAAGGCTTGCCCCTTTGGATCACTCAGGCCTGCCCCTTTGACATCACTACGGCCCACCCCATGACATCACTATGACCTGCCCTGTGACATCACTAGGGCTTGCCTCTGCAATCTGAGGGTTTGGGATGCTTCTGACCTGGCAAGCCTAGTGCACAAATCCAAAGTTCACAATAACCAGCCATAGTTTGACCCATGTTCACAATAACCAGCCATAGTTTGTTACTGCTTCTGAACCAGTTCTAAAAGTCTGACTCTAATTCCCCCTTCTCCAGAATACACCCTCCACAAGGCATGAGTGTACAGTGGCACAAGATTGTTTTCAAAGGTTTGCCAGGCCTCCACATAACAGCAGAGATGCTAAATAGAGGGCAATATTCCATGCTCGCCTAAACACTTTCCATTCAAAAATTGCTGGTTTGAAATGCAAGCACTATTTTGTGTAAAACATTTCTCCGTGTAGCTGTCTATGTGCATATGTCACATTTGGCCTCATAATAGTCCAGCATTCTATAATGTCCTCCCAGTGACTCCTCCCGAGCAAGGACCAGCCCTACTATTGG
Source organism: Rhineura floridana (assembly GCF_030035675.1). NCBI lineage: Eukaryota > Metazoa > Chordata > Lepidosauria > Squamata > Rhineuridae > Rhineura > Rhineura floridana. Next base: position 126,574,260 of record NC_084487.1, read on the forward strand.
GCATAGTGAGGCAATCACCTCAGGTGACAGATGCTGTGGGGAGGACAGCAGCAGTAGTCCTCTTGAGCCCTCTGGCCATTTCTCTCTGTTGGATACTAGAGCTATGTGTGTCATAGGCCTGATACCCTCAGGAATAATGGAGAACTCTATTCCATTGCTGGTGTTGAAATAAGTTTGAACTGCCAGTCCAGTCAGCTTATGTACATGGAATGAGGAGGGCATCTTGTCCTTTGCCTCAGACAGCAAAATGTCTTGGCCTATCCCTGTCCCTACTCCTATGCAGCCCAAACAACACTCTTGCATTTTTGGAACTGAATTGTTCCAACCAATATTGGCAATTCATTGCTGTTCAGGTACAGTTTACAACTGGCATGCAAACCATGTGACCAACCAAGCCAATCCCAGCCCTCCAGCCATGTATGGCAGCCTGTCAGGAGTGCAATGAACCACTTTTGCTTAGGGCTGCAAAAGCCAGGAAGCTGTAAAGCACTAGAGGGCGTAAAGCACTGGAGGGCTGCAATTTGTCTTGGCAAGTCACAAGTAATGTAAGAAATGCAAGTTTTGTCTTATGGGATTGTGTTTACAGCCACCTAGTTTAGGATGACGAAGTTGCTCCAGGCTGAATGAGAATGTAACTGTATTTGCTACTGAGCTCCCCACAGAGAAATGTATGAAAACCTCTCAAACTGCCAACAGGAGGATTGTCATGTATGACATATGTGCCATTTTCCCCCTCACAGTACTTAAAGGACAGCACTTCGGTACTCAACTTAAATGTAGTTCAGATGCTTCCCTGGGCCAAATTTTATATTGCATGGTGGAGAAGAAGGCAGATGCAGCCCCCCTCCCCATGATAATGCAATATATGATACACATGCTCAACAAAATGGTCATACATGCAGAGGGTGATCTTTCTTCCTTTCAGTGGGGAGGGGGGATTCCAAAATTCAGAATTCTTGGTAGTCATATAGACTGCTGGCATCACATATCACATTATGTAGCACTCTACATGAATCCCTGCATACATGAACTGCTGTGTGTGGACAGCATGGCTCCTCCTCCGCCACAGGAACAGGGTGTTTAATCTGGATAGGTGTACAAATCAGTTCTTGGCCTTTTTCTTCAAGCTTAAACAGAATGACCTATATTTACTCAGGTGCTTTGAGCTAAATAAACAGATTAACAGTGCAATCATAACTCAGAAGTAAGTCTTGCTGACTTAAATGGCGCTTATTCCCAGTAAGCGGGGTTAGGATTGCAGTCGGGAGTGAACCCCACTCAATTCAGTGAGGTATACTGCCAAATACATGTGCAGAAGGTTACACCCTAAGTTACATATCCATACTGTAAAAAAAAAATGGGCATGATCTAGCCAACATTAAACCCTTTAAAGTCCCATTGATTTCAGTGGGGAAATGTTCAGCATGTGCTCAAATTTCCCAATAAAATCAATGGAATATAAAAGTGCTTAAATTTTATATGTCATTGATATAAAAGGGAAATTGAAGAACATGTTAAACTTTCTTCCATTGACATCAGTGGGGTAAACAAATTTGGTCTGGATTGTGCCCTGTTTAATCACGGATTTGTTTCCATGAACCAGTGTTCAAATTTACACTAACAGTTTAGTAAAGTTATACCATATATTGGAACACATGGGAATTCTGAAATACTCAGATTCAAAGGGCTTGTTTTTATTTGACAGATGACTTTAAAAGCTCCGTTAAATCCAAGACAAAGGAATAATTACATATTGGAAAAAACGAATCCCAGGTTGTGCAGCATCATGGCCAATATACCAAGATGGCCATAAACAGCTTTACAAGCTGCAAGTACAACTGTCTGACCAAAATAACTGCAAGACAAACTTGTGCAGGTTGTGAAAAAGGTGGTGAATCTGATCTATCTCCTGTTTCGGACCTCACCAACTGGGCTGACTCAAAGCAAGGGAACTTCCTGGGATGTTACAGATATAGTTACAACATCTCAAGTTAGCATAGGTTCTTGATGTCCTAAAATAAGTGTGTTTCCTTAAACGTAAAACCTCCTCCCAAAACCTCACCAGGCTGACAAATAACACAGGTTTATTTATTTATTTATTTATTTACTTTTAAATGTATACCCTACTTGTCACATGTGTCTTAAGGCAGCTTACAAGGAAAAAAATGGAATGCACAAAAATTAAAACACAGATTAAAACTTCAGAAAACAAGAACATTAGAGCAGCTTTCATGGTTAAAGGCCTCCTCATATAAAACCGGTTCGACATGACATCTAAAACTCTGCAGGGACAGTGCCTGCCAGGTTTCTCCTGGGAAGCAGTTCCTATCTATAAAACACATGTACTCAACTGAGCAGTTACTGACTAGGGAGGAACAGAGGAAAGGAGTCTCAAGTCTGTCCTGTTGGGGAGCTGGCTGGATATGAACCAAGCCCCTACCCCCTACTAGTATATATTTATTTACCTCCTACTACAATCTTCTATAAGAAGAGAGATGGGGACTTTGGCTAATCATGTTTCAAGAGGCAGCCCTAACCCAGGTTGGACTGAAGCAAACATTACACGAAGACTGCTTCTTTATCCCACCTGATAGAATGCTGGAGGTCCACATTTTGTTTAGTTATTTATCTAAGGATTTTCCACTGTATGTCTCAAAGCAGCTTACAGAAAAATAACATACAAAATACAAAGTAGAGAACATAAAATTAAACCATAATAAATAGAAACATTAGCACACCATTCACATGCCTCCATAAGCATGGCAAGTAGCTTCTGAACAGCTCTACTAAGTTGATGTGAAGTTTGAAAAATCTAAAGGTCACAGTATTGCCTATTTGCCTAAATACTGCTTGTATCTGTCTGTTTGCTTAAAAGCTTAAGGCTCGCATTTAGAAATAAGCATGTTCAGTGGACTGTGACCCACTGTTTAACATAGGCTTGCAAAAGTAAGGATTAACCGTTTGACCTTAGGAAAGAGTAACTATCCTATTGATTAAGCAGAGTATAATAAACGATGGGTGTAAAATTAACCAGCTTGTTTTGTAAAGGGTATAAAAATCCCTGTTTTGGGGGGCTCGAGGCTCTCTCATGCCTCACCCCTTATTTTATTTATTTATTTTATTTATTGCACTTTTAGACCGCCCTTTAGCGACAAGCTCTCAGGGCGGTGTACAACAAGATAAAAACAGATTAAAATACAGGTGTGGGTACAATACAATATGAAAACATATTTAAAAACAAAATTAAGACAAAAAATTAAAATTAAAATAGATTAAATTTAGAATTTAAAATTTAACATTTAAAATGCCTGGGCAAAGAGGTAGGTCTTTACCTGGCGCCGAAAAGATAATAAGGAAGGCGCCAGGCGTATCTCGTCAGGGAGGGCATTCCATAATTCGGGGGCCACCACTTAGAAGGCCCTAGCTCTAGTTATTGCTCTCCGGGCCTCCCTATGCGTTGGAACCCGGAGAAGGTCCTTCGACGTCGAGCGCAGCGACCGGGTAGGTACATAGCGGGAGAGGCGTTCCATCAGATATTGCGGTCCGATGCCGTTAAGGGCTTTATAGGTAAGAACCAACACTTTGAATCTGGCCCGGAAACATATTGGTAGCCAGAGCAGCTGGGCCAGGACAGGTGTTATATGGTCAGATTTTTTAGACCAAGTAAGAACTCTGGCTGCAGCATTCTGCACCAGCTGAAGTTTCCAAACCGTCTTCAAAGGTAGCCCTACATAGAGTGCATTACAGTAGTGCAATCTAGAGGTTACCAGAGCATGGATAACTGTGGCGAGGTTCTCCCTGTCCAGATAGGGTCGTAGTTGGGCTACCAGCCGAAGCTGGTAGAACGCATTCCGTGCCACCAAGGCTACTTGCGCCTCCAGTGACAGGAGCGGATCTAATAAGACCCCCAAACTACGGACCTGCTCCTTTAGGGGGAGTGTTACCCCATCTAGGGCAGGTCGGACATCAACCATCTGGGCAGAGAGCCCCTCCACCAACAGCATCTCAGTCTTGTCAGGATTGAGTCTCAGTTTATTAGCTCTCATCCAGTCCATTATCGCGGCCAGGCAGCGGTCTAGTACATTAACAGCCTCACCTGAAGAAGATGAAAAGGAGAAGTAGAGCTGCGTATCATCAGCATATTGCTGGAAACGCACTCCAAATCTCCTAATGACCCCACCCAGCGGCTTCATATAGATATTAAAGAGCATGGGGGACAGAACTGAACCCTGCGGGACCCCATATTGGAGTACCCAGGGACTCGAGTAATGCTCCCCAAGCATCAACTTCTGGAGACGATTCTCGAGGTAGGAGCACAGCCACCGCCAAGCAGTGCCTCCAACTCCTAAATCTGCAAGTTGCCCCAGAAGGATACCATGGTCGATGGTATCAAAAGCCGCTGAGAGATCAAGGAGAACCAACAGAGTTACACTCCCTCTGTCTTTCTCCCGACAGAGGTCATCATACAGGGCGACCAAGGCTGTTTCTGTACCAAACCCCGGCCGAAAGCCCGATTGAAATGGGTCCAGATAATCAGTTTCATCCAAGAGAGCCTGGAGCTGGCTAGCGACCACACGCTCTAGAACCTTGCCCAGGAATGGAACATTTGCTACTGGTCTATAGTTGTCAAGGTTTTCAGGGTCCAAGGAGGGTTTTTTTAGGAGCGGTCTCACCACCGCCAGTTTCAGGCAGGGTGGTACCACTCCCTCTCGTAAAGAGGCATTGATCACCTCCTTGGCCCATCTGGCTGTTCCGTTCCTGCTAGCTTTTATTAGCCACGAGGGGCAAGGATCCAGAGCAGAAGTGGTCGCCTGCACCTGTCCAAGCACCTTGTCCACCTCCTTGAGCTGTACCAACTGAAATTCATCCAATAAAACAGGACAGGACTGTGCTCCAGACACCTCATTAGGTTCAACTGCTACAATGTTGGAGTCAAGGTCCCGGCGGATGTTCGTGATCTTATCTTGGAAGTGTCTCGCAAACTCATTACAGCGGGCTGTTGATGGTGATATTGCGTTCTGAGGACCAGAGTGTAAAAGTCCCCGAACAACTTTATAAACTTCCGCTGGGCGGTTAGAAGATGACTGAATAGAGGCAGCAAAGTACTCCTTTGCTGCCCTCACCGCCTTCACATAGAGCTTAGTAGAGACCTTCACAAGTGCAAGATTACAGCCGTTGGGAGTTCGCCTCCATTTGCACTCAAGCCGTCTCCTTTCTTGCTTCATCACTCTTAGCTCCAGGGTAAACCAAGGAGCCACTTGAGCTCTGCACAGGAGAGGGCGCACCGGGGCGATCGTGTCAACTGCCCGGGTCATTTCCGTATTCCACAGATTGACCAGGGTTTCGACAGGAGCGTCAGTTTTATCAGCCGGAAAACTCCCCAGAGCCTTCTGAAAACCATTAGTCTCCGGGGACGGACCATCTTAATTGGTCCTCCACCCTTGCAGAGGGGAGAAAACATTGTGAGTCTAAACCTCAATAGGCGATGATCTGTCCATGACAAAGGAATAGATGTAAAATCCCTCACTCCTAGATCACCATCCCCTAATCCAGTGGCAAAAATCAAGTCTAGAGTGTGCCCCGAAATATGCGTAGGGCCAGTAACAAATTGAGACAGCCCCATGGCTGTCATGGAGGCCATGAAGTCCTGAGCCGCCCCAGACAAAGCGGTCTCGGCATGAATGTTGAGATCCCCCAATACCAAAAATTTGGGGGATCGCAACACCAACCCCGCGACCACCTCCGTCAGCTCAGTTAGGGAGGCTGTTGGGCAGCAGGGTGGATGGTACACCAACAGTATTCCCAGTCTGTCTCGCTGACCCAACGCAATGTGAAGGCACTCCAGACCATTAGCCACCTGGATAGGATGCCTAACAAGAGGGATAGAACTTCTATAGACCACAGCGATTCCCCCTCCCCGACCCTCGGATCTACCCAGATGCTGAACCGAGTACCCAGGTGGGCACAGCTGGGAGAGATTAATGCCTCCCAGATCGCTCACCCAGGTCTCGGTAATAAACGCCAGATCGGCCGCCTCATCCACAATTAAATCATGGATGAGGGAAGCTTTATTATTTACCGATCTGGCATTAAGAAGCAGCAACTGGAGATCCGAGAGTTGGCTGATAGAACTACCACCAATCCTGTGGATGTGGGGAGGACCGGAACACGGCACAGCCACCAGTTGTCTGGGCCGAGTTCCCCTCAACTGGCATGTCCTCCTCACAACACCATACCTCCCATTACCTGTCACTACGCTAACAGGGGCCCCCTCTGGTCCTCCCTCCCAATACCCTATCCTCCCGCCCAGGCACATAATAAAAATGAAATGAAATGAAAAATAAAAACAACAAAACTCACAATCTGTACACAATCACACCCTCATACATACAAACCACTCACTCATCCAGACATACACTCATATAAACACCCACTCATCCACTTCAAACCCACACAGTAGACACAGTCCCGCACTCTGTGCGCCCAAACGCCAGCTCTAAAACCGTTCTTCTTCCCGCAAAGAACGCCACCTTCGAAAGTCCAGATGATAACAATGAGGTAGAGGCGAGGGTCGCTTAGGCAAAGCGCAACCCGCAGCGGCAGAGACGGAAGACATGCCAGCAGCAGGAGAGTGCCAGCCACAGCTAGATGAAACATAAGCCTCAATAGGAAAGAGGCGCAGCAGCAGCAGCGGTAGAGGGCATGACCACGCCCACAATGGAAGCACAAGCCGCGACAACGACCGCGGGAAGGAAAACCCCGTCCCGACGACAGCCGGCCACGACCCCCGCAAGCAGCAGGCGACCCAATCCACGCCAAGCAGAAGGCGGAGCGGCAGACACAGCGAGGTCACAGCAGCGCGACGAAGACAGCGCCAGAAGCACAGCGACAGCGAGGCCAACAAAAAGCGCCACGACGGCAGAAACAAAGATTGCAGGAGAGAGCACAGCGCCGGAGGAAACAGAGCAAGAGACACCGCCAGACAACCGCAGGCAGAACCCACACAAGCCGCAACAAAAACCAGCGGTGGCAACAGCAGGGAGCGCTGCACGGCGCCGCACGGCCCAGCCAGAGGTAGGAGGCCTTTCTCGTCCCGACTCGCCCCGGCTTCAATTTTACCTCTCCCCTTCAAGTCTAGCCGTCCACAGCATCGATAGTATAAACGCTGTTCCACTGTTCTGCCGTTCTCATGGCAAGGAGAAGAGGGTAGCACCAAAACATTTACCCATTCACTTACTCCCACATAAGCGCGGATGGTATTAAGATATTAGAGGTGTTAAAGGTGTTAAAAAAGATAAACGGCAGGAGCTTCAAACGCAAGCTCCTCTGCCTAAGCCACCATCTTGTCTGAAGTGTATCGTTTGCCTTTACTGTAGTAAATAAATAAGGAGCCTTGAACTCGATTTTACCTGCGTGTGTGTTATTATTCTCTACCTGGGAGAACTTGTAGCATTTTTGCTACAACAGTTGAGATGCTGTAACTGGGCTTGTAACATCCCAGGAGTCAACATAGCTGGCAAGAAGGCAGCCATCATGGCTAAGTGCCACTGGTAGCCCTACCCTGCATGATTTTATCTAATCATGCTTTAAAGCCATCCACATTGGTGGCCACCACTGCCTCTCATGGGAGCAAATTCCATACTTTAACTATGTGCTGTATGAAGTACCATCTCCTTTTGTCTGTCCTGAATCTTCCAATATTCAATTCCATTGGATGGTCCCAAGTTCTAGCATTATGAGAGAGGGCACAATGTCAAAGAATAGTGACAATGACTATGCACAACTGAAGGGCTGCTGCAGCAACCCTGCAAATGGTTGCAGCACTGCTGATCAAGCTCAAGAACTACTGCCCACCATTGCTGTTGCATCTGTAACAGCTGTTTAACCTGGACCTTTCCTCTCAGTAGTTAGAAAGAATAAGCTTTCCCACTTAATCAAATTAATTCAGCTTCCACAGAGGAAGGGCTTTCCTATAAAGTGAGCATGGGGCTCCTTTCTCACACAGCTTCTCTCCCCCAGGCACCTGGTTGGCCACTGTGAGAACAGGATGCTGGACTAGATGGACCACTGGCCTGATCCAGCAGGCTCTTCTTATGTTCTTAGCTTCGCAAAGTAACAGGGCTGGGGAGTTTTAAAATGAAAGAATAGGCTGGCCTGTGCATGCATTTTTCAGGAACCCAGAGCTCCAGCAACACTTGAGTAGACCAAGCAAAAGGGAAGCCAGTTAACGCCAGGGAGCAGCCACAGCATAATTTACCACTTCTTCTGCTTCAGGTGGTCGTCAGAGCAAGTTCAGGCACGGTTCATCATTATTATTTCATCAATTAAATGCATGATGCTCAGCTGGCATCAGTGAAGTGGGCCATCACAGATGCATCCAAATCCAGGTCAAAGGAAGTCTTTCTTCTTCCACACAAAATGCAATGGAAAGCCCTCTGTGGCATGTGATGCTTCAGATTCAGGCAAAATAGAAAGAAGGGGGATAAAAAGAACTCTTAAGATATAGAAGAAGTTTACTAGGGAAGGGGGAAAGAATCAAACAGCTTCTTAGATCCAAAGATGGTTCCATTATGAAGAAACTGACCTTCGGTCAAACTTCAGCAAAATATCCCCAGCTGCTTGAAGAATAAAAATAATCCCAGATATTCTATTCATATTTTCGTTTCAGTCTCCCAAAATGCCTTGCAGTCTGTTTGTGAGTACAAAGAGTAAATGTAGCTCAGAAGCTTTTGTAGGCAGTTCAGTCCATTCAGGGTTATACAGCAGCTGATAGGCCACTGCAGTATTTTTTTTAAGCTGTTACCTGTAATTCTTAGTTGTCAGTGAGGTGGTAAACTTGTGCCTGAGCTGCACTGACTGCAGAGAGAGGCTCATATGATTGAATTTTCATCATTAAAAAAAAACCCCTGCACCTAGAAATCTAAATGTCAGATAAAAGGTTAGGGTAGAACCTTTCTCCCTGACATACTCATTTTAAATGTGCTGGGAAGGGGTTTTTGTACAGTGACGCATTCAGTCACATGAGTCCAGAGTGGTATATCCCAAACGTAGGTTTACCATCTCACTGAAAATTGGGCCGCATTTTTCATTCTGTTCAAGCAAAAACTATTATATGGGATGTTAGTATTTTTACATCTCCAGTGTGTGTGTGTATATGGAATATTTCCAACAACTCTGTGAGATAGGATTGGAAACCAAGGCAGCTCACAAGAAAAAATAAATCAATTTAAAATCCACTAACCATAAAAACAGGTATAAAATAGTTGCAAAACAGCTTAAAGTGGCATGATTCTGAATTTTGGGTTAAGTGCGTGAAGTTCCTTATCACTTGAGGTTGCAGTCCTGTGCACGTTTCCCTGTTTGAGTAAGCCCCACTGAATCCATTGGGACTTGCTTCTGAGTAAACATGCAAGGATTGCACTATAAATATCTTTACAGGTTGTGTAAATAATAGACATATTTGACAGTCATGCTTATATAAACATTTCTTCATACTGTGTCTTAAATAGTATCTGATTTCATACTATGGCTGTACATTATTATTTTCTCTACATTTTAAGTGTGCCCTTCTTCCTTGGAGTGGTAGTGGCCCCACTCTGTTGATTTCATCCTTAGGGGCAGATTAGGCTGAGAGATGGTGAGTAGCCCATGGTCACCCAATAAACTTTGTAGCTGATTTCCATTTAAACAAATTTAAATGATTTATATGCAGGCAAAGCTTATGAAATAATGCAGATCCACACAATACATTTAAAGCACACCCAACTCACATTTAAAGTGCATTAATTCCCCCAAATAATCCTGGGAATGTAGTTTCCCCCTCACAGTTACAGTTCCCACCACCCTTAACAAACTACAGTTGCCATGATTCTGTGGTGGGATTCATGTGCTTCAAATGTGTGTTGAGTGTGCTTTAAATGCATAGTGTGGATCTGTCCTAAGTATGCTGTGCATTCATCAGTGAATTGAAAAGATAAATTTTAAAAGATAATTTTTAAACAGGAAGGGCTATACCTCAGTGGTAGGGCATATACTTTACATGCAAAGGCCCAAAATCCAATCTCTGGAAAAGCCTATTGCCTGGAATCCTGGAGATTCCCCAGTGCTAGTCGATGCCATCAGTGTGGTACCAAATGGCCTGAGTTGGCATAAGGCAGATTCCTTTCTTCCTAAAACAGGAAAGAGACCCAAGGGCCACAGTGACTCCAAAATTTATTTATGTATTTATTTACATTTATATACTGCTTTATTGTTAAATACCTCAAAGCAGTTACAGAAGGAATTAAAACAATAAAATTATTGGCAAAAACAGTTAAAGGTTTTAAAAAGTTTTAAAAGCATTCAGAATAATAAAACCAACAATGAGTTAAAAACAGATAAAAAACTTCTATATAAAATAGCTTCTACATTTCTTGGTAGGCTTGCCTAAACAAAAAAGGTGCCAAAAAAGGTGCCAAAAAGAGTACAATGAAGACGCCTGCCTAATGTCAATAGGCAGGGAGTTCCAAAGTGTAAGTGCTGCCACACTAAAGGACTGATTTCTTACAACAGCAGAACAAGTACTACGTGGCATCCATAACATGGAAATCACATCTTGAACCTGGCCTGGTAACAAATTGGCAACTAGTGCAGATTTCAAAGCAGAGGTATTATGTGCTAATAGGGTCTCACTTGTCAGCAATTGTATTGCAGCATTCTGCACTATCTGCAGCCCCCGAGTCAGGTTGTGCTGCATGGGGATTTCTGTGACCTTGGCTGACTGGCTGCCAGGATTCTTTTAGTTTTGATTTTTGGTTAAGAACCCTGATGGGTTGTGGGATGCTAAGTTTTCTGTCTTACTCACAGGAAACATCTTGTGGTTGGTATGGTATTGCGTTTAGGAATCCATCACTGTCTTTTCTTTTTCTATTTGCATTTTATTTACCTCTGACCTCACTCCCTTACATCCATAGAAGCAACAATGGTTCCATGCGCTCAGCTCAACCCCCTTAAACCCACTGATGATACACCTTATTATTTGCATGATGTTTTGTTTCTTGCCCAATAGCAAATGAGAATTCACATACTGGGAAGTGTGGCTTCAATTACTGTTGTTCTCAAGTTACTGCCTGTGATGGGAAACCAAACCATGTATGTTTTCTCTCTTTCAATTATTACTCACTGTAATTGGGTTGGCTATCAAAGTGAGTTTATGGCACCCACAGGGTAGACAGGAAAAGGTAGAGAATGTTTTTACTCATTTCTCAAACCTCTTCAGTGAAATCTGAAGTCTGTAAAGAGGTTTGGAGCAGCCATATTAAAAGTCAGGGGCAGGGCATTCCAGGCAGGGATTGCTAACCTTGCTTTGATATGGATATTTTTGCAGAGGATCCCTAGTGAAACCTTACCAACATATTTACTCAGAAGTAAGTCCTACTGAGTTCTACAGGACTTAGTCCCTTAGTAGGTGTGTTTAGAACTGCAGCCTTCAGGGGCATCCATCTTTCCACCCGAGTGCTCTCATCTAACATCTCCACAACACTAGGCTCCTTTCTTCCTACAATGGCCTTCTGGTGACTGGACTGGCCTGATGGCACTTAAACCCTTCTTGCCAGAAGCAAGTAGCTAGATTAAATGTCCCCTACCTGGGCGGTGAGAAGGAATGATCCTGTCACGTCAGCTGAACCTGGGAACACCCTGTTTTAGCTAAGATTTCTATCTCTAATCAGAGAAATTTTTGTGTGAATGGTATGCTTCAAGCAATTGTGGTTGATGCTTTATGTATCATGCTTAACGACTAGGGCCCACCCCTGTGACATCACTAAGGTCTGCCCCTGAAATCTCAGGGTTTGGGATGCTTCTGACTTGGCAACCCTAAAGGAGCCACTCATTATTTTGTGTGTTGTATCTGTGCATGTGTGTGTTTAAATAATGTGTGGATTTCAATAAAGTGGTGCTAGGGTCAATTTGACTCCAATTCAAGGAAGTGGGAAAAATGAAAAACTGCATATTCAAGGTATTGAGGAGTAATGAAAGTATCCATTTAACAGCATAAGAACAACTTTATATTGATAAAAGCACTTAAGATAAGTTAGGAAGGCTGCAAACAGTGGTCAATTAATCAATTAGATTATGTGATTACAATTTTTTGGTCAATTAAAAAGGTCCTTCTGATTAATCTTGGACCAAAGGTTTGTTTGTTTGTTTGTTTGTTTAATCTTTTTAATGTAAGTACTTACAAATTCATAGTAAGCAGAAGGGCCTTTCTTAGAAGAGGCAATTGTCTCTCTTTCAGGAGGAAATGCCTCTTCTGAGATGGAATCTGCCTACATGCATGCATCCTCTAAAAACAAATAATGATTTTTCTCTGCAGCACTGTTGTTCTCGTTATATGTAAACATATATAGTTTAATTGGTCAATCAATTCAAATATATACAATTAATAAATTAAGGTTTATTAAATCATGTGGCAACCATAGCTTTTTATTTTTTTAATCATACTACCTGGGAATTTGGAATTCAAGGAAAACAAATGTGAGTAAAGTATCAGGAGGTTATAAGACTCCAAACAAACTATCAATGAGGAGGTCACTCCAGACTCAAACAGCATCTCAGCAGAGACGTAATCATTCTTAACATAATTCATGCTTTTTACACTAGAATAGTGTCATTCTGGAGCGCACCACATTAAAAACTATTAATTGAAGGCCAATTTGACCACAAGAACTACTTTGGAAAGTGTTTTTACATGCATAGGATAGCTAAAACTCATACACATTCAAGCAATGCATGCTTCACAGCGAGAAGAAGAAAGCTAAGTGTGCTCACCGGTTGGAAATAGGAGCCCGTTATTGTGTAACTGGTTGGATAAGCTAATGTTATAGGGGAGCAAATGATCAGCTCTGTTGCCCTTTCAAATACATCATGATTGATGGTGATTATTTGAGTCACTGGATAAATTAATATAGAGTTTTCAAAAATGTTCAGTATGTTTGATGCACTGAATGTTTATAGATGTCAGTTCATGGTTTTGTACTTAGTGCTTTCCATTATGGATGTTTTCATTTGTTCAAAATCATTATATCTCTTGCTTTATATCGATTTGTAGGGGCATATAAAAACATATTTTTACACTGCACATCTACTGATGAATAATCTTGATTAATCTCATTGTCTGTGGGCCAAACCGGATGTTACGTTAAATGTTGATGCAACGTATTTAATATCCCCCTGTTTGCCATGCTCTCACGTCACAGTGTTCCATGTTTCTCTCCCCCATTCTAACTGCTGCAGCCAGTAGTGTAGTGGCAAATTCAGAAGTGCAGGATCCCTTCATGATAGTCACACCATGGCCCCCTCACAGCCACCCCCCTGCTAAGATTATACAGTAAATGCGCTTTCAGTCTCTTACTTTGTTTGGAGTTCTGTTGAGCTATGAATGCAGGATGAGAGTATTTCTTTTTGAGGTTCAGCAAGAAAAATACGATAGATCCCGAAGACTCTTCTCAATAGCTAACAGGCTCCCCTTTCATGTTGATTGGTCTGTAGGATGCTGGAGAAATTGGGACCCTGCTGGGACCCTGCTCCCAAAAAAGTAAGGGATCTACAACCCCCCACACCCCTGGACGACTACACCCGTGGCTGCAGCCAATGATGCAGAATGAGGGAAGAGTAATGCAGAGCACCATGACCTTAAGATGCAACGTATACTTTTTTTTTTTTTAGATATTACAGATGGGCGAGCTAAACACATGGTTGCTGTTTTGGGCAGCAATCAAGCATTTAAGGCATTGTCTAGTCTAGTCCTGTAATTTAAGAATGTATTTTGCATATTTCGTAGATTTAATTTGCAAAGTACCAGGAGATGGAGCAATTTTCACATCACAATGCTCAAGTAAGAAGATGGAGTAGCAAGGAAGTTTTATTATGGAATGGAAAGGTTGGATTACATGACATCACCAGAGGATGAGAAGTGGCTAATCTTATCAAAAATAATTGTCTCCTACTATTAAAAATAATCTGTACTTTATGCAAAAGGCTAAGAAATGAGCATAGGCAAACATAATATATCTATATATAAAAAACATGTTCTGTCATGCTCTGACCTCTAGCAGGACCAGGAAGCAGAAAACATACACACAAACAGGCATGCTGTCTGGACTCACAAGGGGCAGGAAGTAGGCTTGCTTTCTCCTTCCATTCAGTCCTATGGGGATCTCTAGCAGAATTCTCCTACACCAAACTACAGACCCCATGACGGTCGAACTGGTATTTTAAAGCATACACCAAACAATGCCAGGAACTTTAAAGGGATAGTGACTTAGGGTTGAGAACTACATGAGATCACAAAATCCTTATCAAAAAGGACTTTCAAAGAATGCAAAGAGGATGTAGCCAGATAGCCATGGCTTCCAAGTTGTTCTATGCCTAACACAAAGAACACCAGCTGCTCGAGTAATTCATCCCCCTCCTTGACCCAAGTGATTCACTAGACTTTACACATAGCAAAAGGGGATAGATTTGCTCCAGTCCAGACTGACTTTGCCTTTTGGAGATGTGTTTCTAATTCTTTCAAAGGAAGGAGGGAAGGAAAGGGAAAGGAAGGGAAAGGAAAAAGAAAAGGAAATGAAGGCACTTTGGGGAATGCATTTTTGGTAGAGCTGAGCCAAAATTGCTCATTGTTGCAAAAATGTCTCCCTTGTTAGTGATTACATGGTATTCCTTCCAAAAAATGTCAATTCAATCATCTGCATTGGCTTTATTTTGAGTCACTCATAATTGCCACAGTGAGATGGTTACACAGCCAAATCTGATTTCACTTATACACCTGGATGGAAAGATTTGGACTTGCTTAAGGGCAAGGCATTTATTATACTGCATGGACTTTGGTGTCATCAGGCAGTGGTGGCCTGGGGTGATCATTGTTTGGTCATGCATTCTCTCTAGGCATGGTTATCGGGGAGAGGGTATTCTCAATGTCTGGATAAGGCTTGTAAATAAGGTAATAGAAAAATTGGAATTGCTCTGTCTGGACCTTTGGGGGCAGTTATTCCTCATCTTCAAATACATCATGCCCTGGGTGAACTGTACAGGGCCTATGGAATACACCTTTCTGATTTAGGTCATGACATATTTTTGTCAGACTTACAGAAGGGTCTCCTTGAGGTGATTCATTCGGGGGGTAGAGTTGACTAAACTGAGGCTTTTCACCTTCTGTGGCAGGTATGTGCAGGATGTTATGAGGTTATTAAGATTTGGTGAGCACCTTTAGGCACCTTCTAAGGGGAAGGGTGTAGACCCGAGACCCACCTTCAAGGGCTGTGGGACTTGCTGGCATGGTTAGGAAGCACCTTCGGGGCCAGCCTGTAACACCTGCCTGGAGTTGTGTGGCCCCAGGAGAAAGTGGAGCAGGGAGGCCTCCCTACTCACCTGAAATGGTGGGGCTAAAAGGAGGGGATGGAGGAAGGGTACTCCTGGCCCGTGATAGGGTTGGGTTGCCCACAGCTTGGTTATAGTTAGATCCCGTACCTTGTTTCCCCTGTGGAGATCTGTTTGGGGTTTAATAAATAGTTGAATAAGTAAACGTGGCCCAGTTCACCCAACCTTTTGTGTCTTGCCTCTGTATTTCCCTGTGCGGTCACAAAAAGCAGGAACATGTTCCCATTTGCTGTATAGCTTCGATCAGGTGAGATCATCTGTAAACCTAATCCTGAAAGGATGAAGAAACATGCACCTGAAGGAAAGAACTGTGTAGAAGCATAACCAATTGGGCGAAGGGGGCACAAATTAAGGGGGGGAATAGCCTAAGGAAACTGATAATTTCTAATTAAAATTGAAACTGGAAAATATCTACCATAGAGAACAGATAGTGTGATGTAAGTTTAATTTACACTTGGGGAAACCCCCTAATTTTTCACATGAAAATATGTCATACCACATTTCATAAGATTATAGAATTTGGAAAAACCTGTCTGGTGCCACCTCCTGTCCCTTATGCATGCAACACCTCCAAATTAATAGCTGCCATACTGATGACAGTTACCTTGTGCAGGATCAAAAAGATGAAAAATAACAAAGCAGTTTAAACCATGCTTTAAAAGGCTCTCCCTCCACCTTTTCAAGCCTATTAAAATTATCTAATTTTTGAATTCCCAGGTTGCCAACTGAGCCTTGGTCCGTCAAATTACTGAATCCTACAAAAGAGGTAATAATAAATCACTGGCAATGTTATGACTGGCGACTGATGCCCATAATTGTCTATGCATCTGTTTAAAAAAAGATATGGAAAAATAACTTGAAATCTTGGCTGCAGATAATACCAATCAATGACTTCTCAGGAGTTCTTTTACAAAGGACATTCCCATCATGTTTATTCATCAAATTTGAAAGAGTTGCTCCCAGCTCATTTACAGGAAGAGAAAATGTGCTCCACATATTTCTCTGACCAATTTTACATGACGGTGCAGTTGGTCTTTAGGGACCCGGTACAATGACCCTAAAGTGATCGTACGAATTGTATTTCAGAGTTGGCTGCACTTGGAAAGAGAAGGGAGGGAGGGGTTCAGGGCTGCTGCCTTTGCTTTTCAGTTTGTATAGCTGTCCTTTTAGAATTCAAATAAGAACCAAAGGACAAAGTGCGCCCTGCTCTCATCTCACCAATGAGTCCAGTTCTCAGTGTTCCCTTCTGAGGAGGTGTTGTCATGACACTTCCTAAAAGAGGTTTCTGGCAGCACTGCTATCAAACACACAGGAAACAAAAGTTATGTTGAAATATTAACTCTGAGAAAGGAGGCCTGTTTTCCAAAAGGACCCAAACTAAAATCCTTTCCTCTCCCTCTGCCCATGTTTAATAACCATAGTATTTATTTTCTCACCACGTATTACAATTCCTGATGTTAAACTAGCATCTACATTAAATCAAATACCTATTATTTGACTTCTACAATACCAGCTTTACTGCTTTGGCACCAAACCAACATCTTTGCAAGCACCTGGGCATAATCTATTGGGGGTGGGGGTGGGGCACAGGGAAGGAACTCCGGTGCTACGTAATTTTTGCTTAAATCAATGGGGCCAATGAGTCAGACATTCAGAATAACACTTATTTTCTCAACATGTTATTATTCAACATTTTGTGACCAGCAGCAGAAAATGTGAACTGGTATTGGGTGTTATAAAAGTTATCTTCTCCATGCTATTAGATCTATGATGGTTTGTTCACATTTGTGGGCGTCACTTGATGTTGCAACTACTGCGTGATGAACATACACATGTGCACCCAGGGATGGAATTTTAATTCAAGGAATAGAGAAGCCCACCACAACTAGCCATAACCTCCACAAATTATCTGAAACATCCTACATATTACATCAAATTGTGTCTCCTCACTGACCATGAAGCACTCTGGCCACAAGCTAAGTCAAACCAACAAATGACAAAAAAAAGAGGCATTTGGGAGCCTCTGTTTTATTTAACAGTGTGAGTAAAATAAAATAAAAAATAATCTAAAAATTGCTTTTCTCACTATTTCTCCCCCCACACCCGATACCTAACAAAAGTAAAAGGTTAAATACTGACATGACAAGGCTAGTAGGCTGGGCCCACCATTTGAGCTAACTAGGTAGTCCAGGACCACCTGAATTCTTCTGTCTAAACTAGAAAGTCACATGGATTTCAGTGAAGTTTACGTGTTTGTATTCTGAGATTTGAAATTCTGAAAATGACAGTATTTGAATATCAGATTTGCAGAGACAGGTTGAAAAATATATAGGACTGTGTTATCTCGATTTACAAACATATGATTTATATGTGCTGGGGAATTATATGCAATTAAGGCTGCAATCCTTTGCACATTTTCCTCAGAATAAGCTTCACTGAAAATAGTGGAACTTCTAGATAAATTTGCACAGGATTAATTCATGTCTCTTAAAGTTTTTACTAGAGCTTGCCAGCTATCCAGCTGCACAGAAGTGGCTTGTTTGCACAAAAGCCTCTCTACCCCACCATGATGGCCAATTCTTATGTTGCCAGAAGGGTCATGGCAGCTGCTGTCATGCTGCTTTGGTAACACTTCCTGGGTTGCACTGGCTCTACTCCTACTTAGATGGCCAGTTCCAGAATGTTGTGTTTTACAACATTTTGGAATTCCAGAATGTTGTGAATTACTTCTCTACCCTTTACCATTTACACTATAGTGTTCCACAGGGCTCTGTTTTATTCCCCATCTTGTTTAACATCTCCATGAAACCACTGGGAGAGGTCATCCAAAGATGGAGACTGAGGTGTCACCAATATGCAGATTACATCCAGCTCTATGCTTTTCATTAAATCCAGATGACATAGTGGGTGTTCTGAATCAGTGCCTATATGAGATAAAGAACTGGATAAGGGCCAGGATGTCTCAATCCAGACATGATAGCGATGCTGTTAATAGGTGGTTTGTCTATCCAACTGAATAATTTTGGAGGAGGCTGCATTTTCCCATAAGGATCAGGTTCATAGTTTGAGTGTACTCTTGGATCTAGTACTGTCTCTGGAGGCACAGCTGCTCTTGGTGGCTCAGAGCACCTTTAATCTACTTAGGCTGAAATTCCAACTATGATACTATCTAGACAGAGTTAGCCTTGATACTGTTATTGTTATCCATGCTCCGGTAACCTCTCATTTAGAGGACCGCAGTGTGTTAGATGTGGGGCTGCCTTTGAAAATGGTCTGGAAACTTCAGCTGGTCCTGAACAGGGCAACATAATTTTTAACAAGACTAGCCAATACAATCATATTACATCAATGCTTTGCCATCTGAATTGGCATCAAAATGCTGGTATTAACCTTTAAAACCCTAAAAGACTTAGGATCAGGTTACAAGAAGGATTATCTCTGCATATATACCTGGCTAGACCCTAAGATCATCTTCAGAGGTTTTTCTCTGAATGCTCCCAGCAAATGAGGCAAGTAGCTGTTACAGAGAGTGGGCAATTAATGTGGTGGTGCACCAGTTGTGGAATACCTCCCCCAGAGAAGTTGTCAGATGCCCTACACTGGTCTTTCCAGTGCTAGCTGAAGACCTTTTTGTTATTTCTCCAGATCTTTCACTTTTGAAAGCATGTTTCATACCTTGGATACTACTGTTTTCTCTACTATTGATTTTATTCTTAGGCTACAGTAACCTGTTTTTGATTCTGTGTTCTATATATATATGAGACATGCTTACTTTCCAAGGCTCCCATGATGTGGTGATGCTGAAATAGAGAGTAACCAGACCACTATTTACAGGATGTGCTTCCTTCAAACATTACCAGAGGGGTCTAGTAGAGGTCACAGCAGCTCTACCACCACTACTAATGAATGAATCCAGCCTCTCACCTCCTGTATAAAACAGGTGAGAAAATTGAAGCAGATAACATATTTTCCTCTTTTCATGACAAAAAGTCAATAAGTTTTCCTAAAACGTGCCAAGTTTAATGTTGTTCAATAAGGGTAGTAAAGTTAAGCTGCCAAAATGTTAGCTTCCATCTTTCACAGGAAGAGAGACCCGAGTGCACCTTCAAAATGTTACATACACAAAACAAATAAAGAGAAAGAAAGAGAAGCATGAGTAGAACCAGAGGTGCCCAACTCAGTAATGATGACATGGGGTTACTGCCTCTTTAACAAGCTCCTACTACAGCGCTATTATCATTCAGAGTGCCTTATCACTTCATGCACAAATATTATGACTAGCTGAACATCTACAGTAATCACTACTGTAACTGCATTCATATATTTTGTATTTAATATTGCAGGCTGTTGCTGTCACCATGCTATAAAAACCAAACTGGCATTAACATCAGTGCTGGGGATTTGCATAACGCCGACAAGGAAAAAAGACTGGCATGTTGCTTTAGTGTGCAAGATGCTTCTTGCGGTGCATAATAAACGTTTGACCAAACTCAGAAATACCTCTTCAGACAGCAACTGTTAGGTTGACTTAAGACACGTACCCATTTTAAATGTGGTAGAAGTGGTCTGCCTTGGAAAGAAATATCTCGCAATGACTGTGTGTTCAAACTATTGCTACCACACTTTAGAATGTCTGCCATTCAGACAAACCACTCACATGTTGATGGCGGGAATGGTATTGCCCTGTCCTCCAACCCCTTCCCACTGCTACCTGGCCCTCAGCATCTGCCACCTCACGCAGCTGCCTCACTCTGCCTAATGGTAAGGCTGGCCCTGCACTTCACTGTTGTTGTTCAAATCTGTTGTCCCAATTATTGCAGATATCTTTTTAGTTGATCAAAATGTTTTCATCAATTAATTCAACCAACTATCCCATTAAATTCTGTAGGCATTAGAATATGGCACTATGTCAGCCCCCAAAGCTATTTCCAGAATCTTTGTGGCCCTACCATGAACCTTGGGCCTACTTGGTGGACAGGTTATAAACAGTAAAAGGAGGCCAGTGTTTTCCTTCAAATCCATCCCCTTTTCCATGAAACATTTGGCATACAGTAAAGGGTCACAGCTCTGTGGTAGAGTGCGTGCTTTGCATGTAAAACATCTCAAGATCAGTCCCCAGGTAGAGCTGGGGAAAACTCCAGTTTGAAATCCTAAAGAGTATCTGCCAATCAGTGTATGTGAGACAATATTGGGCTAGATGGGCCAATGTTCTAACTCCATGTAGAGCAGTTTCCTATGTAGTCCAATATTATACACGTAAGCCTACTAGGTTCAAAGGGGGCTCACTCCCAAGTAACTGTACATGTAGGATTGCAATCTTAGAGTCCTAAAGGCACCACAAAACATTTGTTTTTGCTGCAAGACTGAACATTCTTAGTCTTCTAGGTGTAAAACTAGATGGTGTGTTTTATCTCCTTTTAAGGCTTGAACTCAATTAATTAACATATTCATATATATGATTATTGCATCTGGTTACATCAGAGGATGCCTTTTCCTTCTGATGCAACAGCACTCACTGTGGTCCAGCACAGAATGATTTGTGTCAGTTAAACTTCATCAGAGATCAGTAAAAGAGAGAAAGAGAGAACTCCAAGAGAAACAACTTCACGCAGTCACAAGACTGTGAACAACAATATAATTTGCATGTGATAAGGCAAATTCTTTTAATAATGAACATATATTAATATCAATATATACAAAAGCCAGTTCTCAACATTATGCCATGTTCCAGTGCAGTGGTAGGAACCTTGGGCCTGGGGACTGAATGTGGTCCTCCAGACTTTTGTATCTGGCTCTCAGGACTTTCCAAGCCACAAGCCTCACTGATTCTGCTCCATGTTCTTCTCAAGCGCTTTTTGCTTCTGAACTGTGACCTGTGATAATGCTTCTTGCATGTCTGGATGGATGATGGAGAGGTGCGTACAGAAACCTCTGGCTTTTGTGCAGATGAAATGTACCCTATGCAAATAGATAAGAGCCGCACACATTGCTGTCCACTTTTGCCTCTGGCCTGCCCACCAATGACATGTGGCTTCTGTAAGGTTACCCAAGACGAAATGTGACACTTAGCCAGAAAGAGGTTCCCCATTCCTGCTCTATTTTGGTACAAAAATAATAATACTTGGAAGCTAACTGAGTTCACTGGGGTAAAGGAACCATTTCTAGCCCCTATCCAAATGATGTTTTTGAATGCCCTCCTTTACTTATAAGTGAGCAGCTGCTATTCATCCTACCAGGGAAAATCATGCTGCTCTTAAGGACACTGTTGCAGTGAGGGCAAAACCTGCCATCCATTCCTGATTGGGAGCTCACTAACCACGACCTCTCAAGAGAGTGCAAAATGTTCTTGATTTGCACAGAGATGTACTGCATATTCCCAGGGACCTTGGAATAAATAAGATCTGCTGTACAAAAGGTGGGCAATTTGGTTGTTACTATATAAGAACACCACAACTCAAAGCAAAGACTAAAAGCAAAAGCAGTAAGACTGACACAATTACAATATAAAATGACAAGCCAAAAAGACTAAAATAGCAGCACATAGACAGTCAATACCTTGAGAAGGCAGTTTGATATACAAATGACTGGCAGAAGAAATGCAGAGGGGTTGGCAGGCAGGCCTCCCTGAGAAAAGAATTCCAAAGAGAAAGCCCTATTCCAGGGGGTTTGGCCCTTCAAATGTTGCCGGACTACAACTTCCATCATGCCTGACTACTGACCATACAACTGGGGTTGATGGGAATTGGAGTCTTAACTACATCTGGAGTATGACAGGTTCTCCACCTCTGCTCAAAACCATGCAACATTTCAGAGAAAAATAGGAACACTCCTGTGAACATGTGGCTCCTTGCACTCACCACCAGCACCTCCCTCGCTGCAGTTAACTGCTTCTGGGGGCTCTTCTCTGCCTGCTGTACACTGTGCTCATTTACTCTTCAATAGGCTATTCTACACCAGCTTGTAGAAGCAGGAGGGTTTTTAAAAAAATGCATGAATATTTAATTTCACAATGGACATGGTTTTATTTACTCAAGAGCTGCTGAAGCTCAAAACACACCCAGCAATATATATTTTAAACACTTGGCGATATTTAGACTCTTGATAGGTGGTTACGCAGAGAAGATCAGGGAAGTGTTTTGTGATTAGACACCCAGGAAAGAATGGATCTGGGTCTGGTCATGTAATAAAAAAGAAAAAAATATATGCTACAATACATGCACACAACTAGTTCTCTTATATAAGTTATCAATGTCATTTTCCAAAATGAATTTCAGAAGCTGCATCACATGAAATGGTAGTTTGTGTACAAAATTGCGACTTAGTGTTCATGTACATGCTATTCACATGAATGTGTGTGCATTTATTTCCCTCTCAGTGACATCACTTCCTGTGAGGCCTGGAAAAAAAAATCAAAGATAGCCACCTCAGTGTATGTGTACATACATTAAAAATATGACTAAAGCCACCCTCCTAACATTCTCCCAAAGTCTGAAAAAAAGAGAGAGGCCTAAAGAGCTGGACCTACTTGATTTCATTCCAGTAAGAGAAGGGCACAGGACAAGAACACCACTACTGATCTCAAAGAATGGGGAAGAAACCTAAGAGGAAAGGCTCTCACAGTTATTATTTTGGAAGAGAAGATCTGCCGTAAGGTTAGGCTGCAATCATCCCTCCTAGGCTCCCCAAATATTATCCCCCTGCAAAAACGGGCAAATTTTCTGCTGCTTTCGAAGAGAGATAATCTCAGCAGGAGGCTGCCACGTAACTTACTGCAGGAGTAGCCAACGTGGTGCCCTGCAGATGTTGTTGGATTCAAACTCCCATCAGCCAGCATGGCCACAGTCAGAGATTATAGGAGCTGTAGTCAGGAACATCTGAGGGCACCACATTGGCAATTCCTGCAAACATGGTCTCATCAGGAAGTGATGCTGGCAAGAAGCTATGTAGAGATTTGGAAGTGACACAATGCAACGTAACATGGCATAATTCCCAAGTCATTCCAGAAAGCGTAGTTGGTAGAAAGGTGCAGAGAGAGTCTTGCCTTGCTGTAACTGCTGCAGAGCTTGCTTTTTGTCCCCCCCCAAGTTAAATAAGCAAGGGGAGGCATAAAACCCTTGGCCAGCTCATAAGGTTAAGTAAGGTACACTGCAATTCCCTCCCACAATATTTGGAAAAAATATTTCTAATACCCACGCCCACCCCTGGTTCATAATCTTTTGGGCAGGATTTGTTCAACCTCCACCCACTCAATTAATGGTCAAAAAATATTTTTTTGGTGCAAACTTATTTAAAACAATAAGCCCTTACCTTAGACCATCTGCCCTTGTTGAAATCAACCCTTGATCCCAAACAAGTTTATTCAGATTTCAATAGGAACTACTTTTGAATTTTCAGGATTTTAACTTATTATTAATTATATTTTTAAGGGACTCTGTTTTATTTGTGAACAAATAAGTGAAGCATATATGTCAAATCATATACTGCACATTTTGAAGAAACCTCCAAACATGTCTTGTGTGTATAATTCAGGCAATCGACATAGCTATCCCTAGACAGTTCAGACAGCAGACAGGTCTATATTAATACACATCAATTCAGCTTATTCTGAAAGGCTGATAATAAGATTGTTTTTCACAAACCAAACACAGATAGTCAAAGTCATTTTATTCTTGAAAAACAGTGTAATTTCAAAATACATTTTTTCTGTCTTCCCAAATCCTTAATATGTTTATAGTTTTGATTACAAACCAGAAGAGATTCACTCTTTGGGCATGAAAACTATGAGAGTGGCATGAGAAATGTACCCAGGATTTAATATATCAGAAAGATACAAAGTCCTCAATAGATTTCCAGAAGACAATGTTCTTATACATCCTTGCTGTTGACTTTCAGGCACCTCTTGAAGACTTTTTTGTGCTGACAGGCCTATGCAGCTATTTAAAATGTTAAAGATTTTGAACATAGCCAGTCATTTTAATGATTGTTTAGTACTGCTTTTAAATGTTTTTATATTGCTGATGTTGTGCGAGAAGGCGGTATATAAATAAATAAATGCATGTGTCTGGCAAATCACTGGAGGCTCATCCATACGGTCACATAAAATTGCTAGAAATCCACGTCTCCTTATTTGGTATTGTCTCCTGATAGATCCTTCTTGATCCTTGATCAAGACACTTGATCTTTCATACTCAGATTAAATTTTCCCTCCATCCATACTTGTAAAGGTAAAGGTGTCCCTGCACTTGTAGTGCGAGTCATTTCCGACTCTTAGGGTGACGTCTTGCGACATTTACTAGGCAGACCGTATATATGGGGTGGGATTGCCAGTTTCTTCCCCGGCCTTACTTTACCCCCCAGCATATGCCGGGTACTCATTTTACCTACCATGGATGGATGGAAGGCTAAGTGGACCTCGACCCCTTTTACCGGAGATTCGACTTCCTCCTTCCGTTGGAATCGAACTCCGGCCGTGAGCAGAGCTTTGGCTGCGTTACCGCCGCTTACCACTCTGCGCCACGGAGGATCTACTTGTAGGCGTGCCTTTTTCTGTTTACTTTGCTCTTTTGCTGATTGCCCGCCTCTCCCCCCCCACCCCTGCTTCCATGAGTTCCCCACATGCATTTTGGCTTGTTTACAAACCCCCCTCTCTCTGTCCTCCCCTCCCAACACAGAGCTGACCACCACACACATTGGCAAAAATGGTGGGGGGGAAATGCGAGAAACTAGCCCGAGATACTGCTTTCCCCTATCTCATTGTGTTTTGGCTCAGGTAACAGAGGGAGAAGGGGGAGAGGGGAGCCAGTGGGAACCCAACAGGAGCAGGAGGCATGGAAGGAGATGGAGTTAGAACCATGGGAAACAGCAGGTCAAAGCAACTGGGCACCCTCCTTAGCAACATATTGTAATCACTCCTTTAAGGAGCATACCAGGTATGAGAAAATGTGTATGAAGGGAGGGGAAAATGTGGCAGGGCAGTGACTGGAAAACATCATATGGACAAGGGGGAATTAATGGAGACATAAAGGCTTTACATTATAGAAGTATGGACAACCCTGGAACTCTGTTGTCTAGCAGTAGCAGATCTCTCTTAAAATCATCGCCACCTACACTAGAGAGAAAAAGAAATAGCGTGGGGTGGTGATAAGGATAGGGGATGAATTCATTGAATCCAGACCCTGAAGCAGATTCAACTGATCGGCACCTCTTGGACTAATGAGCAGAGGAGAACCAAGTCCTGCTTCAGAATCTATGGCCCCAGTGAAATACTTCTGAAGTGATGTAAGCAACGGGGCTACCTTCAAAATAAAATCTTTCAACAAATAGTTGCCACTTGGAGCTGCTTGAAAGCAGGCAGAGACTGCTAGGCTACAAATGGCCCCTGGAAGTGATAGGATATGTACAAATCTCTGTACACCAAAAAAAATGGCTTCCCTTGTGGGGGCAGCCATCTTTTTTCCATACAGCGTCCATCCATCCATGGGAAGGGGAAAGTGGCAGACCTCTGTCTTTGACAAAAGACTGAGGTTGTTCGGGAGTGCATTAATCCGTGTGCGACTGGCACCTAAACCAATGGGCATGGCACTTGGCACCTGAGTTACTGAAGGCTAGGACTTCCAGCTTGATCCCTGGGGTGTCTCAATTAAGCACTGCCTAAATAGACAGGCAACAGACTGGAAAGCTTCATCAATAATAGGATCCCTCTTCTCAATGGTGGGTTCAGCTCTCCAATTTTCTCTTTCTCCAGTTTGGCTCCTAGAAAATCTTCCTGTCTCTCAATCTATGCAAAAATGTTTGCAGCCCTGGGGTTATTACAAGCACTCACAAAACTGTCCCCTGTACTGACCGGTGAAATGTTGGAGGACATGGCATTTAGCACACTTGTACTTTGCATAGTAATTACTGAGGATCAATATGTATAATTATGTTGTGGCTTCTCTTTCCCATTTTCACCTTTTTTTGTCCTAAAATGGTCTTGGCTTTAAATTTTGCCTAAACATTTCTTTGTACTGTTAGGCTTGGAGTAGCTGCTTGATTCAGTGGGTCAACATGAGTAATCATTTCCCACTATCCCTCATTGTAAATTCTTATGTCAGTTAATCTTACCCCCTGGCTGTATTCCTGCTACTAATCCAGATGACTCAAGTTATACCTGTAGCATTTTACAGGGGTCAAGTACTGGAACACACAAAGGAAAGAGATTCTTTTTTTACTCCAGGGATCTAATCCCCACCCCTTAACTGTCTGAAGTAAACAGAAAGACTCCAGTTGACTTCCAGTTCTGTGGGCTTCCGGTCAGAGCATATGACAGGTTTCAATCCTTCAGGAGCTTCTTCTGAGCTTTGTGCATTCTTGCACAGCTTCCATTCATTCTAATTGTGTCTTCAGCCTCCACAAAATGGCTGCCCTGGAGCTAACTGTCAATCACATAGTATAATGGCATGTCTGCTAAGACACATTTTTCAACGGCTACACATACATTACTTACAAATGTATGCAACACCCCCCCCAGCAATTAAAAAACCCCAGAATGGATTTAGAAGGGAGCAATTTTGAGCAGCAAAGTGGTAGGAGTGAGGTGCTTAATTTTTTCCCCACATGCCATTTTCAGCTGCAACTTCCCATCCCACAGCTGCTTTTCACATGATTGGGATTCCTGTAGGAGCAACCCGGACACAGGAGCTACAGCAGAAAAATTGTATGTGACAAAAGGGTTAAGCATCCCTCTTCTCTCCCCCCCCCCCGTTGCTTCTTTGCTCGAAATTGCCCTGCTATTCCTTTTTAAAATGGGTATTAGGGACTTTATTACAATGAATCTAGTCCCACTGCTGCAGTAACTGAAAATCAGTAACTGAATGATGATGAGGTGGGTGGGAGGAAGGTCTTGCTACACAGGAAACTAAGACACGTTACAAGGGTAAAGAACCCTGTTATTTTAATACCAGGCCTCAGAACAACATCTGTCAAATGATATTGTGGTCTGCAGTAATCAGTGCAACTAATTACCACTAATTGTAATACAGTTTCTGTCTTGCTGCTAATACATTTAGACTTGCTAATCAAATCAAACCATCTCACCTTGCCGCACTGCTTTCAAATAAACTTTTCAGCAAGGCTTTAAAAAGCATGCTTTATTCTCATTTTTTGTTACTGCTGTCTAGGAGAGGTCACATGCTTTCTCTGTTTATTTCACACAGTGACAGAAGTTGTAGAAAATGTCACTGGAGGTCCCGTTAGATTCCCAAATGCTTTAATTTCAGAAGGAAAGCAAACAGCTGCACACTTTAGTACTAAACATTCTGAATGGTGTGAATAGGTTGGAGAGAGAGAGAGAGAAAAAACTCCATATCTGATTAAGAGTAGAACATGAAACACCCAATGAAATGGATGGGCAGTAGGCTTCAAACAGACAAAAGCAAGAAATTTTTCACACGATGCCTAATAAACGTTTGGAATTTACTAATTCTAGACATAGTAATGCCTACTAGCTTACATGTTTATTTTAAGAGTTTTCAGTATCTATTAGCCATGATAGATAGGTAAATAAATAAATGATAGCTAAATAGAATTTCCTTCTCCAGAGGCAGTCTACCTCTAAATACGAGATACCATGGACAAATGCCAAGGCAAGCTCTTCTCTTCATTCACTGTGAGGCTTCTAGGAAGAATGCTAAGAGTCTTGCAACATTCACTGAAACCTAAAACTACTTCCCCACCCCAATAATTCTATGGGATCGGAAGCAGGGGTTCCCCAGCTCACATATACCCCCACCACCACCTCTCAAGTGGTGTGGTGATAGGAACATAGGAAGGTGCTTTATTAGGGTTGCCAGGTCTGCAGTTTTTGCCCAGAGACTCCAGTTTTGGGGGGTCCTTTTTGGGTCTCCAGGTGAGGCACCCTAATCTCCAGACTCTTAGCTTTCATTTTTTTAAAATTAACTTTCTAGGTGGTCTGGTTCAAGAGATACACTAAAATGTAAACCCCCCCCCTCCACTACTTCTGTTAGTACCAGCTGTTCTAAACCCTGCCCTTTCAGGTTTTTTTGCCAATAAGAGAAGTCAGGGTTGTGATCTCCAGGCAATAGCTAAACCCCACTGCAAGTTCTGAAAACAGTTTCCTTTTCCTGCTTGTCTGCATATCAGGAATTCAGCAAATTTATAGCTTTCAGCACCACAAAGAGATCTAAATACATTGGGACTTGCTTCTGAGTAAGCTGCATAGGATTGCACTAGAACAGAATATCACAGCAGGAGTGTGGTAGGCAACATGCATAGCAAACAATTTCAGTTATGATTATAATAAAAGTATGCACGCAGGGTTTTTTTAATTTGCAAAAAATAGCATATATAGAACATTTTATCTTTCAAGTAATTTTTGAACAGATATTTTAAAAAGTGTACATGCTGTAGCTTATGATGCCATTATAATGTGTAATACTATTCTAATTATAAGGAGTCAAACAAGTTTAAATTATTCTGAGCTATTGAAGAGGGCAGTTTATGTGTTTTGAAAACTTTCCCAATATGAAGCTTTAATCCTACACTCACTTTTCTGGGAGTAAAGTGGCAATGCCAATTTCATATACCTGGGAGTAAACCACATTGAATTCAGCAGGACTTACATTTGAGTAGACATGGCTGGGATTGTGCTATAAATCAATAGAAATTTTGAGTGAACATAGCAAAGGATTGTGCTGTAAATCTTTCTTTCCCCCTCAAATCCTTTTTAAGCAATTAGGCAGGGCTTACTTAGGTGTCACTGCTTTTATTTTGTAGGAAACTAATAGTGATTTTTTTTAAAAAAATGTTCTGCAATGACCAACTGGTTTTGACAATAAACTATTATATGGGATGTATGTATTTTTACATCTCCAGTGTGTGCATGTGTGTGTGGAATATTTCCAACAACCTTGTGAGGTAGAGTTGGCAACAAAGGCAGCTCACAACAAGAAATAAAGCCATTAACCATAAAACAAGTATAAAACAGTTGCAAAACAACTTAAAGTGGCATGATTCTGAAGTTTGGGTTGGGTGAGTGAAGTGCTTTATCACTGAACTGCAGTCCTGTGAACTCTCACCTATTTGAGTAAGCCCCAATGAATACATTGGGGCTTGTTTCCGAGTAACCATAGGATTGAACTATATTTACAGGTTGTGTACATATTAAACATCTTTGACATTCATATATATATATATATATATTCATACTATGTCTTGATATGTATCTGATTCACACTATGGTTGTACATTATTATTTCCTCTACTTTTTAAGTCTGCCCTTCTTTGGAGTGATCATGGTTACCCTCTGTTGTTTCCACCCTGAGGGACAGATTAGGCTGAGTGATGGTGAGTAGCTCATGGTCACCTTGTAACCTTTGTAACTTATTTCCATTTTAAAATTTAATTAAAATGATTTATGTGCAAGCAAAGTTTATGAAGTAATGCAGCTCCACATAATACATTTAGAGCACATCCAACTTGCATTTAAAGCACATGACCTCCCCCAAGGAATCCTGGGAAGTGTAGTTTCCCACTCACAGTTATAGTTCTCATGAGTCTGTGGTGGGAATCATGTGTTTCAAATGTATGCTTTATGTGCTTTAAATGCATGGTGTGGATCTGCCCTGGTATGCTGTTTATTCATTAGTGAATTGAAAAGAACAATTTTAAGATACTTTTTAAACAGGAGAAGGGCACATGCTTTCCATACAAAGGTCAAAAATTAAATCTCTGGAAAACACTATTGCCTGGAATCCTGGAGAGCCAGTGCCAATCCATATTATCGTACTGAGCTAGATAGTATCAAAATCAGTATAAGGCAGATTCCTTAGAGACCCAAGGGCCACAGTGACTCTGAAATTTATTTATGTATTTTCCTTGCATCATTTATATAGCATTTTATTGTAAAAAACCTCAAAGCGGTTTACATAAGGAATTAAAACAATAAAATTATTGGCAAAAAGAGTTAAAGTCAGGTATTTAAAAAATTTCAAAATAATAAAACCAGCAATGAGTTAAAAACAGATAAAAAGCATAATAGTTTCTACATGCCTGGGTAGGCTTACCTAAACAAAAAATGTTTTTAGCAGGTGCCGAAAAGCATACAATGAATGCGCCTGCCTAATATCAATAGGCAGGGAGTTCCAAGTGTAGGTGTTGCCCCATTAAAGGATTGATTTTTTACAAGAGCAGAACAAGTACTATGTGGCACCCGTAACATGGAAAGTACATCTTGAACTTGGCCTGGTAGCAAATCAGCAACCAGTACAGATTTCAGAGCAGAGGTATTACGTGGTGATAGGGTCTCACTCATGTCAGCAATCATGCCACAGCATTCTGCACATACTGCAGCCCCCGGGTCAGGTTGTGCTGCATGGGGATTTCTGTGACCTTGGCTGACTGACTGCCAGTTTTTTTTAGCTTTGGTTTTTTGTTAGAACCCTGACTGGTTGTGGGATACTAAAATGCTCAAAAAATTGTAGTTTTGGTCTGACCAGCCAGCCATGCTCTTGTGTTCTTATGTTCTAGTATCCTAGACACTGTTTTGTATCCCATCTCTTTACCAAACTACACGTACCTTAAAAAACAGTATAATACGAGAAACAAAATACAAAATACAATTTAAAAACTAAAACAATCCAAAGGTTCTCCCTAATAGGTGGACCTGGTGTTTCAGAGGAAGTACAACCACATCTAAACAGGATAAACAACTAATCTAGCATCATCAGAGCTCCCAACCAGCTGCATTTCCATCTTGTCTGGATTTACCTTGTTTACCCTCATCCAAACCAAAACTACAACCAGACACCAATCAGCACTTCTCCTGCCTTCCTGAGATTGGGAAATGGAAATGAGAATAGAGCTGTGTGTTATCTGTCTATGATGACATTCTAGCTCAAAGCTCCAGCAATTTATGAAGATGTTGAAAAGCATGATGGGACCTGGTGGATTATCCTTGTAAAAAAGCAAGATGGACCCTTGTGGTACCCCATAGTCCAAATGCCACTGGGTGGAGCATCAATCTCCTCCTAGCACCAGCTTCTGGAACCTGCCTCCCAGACAGGACCAGAGCAATCTCAAGATGGTAACCCCCATCCCTTCTCAGACAGTCCAAAAAGTTGCAAGTAACCATTGTAGATGCTGTAGAGACCTTATAGCTGTACCATTAGAGCTATATATGTGTAGAAATATCATGTGGTCCTTCCTGAGCTGAATCACTTCAGACAACAAATTACATGTCCAAATGCTTCAGAGCAATGAAAGGTATATTATTATTATTATATTATTATTATTATTATTATCATCATCATCATCATCATCCCACCCTTTCTCCCAGTAGGAGACCAGGGCAGTGATTAACAAATTATCACATCAGGGGCAATACTAAACTATAACCAGGATTGAGCCTTTCATAGCAAAATGGGGCAACTATTGCAGGTGGCGATGTGGAGGAGCAGTGACTGAGTGCCCTTCCCCCAGCCCCCTGCTTGTTTGCCTCATTGTCTGGCCAGCCAGGTCCAGATGCTGTTGCCACCTTCTGACTGCCCACACTCACCCACCCAACAAACTGTGCCACCCTGCCAGCTCCTCCCTGCCTTGCTCTAGTAAGGCGCAAGAGGGTCCTTCCTCAGAATAAGGCAATCTGAGTGACAAGGCTGGGAGGGCACAAACAGCAGCAGCGAGAAATGCTCTTTCAAACTCTCCCCCCGTCCCAAGCTTAAACAGCAGCACTGGCACAGGACCTGTCCTGGCCACTCTGCCCAAAATGTCTCACTCCGAGGAAGGACCCCCTTTGCCCTTCCTAGAGTGACGCAGGGAGGAGGGGGAGAACTAGTGCTGCCCCTGCTAACATATTGGCAAAAGAAAAGAAAAAACCAAGTGTGTAGCAGGGAGCAGAGAGAGAGAGGAGTGGGTGCAGTGACAACTCGGGTGGTGCAATATCATGTGCCAGCCTTGGCTATGACCTTTCCCCCCGATATGTTAGCTTTCCACAGAGGTTTGGATGGATGCCCTACCTGCAGTCTTACATGATACAGTTCAGAAAGTGCTGAACCATGTGGTTTTTCTAAATTTGTAGTTTGGTTTTTCAAAAGAGTCCACACACATAGGATGTACAATGAAGAAACAGCTTTTGGGTTTCATCAGGGTTTTTTCATGTTTATCATAACAATTTTAATTATGATAGAGCTTAAGTTGCTGGTAGACTCATAGTGCAATTCTATATATGTCTACTCAAAAATAAGTCCCACTGAGTTCCATGGAACTTACTTATAAATAAGTGGATATAGGATTGCAGCCTAAATATCCTGAATTACCATGTACCTTTTGTCTTACATAAGAGAATGGATTCATATTCTACTATACTGTAGTTAAAAACACATACGTGAAAAACATTTGTCAACAAAAATGAAAATATAAAAAATAAGACAAATGAGAATTGGTATACTGTAGAGCAGCCTTTCCCAACCAGTGTGCCTCTAGATGTTGTTGGACCACAATTCCCATCTTTCCTTACAATTGGCAATGCTGGCTGAGGCTGATGGGAGTTGTGGTCCAACAACATCTGGAGGCACACTGGTTGGGAAAGGCTGCTGTAGATGCTAGGAGGGTAAACTAGGAAATCCCCAGTTCAAATTTCAGCTCAGCCACAAACTCTCTAGGTGGGTTTAGATAAGTTACTATTCTTTCAGCCCCAGCCACCAATCTGGACAATGGGAAAAATATTACAGGCCTGCTAGGGTTACTGAGGTAATGTATACAAAGTGCTTTGAACAACTGCAATGTACTATAGGCATGTTTTATTAAATCAATTAATTAAGTATATGTCTTCCTTTCCCCTTTCGACTGAGATTCTTAAAATCTGAATTCATTATAGTAGAGCTTCAGGCAAGACCTCAATAGGCCTGAATTAGGGTTGATTCAGGTAACAGGTCTGGTGGATACCCAAATGTATCTATCTATTAAATATATATCCCGCCCTTCCTCCCAGAAGGAGCCTATGGAGGCAGACAAAAACACAAAACGCACTTTAAAACATATGAAAAACAAAGGATTTTAAAACATATTAAAACAAATCATCTTTAAAAACATATTACAACAAAACATCTTTAAAAACACAAAATTATATTGTTGCATGTGGATTTTCTCACTGGATACCTGTCAAGTGAAAAATGTAACACCTAGAAATATCATGTAGAATTGTTTGTCTCAGTGCAAGCCTGTGGGACATAGTTATTTAATGTGTTGATGGATTACTCTTACCCATACATACATGACCATTTTTATTTGGGGGAAAGATACAAGGGATTACATTCTTGGTTTCAATATTTCATAGCATTCCTCATGTAAAAATCCATATTACGACTGAATTTTCAGTTACTATTACATGTTGCAAATGCCTTTTACTCCAGTGGAGTGTGGCAGGGACATCAAGTGTGAAAGAATGCAACGAAATGGAAATACCTTATGTAAAACATGAAAGGGGCCAGTGGGAAGCATCGCACAGCATCTTACAAGCATACTGGTGATGCAGAACTCATGCTGCACGATTTTTCAGCTGTAGCAGTTTACAGGCATATAGCATTGATTCACATATCAAAATGTTCAAGGCACACACGCATGGAGCTATAGAGCTCTTCCTTGTCTTTCATGGATGTTAGTGAAACATTTTGTTTATTTATCTGTTTACTCACATATGTATTTAGACCATCTTTATTTGCCTGTCCAGCCCAATGTGGTGCTCAAAGCAATGTACAAAAAAAGGGGTGTAAAACCAAAAAAAACACCCCCTTTAAAATATCAGGAAAAATAGAAGTATACAAATCAACAGCATCTCTGTCAAACTTCACCAAATGCCTGGGAAAAAAGGGCTGAGTGAAGTTCCTGACAGAAAATGCCCAGAAGGGCTATCCTAAGTTCTTTAGAAAGGGAACTCGAGTGAAGGGTCCCACCACAGAAAAGGCTCTGTTGTTACCACCTGAGATTTGACCTATGGCTGCGTTTTGTGATGTGTTTCTATTGCTTGACAAACATCTGTTTTGCACTGGGTAGTGAGAATAAGAATACAGAAACAGAATCTGTAAATGCATATATATTTCCAAACCATAAATAATCATCTTAACCATAAATAGAAAAGCAGTATTGCATATTTTATATTATAAATATAGAACTGTGAAACAAAATAATTTATCTTAATGCAACTGTTACATATTAACAAAATGACAGATCTAGCTTATGGCTTTTTTTCCTTAAAAATTTCTCCCAAACTGCTTCCCCTATGGAATTAATCAAAAATAACTCAATGTCCACTTTATATTACTATTTATATACTGGCTACCCTCTGCTCTTTGAAATAAATAAAGGATCAGACATCAAATACATGCCAAAAAATTCATTCTAAACCTTTATTTCATAATACAGTAGGGACCCGCTTTACGGCGCTTCGCTAATGCGGCAATCTCATTTAGATGGAATTAGACTAAAGCCCCACTCATACGACGCTTGTTCCGCTTTTACGGCAGTCTTCGGGCATCACACACCATTCTATTCAATGAGTTCCACTTTTCAGCGGTTTTTGCTTTTCAGCGGGGGTCCAGAACATAACCCGCCATATGAGTGGGGCCCTACTGTAGTTGGATAACATGAGTTGTACTGAAGGAACAGCTCACAGGATCAGGAATAGAGAATCTAGCTGTGGAGAAACTAAATGGAACTTAATTTATTTTTGATCTACATTTTGGACAGCCTTTCCCAACTAGTGGGCCTCCAGATGTTGTTGGACCACAACTCCCATCAGCCTCAGCCAGCATTGCCAATGGTCAGGAAAGATGGGAATTGTGGTCCAACAACATCTGGTGGCCCACTAGTTGGGAAAGGCTGATTTAGGATGCAATAAACCTCCTAGTGCCAGCATGAGGGAACACAGACTTACTGCAGGTTCAGTAATATCCACAAAGTGTTTATGCACTAATAGCTGTCCATGCCAAGACTGTAGACAATGCGGTGTACAATAGAGGGGAACAACAACAGCTGTAGAAAGGGGAAATGAAAAAGCCAACTGTACAAGTGGTTTCCTGTATTTCTGCATAAGTGAGCTGGAAGGGAAGTCTTAAGGAGCCCCCCCTGCCCCAGGAAGGACTGTAAGAAATTTCCCTTGATAAAGAAAATGTCTTGACATGCATTTGGGAACCAATTTAAATGCAACTGGGAACACATGCAGTTGTCTTTTTTTGGAGGGGAAGGGTATAAGTTAATCCACTGCAGGGGGGCTGAGAATCATTCGTTGCATTACCAGCCTTTTCTCCTCCTAGCCAGATAAGGAGATCAAAAGGTTATGTTTCTTCCATGTTTATTATTAGGGCAGGACCACAGTTCATTGGCAGAGCACATGCTTAGAGCAAAGGATGCCCAGTTGCTGGCATCTATGGTTAAAATGATGCTGTACAGCAGATCTGGAAAAAAGCTCTGCCTGACACCTTGGAGAGCTACTATGAGTCACCATAAAGAATACTGAGCTTGATAAACTAATGGTTCTGATTTGGTATAAGACAGTTTCCTATGCTCTTTTATGCATCAGCAGTGGTGGAAACTTGATGGGGCATGCAGTGCCTTTTCAAATCAAGGCAAACTGTAGATGAAGGACTATAATTTCCATGGAGCCATAGAAAATTCCCACCATATAACAGGTTTCCTAGATCTTGAAGAACTCTGCATCTGTACCTGGTACGCATGCATATGGCCAGAGGAAAAGGAGGGAGAGTCAAAACAGAAATAGTGCACTAGATCCAAGAGAATCCTTTCAGTAGGCCTTGCGTCTCCCAATATTATGTGGCCAAAATGGTGCTTTTGTGAGGTTCAGATCCTTAATTCCCCTTTGCCAGCACCCTGTGGGCTTCTTTTACTAGTGTAAATGTCTGCTTCTATATCTATAACCACCAGCGGCCCAATTCACATGTCAATGTAAATGATAGTTAAATGATTTACTATAAAACAAGCCTGCCTGGGCTGTTTTGCTTCTCCCCATTAGTACAATGAGGAAACAAACCACAACCTCTGGTTTAGTGTTACATTCAAACAAGGGATTGGTTCACTCCAAAAAACCATGATCAGTAGGCCAAAAACACACCTTGGCTACAGACCATGTTTTGTTGGGAACAAAATGAAGCACAATCCCTGGTTCAGAAATAATTCCAAGGCAGGGATCGTGGTTTGTTTCTCCCCAGTGCTAGCAGGGAGGAGCAAACTAGATTATGACTTACCAAGTCATGGGAACCCAGCCAGTGAAAGAACACAATTAGCCTATTGCATTCATCATCATATGATATTCAAAAGCCATTTATGCACCATGTTAGTAGATATATCTCTGAAGTGGTCCTGGGAGATGTGTGCAGAGTATGAAAGATGTCAAAGAATAATGAGTCCAGGTATAATCACCATGTTTTTCACATGTGTCCTCTGAAGCATCAAGTCCAAGTCTATATTAGAAAGCAGAGGCTAACAAGCATAAACAACGAATGGCATATGGTCAAGTATTGTAGCTCCAATATTCTTAAGCTGCTACCATTTTAATTTTAATGGAGTCTAATGAAGTGCTGCCATCTCTTTAATGATGGCCTACCATTTTGAAACCCTGCTTTTTTGTCACACCAAAGTCCAAAGCCAGCTAATCAAAAGTTATTCATCTAAAATTATCTCAGAAGATAAGAATTTAACTTGAGAATTCTCAAGTAAAGACAAGAGTGGCTTATTCTTCAGAATAAAAAATTGTTTTTAGAGACATGCTTTCATTTTCCTGAGCAGGAATGCACTCAAATATTTCTATGTTTTTAATCTATAGAAGGCAATAAAATATACTAGATTTGCAACACAGCCAAGATCACCCTGCTTTAGAAAATTTATCCCATTTGTTCCTCTGCTTTTTTTTTATTCTACAGCATTACATTAATATAGCACATTTGACTTCAAATTTATTATTTTAATTTCATTTTAATCTCACTGAGGGAGCAAATCCAATTCCGCTGATGTAGAGGGTTTTCATGAAAATTCATGAAACTGAGTCCAGGCATTTTTTTTCTGGGTGCTTGGTTAGGAGTGGGCCCGACAATCTTATTTTCAGACCTGCAACATGCAATTAACTAAGAGTAGTTCTGCACATCTGCAAGAGACACACCAGTGTTACATGTGTTATATTGGTATTTTTCACAGCAAACAGAAAATGTGAATGTCAAAGCATATTCAGACATTATTAAGTTCAGCA
Organism: Rhineura floridana; assembly: GCF_030035675.1. NCBI lineage: Eukaryota > Metazoa > Chordata > Lepidosauria > Squamata > Rhineuridae > Rhineura > Rhineura floridana. Next base: position 126,611,929 of record NC_084487.1, read on the forward strand.
TTATTAAGTTACAGGTGCCACATAATGCTCATTCCACACTTGCAAGAAATCATTCTTTTAGTGTGGCAGCACCTACACTTTGGAACTCCCTTCCTAGTGACATCAGGCAGGCGCCTTTTTAGTGTTCTTTTCACGGCGGCTGCTTATAACATTTTTGTATAGGCTGATCTATTCAGACATGTAGATGCTGATGTGTTTTCATATATCTCTTTAGTCTACTGTTATCTTTTAAATCTTTTAATTGTTTTAAACTGATTTATGAATAATTTTAATATTTATTTATTTATATATTATACTTGTATACCGCCCCATAGCCGAAGCTTTCTGGGCAGTTTACAGTAACTAAAAACAAATACAATTTAAAATACATCTTTTAAAAAACAATTTAAAACACAATTTAAAAATTTAAAACAATATAAAACACATGCTAAAATGCCTGGGAGAAGAGGAAAGTCTTGACCTGGCACCGAAAAGATAACAGTGTTGGCGCCAGGTGCACCTTGTCAGGCAGATCATTCCATAATTTGGGGACCACCATTGAGAAGGCCCTCTCCCTTGTTGCCATTCTCCAAGCTTCCCTTGGAGTAGGCACCCGGAGGAGGGCCTTTGATCTTGAACGTAGTGTACGGGTGGGTTCGTATCGGGAGAGGCGTTTCTTGTAAAACTCTTAGAAATTTGATTACAATCAAGTGATATATAAATTTTGTTAAATAAACATATAAAATAACAGAACCACAGTGCCACAAAATCCCTTAGTCATGCGTATTATAATACAGATATGTCCTCTGATAGTTTTGTTGTAGAACCAGGATATAATCTGGTCCTTAAAACACTTGTTTGCTTTCACCTTGAGGATCTTATGAAAAGAAACTAAATAAAGCTCAGGCCTGAAAAGCAGATGCCAGAATCTTGCCCTTGACCTAAGAAACAGTGACATGGTGTTTTTTCACTTCACAAACATTTGAAGTAAAATATTTCATTTCACTCTCAACAACTTCTTTTCTTTTCTCTTTTTGAAGAGGGCTGAGGGAGAGATCGGTATCTTTAAGAGAGAGGTGTCAAAATCTCTAAAGTGATACACGAGTCTCATGTCAAAATTCTTGAGAGGAAGTGCTATCTCCTCTAGTTACCCTCAGGTACCCTTTCTGTCAGCCACCTGACCTTCATATTCATGTTGGACCTTCATTACCTTAGACCTCCGCTTCCTCTCTTCCTATGACAACCAAACCCAGGGAAAAAGAAGACAAATGGGCAGTGCTGCTGTGCTTTGCCAGTATAAAGAAAAGAGATAAGGCTTAAAATATTGCTTGTCTCTTCTCTTCTTTATAGTGAAGTGTTTAAACAGCACCTCAATATTATTAATAGCATCTCCACAAACTCTGTGTCTCTTGCTCTTGATCAAGCACACATCTGTATAAACCATGCCATCTTCTGGTGCTTCCTGGCAGCAAGAAAAGAAATACAAGTGTCAGACAGAACTGAAACTGTTGCCATTCCCTCACTCCATGCACTGTTGGTTATTCACGAATGCAGTTTGCTAATCCATGTGCAGAAAATCTGGGGCATTTTCAGTGCTGAAAGTACAATCAAGAAGCAAGCAAAGCAGCCAGAAACAAGAAATCACCTCAGACTATACTGTGAGCCAACATAAACTGTCAAAAGTATGGACAAGCGCCTTGGAAACATCTTTGCTCCTGGAGGAACATGTTATCAAGCAGTTGATGTGTGAAACAAAAGATCTTGAGTACAACAAAATATAGGAATAAGCTTTTTTCATGAATGTATACAGTGATAGTCATAGGTACATAAATAATATCTGAGGGAAAAAAGAGAGTGGCTGCAGCACAAATAGCTGGGGTTCTGTGCAGTTTCTGTTAGAACCCTTTCAGATGTTCTTTTTTTTATTTAGAGGCAAGCTTCTAGACCACATGTTTGTCTATAAGACTTGGAAGTCAAAGATCATATCAAATAATCTCCGATCATCATCATTATCATCCTTATACTCATACGTATCCTGCCCTTATGCTTTGTAGGTGGAGATCTGTTACTGGGAGTGGGGATTTGAATCTAGGTCTCAAGTCCAACACTCTAACCTTCTAAGATATATTGGCTAGCATCTAAACTTCTAAAGAATGACTTTAGGCAGGAACAGTGGGATTTTTTACTTTCTTTTTTCTCTCAAACAGCAACTCTCTTATGTATCATAACTAGTTTTTGAAAGTCTCTGGAGTTTTAAGACTAATTTGCCATACCACATGGTGCTATCTAAGAAACACAATTTCAAAGCTCCATTGCATATGCAGAAGTAGTTGCATGGTTCTTGGGTATTTTCCCCTCAAAGTTCATCAAGTTTTGAAGAGCTGATATGAGATTTTGAGTGTGGGAAGTTAGCAATGCCCCGTGCTGAGGTCACCCATACTGATCCTGCGAATCAGTTTCAGCTGTCACAAGGTGAACAGTAGTTTCTGTGACACCAGAAAAAGCCATATTTATATGAGGCAGGCAGTGCTCAAGTTACATGGGAAACAGAGATGGACCCCCCCACACACACACACATTACTGTTTTAAGAAGCCTAAAAAAGGGTATGATTTGACTAGAAGTGACGGGAGTTGGGCTTGTGGATTTCATTAAAGGTCTTCTACTTTTTACCCTATAATCCAAGAGCTAGTGACAACCAGTAAACTTCACATTCCTTGGGGACTGCAGAGGGTTGCAGATTGCTGGGTGGAGATGTTTAAGAGTAATTGACTAATAGGCAAAAAAACAAAACCTTGCGGTTTAAGAACATACCAATAGCCAACAGATATTTCTAACAAGCTTCAAAAAGCAGGGAAATTGGGCAGCTATAGTGAATGCACCAGGGGAGCAGGAGACCTGACCTCCTCCCTGAGATATTGTACTGCCCTGCAAATTTGTAAAAATGCAAACACAATTTGGATTGGTTGGAAGTGCAATCCATTTCCTTTGAATTCTGGATTCTCTCTGAGTGTTTTGTGTATTGTCATGAAAACTCAGAAGGCTGTTAAGCAAGTGTTTCTGAGTTCAGGGCTATAAGTTTTATAAGATTTTGTTCTGAAATAAGCTTATGGGAAGCAACAGAATGACATGGGGTATTTTCAATTTAACATTGCAGAATGTGAAAAATCCATGCTGGCTATAGTATACAGCCACTGTTGTGACTTTATAATCAGGGCTGGCCCTACCATGAGGCAGCCACTTCAGGTGGCAGATGCTGAGGGGCAAGGAGTGGGCAGAGGCCACATCCACACCATACATTTAAAGCACTATACCACCATTTTAACCATTATGGCTTCCCCCCAAAAATCCTGGGAACCGTATTTAAGGATGCCGAGAGCTGTTAGGAGACCCATATTCGCCTCACAGAGCTACAATTCTCAGAGTTCCCTGGGATTGTTAAACCACTCTGAGAGTTGTAGCTCTGTGAGGGGAATATGGGTTTTCTAAGAACTTTCAGCACCCTTAACAAACTACAGTTCCAAGGATTCTTGGGGAGGAAGCCATGACTGTTAGGAGTGGTATCATAGTACTTTAAATGTATAGGGTGGATGTGGCCAGAGCTCTGTGTACCATGCAGCTTATTCTAAATCTCCTAAGCTAACTTGCTCCCCTCAGGTGCAGTGGAAGATACTATCCTTTCATTAGTCCTAAAGTAAGATTCATCTGTCAGTCTGGTCTGCTTCCGTATCTAGAATGGGGGAAGCACCATCTTGTTCTCTGCCTCAGGCAGCAAAATGACTTGATCGGGCCCTGGGAGTAAGCCCTATGGAACTTACTTCTGAGAAAATATACATAGGGTTAGGGCTCTAGCAGCAGAATAAGCAGCCACTGGGACTTCTGGCCTGCTCTTTCACTGGTCCCCTTGCGCGCTCTGTCGCTCTCTCTCTCTCTGGTAGCCTGGTGAAAAAGAGAACAGTTCTCCTGCACATTTAACAGTTATGTAGAAGAGGGAATTTCAGCTGGGGCAGATAGCCACCCAAACTATCTCCCTTTTCTTTTGTGGGATAAAACTAGAGTCTTGAATATAGTCCTCGCAGCACATATAAACATCTCTTGCAGCATACACTTTGAGATGTACCACCCAAAGAGATAGACTTGTGACATGTTCTGAGAGGAGTTTCTTTACAATGCATCACCATAAAAAAGCACCAGTACAAAGCTCCAAGGTCCATGTGGCATTACAGATGAAGCGCAACATGTCCATCCGCCACAGCCTGGCATACACCCTATCCATGAAAATTATGCAAGCATAAAATAAGCAAATCAGCTGCAGCCTCCCAGCTCATTATACATCTCCAAGTCCTTGTTTTGGACCAAATGCCCATTACCAAACTAACATGGGAGCGGCATTTGTATTTCATTGTATTTCAAGCAAGCAAACAAAAATACCCCACTATTCAACAATGATCCAGAATTTTGTGACTGTGTCAACGCTGATTGCAGAGCCATGGGACAATAAATGTAAGGTGGGTATATTCTCATTATAAAAATATGAATTTCCTCCTTCCATGTTGCATCTCAACAGGTATAACTAATTTTTTTCAGACTTTGCGTGGAGCAGTCAATATGTGCTCCCCATTGTTTGGAATTGAAAAGGCATCTGTCATGTTTCTAAAATTTAAAATCTGGCCTGTTTTGAATGATGCCCAGAAGTGCTAAAGTTTTGTGTTTCTGGTTGCTGACACATGCCCTATTCCTGACATTTTCCTGAGTTCAGCTGAGGTCCAGGCATAGCAAAGACATCAGTTGGGGCTATGTATGCTACAATTCCATGGCAGCATAGAATAAAAACATTTGAAAGTGCCATAGACCAGTAAGTAGATCAACATCCTTTATTGTTCATGGTTTAACTCCACACTTTGCCATACCCCTATTCTAATTTGTATGCTGCTATAAAGATCTGTATTAAGTATTTTTCCTATTACTGAGCTGTTTTATACATATTTATTGATAAGGATTTTTTATTTTCATGTGGTATTTAAAATATTTAAGATAGGTTGAAGGTATTTATGATATTTATTTTAAGAAATATATTAGCAATATTTAGTATAAGGTTTGATACTAAATGTTATTTTTTTTGAGCGAGTGGTGGCCAATCAGTTGTCGACACACTTGGATGAAACGGATTACTTGGATCCATACCAATCGGGCTTCAGGACTGGTCACGAAACTGAAACAGCCTTGGTTGCTCTGGTGGACGATATGAGGAGGGCATTAGATAGGGGAGAATTCACCTTTCTTGTCCTCCTCGATCTTTCAGCGGCTTTTGATACTGTTGACCACAGTATCCTTTTACATCACCTGGAGGGATTGGGAATAGGAGCACTGTATTACAGTGGTTCCATTCCTTTCTCTCTGATAGGCACCAACAGGTGGCACTGGGGGAGGAGGTTTCAGACCCTTGGCCTCTTAACTGTGGTGTGCCACAGGGTTCTATCCTCTCTCCCATGCTATTTAACATCTATATGAAGCCGCTGGGGACAATCATTAGGAGATTTGGGCTGCAGTGTCACCAATATGCAGATGACACTCAGCTCTATCTCTCGTTTAAATCTTCACCAGAGTTGGCTGTGGAGACCTTGTCCAAGTGCCTGGAGTCTGTGAGTGGATGGATGGGAAGGAATAGGCTGAAACTGAACCCCGACAAGACCGAGGTACTGCTTGTGGGGGACAAGAGAAGGTTGGGGAATGTTGACCTGAAGTTCAATGGGGTGAATCTACCCCTTAAGGACCAGGTCCACAGCCTCAGGGTTGTGCTTGATTCCAAGCTGTCCATGGAGGCTCAGATTTCGGCAGTGAGCCGGGCAGCTTGGTATCAACTTCACCTTATACGTAGGCTGCAACCCTACCTTCCTGTTCATCAGCTCCCACTTGTAGGTCACCTCTCGATTAGATTACTGTAATGCGCTCTACATGGGGTTACCCTTGAAAACGGTCCGGAAACTACAACTTATACAAAATGCGGCGGCTCGACTACTTACAAATAGTCGCCGCCGGGACCACATCACACCAGTGTTGTTCGATCTACACTGGTTCCCAGTTGTTTTCCAGGCCCAATTCAAGGTGTTGGTATTAACCTTTAAATCCCTACACGGTCTCGGCCCAGTTTATCTAAAGCAGCACCTTCAACGCCACCAATTATGCCGCCTGACAAGATCAGCCACACAGGGCCTTCTCTCAGTCCCGCCAACTAAATCAGCTAGGTTGGCGGGAACCAGAGAGAGAGCCTTCTCAGTGGCGGCCCCCACCCTCTGGAACTCCCTCCCACAAGATCTCCGGCTTGCCTCTTCCCTGAATATATTCCGCAAGGCCTTAAAGACCTAGTTCTTTCAACAGGCTTTTGGGACTTTTGGGGAGGGCTGACTTTTTTTTTTATTGTAATGCCTCCTACCCTGCAATGTTTTTATCATAATTTTTATTGTTATATTGTATTTTGTTGTATTGTATTTTATTCTACTTGCCATATGTACATCGCCTAGAGTGGCCATCAGCCAGATAGGCGACACATAAATTAAATTTATTATTATTATTTATTATTATTATTATTAAAAAAGAATGTCTTTGTAACTTTGTAAAAGAAAGAAAGAAAGAAAGAAAGAAAGAAAGAAAGAAAGAAAGAAAGAAAGAAAGAAAGAAAGAAAGAAAGAAAGAAAGAAAGAAAGAAAGAAAGAAAGAATCTATCCAACTCTTCTCAGCAATGCGAAGTTCCCTTATTTGGGGAGCCAAGGCAGCTATATAGATAGAGCAAATGGTGTAAGGTTGCAATCCTATGCACACTTATGTGGTGTGAGTCCCATTTGGAACTTAGGTTCAGTAGACCAACATAGGATTGCTCTGCATCCCACTGGTTTCAATGGCTCCATAAGCAAATCATACCAATTAATGAAGGAGAGCGGTATCAAGTTGTTATTAGCTATGATAGGTCACTGGAACTTCCAGTACCAGAGGCCTCTGAATGCCAGTTGCCGGAGGGCAGGGCAAAAGCACTGTTGCCCTTCTTTTCCTCCAGACGCATCTAGCAGGGCACTGTTGGAAACAGGATGCTAGGTAGACTACATGGATTTTTGATCTGATCCAGCTTCAGGGCTTTTCACATATTCTTATCTCATTTCAAGTCCCACTTCTGCCATGTATTCAGCATCAGATCTAAGGCCATATAACAGATCTCAGCATCAGTTCCCCATTTTTGTTTTATTTTACTGGTTTAAAAGCTTTTATAAACTGCTTAATGTGTAAAAATTTCCTAGCAGAATACAAAAATACAACATAGACAATAACACAGTGCAATAAACAGAGATACGAATATGAAAAACAATAAAACAGTATTATAAAAAGAGATAAAAACAGAAATCAAGTAATAACAGGGGCCAATCTTATGGGCAGGAAAAGCCTGAGTAAAAAAATATGTTGTTACAAGATGTCTGAAGCAACTGGTGGATGATGCTTCACATATGGCAGAAGCAAGGGCATTCCAGTGCAGGAATGCAGCAACTTTGTAAATTAGGCATGATAGGGACCTGTGTCATTAGACCTTAGATTGTCAACAGAGTGCCCATAGGCACCTGGGTATGACCAGAGGGGCTCCATGATGCCTACGAGTCTACCTGTTCCCATATCCACCAGATTACAATAAAAATAAATAAACTGGATTTGTGTTCAGAGACTCAGACGCCAACTCCGCCTTGTTTCTTGGGTAAGTTACTTGCCCTTTCCGACTAGCCAGGTCCCCACAGCAGCCATTTTGTAACTAGCCATGGCACATAGCAGCAATTTTGTGATGGTGCTCACAATGGTTTTTCAAATTTCCACATGTGCCCATAAGCCCAAAAAAATTGCCAACCCATGCAATAGACAATTGCGAGACTGAACAGAAGATGGATTAAGTGCTTTGCAAATTATACATTCTATAAAATGGTGCAATGAAAAGTCCACCCTATGACAGAATCTGTGGTAGCTCCCAAAATTCAAACACACCAGAAAGGCAGGGCCTCTGAAATTAGACATTATAATCCACAGATGCGCACGCACACACTGGTCTGAAACCAACTTAAACAGACTACACTTACACCATGCTTAGTAAATAAACAACTATACTGGTTGTACTTCCTTGATTACCACTTAGACTTTTGTGCCTTCATAAGTAGAAATGCTATTTATGCTACTTCTACACAAGAAGAATGCTACTTATGTAAGAAAATAGTATACTGCTGACTTTCTTCAATCCCTGGTGTAGTCTATTCACTGAAAGGCCAGTTAGTTCTCATTTTTAGCACTTACCTCTTTCTGCCCATCTGGTACAGGCATACCCTGCTTAACGCCGCTTCACTTAATGTCACCTCGCTATAACGTACATGCTCCATATGCCTGTATTTCTCCAGAAACGCAGTGCAGCAGCAGAGGCTTTAGTGTGTGGGGGTGGAAATAGATGCGATCGCGCCACCACAAATCAGCTGGGAGGCGCAATTGCGATGAGCTGGGAGGCGCGGCAGCGCAGCAGCAGAGGCTTTAGAGCGAGGGGGTGGAAATAGACGCAATCGCGCCACCGCAAATCAGCTGGGTGGCGCGATCACGATCAGCTGGGAGGCGCGGCAGTGCAGCAGCAGAGGCTTTAGCGTGGGATTTGAGGCTCCGCATGAAGGAGAGATAAAAAAAGTTTTAAAAGGTAGTGCTTCACTTTAAGGACATTTTCAGTTTACGTACTCGCTCTGGTCCCATTGAGTACGTTAATGCGAGGTATTACTGTATTCTATGACATGCAAAGTAGATGCCTTTAGCACCTCATTTTTAATGAAACCAGAGGTTATAGTTTTTGAGCAAGTGACCCATCCACTCTCTGAAAAATAGTCTTTATTAATTATCTAAGTTACATCTTTCACTGATGGAAAACAGAGTAATAAAAGTGTGCCACAGTGCTAACAAGAGACCTTTTAATATAGGGCTCATCTACACAGGGTTTTACTGTGTGTCTGGTGCTACTTGCATCCCCTTTTAATTCGCATTGTTCACATGACATTACTGGCAAACAGAAGCTATCACACCGTTTCCCCCCTGTAAATCCGTACTAACCCAATCCTCTGATAATCCAAAAAGAGAAGCAAAAAAGTCTTCACTCCATACCTCTAGGGCTTGCAGACTCTTTGATCCGATGCTTTTAGGTGGGTGTGTCAATTGTTCCCCTCTCCACGCCCACTCCCTCGTCCATCCTTCTTTCATTTCATTTCCTGTGGGCTGAAGAGAAACTTCCACTTCTCTCTCCCATTCTGCAAGCTTCTTTTATGTTGCTGCACACGGTGCCTTTATTTTCTTTCCCCTTGTAACTTGTGCACAAAAACATAACACTGCTCAAACAAAGATTTGTATTTCATCTGTATTGTACCAGTGAAAATACAAATAATTGCACTTCCGGGTTGTTGTTTTTTTAAATGAAACTTACTGGTAGAACAAACAGAGTATGCTCGGTTGCCAGGTAAACAAAGGGAGTGGAAATGTTAAATTAGAGGCAGCATGGTCTTTAGGAAACTGCGTGATTGATGCTTCCCCTCAAGTGTGACTAGAAAACACCATGTTTGCAGCTGGCATTGAGCCCTTACTGTAGATGGCACAAACAGAAAACAGAGGTAAAAGCAGCGCCTTTAGCATGAAGTTATACTCTCATATGGATAAGCCCATAGAGTCTGAGGATCATGACATGATGAGAAAAGTGTTAAATGTACCTATTATTTGAACCAGAGTGGGGCAGAATATTACACACACACACTAACACGTTTTTGCAGGGCTGTTTGTGCCACGTGAAAGGGAGCGAGAGGATTTCCCAGAACTTTCTGAGGGCTGACAGAGACCCATTAATTTTTACCAGGGGCCTTGTGGTCACCAAACGTTTTGAACCAACAGGCACATTTTGAATTTTGAGAAACTGCTATGGCCAGCAGTCACACAATGGTATAACACAAAATTAGAGAGACTACAGTCATTGCTATGAAGTCAGCTATGTCCTGCTGGTCTTGACTGAGGCAAGTACCCAATATTGATTCACCATAGACACATGCACACACACACACAATGATCCTGTTGTTGTCCAATAATAACAGAGAGCAATCCTCAGTATCAGGAAAAATATACAAGGTGGGCACCCCACCCCAATTTTAAAAAATACAAAAGGGTCACCAACCCAGTGCTCATTGACACCATGGTGCCCATGGGCAACTAGGAAAGCCTTCATGGTGTCATGGCACCTACAGGGACATTGTTGGCAATCCCTTAAGATGAGGCAGCAGGTTTTGTTCTCACATACACACACACTTTTTTCCCCTTTCTTAAACAGGATGGAGAGCTTTGCTCCTAAGTGGCACTCAGAAGCTGCAGTCAGAGCAGAATAGTGGCATTCTCATTTGCTACAGAATGGTCCAATAGGAATACCCCAGTAGGGCTGCCATCTTTCACCCCAAGAATATCCTTGGAATAATGATACATGATGATGTAGTATCCTTGTAGCAGGGCAAGTGGAAACACCAGGGGGCTGCTCTGACTGCCTTTTTTCTTGTTTTTAAAAAAGGGGAGGGAAGCTGACAAATAGCTCCCTCTTCAACAAAAAATTACAGATTTCCTCACAGAGGAAACTTTCCAAGTTCCAAAGATTATAACAATTGGGGAGTGTTTACCCCCACATCCCCAAAGCCAATGAAAATGTTTAGCCTGAATACTTCATCCCAGCTTTAATCTGAACTCTGCAGAGGGTGACGTGCACATGCTCTGAACGTGAAAGTTGCTTGCAATGCCTGCCCTGCAAGTTTCTTTGTATATATGTTACACAAGACACTTCTTCCTTACTTGTTCATCTCATCCCACCTCATTGTAATGGAGCAACTAGGAGGGAACATTGGATTCTGCAAAGGAAGAGATCCCTTGATTGAGAGGAATTACCCCCAGCTTCCCCCTCCCCCATAGATGCTTCATTAGAAAGTGAACCCCTCAGAGAATGTGGGCCATTTAAAAAAAATCTCTTATTTATTTATTTACATATTTATAATCCACACTTTCAAAAAATATATGAAGGCAATGAATATATAAAAGCGGCGATATACAACTTTTCATAATGTGCCTTCAGTTTATGGGTGGTGGTGGTACTAGCAGTAACAGTGCCACACATGGACAAAAGGTAACATCATCAGTGGATAGTCCTTGGATTTGATCCAACAAGGCAGAAGAAGCAACAGCCCTGCTTTTCCACCCACCCCCCAATCAATGGGCAATGTACTATTTTTCTTGCACATTTGTCTTAGGCTGAAGATACATGTGAAATAAAAAGGCATCCTAGAAGTTAGTTCTTCAGCCTTAACTGTCAGATGTTCCAGCCACCTGAGTGCTGCTGACTGAGGTCCTTCAGTCTTGCCTCTCCTCACTGGCTCAGTTGCTTGCTACTACTGCCTCCTCTCCCTCCAGGGCACTTTCTTGTCAGAAGTGGTAGAGAAGGAGGCAGCAGTAAATCCACCATGAGATGGCAAGGCTGAAGCTTTCCAGTTACTGGTACATGTGGTCTAGTTTGAAAACAGACTCAGAGTGCATCCGACATGCTTTGAGCTCTCTTTTTTATATCATGCCTGTCTCCATCCTAAGGGGCAAATCAGACATATTATTTGTGCATTTAAGTTGTCTGCTTTTTCCCTTTAACAATGGCAGCTCTGTATGCAGAATGGCACCTGAAGGGGGATTAAACTTGTTGCCCCACCCCATGATTCCAACAACCTCCCCCCAAAGATGCTATTTGTCCTGGGAAGAGAAAGTTTGTGCTATGGGAAGGTAGAGACTAAACCTGAGCACTGTGGTCTTAAATTACTCTAGCCAAGGTGAGAATGCTTATTTCAAGTTGATGAAGTGAACATTTTAAAATTTGACCATGGAAAATCCAGTAAATGAAATTTCAATAAAGAAAATCAGGGTGTTTTTTCAAGCAGATTTTCCAACTGCACAAATTCTGCACCAGACACACCACACCAAAAAAGAAAAAGAAAAAAGCCAAGCAAACACAAAGTGTGCTTTGCTCCTTGCTTGTACCCTGTATTGGTGGTGGTTTCTCCACAGGAGTCAGTAGTTCTTATCTAGTATACAGCAACCATTCATTTATGAATATGCCTTAGCTCAGTAACTAAAGGTAAAGGTGTCCCCACACTTGTAGTGCGAGTCGTTTCCAACTCTTAGGGTGACGTCTTGCGACGTTTACTAGGCAGACCTTATATATGGGGTGGGATTGCCAGTTCCTTCCCTGGCCTTTCTTTACCCCCATTTACCAGCCACGGATGGATGGAAGGCTGAGTGGACCTCGACCCCTTTTACCGGAGATTCAACTTCCTCCTTCCGTTGGAATCGAACTCCGGCCGTGAGCAGAGCTTTCGGCTGCATTACCGCCGCTTACCGCTCTGTGCCACGGAGGGGCTCAGTAACTAACAGGCACAAAAAAAGTAGTACTTTAGGGGTATTTACAAGGCCGCAAAGTAAATCTGCCCAAAGATGAAGGAGCAGAGAAGAAAGTGCTGCCCAAAAAGAATAAGGTGTTTTAATATGGTTTGGCCAGTTTGTTTTCAATATGGACACTGAGCATATTGTACCCTTGTATATTTTGTGTACATGCAATACCTGACATTGTCATTTAAGTGCTTAATAAAGACATATGTCTAATGTGACTATCCCCCCCACTTTTCCAACTGCACATTAACCACTTTCCAACTGCACAAAAATGTTTCCAACTGCATATTTTGTGTCCAACTACATACTAAAAAAAACCTTGAAAAACATCAATCATATCTAATGTCACAGCTAGGGTTGCCAGATCTCCGGTTTTCTGCCGGAGTCTCCGGCAAAAGGGGGGCGTCTCCAGTCTCCGGCCATACTTATGTTAAACAGGTGAATCTCCGGCTTTTCAGCGGCCCCCTCAGCCACGCATGTGTGATTGACACACGCATACGCTGGGCTGTGGCTGGCCGCCTTCCCGCCCTTTCTCAGTCAGGCAGGGACTGTGCTTGAGCGAGGCCCAGCACGTCTAGCCGCTGCCCCTGCAGGGACCCCCCAGCAGCAGCCCCTGCCCGCTGGCAAGTGGCACACAGCCGCAGCTGCAGCAGCAGCCCCACCACCCACACAACCGCAGGTGAGGGTGCTGGACATGGAGCCCGCAGCCGCCTGGCCGAGCGAGGGCAGCCTCCTGGCCTGCATCTGCCACAACGTGGGTGCCTTCATCCAGCCGCTGCCCCTGCAGGGACCCCCCCCAGCAGCAGCCCCCGTGGGAGCAGTTGCTAGAAGACAGCATCCGAGCGGCCTGGCAGCCTCAGCAGGAGGCGTGAAGAGGCGGAGGCAGTGGAGGCCAGGCTGGGCCGGCTCCTTCTTAGCCCTGGCCCGGAGCCAGTTCCCCTGCTCCGGAAAGGACGGCCGGCCGCTTCACCCCTCCTGCTGTGGGTGCCGCTGGGTGGGAGCGGCCGCAATGGGGCTCAGCAGTCTCTGGCTGGGGGGGCCCATCATGGCCGCTGCCGCCCAGTGGCGCCCACAGCAGGAGGGGTGAAGCGGCCGGCCATCCTTTCCGGAGCAGGGGAACCGGCTCCGGGCCAGGGCTAAGAAGGAGCCAGCCCTGGCTGGCCCCCACTCCTGCTGAGGCTGGCAGGCTGCTTGGACGCCGTCTCCTAGCAACCGCTGCCGAGACGGGGCCCACGCGGCCTGGCAGCCTGAGCAGGAGGCGTGAAGAGGTGGTGGCAGTGGAGGCCAGGCTAGGCTGGCTCCTTCTTAGCCCCGGCCCGGAGCCAGTTCCCCTGCTCCGGAAAGGATGGCCAGCCTCTTCACCCTTCCTGCTGTGGGCGCCGCTGGGCAGCAGCAGCCGCGATGGGGCTCAGCAGTCTCTGGTATCTGCCTGATAGTCACTGCCATCGTCTAAGCAGAGGATCAGAGCTGCAGGGAGATGGAACCCTCTTGACAAACCTCTTTTCAGAAGCACAGTATTGTTTTCACTGCCTTCAGGAGTGCGACATTGCACTAGCAATAACCATAACTGGGACTTGGCGTCTTCAGTGGGACCACTCTGCCCATATGCTGTCTAGAAAGCAGAAGGACCTCATCTTCTGGAACTGGCTTGAGCTGGTAGAATCGAAAAGGCTTCTCTGTGGGGTAACACTTTGCGATTCAGTATTACAAATATCAGTTCTCATAGAACATTTATCCTGCTGATAGGATTTATTCTCAGGTAATGCTATGAAGGAGTGAATGTCTTTTAGCTCTACTTATTACATGAGTACAATTAAAATGGTGCATACATTGCCTCACTGTACGTCTCTTTGCTGTCCGTAAGTCATATCTACTCCAGAGAACACAAGCAGTGGTTTTAAGCTGGAGGAAAGTTCACGTATGAAAGCAAGGTAGTCTCAAATGAAACAAAAGGGAGAAGCTCAGTTTCTGTTCTCTGGGTCCTTAAAACTGAGCTGCTTCCTGAGCATGAAGCCGCAAGAAAGGAAGCCCCCCCCCAGGTATGTGTGAAACAACATTGGCTATAGACATGAGCATAGTAGGTTTATTTAACTTGTACTGTGTTGCTGAGTTTGTTTTTGTTTGCTACTTTGCACTTTCCACAGAAAAAGCAGGTTTGGAAATGAAATGGAAATCTGATGAGAATGGTGTCATTTACTGTGTTATGGCAGCTGCCCAGCAATACCCCCCTTCCCATCTCAGTTCCTTGCTGAACAAAGGTAGAAAAAACCTTTGAGCCCTTCCTTCCTTAGATGACTGAAGATACCAGACATCACCTCTGCTTGGTCTCCATGTTCTTTGTCACTGTACTTTGCTGGCCTCATTCTGTTGCCCACCCACGCAGTATTTGAGCCTTGATATCCTCCCTAAGGAAAGCCTGATAAGGAGCAGCCATATAGATAGATAGATATAGTGTTAAAGTAGGATAAGGTTGTTCTTTGAATCAAACTTACATATTGGCATAGTATAAATAAGCAGAAATCCATCAATGTTTCAAGTTCACACCAAGGACTTGAACACAGAAAGTTTGCAATAGGTGGTTGAATCAATTTTGCTCTGATAGTTGCAGTCTCTCTGCTCCAGCACATAAAATGGGCCTCTTCCTAAAAGTGGAGCCTTTCTGCCTGCTAGCCAGTGGCACACCCTTGTCCTTTCCAGTTCTATTCCATGCATCTCCCTGTTTTTTTTCTTTTTCTCTCTATTCTCCTAATAGCACCGTGGTGGTGGATTCCCTTTCTGCAGCTGTAGTTTGCTGGAGATTAGAAGGGGTGGGTGAAAGTTCTGCTGTCTCAGCCATTGTGATAGTTGGAAGGAATCAAGCTAGACTTGTTGAATGCCCATTAGACTAGCTTGCTGTAGTTTTAATAGTTGGGAGGTGTGTTTCAGATATTGTGTGGGCATTCACAAAAGGAACATGGGGAATTTAGCTAGGGCAGAGGGACAAGGTGTCTAAGAGCATACCCATCTTATTAAGAACAGTTAAATAATGTTTTGTAGCCATGATTGCTAGGATTTGTGGGGTGAATTGCTGTTGAACTGTGTATCACCAGTGTGCTACCTTTAAGTGGCACAAGGTGGAAAGGTGCATGAACTGAGCTAGTGCAAGAACCTAACACATAATACAACCCAGAGCCCTGTAAGAAAGCACCCCTAAAATATGCAGCTTGTGCTATGATAGCCTGCATCTCAGAAGGAAGTTTTGATTTAAGCCTGGAGAGGCCTCAAGAGAGACTCCATTACAGGAAACCAGCTATGCATGTTCCAGACAAGTTGAGGTAAATTTGGTAAACTGGTAAATAGACATACTTCTGTGTTTAGCCAAGATATGATCACCTAAATATCACTCCTTCCTTTCCCCCTCCTCATAACTGCTAAGCAAATAGTTTACAGTAGCCTGAAGGCTCTTGCCAGCAGAGCCCAAAGGATGCATTAATCTATTTTCCCCATCTCACCAAGACAACAGAAGATTTCCCTAGAAGCCATTTTAAACTCTTCTTGGCAGGCTGGCACCATCTTAAGATATTTAACACTCATTTACTGTCTAGAAGATGGGATTTAGTGTCTTTGTTTTGTTAATTTCCAAGCCCAACTCAAGCATAAGAGGTGATGCTTTTCACCTCTGCAACAGGAATCTTTGGATACTCAAGGGACCTCACCTCTCTGCCCAGGAACTTTCCTGGACACTCCCCTGCTCCTCACCTTCTCGCTATCAATTTTGTTGCTGAAGAGGTAACCTTACTTCCACCATCAAACCCCAGCCTTGCAAATAAGGAAAGGTATTAAACTCTCTCACAAGCACATCAACTGGCCAACCTCAATTTCTCTTTCCCCTTCCGTCTTCCAGTTTCAAGCCCCTTAATTTCTCTCCTGCTCTTTACTTCATCATACCCCCAAACTCTAATTTCTTTCTTTTCATTCTTGCCTTAAAACCTTCCACCAAATCACT
This sequence comes from Rhineura floridana, assembly GCF_030035675.1. Classification (NCBI taxonomy): domain Eukaryota; kingdom Metazoa; phylum Chordata; class Lepidosauria; order Squamata; family Rhineuridae; genus Rhineura; species Rhineura floridana. The sequence continues at coordinate 126,628,392 of NC_084487.1, forward strand.
CCTGAAACCTCCCTTATTCCTCTCCCCTTCTGGTGCTACCCTCATCCAACATCCCTGCCCGCCACTCCTCTTTTCACTGACCACATCTTAGTTTTCCTAAGTATTCCCAGGCATGCTTTCAGAATAACGTTTGCATTGGTTTTAAATTCAGCCTAGTATCAGTGTGCTGTTTATTGCTTTTGTTTAATATATTTAATAAATGTGCTTATTCCCTTTTGGGAAATAAGGCAATTCCCCTTTTAGAAATAATAAATTTCCTTTGCTTTACCTTTGTGTCTTAACTCTTGGGGTGTCAAACTCTGGACTGCATCCAGGTCTCAACATCACAAGATCCCTAGAATTGAGTGTCAGATTGCATGTGACAATCACAGGCTTGCATGCAAACTGCTCTTCATAGAGTTGTTGTTGTTGTTATGTGCCTCCAAGTCGACCACGACTCATGGCAACCCTATGCATCAGTGACCTCCAACAGCATCTCTCATGAGCCACCCTGTTCAGATCTTGTAAGTTCAGGTCTGTGGCCTCCTTTATGGAATCAATCCATCTTTTCTTTGGCCTTCCTCTTTTTCTACTCCCTTCTGTTTTTCCCAGCATTATGGTCTTTTCTAGTGAATCATGTCTTCTCATGATGTGTCCAAAGTATGATAACCTCAGTTTCATCATTTTAGCTTCTAGTGATAGTTCTGGTTTAATTTGTTCTGACACCCAATTATTTGTCTGTTTTGCCTAGAATGCCCTCCCTTGTCCTTAACATGGCTGCAACCATATCTACTCAGAAGTAAGTCCTATTGAGTTCTATGGGGCTTAGTTCCTTAATAAGCATGCTTACAGTTGCTGCCTTCAGGGTCATCCATCTGTGCTCCCATCTAACATCTCTGCAACACCGAGCTCCTTTCTTCCAGTAATGGCCTGGCCTGAAGGCACGTAAACCCTTCTTGCCAGAAGCAAGTAAGCTAGATTAAATGTTCCCTAAAGGCGTTGAACTGTGACCTGGCAGACCAGAGTTTGAATCCCCACACAGCCATGAAGCTCACTGGGTGACCTTGGGCCAGTCACTGTCTCTCAGACTCAGAGGAAGGCAATAGTAAACCACCTCTGTCTGAATACTGCTTACCATGAAGACCCTATCTGGGATCAACTTGAAGGCAGTCCATTTCCATTTTGCATCACCCTAAGCTTGTGAGAAAAAATGACCTTGTCACTTCAGATGGACCTAGGAACACCCTATTTTAGGTAAGATTTCTATTTTAATCTCCAATCAGAGAATTTTTTTTTTGAATGGTATGCTCCAAGCAACTGTGGTTGATACAATGTATCACGTTTAATGATGTCACTAGGGCCCGCCCCACGACATCACTAGGGCCTGCCCCACGACATCACTAGGGCCCGCCCCCATTTTCTCAGGTTTTTGGATGGTTCCGACCTGGCAACCCTAGTCACAGCTAATAATTAAAAACCAAAAATGAAGTATCTTTTGACTGTAGCCAAGGTACTAGTTAAGTTGCCTTAAAACTCCACTCCAGATAATTTATATTTATGATGTGGTTGGAGTTGTCTAGAGTAACTTTGCATTAAAATTAATGGGGAAAAAACTGAATCCTAGAGCAAAGGCCATCAGTCTCTGCTTTAGTACTGTGCAACAAAACACTATGAAGTAACAGTGTTTAATTTTTTTAAAAAATGAGAAAGGCGCCTTCTTGGAATATATATCCTCGGATTGGGAAGCCATTGCCCCAGTCCTAGATATCTGCTTGGCTGACAAGCTGCTCAAGGCCTAACGCCTTGAGGAGGCCTAAAGTACATTTAATCAAGCATTAATGTTGCACCCTATGTGCAGTATCTTATGGGCCACAGTGGAAACATGAAAGTATCTTATTGGCCTTGGAAGCAAGTATTTAATGCTGAGGGAAATGTAGTCTGCACACGCTTAAAGGCAATCTTTTTGTGTTTTCTATAACTGAGCCATGATATTGAAAAGAACTCTGGCTCAAATTAAACCTCAAAGCTGTGACTTTTTGATCAAGTTAACTTCTCTATTCAGTACTCTGGTTTGGTCAGACCTATATCAGCCATGTGATGTCATACTGTGATCTGTATTCAGGGCCAGCCCCAGAACATTTTGCTACTAGTACAGCATGGGAATAAATTTGGGAATGAGCATGCAGTAACAAGAATATTCAGCGCATTCTCACTTTCTGAAGGGTCTATTCTCATCCTAAGGGTGACTTCACATGGTACAATTTATTTATTTATTACATTTATATCCGGCCGTCCTCCCAAAGGAGGCCATGGCAGCAAACAACAAGTAATAAGACAATTAAAACACATTAAAAGGATCTTTAAAACAATTCAGACTGGGAAAGCTCTCTCCTCAAGTTCTTATTGGAAAAGGATGTTTTTCTGTAGGTGAGAAAAAGACAACAGAAATGGTGCCTGTCTAATATTTAATGGGAAAGAATTCCAAAGTGGGGATACTGCAGATACACCATAATGCATAAGGCAAATATGTGCCTTTTCAACATACATATATACTGTATGGAGCACAATGTGCATATGTAATAGGGAGAAAGGTTCATATCCAGCATTACAGGGATGCGCAGGTACATGCAGTATACCCACAAATCCTGTAACTTGCAGAGCAGTCTGAAAATGCTAACAAAGATCAGCCATCAAGTCACAGAAAATGATAGAAGACAACTGGGAGCTTGATATAAGTCACTCTGAGCTTTCTAAAGGAAGTGTGGGATACAAGGATAGTAAATAAGGAAATATATCTGACTTCTTGCAGTTTAAATTGCATAAGAGTATTTTTTTTATCAATCAATAGTTGTTGTTACCTCCGTTAATGTGCCTGGTACTGTACGGATAAACAACAAAAAATGGTCCCTACCCAAGTAAGTCACAGTCTCCAGAACGTGTCTCAGAAGGTCACAGTGGGAGGAGAGGAAGAGAGTGGCAAGAATAATAAGAGGAAGAATCTACACTGTAATTAATGGAAAAGGTGCGGTTTGAGCAGGGATGGGAAGAGAGAGGGGAAGCATTACATGGAGGAGAAAGAGAGAAATGACAGAGTAATTTAAAAAAAGCAGAACATCTTTGGGCAGCTTCAGAGCAGAGTGATAGAACTAGAGAAGTCAAAGACACAGGGCCAGGGAGTCAATGTAAGAGTTTCACGTTACTAAACTTAGCAATTCTGTAGAATTGGTCTAGGAAAAGAGGTGCAAAAAGTCACCTGAAAGTGATTGGATAATTTTGCATTTATTGCATCATTGAGAAATCATTATCCATATACCATATTTTTTTCCTATTGAGTGCTGAATTATTATTTTTGATGACTTATGTCAAAAGAGAGCTAGCATCATAAAGAATTTTGAATGCCAGTCATGCAAAAATGGAGGGTGTGCTCCATTTGAAGAAATGAGGGGCAAGTGACACAGACACATGATTCCTTTAAAAAGCCAGTCACTGCACCTGCTGTTAAAACTCAACTAAAAACCCACAAATATTTATAGTGCAGACTTAAACCTAGTGCTCATTCCAATTAAATCCACACAGATAGGAACATAATGGCTGTGAAGGAGCTCTTGCCAACTGGCAGAGCAATGCAAACTATAGGAAGCCAGAATGATTAACGACAGGCTAAATTAAGCCAGAGTAAGTTACCCCCTATTCCAAACTCCTTTCAGGAGCAGGGCTACTGCTGGCTGAGCTGCCCCTTTCGGCTGACAGAGGGAAAACAAGCCTTTAAAATTGAGTTTGACTTACATCATCCTTTGTGCCAGTGTAACTGGGTTGCTAAGTCACGTGACTGAGCTGAAAGGATTTCGGAATAGGGGTAAGTCTCTCCTACCCTGCCCCACCATGCCCCGGCCACACACCCAGAATGCCCCTTTTCTGGAACTTATGCCAGCCTTGGCTGAGCCGGCTTTGGCTGAGCTCTGGGTAAGATGGATTGGAGGACTAACACCACAGTATCTCTGGCTGAGTCAGGATGGGGGGATGTCAGCTGCTCTAGCTCTGGCTGAGCCCAGGCTCAGCTAACTTAGCAGACATCTGCCTACTCCACCCCCCATCCCAGTAGATTTTGGGTTTTGATTGCTCCCTAAGGATACAAGAAGTGTGTGAATGTAATATCATACACTTGGCCCTACATATTATAACGGCTTTGTGATCTATCTTGTTAAGGATCTGCATTTCAACAAATCTCAGGTTGTGTATTTTTTTTTACCCAATCTGTTGTGTTATTTTAAAAAGAACAACACAATTTTACAACTGTGAAAATATATTATAGCGCCTGAACCATTGCCAACAATCAGATGACTAAACAACCACATGAATTCTTTGTATTAGATCTTTCAAAGCCACTGTGAATAATTAGAGGGATGGATTGCAAAGTAACTTATGCCCTACATATCTCCTCAGAAATAAAGAGGACAAGGCGACTTACTGCCAGGTAAATGTGCATAGAATTGCAGCCTCAAAGCACTTCAGAAGTGCCTTTTTTGTTTCACGGATCACATCTGGACATCACACTAAGCTGAAAAACTATGATTTAAGGTAAACTGTTTTGTTTTAAATTTGGCTTAACATTAACTACAGTTAACATTAACTACAGTTTGCTAATTCAGACAACATGACAAACTGCAATTAAGAAAAAAATGGGAATGAATGTTCTAAACTCCTCATATCTGTGACAAATGAGGAGCGGGGAGGAACATGTGAGCCTGAGGTTCACCTAGGCTCATCCATGTCATTCTAAACTATGGTTTAATGTGATGTGCAAATGCAGTCAAAGGATCTTTTCAGCTTCATATTTTGAAGATAAACCAGAGGGGTAGATCTCAAGCAATTATATATAGCAATATGTCATGACCTGATCAAGAACAAAATAACTTCAGGTGAGAGATAAACAATCTCTTCTAGAAACTGCTGCTTGATCAAAGCAGAGGAAAAAAGCCTTAAAATTTAGAAGGTCATTTTTAAACTTCAATGATTTATTATAATGAAGAATTGTTACGATGTTTCAAAGTTTCCTTTCCCATGGTACATTTCTGTGGGATTTGACAAGTGTTACTTATGAAAAAGCTGTTAATATCTTCACACTGTAGGAACGGTGGCTCTAGATTTCTGCACAAGAAAGCTTCACATTCAGAACACCTTAAAGTCTGGTTTACGCTTCATGCTGAAATCCAGTTTTGAGACTTAGAGCAGGCCACAGGCAGTGGAGGCTGGTAGCTCCACATCAGTGGGGCAGTGGAATCCGCTCTGGGCTTCAGTCTGAACTTTCAAAGTGATGAAGGCCCTTGGGCAGCTCCATGACAGCTTGGATTAAAACCCAGAGCAGATTCTACTGCCTCACTAACATGAAACCATCAGCTACCACTGGCCACAAGATCATACACACACATTTTTGTGCATGAACTTTCCCTGCTTCCCTCTACCACGTTGTAGTGCTATGTGTGAAAATGAGCATAAGAAGACTGCTGCTGAATCAGAGCAATGGCCCATCTAGTTTACTATCCTGTTTCCAATAGTGGGCAGCCAGATGCTTCTGGGAAGCACACAAACTGGTATGGAAGCGCCACTTATGCTCACCAAAATAGAGGAAATAAACCCACAAAAATAAGAGGACAATATGTCTAGATGCAAATTTCAAAACAATTTTGTGCAGATGCAAATTTAAAAATAATAACATCTCACCATAGTGATGAAGACTGTGACCTGGGTGCCTGCTCCCCTTGAATGTTCAAGTATGACTCACATAAATTACCTTGATGTAATCCTTACAACAACCCTGTAAGATAGGCTAGTGCTATTATACCTAAGTTGAGAAAAGAGAACTAACACTGAGAGATATTACATTGTTTAAAGCAGCGTTACCCAACCTTTTTCGACTCAACACCCCTTTGCAAACTCTTTTTGTGCCCAATGCCCCCCTCAGATTAAATATATGCTAATGCTTCCTATTCTTCCCTTAAAATATGAGTAATGCATAAAAGGTATTTTCAATGATTATTACTGATCGTTTTTATCATGACTTTTTATTGCACTTAGATTACACATTGAATTCTTAGTATGATTTATTAATATACATACATAGTTATAGAAAAGTAAATAAAATGAGATTTATTATAAAATACTAGTGTGATCCTTGAGCTTGATGAATTTTGGCTACCTTCACAATATCTGGAGTATACTTGGATAGTAATAGTCTTAAGTCACCACGACTAACAATATCCAAACGGTTTCGATTCTTCACTAGTATGCGATTCACTGCACTAAATCCTAACTAATTAAGTCCACACAGTATGAACCAATAGAATACACTGTGTTACTTAACAACAAACTCATTCAGTTTACTGGCATTGTTTTGTTAAACAAGTTCATTTAAACATCACAGAAACAACGGGTAGCGAGTGTGTCCCATTCCTGAAGAAAACCAGCAAATAACTGACTGTCGGCGTCACCTGTTTGCACACGGCACTCATCCGTTGGAAGAATGCGCCCTCCACCAATACACCCAGCTTATCAAACACTCTCTCGTGATTGGTTCCAACATCCCTCAAGACAGCATCGGAACATTACCTAGTGCCGGGGCGTGGCTAATATCCCCATTCCTTGATATGACACTGGCCGCTATTCAGAATTTCTTTACTAAAGAGCACACACTATTTATAGTGTTATTTCCATGAATTGAGACTATTAAATACATTCTAACTGGGGACAAAACAGTTTAAAAATTAATGATTTGTGTATTAAATAAAATTAAACTTAAATGCTTCAACTGTCGCATCAGACCGCCAAATGTCAACACCCCCCTAATGAACCCAAACGCCCCCCTAAAGTTTGTAGTCACACCAACGCCCCCCTGAAAGGCTGTAACGCCCCCCAGGGGGGCGCTACCGCCCAAGTTGGAAATCGCTGGTTTAAAGTCACTTACTGAGTTTATGGAGGTAGAGAGGTGAGAACTGGGACCCTCCTGATTTGTAACTCAAGCTGTGGGCACACTAGTCGTTTCAAAAGCAGCGAGAATGGTTTTTCTGGCTGTGTTCTGAAGTAACTCTGCCCTCAGCTGGACACTGAACTCTGCCCTTTCCCACTGCTGACTTCAGATCCTTCAGGACCATCCACAGCAAAGTGTTGGGTCAATCACTGTCTCTGCCTGAACCTACAACCGAGTGTTTCCATTAGGGATACATTGAGGGGCAATGGGTTGATCTACCAATCAGTTGTGAAATATGTCTGAAGCTGAGTTTTAAAAAAAACTGCTCTGGAGCTAAACCAACCTGGTTTTACAGTAAAAAGAGGCATAGTTTGACTAGAGTTGTGTGCCCCCATTTTCAGAAAACAGAGGTGGAGATGCACTGGAACCGACACAACAGTGTGTCTCTTTCCTCGGTCCCCCAGCTCCTCTGCTATGTGAACTTGGCTTGGGAAAGAGTAGGGTTCCAGTTCCACAAATTCGGGCAGGCTTATTGCATATTATGCCAATTATGTGCTAATTATGCAAATTAAGCATATTAATGGTTGCATTTTCCAGTTGTTTTGTTTTTGTGTCAAATTACCACCAAAAACTGGGAGGATATGAGGAATCTTTCTTTAAAAACTTACATTTTCAGCCTTAAATGCCTAGACTCTCATTCCAACACTTCGGAATATTTATTTACTTAAAGGATTTATATCCTGCCCTCATGGGAGCTTACAAAAACAATAAAAATACACAATCAGTCAATTAAAAGCAATATTGTGGCCGAGAAGTTGTCTTAGCAACAATTAGGAAATGTGAAATGAACACTACAACCTGTAATGCAGATAGAAATCAAGATTTTAGTATTATCAGTTCAGTCAATAATCTTATCTAATTAGCTTCAAAGTAAGCAGTGCTGTCATATAATCCTCTCCAACACCAGATTATACTCCTGCACGAGTTTGAAGTAGCTGAAGACACCCACGCTTATGCTTATCCTGAGCAGTAAACTGAAGATCAGCAAGTAAATAGGAATGATGTATCTTATCTTTAGAGAATTTAATATGCCACTAGAAAGAACAGGACCTTGGTATGCAGCAAGGTGTGCCTGAACTTCAGACTACTTTGAGTATCCAATGTATATGGAGTCCTGCCAAAAATAGTAGTAATAGTAAAAATATTTATATACTGCTTTTCAACATAAAGTTCCCCAAAAAGTTCCATAGGAAAAATGTTTGAAATTTGGCTGTATAAAAGAAGATAGCTACAAACCAATCATTTTCATTTCAGATTTTAAATAAAGGAAATTCTCCCCAGTCCTTACAAAAACAAGAATTGGGTTTGAATATGTAAAATAGCAATAAAGAAAATGGATCCTCTAAATATGTGCTGAGTGCATTTTACAGCACTAAATTTTAAGCTTGACTCTATTAATTTGGTATTAGGAATAAGGGATTTCAGCCACTGCCAGGGGGCAGACATGTAGCACCAAGAGCAAAACGTATCACATAGTAAGCAAATAACTTTCCTCAAACTGGTGAGTGTGGGGTGGATTGTTCCACTCCTATTGGTGTTAAGGGGGGGAAGGTTGCATCCTCCACTACACTGAATATATATAGAATCTGTATGTGTACATACACACACGGATGCATGCACACACACATCCATCCCTGGGGAAGAAATGAAGTAGGGTGATCTTTGGTGGGGAGATGCCTGCCAGTCATTATGAAGAAGGAAATGTATTAAAGAATACTTTTTAGCCTTTTCTGAACTGCTGAACGGAGGCTCTGCCAGGCAACAGGGTGAATGAGACTGCGTTCCAACACAACATTACTTGGGAGTAAGCACCAATAAACAGGCTGGGGGCAGGGCCAAAAAATGCAGATGCTGATACCTCAGCCTTTCCCACAGCGAGGCTTGCTTTTATATTTGTATTTGTTCAGGGAGGGAGCATTTGGTGGATTGAAACCCATTTATCCCATCCTCCACGATGGCAGGCAGACCCTCCCATTTCGTTCATCACTTAAGACACATACCCTGAGACACAGAGACAATTGAGGTGAAGGCTGCTTCTCCTTGCTGACACAACCAGAAAGTCTGTGGGTAAAGGGTGGAGCTGCATGTGTTGATCAAGTGAGCATGTGCAGTTTTCTCAACTGCTTGTTGTTGTTGTTGTTGTTATGTGCCTTCAAGTTGATTACGACTTATGGTGACCCTATGAATCAGTGACCTCCAAGAGCATCTGTCATGAACCACCCTGTTCAGATCTTGTAAGTTCAGGTCTGTGGCTTCCTTTATGGAATCAATCCATCTCTTCTTTGGCCTTCCTCTTTTTCTACTCCCTTCTGTTTTTCTCAGCATTATTGTCTTTTCTAGTGAATCATGTCTTCTCATTATGTGTCCAAAGTATGATAATCTCAGTTTCATCATTTTAGCTTCTAGTGACAGTTCTGGTTTAATTTGTTCTAACACCCAATTATTGGTCTGTTTTGCAGTCCATGATAGGCGCAAAGCTCTCCTCCAACACCACATTTCAAACGAGTTTATTTTTCTCTTATCCGCTTTTTTCACTGTCCAACTTTCACATCCATATATAAAAATCAGGAATACCATGGTCTGAATGATCCTGACGTTGGTGTTCAGTGATACATCTTTACATTTGAGGACCTTTTCTAGTTCTCATAGCTGCCCTCCCCAGTCCTAGCCTTCTGATTTCTTGACTATTGTCTCCATTTTGGTTAATGATTGTGCCAAGGTATTGGTAATCCCTGACAAGTTCAACGTCCTTGTTGTCAACTTTAAAGTTATATAAATCTTCTGTTGTCATTACTTTAGTCTTCTTGACGTTCAGCTGTAGTCCTGCTTTTGTGCTTTCCTCTTTAACTTTCATTAGCATTCGTTTCAAATCACTACTGGTTTCTGCTAGTAGTATGGTATCATCTGCATATCTTAAATTATTGATATTTCTCCCTCCAATTTTCACACCATCTTGGTCCAATCCTGCTTTCTGTATGATATATTCTGCATATAGATTAAACAAATAGGGTGATAAAATACACCCTTTCTGATTGGGAACCAATCGGTTTCTCCATATTCTGTCCTTACAGTAGCCTCTTGTCCAGAGTATAGGTTGCGCATCAGGACAATGATGATGTGCCACCCCCATTTCTTTTAAAGCATTCCATGGTTTTTCATGATCTACACCAGCCTTTCCCAACCAGTGTGCCTCCAGATGTTGTTGGACCACAACTCCCATCAGCCTCAGCCAGCATTGCCAATGGTCAGAAAGATGGGAGTTGTGGTCCAACAACATCTGGAAGCACACTGGTTGGGAAAGGCTGATCTACACAGTCAAAGGCTTTGCTGTATTCTATAAAGCACAGGGTGATTTTCTTCTGAAATTCCTTGGTCCGTTCCATTATCCAACGTATGTTTGCGATATGATCACTGGTGCCTCTTCCCTTTCTGAATCCAGCTTGGACGTCTGGCATTTGTCTCTCCATATATGGTAAGAGCCTTTGTTGTAGAATCTTGAGCATTACTTTACTTGCATGGGAAATTAAGGCAATAGTTTGATAATTACTGCATTCCCTGGGATCTCCTTTCTTTGGAATTGGGATATATATTGAACGCTTCCAGTCTGTGGGCCATTGTTTAGTTTTCCATATTTGTTGACAGATTTTTGTCAAAATTTGGACAGATTCAGTCTCAGTAGCTTGTAGCAATTCTATTGGTATGCCATCTGTTCCTGGTGATTTGTTTCTTCCAAGAATTTTAAGAGCAGCTTTTACCTCACATTCTAAAATGTCTGGTTCTTCATCATATGGTTCCTCTGTGAATGAATCTGTCATCCCTGCATCTCTTTTATAGAGTTCTTCAGTGTATTGCTTCCATCTTCCTTTTATTTCATCTCGGTCAGTCAGTGTGTTCCCCTGTTGATTATTCAACACCCCTACTCTTGGTTTAAATTCCCCTTTCATTTTTGTAATCTTTTGGAATAGAGCTCTTGTTCTTCCCTTTTTGTTGTCCTCTTCTATTTCTATGCAATAACTATTGTAATAGTTTTCTTTGTCTCTACATACTAGTCGCTGCAATGTTGCATTTAGGGTTCTGACTGTGTTTCTATCTCCTTTTGCTTTTGTTTTCCTTCCCTCTTTAACCATTTTAAGAGTTTCTTCAGTCATCCATTGAGGTCTTTCGCTCCTTTTAACTAGAGGTATCTGCATTCTTCCCTGATCACGTCCCTGACTTCAGTCCACAGTTCTTCTGGTTCTCTGTTAACTAAGTTTAAAGCCTCAAATCTGTTCCTTATTTGATCTTTATATTCTTCTGGGATGTTATTTAAATTGTATTTTGGCATTATGATTGCTTTGCTGTTCTTCTTTAGCTTTACTCTGATTTTCGATACGACCAGTTCATGATCTGTACCGCAGTCTGCTCCTGGTCTTGTTTTAGTACAAAGTATGGAACTTCTCCATCTTCTGTTGCCAATTATATAATCAATTTGATTCCTATACTGACCATTTGGTGATGTCCACGTGTACAGTCGTCTTTTCAGTTGCTCAAAAAATGTGTTTGCAAGAAACAAATTATTGGCTTCACAGAATTCAATAAGTCTTTCTCCTGCTTCATTTCTGTCTCCTAAGTTCCATTTTCCCACAATTCCTAGTTCTTCTCTGTTCCCTACCTTTGCGTTCCAATCCCCCCTGATTATCATCATATCTTGTTTTGGTGTGTGATCAATATCCTCCTGCACTTCTGTGTAAAATCTCTCCAATTCTTCTTCTGCATTTGACATTGGACAGTAGACTTGGATGATGGTCATGTTAATAGGTTTCCCATTTAATCTCATTGATATCACTCGCTCAGACCTTGCGTTGTAGCTCCTAATTGCTTTAGCTACATCACTTCTCACTATTAAAGCAACCCCGTTTCTTCTTGATTTCTCATTTCCTGCACAAAATATTTTGTAGTTGCCCGATTGAAAATGTCCCATTCCAGTCCATTTTAATTCACTCACACCAAGTATTGCAATGTTGATACGTTCCATTTCTTGCTTGATAATTTCTAACTTTCCCTGGTTCATGCTTCTCACATTCCATGTTCCTATTGTGTGTGTTGTACAACTCCGGACTCTCCTTTCGCATCTGTTCGCATCAGCCTCTGGGCTTCCTTTCGGCTTTGATCCAGCTGCGTCATTAGTCACAGCGCTACTCGTATTTGTCCTTTGTTCTTCCCCAGTAGCTCGTTGAGTGCCTTCTGACCTGGGGGTCTCATCTTCCAGCACTATCTCGTGTTGCACTTTGGATACTCTGTTCATAGGGTTTTCATGGTAAGAGGTATTCAGAGGTGGTTTACCATTGCCTTCCTCTGAATTTGGATGCATCTTAGTCTGGTGTCTCAGCTTTGACCATTCTGCCATGGGTGCCCCTGCTAGGAGTCTAGCCTCTTGGTCTAGACTCCTGACGGCTTTGCTCTCAGCTTCTTCAACACTCTCAAACCCCCTCACCACGTTAAGGTGTGCATCCTAGAGGGGGTCTCATTCCCACCTTCCATTGTTGTTAGCCAATGGGAGATACCATAGCTACCCTGGAAATATCAAGAATTTTAGCCTGTCTGCCTGCTGCATATGCAGAATCTCAACTGCTAGATTCTGCATATGCAGCAGGCAGACAGGCTAAAATTCTTGATTTTTCCAGGGTAGCTATGGTATCTCTCATTGGCTAACAACAATGGAAGTCAGGAATAGACTGATTTCTCACAAAATGGGCAGAATACTGCCTCCACATTTTGCCTTGTATCTCTGGATCCACAAGGGCTAGAGACTTGCTTTCTTTTTTTTAAATGGGAATCCGGCCACCTGGGCTAAGTAGGCACTGTGTAGCATGGCTAGAATCTGGGTAAAACCCAGCTAACTAGGCAATATGGCAACCCTAGTTAAGAATAGTTATCCTTCCCTTGTACTTTCCCTCATCACTGCCTCTGCTTCACCCACCACAATCTTTCTCCCTTTATCTTCTGAGTAGTATAGAGATGCATAGGAGCACAGACCTTAATATCACACATGCATCGCTTTATATCCATATATTTAGATTCAGTGAGAACTTGTATACATGCCCTCTATTCAGATTTCACATTCTATATTTTTTTTTAAAAAAAAGCACAGGATAGCTAATGTATGAGTAACAATCATCCTTTCATATTCATCTCAAAACGTTTTGTTTCAAATGTGCTCCTTTACAACATTACACTGTTGTTGCTCATAACTTCAGTTGGTAATTCATGTACTTAACCCTCTGCATGCATATGTCTGTGCGTACATGTGGGAGAGCAAGGTGGAGAGACGAATACTGAGTGACTTTTAAAAAGTGAAATGCTGCACCTCCTACACTCAGTTTGGCATACTAAAATCATCGTCTTTTCACCCGCCTTGGTTATATTATTCATGCAGGCTGTACTTAGTTTCCCATTGTTCCTGCTCTCTCTCTCATTGTTTATAAATGAGTCTTTGCTTTGCCCAGGACTGGAACCTTCCTCCATCCCAACAAAAGAGATTCTTATTAGCAACAACTTGATTTAATGTACAGAGAGTAACATACATATCTGGAAGCATTTGTGCTTCTGGGAGAATGTTCCTTCCATGTCTTTTTTGGATCAGAAACACAATATACATTTGAACTTTGCAGAGATGGGCCACCCAAGTTTCTAATTGTTTCTTTCAAAGTTGCAGCAAGGTTCTGATGAGCGGGTGGGGGTTGGGACAAATAGATTTCATTGGAGGAGTAAAATCACAGCAAGGTTAGCCTTGTTGGCCATAGTGACGCTTGAACTGCAAAGCTCCCTAGGAAGAGGGATTGATTGCTAAACCACTCTGAGAACTGTAGCTCTGTGAGAGGGATAAGGGACTCCTAACTACTCTTAGCACCCTTAACAAATGGCAGTTCACAGGATTGCTTGGGGACAGTCATGAGTGTTTAAAGTGGTATAATACTGCTTTAAATGTACAGGGTTGTATTCCACGCTAGTCCTACTTAGAGGAGACCAACTGAAATTAATGAGCCTACATCATATTCATTAACTTTAATGAGTCTACTCTGAGTAGGACTAGCAATAAATATCACCCATTGTGCCGATGAGGCCTCTGTGGTATATTTTTAAATGGTTAATATGGTACCAATCTGTGATGGAAGGTAACTGCTTTTTAGCTAGCCAGACTGTGAACTTCATGATGGTATTGCATTTGAACAGTTCACATATAGTGGTACTTGATCTTGATACATTCCACACCTTAAATTATGTTGGCAATCAATTGTAAGTTAATAAAATGGTGGGATGAATTGTAAAAGAGAAGAATAAGTGAATCACATGGCAACTTAATCTCTTCGAGTTTCAAAGGACACCCCACTATTGAGGTTCAAATATTGAAGCAGCATCCTGGGGGTTAAGAAAGAAAGGGGTCTGTGTTTAGTGAAATTCTTGTATTTGGCAGCTAAAATGTGTGGTTGCCCTCCCACCTCTACCCCCCTCCCTGAATACAAGCAACCAAATCAACCAACTAGGTTTTCTCACATGCACAGAGGCTTTGAGAGAGAAAGAATTATCAGTAAACCATCAGGCAGAGACAAATGGAATCAAAATGTATATGCAGAAGTTTATTTTAACATACAGTTATATATTTACATCAAGGGTCTCAGCTCACACAAGCATTCTTGGAATTTGAAAGTTATTTGCACATAAGCAAATACTAAGGGAAACACTAAACAATCTGTCATATCTGAAAGTGACCTGGGATGCACTTGATAATTTTTACACCTCTCATTATATATGTTGGGTCTGATGTACATATCCATAAAGTTTTTCCATATGTTTTGTTTACTAGCCTATATGCCCTTCAAAAGGGGAGGTATAATTTTAATTAGATATAATTTTTCCCCAGTCTCTTCCATTAGGGTGACAGTCTTATCATTGTAATGCCTGTGTCAGTTCCAAATATTACTAAGTTTGGGGGGAAATATGACCTAGTGTCCATGTTCCACATTAGTCTGATTCAATCAAACGAATTTCTCCTCTTTCCATTTTTGAACAAAAGCTCTCAGAAGGCGAGATTTGGACAACCTTAGTCATGCTGAGTAACGCTTTGCTACTTGATTAGTCCCACTGAAATCATGGAGTTGGCTGCTAGATTTGAGGCTCTGAAGCTGGGCTCCTGAACCATAAATAGATCCAAATCAACTGTGTTTCAAAAGAGCTGAAGACTGTCAGTTTTACAAATGTGTGCACCCACATGCAGAATCTACAACTGGAAAATACACTTACATTTTAAATCATAGGGTACTTGCAGTGAAAGGAGAAAGATTATAAAACATCCCAGATGTTGTATTCAAATCAGTTTTAGCACAGAAGAAAGGGATTAAAATAAACCCACTAGGAGTTGATAATAAATAATCAAAGAACCCAGAAAGTGATGTGCCCCATGAATATAAGCCAATGCTGGGAAGGAGGAAGGGAGGAGGATGTTCAAACGAAGAATGAACACAAGCAATCCTTTTCATTTTAAACCCAGTTCTCATTCAGAATACTCAGTCCTGCCTCTGCTCCTCCTAACACAAGCAAAGCATCGAGTCTTTAAAATAGTAAATGCTGTTTTCATCAGCTAACAAGGCAGAGCACATACAAATGAACCAATCAGGGGTTTTGAGTGAGCTATCAGTGTTAGGAAGCTAGTCTGCATATTCCAGTTGAGTCACCACAGAGAAGAAAGTGGGGGGGGCGGGGAAAAGGGTGAAAATAAATTACTGTGTGCAACTCCATCTGCAAACTGCTTCTCCCGCACTGGTATGTAATAAAATGTGTTGCTAAGATACAAGCTACTAAAGAAGTTCATTAAAGGACACTTTAAACAAAGCCGCCAGACTCTTTTCCCTTTAAAGACTGCTTATTTTGTTCTGTCCCTTATGATTATAATTAGATCATCTATATGAGGATTGCACTTCATTCAAGCCTACTCAGCAAAGAATGTTAATAAACCCATGTAAATAAGGCACATATATTATTGTGTGTGTGCGTGTATAAGTATGAATGTGAATTATGGGGCAGGATGTGGATGTTTAGCAGGTGGCAGAGTAAGAGTAACATTTAGGGTTCCACTTTTGAGAAAAATATAAAATACAACAGAAATATATTTCTGCAAAGGTGCATAGAACTTCATAGTTCTCCTATGTTAGGTTTTTACCAATAGTATCTTACTATCATATATTGTGCCCTAACCTTTTAAAAAAACAAAACTTGGATACAGTTAACTGGACTTTCATGTAATAAGGTTTGTGTCTGGCAACACCATCAATGTTCTGTGCTAGATAGAGTTCATGCCTAAAACCATATTACATCGCGTAGATGCTGAAATCAGTGTCAATATTATTTGTACTTTTTCTTACTAGTTCTCCTCTCCTCCACCCACCCTTTGACTGAGTCCTGCACATTTATCACCAATTCTGAAATGCTTCTCAATCTTAATGCATTAATGCCATGGGCCATTTGAACCATTTTTTAAAGCAAAAGTATATTGTCAGGGATGCTTTTAGCTGATCAACACAATACTTAGGGGGGTGATATCCAGTTATTCATAGAGTAACTTGAGAATGGACTGCCTTCAAGTTGATTCTGACTTGGGGCAACCCTATGAACAGGGTTTTCATGGTAAGCGGTATTCAGAGGGGGTTTATCATTGTCTTCCTCTGAGGCTGAGAAGCAGTGACTGGTCCAAGGTCATCCAGTGAGCTTCATGGCTGTGTGGGGTTTCAAACCCTGGTCTCCCAGGTCATAGTCCAACATTCTAACCATTACAGCACACTGGCTCTCGCTCAGAGTAACTTAGGTCCATTTATTTCAATGGGTCTACTCTGCATATGACTATCATTGGATATCAACCAAGATCTTTAGAAACTGTGATTTGGAGGGGGGTGGAAGGGGAAAAGAATGAAACAGCAGTCTCAGCAGCATTTACTTTTTTTAAAAAATGTTTTTTTCCTCTTAATTCTTATGTTTTCTTTTAGGGGTCTTCAGTTTAGATAAAATTATAAGCAAAGTTGTATGCATGATGCGATTCTGCCAGAATACAGAAAAAGCACAGAGTGTGGGGTTAGGCACAAGATTCAGCTTCCTGAGAGCTTCATTTTCTATTTTCTTTTAAAAATAAGGATTCTAGTCCTTATGTCTATGAAGATATGGCTGAAAGTGCATGTTGTGCAAAGTAAGAGAAATCATACAAATTGGCTGTTTTGCATAATGTATACATGTCACTGAATGAAACTTTCCTTCAAGAGGAATTTGGATTGCCTGGGTGCAGAACTGTCATTTTACACATAGCTTTGCGTATTGCCCTGAAGGGATACCTATCTCACAGTGGGAAACATTACCTGCCAAGTTAAAAGCAGCTTGTCCTATACTGTGGTCACCAGTAAATATTATGCATATTTTAATTAAACCTTTCAGACTAACTTATGTGAGATCAGGAGAATTATACACGAGGAGGGAGTCCTGATTCTTTTCATTTCTAAATCAGTCATCCCTTCTCATCTTTTTTTATGAAGAAAAGTTTCAATTCACCAATGAATCTTTAAGCAACCTCTGTTCATTCAAGGAGCCCCAGGAAGTGGAAATTACAGAAAATGCAGCTTAAGCTGCACAGCTGTCAAATTTATCAATGTTATTTCACTTCTGTGACTCAAACTGTAATGCACTTCTTCTTTAAAAGAAAAACTATTGGCAACCCCTTTTTAGGGTCCATTATCAATAGTTCTATTGCCTTGAAAAGCAAATCCTCTCCACACTCATTTGAAAAATAAACCACATCACAAATAAAAGTATTGCATCTCTCACAGAGGACATAAGCCACTGTTAACATAGGTAACTCTGGAAAGAAAATCCTAAAGTAATGATTCAAAGTTTCTCTTACAAGCCCAATGACATACTGCTGTTGATTAGATGGAAGCAATCAGCCAAATTTTACATCAAACGTTCTCTAGCCACAACTGCTATGTTTAAAATCCCTGGAGCAAATCTCAGCTCCAGAAAAAAGTAATGCAATTTCTGTAATACTCAAATCAACACAGCAGATGATTCCTGCACAGGCACTAAGCTTCCACTAGAGAGTTTCATATTCTTAGAGCGATCTTACTCAGAGCTTTTCTGTTTTACTTTCTGCCAGTGAAAACCCATTTTCTTTTCCATCCTAACCTTGAGTTTCAGGTTTAATTCTTCTAGGGGTTAAAGGGTATTATTTTGCACAGGGTTTCCTTTGTTATATTAACCATAAGGGGCTGCATGTGCTGTGCAAAAGCATGATGTATATTAGATTTCAATAGATGCTTACTATGGACAGGCAGAGGTTGTAGCTAGAACTAAGCCACATCAGCAATTTCACACAGGACACTTTGGAAATTGCTACTATATAACAATAAGTAGCTGATTCAAAAAGAAACAAAGGGGGAGAAAGGAAGCATCAGGAAGAATATATTTACTGAAGCCATTTCTAATCATATCTTGGTATACCTTAAGCAAGAGAGATATCTTTAAATATTAAATGTGTAAGGAAAATATGTACATAGTGATTTAACCAGGAAGGTGCAAGCTATGTACACTAAAGTTAAATAGCTACTTGGTATAATTTGACAACACACACTCCAATTTGCTGTTCAGTTCTTTTGCTGTTCTTTTCCTTTTCACATCTTAAACTTCCAGTGTGGACTGTACAGTTACTTGAAAGTTAGTCTAACCAAGTTTATGGGACTACCTCCCAAATGTATGTGCATAAGATTACAGCATCAGTTTATCATGCACATATACAAAATGTCCTTATTTAACATGATGGAGCCATACAACTTGCCACTCTTTATCTCAGTTACAATCGTGTACATAGTTCAGCCAAGGCTAAGGACTTATAATTCTCACTGGGAAATTGTTTAAGCAAGTGCTTAAGTCTCTCACTGAAATCAGTGGGTCTAAGATTTCTTAACTGAGGGACAGCCCTAATCAAAAGGTATTTACAGTGAGATGGTGCCACGTCAATTACCTGACCTAAGAAAACCAGTCAATGCTCTCCCCCCTACTGCAATCATATTGATATATTAACATTTTACAAACTCTAGAGTTTGGTATCATAGAAGAGAGGGATAGGGGACATCCATTCAATGCAGTAGCAGTTGTACTGGACTTGGTCTAATAAAGAAAATGCTGTATTTGTTAGCAATGCTGAGGCTTTGGGTACCTCACTATTTCTCAGCTTAATGGAAGCAAGAGTGACTTATCTCATAAGATTGATACAGTGATAAATGAGGCAATGAAATGTTCTTGTCTGCTCCAAACCTTATCTAAACAAAGCTGGACACAAGCAGCCCCATGACTTTAGTGGGAGACATTTTAGCACATACTTTTATTCAAACCAAAACTCTTGGGTCCATGAGTTCTTTCAATTCCAGTTATACTGTTGCAAATAAATAAATAAATAAATTCCCAGGCACCTTTTGCTACTTCATACATGAATATAATCTCATTTTACAAATCTACACTATCATATACAGCAACATGTAACTTCTTATTTCTTCTCTTTTTGCCCAAACTACCAATGTGCTTCCATTTCTTAAAGCAAGAAGTGTACCTACTAGAGCATATCTTTGACAGTCTTCAACTGGATGATGCCCTGTATGAATCAAATTCTTAAAACCAATGAAAGATCCTTCAAACTGGGAGCATCCCACTGTCACCCTGTGTTACTACTCTTCAGCTAGAGTTCCAAGATCAGGAAATGTAGAATTCAGTGACATCCTTCTTCTTGGGTTATTTTAGCATCCTGAAAAAAAGGATTGTCCCTTTAACACTGGACCTGATGTTCTGTGAAGCTGTCTTTGTTCAAGTGACAATCCTTCAAAATAATGGAACATGCAGCAACCCTAAAATCTGGTCATGAATGCCACATTAATGATGGATTTATCAAGAGTTCTGTGCAGAGAATTAAGCTAGAAATTAAGCCTTGCTCTGTGTAAGCCTGAAAATGTAGAAAAACAGTAATTATTAAATGGCACATGATCTAAGACTAGGTACCTACAAAATCCAGTGCACACAACAAAAGTTTCACTGGTGCACATGCTATCAAAGCATCAGCTATTAAGTATCAACTCACTGCAGATTTGGTGTCCTCAACATATAACAGGTAACAAATATCTTTAAGCATTAAACAAGAGTAAATGCTAAATGGCAATGTTGCTAGAATTCCTTTTTCTGAATAGACAAAGGCATTGCAAGGAAAACATTACTAAATCACAGAGATAATCATCATAGTCAGTTCTTCTAATGAGGCATCATGGGATTACTGGAGTTATTATAAGAGTCGTCTTATTGAAGAAATTCAAAGTTAATTGAAATCAATTGTACTGTTCTGACAGCAGGTGTTTTAAGTGGCTAAAATATCAAAGTGGACTCTTTAAAGCAGTGACAACAAACATTACATTCACTTTTCAACCTCTGGCTCTTCCAGCTGAAGCACTACAATTGTAGGTTGTTTGCTTTTTTTTCTAAGCAATCTTTCTTCTGCCATTTAGGATTCTATAGAACAAAAACTGGTCAAAATATATATCACTGCAATGGATGGCCTGAGGTTCAATTGCTTCAGGAGTTTATAGAAGAACAAATTTTTATCATTAGTTGAATTCCAAAAGTTTAATGATCTGATTTCAGTTTTGGCAGAAAGAGTGTACAAAACTTTATTTCTCCCAATGAGATGCAAAACCTTGCCACAACTATAAAAAATAAAGAAAGTGCTTAGGTGCAAATGTAAAAAATGCATTCATGAGTTCTTCCAGGAGCTAACGGGGAAAATCAAAAGAACAATGCAACCAATCAAATATAAGGAAGATGATAGAAAGACTGCATTCCACTAAATCATTGATCTTTTTTTTTTAGACCTTTAAAAGACTCTTGATCCTTGGAGTTGGTTACTGCACATAATTTCAAGAATGTCAATGGGGTATCTACCCAAGATCTTCAAGAAGACTACAAAAAAGCAGGCCTACATTAAGACTCCAAACATAAATACATTTACTAGTGTAATCATATATACAGAACTAGCATCTCCATTGTTTACATGCTTGTCAAGTATATATTTAAAAACTCCAAGAGCATGAATATGTAAAACTATTTAATCATACTTATTCTTCTACTGTGTTCAAACTGGGCCAAATACATTATCTGAGTAATCCATACAACAACCCAAAAGATATGTCAGTATTATTATCTACATATTGCAGAAGATGGAGACTCTGAAACATTAGAATGTTTTTAAAAAAACGAATACACCCACGACAGAGGCAATATTTGGACTAAGGACTTTCTGCTTCACAGATTGCTGACATAGTACCAGTCCCAAGGCTTGTCAAAGGAAGCTGAAGTGTCTCTATCGATTTCTGTCATTTAGGCATTAAATATAGCCTGTATGCTCTAATATTGTCCTGAAATACAAGCATCCAAATCCTCTCTAAATTAAGTGAATCTTTTTGAAGCAAATGTAATGGACAAATCTCTTGATGATACTCCATTTGCAAGTGAAGTTGTGGCCATGATCCTGAGAGTTCCTAATCACACACAGGATCCTGGATCATTTTCTATTTTCTATTTTTTTCTATCATTTTCTATTTTTATTGATATTCCCTACTTTAAATCAAGCCTAACCATATGAAGCACTGAGCTCCAGCAAAAGTCATTAATTTCTCCTGAACCGTGTGCAGACACTGTTGCCATTTCAAGGCATCGCCTAGCCAGCTTTGATTTGAGAAGCCCAACAAAGTAACCCCTTGGAACAGATAATATGCTACATCAAAAATATAATTGGCCTACATGTTCCCAGTGCTTAAGAACAGCACCTTAATTCCAAGAAGTCTAATGCATCCCAAGAACCTACTTCCAGTCAGATCATAAACACCAAATGACAGCCAACAATTTAATTCCAGATTTGCTACCCTCAAAAGGCAAAACCAGCAATAACACTACGTTGAAAGAGTCTGTCAGAGACTAATGTTGATTTCCATGTATAGTAAATTATAGCAAAGAAATGAAGCAGTGCCCAAGTGAATGGCATATACATAATGCCTTTCAGGAAGACATATTTTTATTGCTGTGCTCCAGGATAGGCTTGTCTAAGTCCAGGGTTCATCAGCAATGAAAACACAGCAAGTCTTCCACATGCTTGCTGTTGATTTTTAAGATCTGTTTTATCAGCCAATATGTCAGGTTAGAGTTTAACTGTGCAATTATTAAGTAGAAAGTTTGAGAAAGCAGTAAAAGGAGTTAAGGACGCCTAGTAAGCACAGGCAAAAATGCAGCAGAGAGCTTCAGATATGCTGTTAAAAGGACAACTCTGTTTTTCAGGGAAGCCCTTTTATTTACATATACACACTTGTTTCTTGACAATATAGATAAAAATGTTACAGCTGCTCTGTAGGTAATGTGGATTCAAGGTGTAAAACCACTGGACCAACTAATGGAGTTTTCACACATCATATCTTGTTAAAGAAGAGGTAAACCCATTCTCAAATGGTATTACAATTCATCAAAGCTCTAGCAAGAAGGGTAAAATATGCAGGTATACTAACATTCACAAAAAGCCTCTGGCTTTGACTTTTGAGACAAAACACAAAATGAAGTATTGATTCAAGATGCATTTGAATCTTTGCAATCCATCCTTGAAAATATTGCAGAAAGTATTTAAGTTCACAGGAGAAATTAAATTAAATTAAATTACTCCAGTTCAGTTGCAAATGACAGTCTGATTTCTCTATATAAATCTAATTTTTAAATTGATACCACCCTCAAAACACTTTTGTTCTTGGAAATCTTGAATTTATTCTCATTTGGAGTAAAGCCTATTAAGTCAGGCTACAGTCCTGTGGTCAATATAGGAAGCTGGTGAATGGAGCAGAGAAGGATTTCACCAAGCTTTGCTAAACATCTAGTGGCAACAATCCATAATTGAGTTAGATTATTTTAAATGCTCTTTTAAAGTTAGATGCACTTGTGTTGTTTATCCTGTACTTAACTTCCGCTGAAATACTTGGGAATTACGTGCAACTAATAGGCAGAGCAATCGAAACCCCCAATCCACTACACTGGAAGGGATTTGGAAGTGGAGGAGACGGCCCTCAGTTCAGCTCTGTCTGACTGTGCCAGGCTCTGCTGGGGGGGGGGAGGCTCTGCTGTGGGAGGGATCTGCTAAAATGGAGCTTCAGACTGTACCCATCTAAACTGCAAGTGGGCAGAAGCTAATACTGGTGGTATTCCCACTGGCAATGGCCAGTGTATGTCCCCAGAGCAGGGCATTTTGAGGATGGGGAGGAGTGCAGCTGGGTAAGCCGTGGATCCATGTGACCCTAAACTATTCCAGCTACCTGCAGTAGGCCCACTTCAGGCATTTCTCCTGCACCAGCCTAGAGTTGGCACAGCAAAGAAACAGGATTTCTCCTCCGGCTCACTTTCCAGCCTGGCTGGTGCAAGTGGTGGACCTCGGAATGTGGAGGCCAGCACTCTATGAAGCTCCATTGCTGCCCATCAGGAGTTTGGGTTGCTCTCTGACATTGGAATGCCACACACATTTGTTCACAGGTACGTCCAATTAAGTTAACAAAACACTGTGTCCAGCAGAGATGGGGATATGTCAGCAGTGCTGGTGCATTTTGGCACCAATGATATGAGGAAATGTAGTTGCGCACTTCTTTGAAAGAATTGCAGTAGTGCATGTTCCTCATACAAGGGAAGTTTAGAATGCTGTTGCGCTCATGTCCTGTGTCCCAAAGGGATCTGGTTGGCCACTGTGAGAACAAGATGGACCTTTGGTCTGATACAACAGGGCTCTTCTTATGCAACTAAGTTAGTCTGAATCCAAGTTTGAATCCAACTCAATAGGCATAAGTGTCTGCTAAATCTCTGCTGGATTATGGCCAATATATGTGGCTAGTATAGTTACACATATATTTATTTTCTCTTTCAATTAAAAATATATACAAAACATCTATAAACAGTGGGTGTCTAGGATGGACAGTCTACCTTCTCATTTATTCCAAATCAGCCCTGTTAAGCTCACTGGGTTGTGGACTGCATCCAGAAGTTCTATATAATTTTCATCCAGTCACATGTATACATTAATGAGTTCCATATCAGTAGAATGTAAAAACAAAAAAATGTCATCTGATAGACAAAAAAAGGAACTTCAATAAAGTGCCTGGTTGAAACCATTATTCCTAATTCTACTTCCTAGGCGTCTATTGAAATGTTCCACAATGAACTCCACGTTTTTGGGAATGGAGTTTGACTAAAAACTTCAAATCCAAGCTCATATACAGCAGTCTTCTTCCACACAGGGCATGAAAAAAATCACTTTGGACCTTTTCCTTGAAGAAATAATATTAATTGTACCACAATCTGACTTTAGTAACTTTGTGATCTGTATTTAAGCTGAGGCTTTAAAACTCATATCATTATTTCCTCTGTGCAAAGGGAGATTTCCTATCTGGCCTCCAGAGGTAACAGTGTGCAATATATGAAAACACTGCATCAGTATGTAGCCGTATACCATTGTATAAGCTCTTGTTGCATAAAACAGGCAGAGGAAGCAGGACAGTGGCATATAAATAGCAGATAGATCCAAGGACCAGTTTGTTCATTGCATAATTAGTAACTGAGGATTTTCTTTTAATGTGAGTAACACACAGCCACTGCTGACTGTTTAGTTTACAAAGTGTTGCATGAGATTAGAAATGTCATCCTGCACCCAACAGCTGCATCAAATTCTTATTTTTAAAGTGTTTCTTTGCCTTATCTAAATTCCAGCGTGACACATAAATAGCTCCGCATTTACTCTCATCATAAAAATTTAAATAGCCTTGAAATAGTTACTATAATAGAAAGGGTTTATCAAATATACCATTGGAATGTCCACTTTAATGCCGTAAAAAAACTATCTCTGTCTCAAAGAAAGGAAAACATAAAAATGCTTTGCTGGCAGTGTGAGGCTGTTACCTTGTTTCAAATAAATTCTGTACTCAGTGTAGCCCCAGAATCAATATAACAGGCTGTTTTACCCAGCAAGAAAAAAAGGACTAACCCCTCTAAACTACACGTACCGCTGTAGTTTCTTTTCTTTGAGGAAAAAAAGGAAAGAACTGATTTGATTCTACACAGTGATTAAACATCTTTGTGCTCTGCTGAGTATGGTATTCTGTCCCCTCCCCCCTCTCAAAAATGGCATCAAAGCAATCAAAATGGTAATGTTAAGCATGAATGGGGGCCCATCCCCCACCTTCAAACTCTGCAGACTTTTCTCCATGTTAGGAAGAAACCATCACCCCTTCCTCACAAAATGGAAGCTTCCACTACCAAACCGAGAGAGCTGACAAATTCTGGGCTGCGATCAATCGGGATGGGGAAGGAGTGGTGGCAATGGAAATGTGCGCGCGCACATACACACACATATATAATCACCGTCGTCTTGTGCCATATATTCAACGGGGAAGGATGAAATATGTGCACGGCTTCGTTTTCAACTTCAACCACAACTATATCGGGAGAAAACAGTCCTTTTCTCTTTCCGTCCCCCCCCCCTTTCTCCCTCCCTTTCCCTGGTACGTATGGTGAAGACTCTTTGATAGGCTGAAAAGATAGTTGTTTTTAGGGGGGGAGGAATATGATTAAGGGCGCTGTTCCAAGTTTTGGTGCTGAAAGGGCTACTGCATTCCGAAGGAAATCGCGATCGATTCAGCCGGAGGAAAGGGAAAGGAGGGAGGCTCAATCTCTTCGCCAAAGGAGCTTTTGGAAAGCTGCATGAGCAAGGGAGGAGGAGTGCAGAGGGGTGGGAGGAGGGGAAGTGTGGTGAAAGTTCGCTTTTATTTGGGGGGGTGGAAGGAAAAGGAACAATTCGGAAGATCACAGACTTGCTTTCTAAGCTGCTGACGCGCGATTTATGCATTAGAAGTAGTGGAAGTGGAAGGGGGTGGGAAGAGAAGAGAAGAAAAGGGGGTCATTGTGCATGTATGAGCGTGTGCATGTGCGTGCGTGCGAGCGTATGTATGTGTGTGTGTCGTTTTAAAGCTCGAGAGATGCAAGCGGAGCTGCTGAGCGTTCCATGGCATCTGTTCGTGGTGCTGAAACCGAACAAATTCAGCCCCTCGCCATCAGCTGATCTTCACAAAACAAACTCACAATGCAAGACAACTTTCTTTCAGCTTGGAAAGGGAATGAGGGTAGCTGAAGGGGGTGGAAGTGGAATCAGTAATTGCACCCCGTGCACACCAGGGTCACTCGCTGCAAAATAAAAGACATCCTTACAGAAATAACACACACAAAAAAAGTTTGTTTGAAGAGAAAACATCTGTTTCTATATTGTCTTTCTTTTTTCTCCTCAGATTTGCCTAAGTAGACGAAGCAATGAGGGGGTATGGGGATATATGTGTGTATATGTGCGCCAAAAGTATCTACATGAACTCGATTCCAAAGCTAGCACGAAGAAAGGGAACACGCCAAGTGTGTGGAGGGTGGGAGGGGGGAGATACAGATATCTATATGAAAACAACATCAGCTTTCCAATCGAAACCTCCTATTAAGGCTTCAAAAGTGGGCTCGGTTCCCTTATTCCCAACTCTGCTTGTTCACATTGCAAGGAAGTGAAAACCAACTAAGGAGAAGACCAAATAATCTCCCCTATTCCTAAAACATGTCGACCAACTCAAAATGGACGCCTCGGATAGTGTGTGTGTGTGTGTGTGTGTGTGTGTGTGTGTGTGTGTGTGTGTGTGTGTGTGTGTGAACGTGTAACTACTGCTTATCTCCTTTTGTGTATTATGGTTATTAATATAAACACAGTTCCACGCAAGGCAAAAGAAAACTGGATCTCTCATCTTTAAAACCTTTTCACACTTTAGGCTATCTTTAATAAATGTGAGTTTTTTATTCACTGGTGTGGTATTTTTCCAGCTAACGCCGATTCTTTTAGAATGTTTAGGAAGTGCATTGTAAAAGAAAAGAAAGACTAGAAACGACGAAACCCAGTCCCCAGACACATAAACTGAATCGATTCATTCTTACTTGTTTTTCATTAAGAGCTGCTATTCTCGATTGCCTCTCATGGATTTGTTTCTTAAGATCACCGTTCTGTAAAAATGGCAATAAAATGCAGATTAAAGACCAATTGTAAACTAAAGCTAGTTAAGAGTAAACTTGCGTCTAGGAATTGTTCAGGGGCAAAAGCCCAACCGAAAGCATGCACAATAAGGAGGGGAAGATTATAATAACCCCCTTAAGTAACAAAGCTCAGCCCGGTCTTCAAAATGAGATCTCTTACTGATAAAGTTTCTCATCCTGCTGTCCCAGCAGAACTACACTCATTACAGGATAGCTAAAATACTGAAGAGGATGGGATTTTTAAAACACACACACACACACAAACACACACACACGAGATCTGCATTTACCTGTGGATCTTGCTTCATCTGTGCAACTAGTTTCTAAAAAAAAATTACCCCGAAAAAGAAGGAATTAGAAAGTGGTTCACGTGTGATGGATTTTTTAAAGTGTGTGTGTATGTGTGTGTGTGTAAGGGGGAGGGAGGGGGTATGGAACAAAGAGGCAAGTAAACACAGCGAGTCAGTTTCAAGCAAAGCTCATAAATATTCAAGTCTCGTCCTAATCTCTCCACACACACACACACACACACACACACACACACACACAAGTACCAACCGCAATGTTAACTCCGGATCTCAACAACATAGACACTCACGCCTAAACTCAGCCAAACAATCTCTAAAACTACTTTTGTAACGTGGTCCACACTGTAAGTAAGCTTGTAGAGGAAGATGAGGGAGGCTCCTAAAGAGTCTCTCTCTCTCCCCCCTCCCGCGACTCTTACCACCAGCCCTCCCCCCTTTGACTCTCTCTCTCTCCCCCTCCCCCGATCGATAGACCCTGCGACAACAACCCACAGCTACTTAGTAAGCACACAGTGTTGGATTCTTTCAGATTATCTTTCTCGCCCTAACGCAAGGAATGTAAGAGTATTTCTCTGTCGGTCTTTTTCTCTCTTTTACCTGATGACATTGGATTTCCACTTTTAACGCCTCTTGCAAGCTGTGCAGCTCCATTCTTTCAACTTGCTAGACACTTTTCTCCCACTTTCGAATCCCAGTGAAGTTTGGTGAATTTTTTTTTCTTTGTAACAACAACAACAACAGAACACCGTAACAAATCAAAACAACAACCAAAAAACAGAGATTTTTTTCCTTTAAAACAGCGGTAACAACAATCGAAAGAAACAACTACTCAGGCTGCAAAGCAAGTTCTTTGCCTCTTTGCTAGGGACACAGACAAATCACTCACTTTCCGCCAAACTAGGGGGGAAAGGCTCCCCCCCGCTCCCTAGCCAACAATCCCCATGGGCCCCTAGACGGCCCCCTGCTCCGCCCAGGACCCGATTAATCGCCTCGTGCAGCTCAGTCGCCCCTCCAATGGGGACCAAGAAGACTTAAAAACGGGAGGGACTATATTTTCTCAGAGTGCGCGCCTTGATTTCACTTTGCCTCGGGAAAAGTTGTGCCACGGCTGTCAATGCTAATTCGGAGTTCCCCGGATGGAGCAAGGGCGGGGGGGGGGAGGAGGAGGAGAGACGGGGAAAGGGAAAAGTTGGAGCATGCGCGTTTGCGCTACAACAGCGGACCAAGGGAGAACAACGGAGTGATGGAGAGAAGCGCAAAGTCTCCAATAGCAGCAGCAACGTGGGAAGTTAAAAAGTGAAAAGGAAGGGGAGAACAGGAGCCAAAACAAGATCATTCGGGCCCACAGAGAGACTAAGAAGAAAGGAGAGAGACCCAGCAGGAAAAAAAAGCATTTTAATCGATGCTACCAGTAGGCAGCTTGTGGGCCTGGGGGAGAGGGAAGTGCTGACCCAGCTCTCTTACAGTGTGTACAACAGACCTGAGCTCCTGGGTCCCAGCAAAGCTTCTTGCTCCCTCTGAAACACACACACACACACACACTTTTCTTTACAAATCTGAAAGGGCTGCAGAGAAATGAGGTTCTGGTGGCACACGCGTGCAGTTTCCTTATTTGACTGCTGCAACACCAAACGATGGCCTCTGTGCATGTGTATGAATGGCCTCATTACAGAGATAAGGCCTCTGAGAGCACCCACATGTCATTTCACACAAATTCCAGTGCAGTGTTTTTCAACAGACTGGGAGTTTACATAGTCAGACTCAGCTGCCAACCACCAAGTGTGGCGACATCTAGCCCCCTACAAGTCACAGCTTTTCCTTCCCTATCTCTTACTCTTTACTCTGCTCCTTCCACGTATCTGTTGCCCCTTTTCATTTTTCTCTGCTGCTGTACTTGGCACATCAAGGCCAAGTTACACAACTGTGAGTAACCAAGTACATTTCTTTGCCTGAATTAGACTATTCTTATGTGGTTGTGCAGTTGACGTGACCTGCTTCAAGTGGGACCATGAAAGGGGAATAGATAAAGGTAGGAAATGTTACCTAAATAGCACAGTAAGACTTTAAAAAAGTGTTCCTGGGAATGTGTTGCCATTTGGTCAGTCAATGTTTTGACTAAGGGGTTATCAGAGCTGTTTCATTTTTCCCCCATTCCATGTGTTTCACATTATGAGGCATTCATGTGCAGCCTCTTTAAATGATGAGTAGAGAAATGTAATATCCAAGGCAACCTTGGATTGTTTACCAAACCAAAGTTTTGCATGCCATCTGATTTTGAGGGTATATAGCGGTGTATGCAAAATCATCAGTTATTTATTCATTTGTTTTAAAACTGTATACTCCACTTTTTGAGGAACTTCTTTCTCAAAGCACCTTACAATCTCCAATAAAAAAACAACACCTGACAAATATAGAAATACAAGATACAGTACAACTAAATAATAAAGCAGCGTGAAAAGTGGAGAACAGGAACAAAACATAAAATACTTTACAGGTGATAAAAACAGCATTAAGGCATAAACACCACCGACAATTAAAAACTGCAGAAATAAAATAGGCTAATTTGGGGAGGCCTAGGAGAAATGAAGTTTTTAACAAACATTAAAAACATAATATTGGGACTCGCTTCTAAGGTATTTGAAGTCAGCAGAGTTACACAGCAGTTGCAACTGATCAGTATGTTAAGACCACTGGTACAGGTAGGAAAGAAAAATTAAAGTTTATTTACTTCTCTATCATACATTGCCATTTCTCTAAGTGAGAGCTCAGGATGGCACAGCCTCACAACATGGAGAGAACAAAGGAGGGCCGTGGTCTGAGAAGGAGGAGAAAGAGAGGCTCAAAAATCAAGCAAGAACACAAACATTACTCTTTCTGTCTAGCAGCCCTCACTGGTTCAGGTAACTAACAACAAGTGTTACCTCTCATTCCAACATAAGGGAAGAGAATTTCTAAGACCTAGTGCCCAAATGCGAAAAGCAGGTGCTAGAGTATTTATCACAGGAGCATCTAGAAACATCAACAAATCTTCATCCACACATCTAAGTGACAAAGGTAGGGTGTAGGGGGAGAGGTGGCTTCTCAGCTTGGGCTCATGACAAACAATTCAGGGACCTTGCCTGCCCTCACCATGGTCTAATTCAGGTGGAACAATTAAGTGATCAGTTCTAAGCAGCATAGTCTTGGGAGCTGGAGTAGTGTAGTGAAGACAACCAGTTGTGTAGTGGGATGTTAGACTGCATGTCATTCATTCATTTATTGGTGATCACTCGTGGCCGAGTAAGATTGTCTTCCAGGGTAAGGTCTTTAACAGTGGGTCCATAAGTGACTGTGGAGGCCAATTCTGGAGCCACACAGCCTCCCACAGTGAGGACATAGGTTTCCAGATGGAAGATGGTCACAATGAGGATTTGCTTGACATGCCTTCCGCTTAGCTCACTTGTCCCTTTCGCCCTATACTCATGCTTCTTCAAAGTCCATAGCACCTTTGATAATGGCCTGCCTTCAATTGGAATGTGCATGGGCCAAGGCTTCCCAGTTCTCGATGCTCATGTTACACTTTTTAAGATTAGTTTTGAGAACATCTTTAAACCTCTTTTGCTGTCCACCGATATTCCATTTTCCATCCTTAAGTTGGGAGTAAAGTAGCTGGTTTGGCAGACGGTGATCAGGCATTCGAACAACATGGTTGGTCCAGCAAAGGTGATGTTGGAGGATCATTGTTTCAACACTGGTGGTCTTTGCTTCTTTCAATACGCTAACATTAGTCTGCCTATCTTCCCAAGTGATTTGCAGAATTTTCCAGAGGCAGCGTTTGTGGAATCTTTCAAGAAGTTGGGAGTGGCGTTTGTAGTTGGTCCATGTTTCACAAGTGTACAGTAAGGTCGGTAGTACAATGGCTTTGCAAATAAGCATTTTGGTCTCCCTGTGAATATCCCAATCCTCGAACACTCTATGTTTCATTCGGGAGAATGCGGCACTCGCAGTGCTCAGACGATGCTGAATTTCATTGTCGATGTCAGCTTTAACAGAGACATGGCTGCCAAAATAAGAAAAGTGATCGACATTCTCCAGTGTCGCACCATTAAGCTGGATTGATGGTGCTACAGAGGGATTGGTTCGCACTTGCTGATGAAGCACTTTGGTTTTTTGATGTTAAGCGAGAGGCCAAGCTTTTCATATGCTTCTGCAAAGACATTTAGGATAGTTTGACGATCTTTCTCTGAATGTGCGGAGACTACATTATCATCAGCATATTGAAGTTCTACGACAGAGGTTGTAATTACCTTACTTTTTGCTTTCAGCCTACTGAGATTAAAAAGCTTTCCATCTGTTCGGTATTTGATTTCCACGCCAGTGGGAAGTTTCCCCTCAACAAGGTGTAGAATCATGGCAATGAAAAT
Organism: Rhineura floridana; assembly: GCF_030035675.1. NCBI lineage: Eukaryota > Metazoa > Chordata > Lepidosauria > Squamata > Rhineuridae > Rhineura > Rhineura floridana. The sequence continues at coordinate 126,660,287 of NC_084487.1, forward strand.
AGCAAATAAGCTTGGAGCAGTGACCCATCCCTGTTTGACACCTGATCCCACTTTGAATGGATCACTTTGAGAGCCATTGTTATCCAAAATTGTTGCCGTCATGCTGTCATGGAGGAGTCACAAAATACACCAATCTGGTGTAGTGGGATGTTAGACTGCATGTAGACTCCAACTGGGGCACCAAAGCTTACGAGGACCTTGAACCAGTCACTTTTTTTTCACAGTCTAATCCAAGCAGGTTACTGGGAGGATAAAATAGAGAGGGGGTTATGTATGCCATTCTGACCTATGAATAAGGGTGGGAAAATTTAAATAAATAGATAGCACCAAATGGGTGACAGTTTCTTTGTGTGGTAGAGACCCAGACAAGCTTTTTTCAAATCACAAAAAAATAGTGTAAGGCTGTATTCCTCATGGGAGTAAGACCCACTGAGCTCACAGCTGAGTAAACATGCTTAGGATTGCATTGCATATCATGTTTATGAATTCTGCAGCATCTTAGTTTAACTCTCCACAGATAAGACAGGCTGCTTCTAATGACAACCTCCATTTTATGTAAGCAGAGTTTGTGACACAGTCCAAATGCTCATTTCTTCTCTGCTTTCTCTTCTGTATACCAAGGTAAAGTTCAAGCTGATGTACAAAGCCCCATACAACTTGAAACAGGAATACCTTGAAGATTGTCTCGCCCCCTATATTCCCAATCAATCACTGCATTCTGTAAGAAAGGGCCTCCTGCAGATACCATCTCATCAGTAGGTCCATTCCATACGATTTACTGTAGAGGTCGGGCCTTTAACGTGACACCTGCCCTTTGGAGTACCCATCTGTTACATATCAGGCATGCACCATCCCTATTGTTTTTGAATACTTTAGTTTTTCAGCAAGCTCTTTCAGTGGAGATCTTTATGCCACTCTATCTATATTAGATTTATAAGTGTTTTTACATATATAATTGTTTTTATGTGTGGAATTGTTTGTACACATTACATTGTTTGAATATATGGAATTGTTTTTAACTTTTTATTGTTGATGTTTTTTTCTGTGAAATTGCTTTGAGTTATTTCATAGGAAGTGATTAACAAATAGAATTAATTAAATAAATAAAACAGCAAAAAGAAGTGAACAGCAACAGCATGAAAAAGGCTCATGGGAGTGCAAGGTGGGAAATCTCCAGTCAGATCTTGCCTCTGTGTTATGAATTCGCTAGATAGCCCAAGGCTAGTCTGTACACCACTCCTTCAGGGAATAGTAATACTGACCTGCTTTACAGAATTGTTGTGAGGACAACAATAGTGGAGTGCAATAAGACTTGCACTAGCAGTTGGAACTTCCCGGAGGCTGGGGAAGAGGACTTGCCATCATCAATCACCTTCCACATCATTTTCCTTTCCTGGAGGAGAAAACAGGGAGCCAGCTGTAGGTCATCTAGCCTGGTGGGAGGCCCCTTCTCCTCTGAACTATATCTAGGGATTGAAAGATCTGTCAGTTTCAGTTTTCTCAGCCTTTCATTTTTTCAGCCAGGCACCAGGCAAGATGCCCTTGGGAAGATATTCCAGAGGCAGGATGCCAGAAGCAGAAAAGCTCTCCCTCCTGGTTACCACTCGCCTTACCTCAGCAAGTGGAGGGTTGAGTAGAGGAGAACCTCAAATGATGGCATTGGCAATTGGGTAGGCAAAGACAATCCAACAAGTACTTGAGGTTGGGAACTAAACTGTGTAAGGCCAATTTACATAAAGTTCTATCTAAAAGGGTGGAGAGGGCTGAATGTGTTCAAGTTTGAGTGACAGCTGAAATGACCATTGAACTGTTTTTTCCAGAATGTGTGTGAGGACATTTTTTACAAATATGTCTAAAATCCTAGGGATACCCTCTGCCTGTGTAAGGGTGTGGGTAGAAAGGTAAGGTTTTTTTTAAAAACTGAACAAGAAGAACTGGGGGCCATCTCTGGAGCACTGGAACAATCTCTATGTCTCCAATAGTTCTAGCTGGAATGTACCTGCAGGGGACCTAGTCCAATCCTACAGTTGATTCTAAACATTGTTACTAACTCAGACCAAACAGTGAAATGAGCTATATATTATTTCCTTCTCTGTATGTGGATGATGTAACTTCAGGGAAGGTGATTGTGAAAACCCTTTCATAGCTTTTTCTGGGATTTATATCCATCATGTTCATGGTAGACTTGTTGCATTCTTTCTTTGCATTGCCTTTTCTGACTGATTTAGGGATCTGCTATAAAGACTCAATAATGTGTTATATGTACTCAGATGTTAATTTCTTACATTCTGATGCTGAACCTCAGGGGAGGGTGCCCACCGTTTTGTAACCAAGTTGGCGGCACACAGACACACACAAGGGGTGTGTGTGTGACATTTGCAAAATACCAAAAAAATCTGCAGAAAGAAAACCTAAGGGAGACCCAAGAGCAGCCTCATAGGGACTCGATTGCACGGAATGTTGAGAGAATGGAGAGGAAGCAAACTGACAGAATATGTTCAGACTGAGAAATGTTCTGTGCCTGTAGTCAAACCTGTTCTGTTCCCTCATTCCACCAACCAGTAAATGTCAAAAATTATGAGCATGCACACAGATTACTGATAGCCCTTTCATGTGGGAGGGGGAAATACATAACACAGGCTATTCTGGAATTCTGACTCTGGGACATTAGGAGAATAGATGGCAGGAACTACTTGAGTTCACTGTGAACTATTTGCCATTTTAGACACAGCAGTGACAGGCCTCCTATCAAAAAATGCAGGGAAAAGGTATGAAACATAAGTTGCTCAAAGCACCACTACCACACCTAACAGTGGGAAATTGCACAGAGCATCTTTCACACAATGCAAATATTGCAGAACCATTCCAGATCTTTCACACATGTCAGAATTCTTGAGATAGAAGGAATAGTGGTTTGGTGACTTCAGTATTCCAGAAGAATAATGGAACGATAACAAAAGCATGTGGAAGCATGCAGGGAAAAAACCAGGAGCTATAGTTCTACAAAAGGTACATCTGAAGGGACCGGAGTATTGGTAACAAGAAAATGGAATACAGGAACTTGTGAATAGGAAAACAGCCCTGTACCTGGCTACAAATAAAGTCCTTACAGGTTTCTGGACTATGGGGAACATTGGGGTGATTCTGATTTTTGGCTGGTAGCTGGCAAAGAAAATGTTTTCAAAAACCAAATATTAGATCAGTAAAAAACTGCAACATTCAATATTTATGTTATGGCACCCACTCTTGGGCCAGTTTCACACATCCATATTCCACATTTGATAATAACAGCATTCCTGGTTGATTTTCTTGCTGCATATAGGTAAACCACAGTCTTCACCACAGGTTTGCTTAAATAATGACTTCAAATCTAAGTCCCGTATATGCTTTTTTCTGTCAAGGATGCTCAAGGTGTATTTTCAGTGAGTTCTCCAAAATCTGGCAGTAATGCTCAAAAGGATTCAAAATGCCAGAGCCACCACTGGGTATACAGGTCATACTGTCAAGGTTCAAACACACCTGGTCACAGTTCAGAACTTCAGTGGAAATTGAGGGCACTCTGACACTGACAGGAAGCATCCTTTATCTGGCAAGATCAAATACATTGTTAGCAATCAAATAGCCTGCTTCCATTGTCAAATCGAAGCATGCCTTTCACTGTGCTGTAATATGCTCCCATTGTGCTAGTAAGCTATCCCAGTATCCCAACCAGCCTTTCATCCTGCTTCTAACTTTTCCTCTTCCAGCAAACTCCTTTCCAAATGCATGACAAGACTTCTGATTAGAATGAACTTCTAAATTGCCATTGATATTAGAAGCAGCTATGCAGGCACATCCAAGGGCGAGATTGCCATCAAATACAAAACAACATTGCTCAATGAATAAGACAACTGTAGCTGGGTTGAACTACACTATAAATCAGAAGCTGATGCTTGGTTTTGAGGTTGTGGTTTTTTTTACACTTTTATTATATTTTTTTCTATCCCCTTGGAAAGTTGCTCAGCATTTCTGCTAAGTCACTGTGCCCACAGGTAAAAAGGCTTTGGAAAGACAAAGGGCATAGAGGGAAAAGGGGAGAGGGAAATTGCATTGATTCTTGGTGCACTGGCAAGTCTCAGCAGTGGTGTGATCATACTGCATTCAATAGAAGAAATGGAGACAGTTAGAAACTTAGCACACATCTCAAGCCAAATAAAATAAACAATATATTTCTATCCTGTTGTGATTGACCATGGCAAGTGATTGAAGTTCTTTTATCCATTTCTGAAAAATAAGTAATGATTCAGTCATTTATAACTTAACTAGTGGTGACCACTACATTTTAAGATTTAAGATCAGTTGCCTCAGGTCTCCTATGTGTGCCTGGAATGAAAGATGTCGGACTGACAGGCACGTGGAAGAGAGACTTTTCAGTTGTGGCCCCCAAGCTCTGGCACACCCTATCCCAAGTAGCCCACTCTTCCCTCCCTGATGGTGTTCCAGAGACTTTTGAAAACCATCCTGTTCTGTAGAGCCTTTGGGAGGGATGAAGGCTGAGCCTGCAACTGGTTTTATTTTTCCCCTGGGATATACATGTAAGAAAAAGAATACTGTACACTGGCAGACTTTTTAAAGAAATTCACTAATAGGCAAAACAAAAACAAAAAACCTTGAGGTTTAAGAACATACCTATAGCCAAATTCCTGACCAAAATTATTCCAAGCTACACATGAAGTAGATTGGACTGTGGAAGACCAACCCAAATTGTGTTTGCATTTTTACAGATTTGGAGGACAGTCCAATATCTCAGAGAGGAGGTCAGGTCTCCTGCTCCCCTGGGGCATTCACTATAGCTGCCCAGTTTCCTTGCTTTTTAAAGTTTGATAGAAATATCTGTTGGCTATAGGTATGTTCTTAAACCACAAGGCTTTTTTTGTTTTGTTTTTTTGCCTATTAGTGAATTTCTCTACTTTTCAATCCAGAAGGTAAGAAATGGGATCCTGTGCAAGTTTGCTGAGAATGGATTGATCATTTGCATGCTTATTGAGTTCAATGGGATTTACTCCCCTGCAATCAAGCTTAGGACAGGTGAAACTGACCGTGAGGGAGGAGGAGAAGAGGGAGGGAAAGAGGGCTGGAGTGGGTAGGGGAGGAAGGGAGAGGAGAGGGGAAGGAGGGGAAGGGAAAGAGAGAGGCTGAAGGAGAGGAGAGGGGGGAAGGGAAATGCAGGTTTGATCCCTCCCCTGCAATCATGCTTAGAATAGGTAAAACTGACCATGGAGGGGGGGGAAGGGGATTAGAAGGGGAAGGGGCGGGAGGGAAGGAAGGGGGAGGGAAGGGGCATAGAAGGGAGAAGGGGAGGACAGGTTTGATAATTTGCACGCTTTCTTAGTTCAATGGTATCTACTCCTGTACAATCATGCTTAGGATAGGTTAAACTGGCCTGGGAGAGGGGAGAGGAAGGGGGAGGGGAAGGGTGGGAAAGGGAGGGGAGGGGGAGGAGGGGAGGAGATTTGTTGGGCAGGCACTGAGCAGAGGGGAAGCCCCTTTCCTTTCCAAAAGGAAAGGATTGTGAGCAGTATCATTGTTTTTCAGGGTTTCCCCCACCTTTTTATTCTACAGCAGGCACATGTAGTCTCCCACCCAAATTTAAAACAAAGTGTCACTTGGCACATCCACACCAGACCTTTATTTCACTTTGGACAATCATGGCTTCCCCCTAATAATCCTGGAAAGCGTATTTTGTGAAGGATGTTAAGAGTTGCTAGGAGACACCCTATTCCCCTCACAGAGCTACAATCCCCAGAAGAGGGGCTGACTGTTAAACCACTCTGGCCATTGGAGTTCTGTCAGGGGAATAGGAGTGACCTAACTACTCTTAGCACCTTTCACAAACTACACTTCCCAGGATTCTTTGAGGAAGCCATAATTATCTAAACTGAGACAAATATCTGGTATGGGTGTGGCCCCCTAATTAGCCAAGCCAAACAGCTGTGAGTCTGGCTTTTAGAACACTGATGGTCCTTATTGAGCATGCCCGATACTATAATAGTGTTCAAATAGGCTTCAATGTTAAATTTCTTCAATTAATTAATTAAAAATCAGCCATGCATTTTTTAACTGCAGAAGATGAAGATTAGAGTTTGGGGCAAGGTCAGTAATAGGATTACAGGTACTCTGTGAACATGGCTGATTTTTAATTAATTTCAACAAATTATGAGACCACTCACAGAAAAATGTCCAACAGAGGTCTGGTTCCCCCCCCCCCCATTTTACACATTGAACTCTCGATTTTCTCTGAGTGTTTTTTGTATGGCCATGAAAACTTAGAGGGTTGTTAAGTAAGAGTTTCTGAATTCAGGTCTATACATTTTATAAGGTTTTGTTTTGAAATGAGATTATGGGAAGCAGCAGAATGGCACGGGGGTGTTTTCAATTTAACATTGCGGAATGTGAAAAATCCACACTGGATATAGTATACACTGGAGCAGAGCTTGGAAAAGTTACTTTTTTGAACTACAACTCCCATCAGCCCAATCCAGTGGCCATGCTGTCTGGGGCTGATGGGAGTTGTAGTTCAAAAAAGTAACTTTTCCAAGCTCTGAACTGGAGGTGCATTTCAGTTGTACATCCAAGTAGTTTACTATCAGAGTGTGAAAGAGCAAGAAGTGCTCCTTTTTCTGCGTAAGTCATTGTTCTGAGTGTCCTAACTGGAAGGAGACAAGTCCAGAGCAGTAACTCCAGCAGAGAACCAATGGGCAGCCTCCTCTGTGAGGTGGAGTGGGAAGGTAATTCTGCTGAAATTCTGTATTGGGAGTGACTGAGAGATTCAATCATACTTAATGCACAGACATAGCAGAATTATCTGCACAAGTGGCAGCTAGCTGGAAGGAGGCAGGGCCAGAACAGTTAAATCATACAGAGACACGTTACTCAGTTCCCTAGGGTGCATTATCCTCACAGAATTCTTTTAAAGTATTTGATTTAATTATTTCTCATGATACACTATTGTGACCTGCCAGTTTTGGAATTACTGTTCTAATGATAGATATCTTTCCTTTTTACTCAGCTCCACATTTTGTAATGTCAATGTTGACTTACCCTCCAGATGTGGGCTTGCAGAAACCTGCATGGCTTGAATTTATCTTACTCTGTTCTTGATAACTCACTTTAAAAGCCACACACTTAAGATGTCAGTGGGCAATGAAAGTTAGTCTTGCAATGTTGCATTTACGATGGCTCATTCAGGTATGCAAGTTATACCCTGAAGTTTCAATTTAACAATGAATGTGCATGGGTGAACTGGTCCTGAGTAAGTGGCCATAACTTTAGCTCCTTTCACTCGTCTGAAGAGGCAAAGTGTATACAGAAGTGTTGTGAGGCTGCACCTTTGGTGCAACCTTCGGTGATGTGTGCATCCTCACTCCCCTGCCATCCACATGTTAGTATTAATATCCTGAGGTGGGGAAGTCTTCGGACACAGACTTCTAAATGTAATTTAGCACTGTGACAAAATCAGTCCTCCAACTTCTTGAAAGTTGCTTTCCCTTGCAAGTTTTTTCTGCCTCATTCTCAGGGCACTAGAGAGGTTTTTTTTTTTACAATTTCTATAGGTACGGTTTTGAACTTACGTTATCATTGTTAGGTAGCCAAGAGTGGTGTGTGTGTGTGTTTCGTTCTATATTTCCTGATCCAAAAGACTCATGGGAGGAATTATCTCATGTCTTCCCCAGTGCTTGAAGCAGGAAAACTGCAGAGTCCAGATCTCTCTTCCATTACCGATCTTTTCACTGAAGAACCCATAACAAACTTCCCAGTTTAAAAACAGCACGGCTAGGAAATGTCTCTGCATCAGATTTGAGAGGCACTCCACAGTAGACAAGATAGGGCTAGACGAACCTGACTCATTCTGAAGCCAAGGCCTACCTTATCTTTTTGCCTGGGCATTTATGGGATGTTAGCTACTGCAGCATTACTGGGTGTTTTTATGACTGAACTTTCAAAGTTCTATTTTTACCTGCTCTTAACTGTTGTGAATTGTTTTTGTTATGTTGTAGGTTAACCAATATTGGGATCACATATTGAAGGATAAGCTAGAAATATATTTTAAAAATAGTGTAAATAAATATTGTAAGAGGTGCATCTTGTACCATCACTATACTTTTTGATGATTTGTCAAGAAGCACCTCTCTCCACAGGCTGTTGGTCAAGTGGTGGCCATCTTCCCTCCTTTTGTTATTTATTTATTTATTTATTACATTTATACCCTGCCTTTCTTTTTTCATGAAACCCAAGGCAGCTTACATCTGGTTCCCAGGCGGTCTCCCGTCCAGGCACTGACCAGACCTAACCCAGGGTGCTGGCCTCATGTGCCTTCAGACCATAGCCTGGGACTATTTTTACTTTATTATTTTGATTGTACATTGTACTTACCTTTATTGTGATATTTTGGTAACCCACACTGGGACCATTTGGTGAAGGGCTGGCTATAAGGACAATAAACAAACAAACAATAACAAAGGCCACTGTTCAGAGGGTGGAGTTTCTAGTCCTTGCATGACTGCATATCCTATCTAGGGTTGCCAGATCTCCGGTTTTCACCCAGAGACTCTGCATGAGTAACCCCAATCTCCGGACTCCTACCTTTCATTTTTTTAAAAAATTAAGTTTCTAGGTGGTCTGATTCAAGAGATACATACCAAAATGTCAACTCCCTCACAACTTCTGTTAGAAGTCGGAGGCTCTATTCCCTGCCCTTTCAGGTTTTTAGCCAATAAGTGAAGTCAAGGTTGTGATTAACGAGAGATTTGCTGACCACCAGGCAATAGCTAAAACCCATTGCAAATCCTGAAAACAGTTTCCTTTTCCTGCTTGTCTGCACATCAAAAGTTGAGTGAGTGTATAACTTTCAGCAGTAAAATTGCCTTTCTACAATAATATAGCAGGAAATCTAGAACTGAAGATCACAGCAGGATCTTGGTAGGCATTCACAGTAAACAATTTCAGTTATGATTATAATAAATGTATACATGCAGGGTTTTTTAATTACTTGCAAAAATAGCACATTATACATTTTATCTTTCATATAATTCTTGAACAGAAATCTGAAATAGTGTACATGCTGCAGCTTATGATGCCATTACAATGTGTTATTCTTTTCTAATTATAAAGAGTCAAACAAGTTTAATTTCCCTGGGCTGTTGAGGAGGGCAATTTATTTGTCTAATTCATAGCCTGTTTTGAAAACCTTCCCAACTGAAGCTTTAACCCTATACTCACTTTTCTAGAAGGAAAGCTACAATGCTAATCCCATATACTTGGGAGTAAACCCCATTGAATTCAGTAGGACTTACTTTTGAGTAGACGTGGTTAGGATAGTGCTATAAATCTATGGGACTTTTTAGTGAACACAGCAAAGGACTATGTTGTAAATCTTTCTTTCCCCCTCAAATCCTTTTTTAAGCAGTTAGGCAGGGCTTACTTAAGAGTCACTGTGATTTTTTGGTAGAAAACTAATACTGATTTTTTTAAAAGAATGTTCTGCAATGACCAACTGGTTTTGACAATAAACTATTATATGAGGTGTGTGTATTTTTACATCTCTATTATGTGTATATATGGAATCTTTCCAACAACCCTGTGAGGTAGGGTTGGAAACCAAGGCAGCTCATAACAAGAAATAAATTCATTTAAAATCCAATAACTATCAAACAAGTATAAAACAGTTGCAAACAGCTTAAAGTGACATGATTCTGAATTTTGGGCTGGGGGAATTAAGTTACTTATCACTTGAGGTTGCAGTCCTGTGCATGCTTCCCTTTTTGAGGAAGCCCTACTCTATACATTGGGACTTGCTTCTGAGTAAACATGCATAGGATTGCACTATAAATATCTTTACAGGTTGTGTAAATAATAAACATCTTTGACATTCATGCTCAGGGCTGCTCCAGATTTCTGGGGTTCCTCAGGCATAGGGCATAGGGTCTCCTCCTTTTCCTCCTCAAACCAGATTCCTCCACCATTGTGGCCTCCTTTTAAAGAAAACAAATCTTCACCAATATTGCAACCCCTCTTAAAAAATAAAAATACAAAATTTTGATTTATTTTAATTTGTTGGGGTAAATTTACCTATTTTGTAGGCCTCATTTCCTAATATATTCTGGTTCACCATATTAATGATAGGCAGATTATATGAATAGTATCAGAGCCTGGGATCTTCCACAAAATGTACTAGAAATAATTCTCATTTTTCACTGTTTCTGTTGGCTTTTCTAATGTTTTCACAGACAAAAAAGTGTATGTGTATGGGTGGTTGAATCCATCCTTTCCTGTCATTTGCAAAGATATTTGAAAAAAAGCAGTACAATAAATATTTCAATTCTCCACTAGGATTGTCTACCCACATAGGAAGCTGCCTTATACTGAGTCAGATCCTTGGTCCATCTAGCCCAGTACTGTCTACACTGACTGGCAGCAGTTCTCAGGCAGGAGTGTCTCCCAGAAGGTCTCTCAGGTTCAGTCCCTGATGGCATCTCTCCTACCTGGAGACACCAGTGGGTACTGAACCTGAGGGACCTTCGGCATGCAAGGCAGATGTGGCAATGGCCCTTTCCCTGCCATCACAACTTACTAAACTGTGCTGAGATACTAGGAGGCATTCTAGAATTAATCTTAGAACTCCTTATTGCCATATGGCACTGTTAGATCAGAGCACCAGGTCAAGCCAAGGACAGAAAAGTAGATTAAAGGCTGCCCTCTTAAGCAAATACTTTGTTTTAAAAGTTAAAATTCCATTTCTCAAAAAAAAAGGGCATTCACAATAATTTGGCTACAATTCACCTATATGTTAAGAAGTGTGTATAGTGTACAGAAATGCTACTAAAGGATCCCTCCACATCACAGGACACATGCAGAGAAGCCTTCAGATACTGTAGACCCATATAAACACAAATGCAACACAATATTCCAGCATGCCTCACTCCATCAGAAACCCTCATAAAAATGTCTAATAAGAGGAATCACCTTTGATGTCTAGTGCAGAATAAACACCCAGCACTGGTGGAGATTTGATGCTATTAGTACTACTGATATAGGGCTTTGTACGAAGGACTGAAAAAAGGGCCTTTCTAGGGACAAACTATTAGTCTCTGAACATGCTGTGTTACCACCAGGCATTATAAATGTACAAGTTTCCAAGAAAAAGAGACACATGATAACTAGGACTTCCTGCCAGACCTGGTTTCACATCCCAGCTCAGCCATGAAGCTGGCTGGGTGACCTTGGGCCAGTAACTGTCTCTCAGTCTAACCTACCTCATAGGGATGTTGAGAGGATAAAATGGGAGAAGAACCATCTTTGAGCTCCTTATAGAAAAAGCAAGATATAAATGAAAATTGTAATAGGAGCTTCCAAGCTACAACTGGGGTGGTGGGGAGGTGAGGGGTGGGGAAGAGAGGGAATTTATATACAAAACCCCCAGGACAGACCTGAACAATGGAAGCTTGCCAGAAAAATGAGAGAGAAGGTCTTATTCACACTCTCTCACACACACTAGCAGATCAGTGGGGCAAAGGGAATGAGAGGGTGGGGAGGCCATAATTATGTAATTAAGGCTGAAGTTCAATGCACACTTACCTGGGAGTAAGTCCCATTGCATTCAATGGAGCTTACTTCTGAGTAGATAATTGGATTGCAGCCTAAGAAAACCAGGAGAGCCTTCTTACCTTCCTTCCAAGCTCTTGGCTGCAATTCTAACTAAATTTACCTAGGAGGAAGCCCTTCTGAATTCAACAGGGCTTACTTTGGAGCAGACATTAGAACAAATGTAGTTAGACTCTTTTTCAGCCACTTCCTCCCCTCAGCATTGCCTCACTTCTGATGCTATAGTCCAGTAAGCTTTGCCCCTCCTCTTATGCCTGAAACTCAGGACAGGACAGGCAGCTCTTTAGCAACCAGCCTGTCACTTCTCTTTGGCTGGCACAGCTGAGCAGGACAGACTCTGTTAAAGTGGAGCTGGGGTTTGCCTGCGGTGGCACCCGCTGATTTCCTCCTGTGCTGCCGGCCTGCGCTTATCCTGGGAGGGCCCCCTGGGGCCCTGTGTGAGATCCTGGGCCCTTAGCCCAGTGCCCAACCTGGCCATGTGCTAGCACCTGGCCTGTTCATGCTTATATAGATATTTCTTTATACTATGTCTTGATATGTATCTGATTTCACACTATGGTACATTATTGTTTCCTCTACATGTTAAGTGTGCCCTTCTTCCTTGAGGTGATCATTGTCCCCCTCTGTTGTTTTGACCCTGAGGGGCAGATTAGGCTAAGAGATGGTGAGTAGCCCATGATCACCCTGTAAACTTCGTAGTTGATTTCCATTTTTAAAATTAATTAAAATGATCGATATGCAGGCAAAGAATCCTAGGAAATGTAGTTTCCCCCTCGCAGTTATAGTTCCCACCACCCTTAACAAACTACAGTTCCCATGATTCTGTGGTGGGATTCATGTCCTTCAAATATGTGTTGAATGTGCTTTAAATGCATGGTGTGGATCCGCCCTAGGTATTCATTAGTGAATTGAAAAGAGCAATTTGTAAAGATAATTTTTCAATGGGAAGGACTATAGCTCAGTGGAAGCACACATGCTTTGCATGCAATTCCAAATTCCAATCTCTGGAAAAGACTTATTTCTTGGGATCCTGGAGAGCAAGGCTAGTCCATATCATCAGGACTGAACTAGATGGTACCAAATGGTCTGAGTTGATATACGGTAGATTTTTTGTTCCTAGAAGAGGAAAGAGGCCTGGGGGTCACAGTGACTCTGAAATTCATCTATGTATTTACTTACAACATTTATATACTGCTTTATTGTAAAAAAAAAAACTTCAGAGTGGTTTGCAAAAGGAATTAAAACAATAAAATTACTTGCAAAAACAGTCAAAAACAGTCAAAATAATAAAACCAAGAACGAGTTAAAAACAGATAAAAAACATAATAGCTTCTACATGACTTGGTGGGCTTGTCTAAACAAAAAATGTTTTTAGCAGATACCAAAAAGAGTAAAATGAAGGCACCTGCCTAATGTCAATAGGCAAGGAGTTCCAAAGTGTAGGTGCTGCCACACTAAAGGAGGAATTTCTTACTGATTGTGAAGGTAGACTAATCCATATGTGTGTTTTCTCTGTCACCTATTACTCACTGGAATTGAGTTGGCTGTCAGAGAGTTTATAGCACCCTACAAAGTAGACAGGAAAGGGCAGAGAATCTTCTTGACTCTTACTCATTTCTAGGGATGGGGAAGAATATCTGCTAAATTGAACTTAGGACCAGATTCCGACAGAATTCGGCAGTCCGCTATGTTTTTGCACTGGCGGTGATATCTGGTTGTGGGCTGTGGCTGCAATCGGCATGGATTTTTTGTGATGGGCTGCAGCTGTAATAAGCACCATTTAAAAAAAATCTTCATAATTTCAACTAAGTCGATGCATTCATAACAGTGTGTAGGTGTGATAAATAATAAAGGTGGAAAAAAGTGGATGTCATTCAATATAACAAATAGTTGGAGGGAGCTGCCCAGAATGACAAAACAATATGATAAAAAGTCACAATTTTATTCCGTTTTTATAATTAAAAATGTATAAAAGGCCCAATGCGTTTCGGCTAATCACATATAGCCTTCATCAGGGGCTGAAAGAAATAGATATATATTGAAATTACTTAACATTCCGTTCAAAATTGTAACTTACAGTTTCAGTTTGTTGGAAAAGGAAGGTGGGGTGGGAGTACAAACATTTTTCTATTATTATGTTGTCATTACTCACATGTTTGTTTAAATTCTTCCTTCAAAGTGATGATGTTATTGATATTATTCAAAAGATTACAAATTGTCAGTAACACGTTTGTCAGGCTGAATCTGGTAACAAACACACTTACCATACTTACCTGGCAGGGGAGATACCATGATCATGAAGGTGGTTTTCCCAGGGTGAGGCTTATCCATTGCACTGCGGGTGTGCTGACCCCTGCGATTTCCCCAAATGTGGGAAACTCAACTGCATAATTTGTGAGTGCTACTTGTGAGTTTGGCAACATAGCTGAGGAAATTATTAGAGACCAGATTGGTATGAAAACCTCTTCTTTCAAACTTCAAGAGAAACTCTTAATGGAAGGGAAGTTTACTTTGACTACAGCAGTTGAAACAGCTAGAATGGTTGAGAATGCTATTCACCATGCCAGATTGCTCTCTTCAGCTTCATATGGCTTCAAGCCATGGAGGTGCAAGGAGTTCAAGACTATATCTCCAAGAAAAAAATGTTTGCTTCAGTTTTGTCTCACAAGGAACATGTGCAGGGCAAATAAAGTTATGTTTGTTGCCGTTGTGGGGATCCAAATCAAAAAGCTGATTTTCAAAGGTGTCCTGCTCAAAAGATGACTTGCAATAAGTGACACAAAACAGCACATTTTGCCGAAGTATGCAAGTCTGCTGTACCAGCTGTGGCAGAAGTGTACTCTGATGGTAAGGAGGAAGAATTTTAAGTATGACAATACTTAAAAACACAGTATTTTAAGTATGACAATGGCCCATCACACACCTCCGTACTGTCAGCTGAAAATAAACAGACATGAACTAAAGAAGTTAGTTACACCATAATTCCTGCTCAGCTATACCAGGTACAATTTTCCTAGACAAATTTTACCTTGGAAGCTCCAGATATAAACCCAAGGGTTATGGAGGATCCCCTATTGTCATCAATTGTCATCAGTGGATATTTCAAAGCTACTCTGGAATACAAGGGCTGCACTACAGAAGGTAAAGTGTATGTTGCAAAGAAAGGAGTATCCATAATAGGATGGAATCATCAATGAGATCTTCACACGGTTTTGGATTCTAATTGGGGTCCTATATTACAAATGAATAATGAGCTATACACAGACATGATAACTGATTTTCAGATGTTTTTTGTGATTATCTGGGTATTGCAAGCATTTCAAACATAAAATTCAGTTGACAGCTAATGTGGTACCTTTGCAACATAAAGTGAGGGATGTCCTATAGCATTGCAGCAACCACTAACGGAAGAGATATTGAAGTTGTGCGAAGTTAACATCATAAAGCCTGTTGATTCATCTGAATGGGTTTCTCCCATTGTCTTGATACAGAAACAGAATGGATCATTTTGCATGTACATAGATCTGAGAGATGTAGACTCTAATATTGTAGCAGTCTGCCACCCCTTACCCCAACATCAGTGAGATGCTGTTTACCTTGAAGGAGGCTTCAGACTTTAAAACTCTGGATATCTTTGGCATACCATCAGATTCCTTTGCTTATAAGTTCTCACAAATACACAGCATTCATAACTCCAGAAGGACTGTTTCAGTTTTTAAAAAGGTCATTTGGATTAGTCTCTGCAGCTTCAGTGTTTCAGAGAATGATACATGCAATATTTGGCAATTTGTCAGGTGTTACATACTTCCAGGATGATATTTTAGCATATGACAAGAGAGTTGTAGAATGTAATGTTATTTTGAAAGCTGCGTTGAGAAAACTTTGACAACATAATCTTACGGTCAATGCACAAAAGTGCCTATTTTGTACCAACTCAGTGACATATTTGGGACACACATATCTCAGAAAGGTATACAACCTAAGTTGGACTTAGCGGAAGCAATAAAAGAAGCATCAGAACCCAACAGTAAAGACTTGTTTCGGTGCTTCTTAGGACTTTGTGAGTATTACTCCAAGCTTGTGAAACAATTTGCCATGAAAGTTGCTCCCTTATGTCATCTCTTAAAAAAGGATATAGTCTTTCAATGGAATGAAACTTACAGAGACAGTTTTCAGGAAATCAAACTTGCTATATCAGAGTGTCCTACACATATTTCCTCTGATACCAACAAAGAAACAATTCACACCACAGATACATCTGAGTATGGTTTGGGTGCACTCTTAAGCCCATTTAAAAACATAAGAGAAGTTATGATTGTATTTGCTTCTAGAGCATTTAGTGAATCAGAAAAAGGTTTTCTGTCATTGAAAAAGAAGCTTTGGCGTGTTTTTAGGGTGCGTAGCACTTCAGTATATATTTGTGGGACAGAAAGTTTATTTTGCATTCAGATCATAAACTTTTGTCTGCTTTGTTCACCACTCGAGGATCTGGCCGAGCAACCCCAAGAATTGCTAAGTGGATTGCAAAACTGATGGATTTTGATTTCCAAATGGAATAGTTACCAGGTGCTTGGAATACCACTGCTGATTGCTTGTCACATCTTCCAATCCCAAGCCAAGAATGGTTGATGATGATGATGATGGAGAAATGGTTATTGCACAAATAGCCTCATCTACCCAAGGTGCAATCATTCATTCTGTATGGAGGGCATCCATAAGGGCCGACCCAACACTTACTGATCTCAAAGCTTATATACTGAAAGGATGTCCATGTGTGAAAAAGACACTGAAACATCTTTGTCATTACAGACAAGTGAATTGTATCTCATTGATAATGAGGACAGATTGGTTGGTTGTGCCAACATCACTACAAATAAAATTGATTCACTTAGCCCGTGAAGGTCACCTGGGAATGAGTTTGACTGAACGGCAGCTCAGACAAAGTTTTTGGTGGCCACGAATGGACAAACAAGTTGAGGAACTCATTCGGCATTGCATGGCTTGTGCTACAAGTGATCAATCCCAGAAGGTCTTTCATTAACTCCAGTAGATTATCCACGAGGAAATGGGGTGGTGGAAAGAATAAATGGACTAGTGAAGAAGAGTTTGCAATTAGCCAGTTTATGATGACCTTGGAAGGAAGCAATTCAGGAATCCCTATTTGCTTACAGAACTACTCTTCATTCTACTATAGGAATATCACATTTTGAATTGTTGAGAGGACGCAAAGCTAATGCTAAACTTACAAAATGGAAAGATCTCTTGGGCTACTTCATCCAATCTAAACCTAAGGATGAGGATATTTGCAATTGTGTGAGGGAAAAGCAACCAAAAAACAAATTGTATAAAGAGACTGGTGCTAAACCTCATACCTTTCAAACAGGAGATTTTGTTCTACTGCAGCTGCCCTACAGAGTTAGGAAAGGACAATCCAAATATTCTGAACCTAAAACAAATTAAAGAGATCATAGGACATTATCATAGGTGTTCTCATCAATAATCCATAATATCTATGTCTCATGGATAAAGGAGTTACTATCAGGCCTATATAAATGATGTCCTTTGACAGAACTGAGAATGTGCATCTCTGTCCCACAAGAGCCACTCCTTGCTGCATGTGACTAGTTACACATGATTAGAGCTGGATCAGATTATTACATGCAAGCTGAAAATATATACGCAAAAAGTAGCTGAATATACCTTATTTGGCAGTTTGTTTCTTAGCCTTGGCACAGAGTTTGGACTTCCTTAGTAAGAACTTTGAGAGCTCAAGAGAAACATTTTTTTAGGGGCAGGGGGAGGTATAGTTACTGTTGTAAGAGCTATACTATGTATACTCTTTACTTTGATTCCCCAGTCCAGAGAAGAACTATACTAGGGTTGCCAGGTCTCCGGTTTTCACCCAGAGTTTCCAGTTTTTTGGGGTACTCTCTGGGTCTCTGGGTGAGTCACCCCAATCTCCAAACTCTTAGCTTTCATTTTTAAAAAATTAAGTCCCAAGCTGGTCTGGTTCAAGAGATATACACTAAAACATCAGCTGCCCTACCCCCTGCAACTGTTAAATGAGCTAATAGCCAGCTGCTCGAATTTCCACCTTTCAGGTTTTTAGCCAATAAGTGAAGTCAGGGTTGTGATTGACGAGGGATTTGTTGACCTCCAGGCAGTAACTAGAACCCATTGCAAGTCCTGAAAATAGTTTCCTTTTCCTGTTTATCTGCACATCAAGAGTTGAATAAGTTTATAGCTTTCAGCAGGAGCAAGGGTGCCTTATTCTCTGTGTGCATACACTGCACAATAATCAAGCAGGAGATTTAGAACAGAAGATCACAGGAGGATCTTGGTAGGCATTCACAGTAAACAATTTCAGGATTATAATAAATGTGTACTCAGGGTTTTTAAATTACTTGTAAAAATAGCATATTATACTTTTATCTTTCAAATAATTTTTGAACAGAAAATTTAAAAAGTGTCATACATCTTATGATGCCATTACAATGCATTATACTTTTCTAATTATAAGGAGTCAAACAAGTTTAAATTTTCCTGGGCTGTTGAAGAGGGCAGTTTATTTGTCTAATTCATAGGCTCTTTTGAAAACCTTCCCAATATGAAGCTTTAATCTTATACTCAGTTTTCTGGGAGTAAAGCTACAATGCTAATCCAACATACTTGAGAGTAAACCCCATTGAGTTCAATAGGATTTACTTTTGAGTAGACATGGTTAGGTTTGTGCTATAAATCAATGGGACTTTTGAATGAACAGCATAGGATTATGTTGTAAATCTTTTTCTCCCCCTCAAATCCTTTTTTAAGCAATTAGGCAGGGTTTATTAAGAGTCACTGTGATTATTTGGTAGGAAACGAATACTGATTTTTAAAAAAATATGTTTTGGAATGACCAACTGGCTTTGACAATAAACGATTACCTGGGGTGTATGTATTTTTACATCTCCAGTGTGTGTGTATATATGGAGTCTTTCCCACAACCCTGTGAGATAGTGTTGCTAGTTGGAAACCAAGGCAGCTCACAACCAGAAATAAATCCATTTAAAATCCAATACCCATAAAAACAAGTATAAAACAGTTGCAAAACAGCTTAAAGTGATATGTTTATTAATTTTGGGTTGGGTGAGTGAAGTTCCTTGTCACTTGAGGTTGCAGTCCTGTGTACACTTCCCTGTTTGAGTAAGCCCCACTGAATCCATTGGGACTTGCTTCTGAGTAAACATGCATAGGATTGCACTATAAATATCTTTACAGAATGTGTAAATAATAAACATCTTTGACAGTCATGCTTATATAAATATTTCTTCATGCTATGTCCCGATACATATCTGATTTCACACTATGGTTGTACATTATAATTTCCTCTACACTGTCAGTAAGCCCTTCTTCCTTGGTCCCTTTCTGTTGTTTTCACCCTGAGGGGCAAATTAGGCTGAGAGATGGTGATTAGCCCATGGTCACCCAGTAAAATTTGCAGCTGATTTCCATTTTTAAAAATTAATTAAAACGATTTATATGCAGGCAAAGTATATGAAGCAATGCAGATCCACACAATACATTTAAAGCACATCCAACTTGCATTTAAAGCACATGACTTCCCCCAAAGAATCCTGGGAAGTGTAGTTTTCCCTCACAGTTATACTTCCCATCACCCTTAACAGACTACAGCTCCCATGATTCTGTGGTGGGATTCATGTGCTTCAAATTTTATTTATTTGTTTATTATTTTATTTATTTATTTATTTGTTATTTTATTTATACCCCGCCCTTCCTTCCAGCAGGAGCCCAGGACAGCAAACAGAAACACTAAAAACACTTTAAAACATCATAAAAGACCTTAAAATACATTAAAACAAAACAACGTTAAAAACATTAAAAAAACTTTTAAAACACCTTTTTTTAAAAAAAGGTTAAAGATATTAAAAGACATATTAAAAGCAATTCTAACACAGATGCAAACTGGGATAGGTCTCAACTTAAAAGGCTTGTTGGAAGAGGAAAGTCTTCAAAAGGTGCTGAAAAGATAGCAGAGATGGCGCCTGCCTAATATTTAAGTGTGTGTTGGATGAGCTTTAAATGAATGACATGGATGTGCCCTAGGTATGCTGTGCATTCATCAGTGAATTGAAAAGAACAATTTTAAAAGGTAATTTTTAAACAGGAAAGGGTTGTAGCTCAGTGGCAGGGCACATGCTTTGCACGCAAAGGTCCAGTATCCAATCTCTGGAAAAGTCTGTTTCCTGGGGTCCTGGAGAGCCAAGGCTTAGCCCATGTCATCCATACTGAACTAGATGGTACCAAATGGCCTGAGTCGGTATAAAACAGATTCCTTTGTTCCTAAAAGAGGGAAAAGACCCAGGGACCACAGTGGCTCCAAAATTTATTTATGAATTTTATTTACAACATTTGTGTACCACTTTATTGTAAAAAATCTCAAAGTGGTTTACAGAAGGAATTAAAACAATTAAAACAATAAAAAAGAGTTAAAAATAGGTATTTAAAAACATTCAAAATAATAAAACCAACAATGAGTTAAAAACAGATAAAAAGCTTCTACATGCCTGATTAGGCTTGCCTAGAGAAAACAATTTTAGCAGGTGCTGAAAAGAGTACAATGAAGGCGCCTGCCTAATGTCAGTAGGCAGGGAGTGCTGAAGTGAAGGTGCTGCCACACTAAAGGACTGATTTCTTGCAAGAGCAGAACAAGTATTATATGGCACCCATAACATAGAAAGCACACCTTGAACTTGTCTGGTTGAAAATCAGCAATCAGTGCAGATTTCAGAGCAGAGCTGTTATGTGCTGATAGGGTCTCACTTATGTCAGCAATCGTACCACAGCATTCTGCACTAACGGCAACCCCTGGGTCAGGTTGTGCTGTATGGGAATTTCTGTGACCTTGGCTTCTGGTTGCCAGGATTCTTTTAGTTTTGGTTTTTGGTTAGGAACCCTGACTGGTTGCAGGATGCTGAGTTTTCTCTCTTAGGAGTTTTCTCATAGGAATCATTGTGGTTGGTATGGTATTGCATTTAGGGAGTCATCACTGTCTTTTCTTTTTCTTTTTCTATTTACCTCTGACCTCACTCCCTTACATCCATAGAACAGTGGTTCCATGTGCTCAGCTCAATTTCTTTAAACCCACGGATGATGCACTTTATTAGTTGCTTGATGGTTTGTTTCTTGCCCAGTAGTGGTAAAAGAGAATTCACATACTGGGAAGTGTGACTGGAGTTGATGTTGTCTCCAATCTACTGCCTGTGAAGGTAAACTAAACCACATGTGTTTTCTCTCTGTCAGTTTTTATTCACTGGAATTAGGTTGGCTGTCAAAGTGAGTTTATAGCAGCCCACAGGGTAGGCAGGAAATGGTAGAGAATCTTCTTACTTTTACTCATTTCTCAAACCTCTTTCTGAAATGAAGGGTCAAGTCTGTAAAGAAGTTTGGAGCAGCCATGTTAAAAGGCAGGGGCAAGGCATTCCAGGCAGGGGTTTATCAACCCCGCTTTGATATGTATATCTTTGGAGAGGATCCCTAGTCAAGCCTTACCAACAGCACAATCCTAACCATTTTCTACTTATCTATTGAGTACTATGGGACTTATGGACTTAGTAAATGTGTTTAGAAATGCAGTCTTCGGAGGCATCCCTCTTTACTCCTGAGTGCTCCCATCTAATATCTCCACAACATCAGGTTTCCTTCTTCCTACAGTGGCCTTCTGGTGTCTGGTCTGGCCTGGCCTGGCCTGAGGGCACTTAAACCCTTTTTGCCAGGAGCAAATGGCTAGATTAAATATCCAGGGTTCTTAAGTAGGTGAGAAGGAATGATTCCGTCACTTCAGCTGGACCTGTGAACACCCTCTTTTAGCTACGATTTCTATCTTAATTTCTAATCAGAGAAATTTTTTTGTTTGAATGGTATGCTCCAAGCAACTGTGGTTAATGCTTAATGTATCATGCTTAATGACATCACTAGGGTCCACCCCTGAACTCTCAGGGTTTAAGATGCTTCTGACATGGCAACCCTAAACCATACATACATATATTTTGTGTCCTTTCAATTGGTAACTGTGGGTGTAAATCAAAATGTATCTGAATATAGACACCAGCCATCTGTTCTATGTGGCTTTCAGTGGGATGTTCAATTGCACATACATACAGATACACATCCCCATACAATTAGTTACACCAAACTATACACAACTAGAGCTGGACTGGGATGCAGATGTATAAGCTTTATTGTTCAGATCATGACAACAACAAAATAAAACCATAATCACATCATTCAAGAATAGAAACCTTAATGGTCTTCACCTCTCGATGCAATTGTTTACTGTGACACCAATAAAATATGATGTACAATGGTCTTACTTTAGCTGAGCATTACTTAAAATGTGTCTACTATAGTTATGAATATATTTGCATTGGCACATAATTCAGAGGGTTTTAGCACAGAGTAGAATAACCCCTGAGTGCAAATAATTAACCACATTAGTGCAGCAGAGAATTGACTCAGGAAGGAAGCTGTTTCATAATTGCACGAAACAAAATGATAGCCTGTAAACTAAAGTGTCATTCCTTGCACCAGAAGCAGTTTGTTTAGCAAATCACCCTGGTTCCTGTTGACCTAACTCTCTTTAAAGGGCTCCTAGGAACAAAGGAGAAATGATTCTTCAGCTCTCTCTGCATTATAGTATGTGAAAAAGGTCCCCACCCAGATTACAAGTATCTCCTTATCTGGGAAGGTTTGGTGGCTCCCTACAAGTGCTGTGTACAATGTTCACCAAGGATATGAGCCAGCATTTCTAAGCTCCTGGTAGAGGCACATTTTTAACTCAATGAAAATTGAATGAAGAATGCTTCAGTCTTACCACTAGAAAATGAATCTGCTAACACTGGACATCAGCCACAGTGTGTAAGAGCAAGAATGATTCATCCTCAGAGGAGCCCACCTTCAACTGTGTCACTTTCTGAGGATGCCACCTGACCAGGAGGAGGCAAGGGTTGTCTTGACCAAACCAAGTTTAAAGGCAAAGAATCTTAAGAAAGGACAACAGGGAGCTTGAAGTTGCCGTTAACACCTGGACATCCAGTTGCTGCCTTCCTTACTATAGTGAGATGTATTATATTTCTATTTAAATGATCATAATTCTTTCTAAATGCGCTTCTATATGCATAAATTAGCATATGCAGGTTTTATGCAAATCCACACCCTTTTCATTCCTCTTTTTTTGATGATGCGTGTTTGGCCACCCTTTAGAGCAGTGAGGTGCAGAAAGGTAGCAGGCAGCCTTGAGTGGATGGATATTGGGGCTCACCAATAATTATTTCTCATGGTACAATAGTGTGCCCTGACAGAGTTTGGAAATTACCAGTATGAACAAACAACGATTTTTTAAAACACAACAAAGCATCACAGAAAATTCTCCTTCACTTCTGTTAAACATTTGGCATCGGGTTTTGAGAGGGACTCTGGGAACCATCTGCTGCACCCTGTGAGCACCTACCTGTTGTTTCTTTGCCTGCTTGCCAGCAGAATTGTCTCCACCTGCAGCTTTCAGAGGTGTGGCCCAGCAAGATCTTTAACTGTAGAAATCCAAGGCAGTGGCCTTGGGCACTGCCCATTCAGTGTCAGTAAGGACTTAAGCTTATAAGTAGGTTTGTCGGGGTGGCCACTATGAAGCAAGATGGCTGCTGTTGTGTGCTCATTACAATACCTGAGAGAACTCCTCCAACACCAGATGGGTGGCTACATCACTCTCTCCAGAGAAGGGTCTTCTCTATAATGGTGCCCCAGTGGTGTTACTTTCTCCTCTTGGAGACATGGACGGTCATATAATGATGGGGCTCTACTGTATATTTGTTTAGAATTTGATGTTCTGAATTGTTTTTATTATATTGTTTTATTCTGGATATGGAAGCCACTTCAAGGTCACCTGGTGATGAAAAGTGGCATACATATATACTAAATAAAATAAATAAAATCTTGGCCAATTGCTAACATATTAGGTGGTATCCAACAAGGTTACTGCATAAGCACAAGGACTTCTGACTGCACAACAGGACTTTCCCGCCCCCCCCACCCCCCCACCCCGCATGCCCCCTAAACCTGTTCTCAGGAGCAGATCTGCAGAAGGCATGGGGGGAGTGCACAGAGAGAGGAAATGGAGAGGAAGTTCTGTTGCACAAATGGAAAATCTTGCACTAACAGAATGACTTTATTGGGTACTATCCATTGTGTAATACCTTGAAATGAGAACTTTAGTCCCAAACAATATAAAAGACAGGGTGGAAAATAAGCGGGAAATAACATTAAATCATAAATATTTTACCTTCTGAAGAATTCTATTTAATGGAGGCAAGAAAAACAGGATTTCTTTGTCCCACAAGAAACTGATTACAAGGCTTCTAGCATAAATGGACCAAAATGAACATTTAATGGGAAGATCAGAGCAATATCAATACTTGTAATACTTGCAAAGGAAAATAGAAACAACCAAAACAATTTTTAAAAATGACATCCAGAGCTGAGTTCTGGTTATCTTGAGATTAGGGTTAGAGTCAGTGAGGGTAAAGGAATCTACGTTAGGTAGTTTTGATATTTCCTTAAAGGGCTGTCATAGGGAATGGTGAGATTTTGACCAGAGACTTGCCAAGTCACCACCCACTTACTTGTCTGCTACATTTATAGTAGTTCTCCGTAAGAAGACTTGAGTTGCCTCATGTCAAGTGCTCCCTTATAAAACTTTGCCCTCCACAAGAATATCCCCATATGTTTTAGATCAAGCAAAACCTCAGAGCTATTTTAGCTCAAACAAACGTTAAGGTAGAAGAAGATATTTTTGTTCATGCTGAAAAGAGAAAGTGATAATGATTATATAATGAAGCCTTTGCCACCTTTTGGCTCTGTGTGAAAGGCTCCAGCAGTCATGATAAAGAGTTTCATGGGATAAGCAAATTTTTGCTGAACAGGATGAAAAAGATGAAATCTGCTCCACAGTTTCCAGCAGGCTTCAGCACACACAAAAAGGCCTTTATAGCATTTCCACTGAATGGAGCCCTAGGGTAGAAAGTATATTGAACTCCTTTAGCAGAGAACTTAGTCATGACTCCTGAAAACTAAATCAATTTGTATTGGTTGTGGAGCTTGAACTTCAAATGGGTTTTAATTACACAGATTTCTAATGTGATTTTTGCAACACCAAATTGTTGGCTTGTATTACTTTAGTATTTTTTATTTATATGGATTTACTTACCAAATAACTGCATAATTAAAAAGCATGTCAAAATTACTGATCTAAGAACAGAAACATATGTTGCAACACATATCCCCCAATTTCAATGTCCAGGTCAAAAACACTGATTTCAATGAAGTAGAAATATATCCGGGGGGGGGATAGTTTGTGCCAATATTCACTTTTTAAAAAGTCATAAGAACATAAGAAAAGTCCTGCTGGATTAAACCAAAGGTCTATCAAATCCAGCAACCTGTTTCCCACAATGACCAACCAAATGTCCCTCTATGGGAAGCCTACAACCAGGACATGAGTGCAAGAGCACTCTCCTGCTCGTGATCCTCAGCATAGGTATAGAGCCATTATGATCAGTAGCTATTGATAGTCTCCCCCTTGCTGCATCAGTACAATCCCTCTCCCAAGAATTTGCTTGTTTCTCTTTTCCGAGTCAGTCAGGGGTCATAAACACGATATCATGAAGCTATATAGCCAATCAGATTTGACATCACTGAGGACAATTGAGAGTAAGGGTAATCGTTCTTGGCTCAGTCATATGGGTGACCCCAATCAGCCAGGGGTTGCATAGTGAATAGAATGAGATCTCTAATTAATTAATTAATTAATTAAATGTATATCCTGCACTTCCTCCCAAAGGACCCCAGAGCAGCAATACTATATTGAGTCAGATTTGGCTATGTAATAGCTGAGGGCAGGTAACACAGAGAGAGCAAACCACTGTTCAACATAAATTAAATGCAAACATTTCTTAAGGACTTTCAAACAATCAGCAAAAAGGATAGTTTTGACACTGTCAAAAATATTTATAGTAACCTGTGGGTAGTTTTAGCTCAGCCCTACCTTACAAATAAAGTTTGAAAGGCAAATTGGGCTTCTTTTATATGCTGTGATGAATATCGAAGTAACATTTGCTCAATGAGTTTGGATCCAGGAAGTAATTTGGAAATATTTTCATACTGCTATGTTTCCTTCAAATCATAAGTATCACTGGAGCCAGTATAGTAATACATACAGATGTGGCTTCAAGTGGTGGGGTATAACAGGTAGCCCCTGAGCTAAATCCAGCTGCTTGAGGGGTGATGCCAGTCCCCACCATTGCCAACCCAGAGGTGAAGGAAGGATATATAGTGAGTGACAGTTGCAGCCATGGCACTTGACAACAAACAATTTGGGGATTGGGATTAGGGCCTTGGCCCACAATCTATAGCTTCCTTGTCAAAGCTGCTCTCCACCACAATTAATTGCTCACTGGAGTGGTGATGGTGTCTTAAAGCAATAAGCTTTCAAGCCAGCTTAAAAGTATTATTTTTAAATACATATAACGTGTTGTTCTTGCAGGACCTGTACCATAGAACAGTAAAATCCTAGAATCATGGAGTTGGAAGAGATCTCAAAGGTCACTTACTCCAACTTCCTGCTTGATGAAGGATCCAGGATGTGGACGCATTGCCATCCAGCTTCTGCTTCAGCACTTCCACCACCTTCTCCCACTTCCCAAAGTAGTTTGTTTCACAGCTGCACAGCTCTTACCATTAGGGATGTTCTCCTAATGTTTAGCTGTGATCTCCTTCCTTGCTGTTTCCACCCATTGAGTTTTATCCAAATAAACCATACTCAGAGTAGACCTATTGAAATAAATGGACTTAATTTAGTCATGTCTGTCTGTGACTTAGTCAGATACAACTCATTTGTTCCAATCCTATTCCCTAGAGCAAAGATACAGAATCTGTGGTCCTCTAAACGCTGTTGGACTCCCAACTCCCATCAGCCCCAGCCAGCATGATCAACGGTCAGGGATGATGGGAGCTGTAATCCAACAACATCTAGAGGGCTACAAATTCCTATCCTGCTCTAGAGCAACAGAAAACAAGTCTGCTCTATAATGCCTCGGTCCCCAGATGCTTCAGGTGGTGATTCTGAAGCAAAGGGATATTCAGGAGGAGTCTGCCTCCAGGATCTCACAGCCCCTGACCTGGCATGATGTCTTATCCAAGGAATAAAAACACATAATGCCAGTGCTTTGCCATTTCCATAAGCTTCTAGGCTGTTTCTGATTCCAGTTAAAATTCTGGTTTTGATCTTTAAAGTCCTTTATGTAATACTTTTTATTCTCCCCTTTTTCAGTTTTATTCTAATATAGACATTGTTATTACTACTGACCTAGATCCAGGCCAGGCATGCTTAAGACCAGTGATCTTATTTTATTTTGTAAGCCAGCCTAATAACATTTGTTACAGGGCAGCTCATACATGCTCTAAATAAACAGCATCCTCTGCAATTTTAATAACTGCATGTATATCATGCTTCAAAGCACTTCACTTTTTCTACTCCTTACAACAACCTATAGGTCAGTATTATTATCTCCCATATTGCAGATAGAGAAGGGGCTAAAGCTGAGGAAATGGCTTGCCCAAAGTTCATGGCGGAGGGAAGATTAAAATCAGAGATGTTATTTGTAGTCCATCTTGATTTAATTCAGGGTATGCTCCAAAGGCACACAAGTCCACAAACTTGCTGAAGCTAAGCAGGTCTGGATCTGAGAAGTGCCTGGATGGGTGTCTGCCTGAGAACCATATGTGTGCTGCCTTCAGTTCTATAGTAAAAGAAAGGTAGGATATAAATATAAGAAATAAATAAATGCTGCCACTGTCTCCTTTGCTAGGGATC
Source organism: Rhineura floridana (assembly GCF_030035675.1). Lineage (NCBI taxonomy): Eukaryota > Metazoa > Chordata > Lepidosauria > Squamata > Rhineuridae > Rhineura > Rhineura floridana. Next base: position 126,687,849 of record NC_084487.1, read on the forward strand.
ATGGGTGTCAACATCTTTCTTGTATTATCCCAGCATGCAATCTCCCAACTTGCTTGTGATTAAAGTCAGCCCTGGAGATATTTGTTGTGGAAGGGCCATAGTTTAGTGGTAAAACACATGTTTTCCATGCAAAAGGTCCTGGATTCAGTCCCCAACACCTGAGTTTGCTATTAAACAGAGCAAGTAGTCCCTGTAAGAAAGCATTGCACTGTACGCTCGGCCTCTAACAGTTGTTCCTGTTCAATATATCAGCCAGCCATGATTCCAAAAAGCAGATGCAAGTGTGGAGATAAAAATGTGTCCTTTTCCCCTTCCCCACTGCTGAAGCTCCCTCTCTTCAGGTCTGGACAGGATTGCAAGACTCATGTTCCAGGCTAACTGAAGACCTAAACTGGAGCACTCAAAAAGCGGGGACACATTGCAATGCTGTATTACAGATCCCACTTGTACTTGTTAATGTCCTCCTCCATTACACTCTAGATTTTCACAGACAAACAGCTTAGAAACAGTGTGGTGTTGTGTTTAAATTTGTTAAGCAGACAGTAACAGCGGTCTGAAATGTGAGTGTGCCAGTGTGTGCGTGCGTTTACCTAAGAAAGCAGGCTTTTACATTGCATCAGGGTCACTGAGACTTAAGACTTAGTAAAATAAGAAAAGCTACTTTATTTATAGAAACACATAGTAGATAGAAAGGCATACCTAGTTCTAACTAACTAACTAAGTTGGAGGCGCAATACCCAGGCATGGGAAGTGCCCTCATGGCTAGGAGAGAGACAGCAAAGACAAACGTGTGTCCTCTCTCCCGGACAGTTGGAGAAGAGTGGAAAGGGTGGAAGGAGGTGGGGCAGATAAGCTTTCCTTAAGACGTACCAGTCTAACAACGGAAGGAAGTCAGTCAGAGCATCACAGGTAAAGGTAATCAAGCCTATCCATCTGGAGGACCCTAGCTCTATCTCCCTTCTGGAACATAAACAAAAGAACAAAACAGAAGTTGCTCTTGCCCCACTTCCAACACAGTGAAAACAGTTGTAATGGAAAGATCCAGATAATGGCTTAAAATTTGCATATGATGTGCTGAAATCATTTACACATGCTTCAATTTGCTTAGAAGTTGCTTAAGACTTATTGAACAAATGTATAACATTTGCTATAGGCACAAGAGCCAACAGTAAAACAGGAGCAGTTTTAAATTGCCCCCCTTCAGAGTTGGAGAAAAAATATTTTAAAAAGACAAGCATTTCTGTACCTCCAGGAAGCCTGGGTGTACAGCCAAGATAGTAGATTCAAAATAACTAAGTCTGCATTAGAACATATACAATGAAGAAACAGGAAAGACCTGTGTAAGATTTTCTAAATGGCCAGCAGTAACCTGGCCAGTTCATCTATGAATTGACATTAATCTCGGAGAACATCTATGTTTATAATACAGAAATCTATGGCAACAGAAAGGTGTTTGTAAGACTGTCTCATGAGAATGTGTATGACAAATCTGTGGGAATAAAATCATGAGAAAAGACCATGGGAACACGCCTTCCCATAGAAGAGACAGTGTATAAAAAGCCAGGTTTCATAGCACTCTGGGCCCCCTCAGCTCTGCTAGAGTGGTGCGGGGGTTGAAGAAAGCAGGAGAACCATCCATATATTCCCTCCATAACATCTGATGCGTGATGTAACATGACATGTACAGTAGGGCCCCACTTTTCAGCATCCCGCTGGCACTGCCATATTAGCGTGAGATCAGCTGGAGCATGGGGCGCTCTAGCCGCCACTCTCCAGCTGACAGCGATCAGTTGTAGCACGTGATCAGCTGGAGCACGGGGAGCTCACACACTATAGCTGATCGCTGTCGTAATCTACTTTAAGGCACATAACAACAAAGATTAATTGCTTAGGCAGCAACGTAATCAGTTGATTTTACAACAAACTGTAGTTTTAGATTCAATGCACCCAAAATATTAACAGAATATAACCTCCAGTTTGAAACAAAAAAGGCTGTCTTCACCATCATATAACATTGACCAATAAAAAGGCTTTGAAATGAATAAAAATAAATTTGGCACAGATTTCTAGGATGAATAATGAGATAAATACAATTTTCTAGGTTAGATTCTCTGTAGAAACATTAGTAACACAGGAAAGAACCAAAGTAAGAACACCAACAAACATACAAAAAATGTAATTCTCTGTCTTTGGAGATGCAGTCCCAATTGCAGGTGTCGCCACCACTCACCATATGCTCAGAGGCACATGTTATCAGATTCTTCCAAGCTATACAGGAAGAGGATTGGACTGTGAAAGACCAACCCAAATTGTGTTTGCATTTTGACAAATTTGTAGAGCAGTATAATATTTCAGAGAGAAGGTCAGGTTTCCTGCTCTCCAGGTGCATTCACTAAAGCTGCCCAATATCCCTGCTTTTTAAAGTTTGATAGAAATATCTGTTGGCTATATAGGTATATTCTTAAACTGCAAGGATTTTTTGCCTGTTAGTGAATTTATTTGCTTTTTAAGAAGAGAAGGAGGTAAAAAATGAGATTCTGTGCAAGTTTGCTAAGAATAGATTGATCATTTGCATGAGTATTGAGTTCAATAGGATTTACTCCCCTGCAATCATGCTTAGGGGAAAATGACCATGGGGGAGAAGGAGGGAGGGGGAGGAAAGATGGAGGGAGGGGATGAGGAAGGGCAGAGGGGAGGAGGGGGAGGGGAGCAGGTGGGAGGGGGAGAGCAGGTTTGATCATTTCCATGATTATTGAGTTCAGTGGGATTTACTCCTGTGCAATTTAGGATAGGTGGAACTGACCATGAGGGAGGAGAAGGGTAATGGGGAAGGCGAAGGGCTGGAGTGGGCAGGGGAGGAGGAAAAAGAAAGAGCAGGAAGAAGGGATGAGGAGGGGACAGGAGAGGGAGGGGAAAGACAGGTCTGATCATTTGCATGCTTATTGGTTCAGTGGGATTTACTTCTGTGCAATCATGTTTAGCGTAGATGAAACTGACCAAGAGGGGAGGAGGAGGAGGAGGGAGGAAGGAGGAGGGGGAGGGGGAAGGAAAGGGGAGATTATAGGGGAGAAGGAGGGGAGTGGGGGTTTGATCATTTGCATGCTTATTCAGTGGGATTTACTCCTGTGCAATCATGCTTAGGAAAAGTGACCTGGGGGAGGGGGAGGGGGAGGGAAAGGGAGGAGGGGAAGGAGGAGGAAAGAGAGGAAGAATAGGGATAGGGAGGAAGGGGGTGGGAAGAGGGGGAGGGAAGGGAGGAGATTGGGTGGTGGGCTCTGGGCAGTGGGAAACCCCTTTGCTTTCCAAAAGGAAAACATTGTTAATAAGTATTATGTTTCAGGGTTCCCCCCACCTTTTTATTCTACAGCAGACATGAATAGTCTCCCAAATTTAAACCAAAGCTGTCCCTGGCCACATCCACCCTCAAAGGATCCTGGGAGACACCCTATTCCCCTCACAGAGCTACAATCCTCAGAAGAAGGGCTGACTGTTAAACCACTCTGGCCATTGGAGCTCTATCAGGGGAATAAGAGTCTCCTAACTCTCAGCACCCTTCACATACTACACCTCCCAGGATTCTTTGGGGGAAAACATGACTGTTTAAAGTGGGAAAATGTCTGGCATGGGTGTGGCCCCCTGATTAGCCAAACAAAGCAGCTGTTAGTCTGACTTTTAGAACACTGACAGTTGGCTCTTACTGAGCATGTCTGTGCTATCATGGACTCCAATGTTAAATTTCTTACATTAATTAAAAATCAGCTATGTATTTTTTTAATTTTTAAACTGCAGAAGATGAAGGTTAGAGTATAGGGCAAAGTCAGCAATAGGATTAAAAGTACTCTGTGAACATGGCTGATTTTTAATTAATTTCAACAAATTATGAGACCACTGACAGAGAAAAGTATAGCAGGGGTCTGGATTTCCTCCCCCTCCATTTTACGCTTTGAACTCTCGATTCTGTCTGTTTTGTGTATCACCATGAAAATTTAGAGGGTTGTTAAGCAACATTTCTGAGTTCAGGACTATAAGCTTTGTAAGATTTTGTATTGAAATGAGCTTATGGGCAACAACAGAACGGCATGGGGGTATTTTCAATTTAAAATGGTCCAATGTGAAAAATCTATGCCGGCTAATTTGCAAAAAAGGCAGTGTATTTTAAAAGCAGTTGTGGTTATTTTTTATACTTCACAATATATATTAGCAGTACAGGGTAATATAAAGTTCAATTAATTGTTTTTATTTATACTAATAGTTAGGCAGTGTGCAGGATCAGTGAGCAGACTGCAGATACAGATGATCCTAATGTGTAGTCTGAAATTCGGAGGGGGGCATGATTGCCCCCCTCAGTCTGGTTGCAGTGCTACACCCACTTATTTCTATGTAGCCATGTATAGAATTCTGCAGCCAATGACACTTCTGCATCACTTGATCTCTTATCACTTGATTACTCAGTATTTGATGACTCTCATCTGAACACCGAACTATCCCAGCTGAAAAGCATTGGTTTAAGGCCCAGTTCATATGTCCCGTTATTTTACTCTATACGTATGGGTGCTTCATCACACTCTGCTCCAGAAACACATGAAATGATGAACACATGTGGGAGGGACAGATCATGTGGGACATTCCCATGACACTGTTCTCCCAGTTAGGGTCAATAGCATTGATGCAGGAACTTGCTACAGGAACCTACTAACCCTTCCCTGAGATCTCATTGTGCCACTCTGATAATGTATTAATTTGGCCTGAATTGACATTAGGTGCTATTAAAGTTCTGTTTCCAATGATTCATCTGCAATGGTTTATTTACACATGCAGATTATTTATTTATTTATTTATTATTTAATTTGTATCCTGCCCTTCCTCCCAGCAGGAGCCCAGGGCGGCAAACAAAGCACAGTCAACAGTCAACAAGACTGTGTGAAACAGCTCATACATTCACATTGCTTCTTGCCTATGAGTTTGCGGATAACCTATTCCAACAGATTTCTATGTGCACGGATCACTACCTCTCAGGACATTAATTTTAGATCTTCTATTAATTTCCATACATTTGGAAAGAGATCCCAATGAAGATGGCAAACGTTCAAATACCTGTCTTATTGGTATAATGGTTTTAAATTATTATTTTTGTTAGCTTAATTAGGTGCAATGGCTTATATTCACAATACATGGATATCAAAGTTATATTAAGACTGCTAGTAGTCTCAAAGGCCTTAAAACAGTCCATTCTTAATTTTGTCAATATAGCAAGAAAAGAAAAGCATACTGATCTTAGTGATGAATTCTTATTTTCATAGCTTCTATTGATTTCTCCCAACTTTAACTTTATCTACAAATACGCTTTTTGGAGCATTTTTAAAAGCACTGCAAAATAATTATCAGTGTGAAGATTTTAGAGAACATCATTCAGCTCACAGTTAGAGCCATCATAAGTTTAATATTACTAGCTGATTAACTGTGCTTCTTTAAGTAATTAATCATACAGCCAACTAGTTTTAAAAATACAAGAGAATATGCATGGACCTCTCCATTCCATCTGAGGAAGCATTGTGTAAACCAAAACTGTACACACTCCTGCTTCAGCAAAAGTTGTTCCAATACAAGGCATCATATTTCCAGTTTCTAAGGCTATGTGTACTAATCTGATCCTTTAAAAAATACTCCAATTTACAGCACCAAGGTTATCCAGATGTTATGACAAAAGCTGAATATTAATTATGCTAATTAAATATATTTTCACAATTTTTCTTTCTTTGGTTGATTTACTCTCCGATTTTTACTGTTTACCATAATTGTTCTGCTCCTGCTAGTCCTGACAAGGGTTGAGAAACTATGTAGGCACGGAAGCCCTTCCTGCTGATGACTCAGCAATTCCTCTGGCTTCTGAAATTTCACCAGATATTGCCCACATACTTTAATCTTCACAACCATGAGGGATTAAAAAAAAGAAAGAAATTCTTAGGAATTCTAGCTAAATTCTTCAGCCTCTGGCCCATTCTGTACCATTTTTGCACCCCTAAGAATTGTGATGTATATGAAGCCCTGCCTCCTGTTTCATTATTTCCTCTTCCCTGGGGCCAACACTACCTTTGTGAGTTCTTATTTCATTTGCAAATGTCACTTGACTGAAATTGATGGCATAATTAAGGATAAAGTGTTCACAGGGAAATCATGTCGAGCTAATAGTTTATCTTTGCATTAATAGTTAAAGTAATATTTCAACTTCAGTTACATCTCTTTTTTGTATCTTGCAGTACAGTCATGTTCTTTCTGGACTGCGCCACTTCAGTGTGAAGGGTGGAGGTGAGAAATGCAGGTGTCAATACTTCCCCATGTCAAAGCCCTTTGCACACAGAAAGCTAGTATGCCAGGGAGAAAGGTTTTAGCAGAGCAATCTCTTTAATTTGCTGACTGTTCATGTACATGGCGGATTAGCATGGGAAAGTACTCAAATGCAATACCTCATCTGTCTCCCTGAAGCTAGCTATGTATATTTGAATTGGCGCTTACCAGCGGCTTTGGGCAAGATGTTACGTCTTTCCTTCACTTCTTATTTGCAAAGTGGGAATAATAATTAGCACAGATTTTAAGTGTGGATTAAAAGGATATGGATTGTAAAGCACTTTACATGTGATAGTAGGTAGTTTCTAACAGCATCATAAGATGCAAGCTCCAAGCTCCAAATTAAACAACCATTTCCCCCAAATGAAATTAGAAGAGTGCATATAAAATGCAGGCAGGAGTGTAACAGCAACAGCTCAAGGTAAGAGGGGAACCATGGCCTGAGAAAGGCCATTTGAAGGAACACTTCCTCAAAACCCACTGTTTCCATTTAGCCTAAGGTCGAATCCTCTCCACCAATGTATTTATTTATTTATTGTTACATTTATATCCCACCTTTCCTCCAAGGAGCTCAAGGTGGCACACCAACATGGTTCTCCCCTTCTTAATTTTATCCTCAGAACAACCCTGTGAGGTAGTTTAGGCTGAGAGACAGTGACTGGCCCACGGTCACCCAATGAGCTTCATGGACAAGCGGGGATTTGAACCCTGGTCTCCCAGGCCCCAATGCAACTCTCTAACAACTATGCCACACTGGCCACAACACAGATGAAAGAAATCCTAAGGTTACAGTTCAAAACATGAATACTAGGGAGTAAAGCCTATGGGGCACTGTGGGACTTACTTCCAAGAAAACATACATAGAGCTGCATTTCCTTACATGTATTCCTTTCTAGCCATGTCTTGCCTTTGCCTCTCTTTCCCTTCACCTTTTGCCTTCCCCTCTGTAGAAATTAAAATTTCAAGGTCCTTGGGTGCGGGGACCTGTCCATTTTTCTTACAAAACCCCATAAGCACAGTGTATACATGTAAGCCCAGCTTGTGATTAAGCACATTTGTTTTATTATCTATTTATTGAACAATATTCATTGAACTGAATCCCAGGGCAGTTTACAAAGCAAATTGATGAAATACAGATAAAATATTGTTGCATACCACCCCAATCTCTGAGCAGTGTGAGACTTCCAGGGGTACCTGCGCTTATCCAGGCTTTGGTTACCTTGGAATGTCAGCGGAAATGATGGTATCTTATAGGATATATGTTTTTTATTTACATATATTCGCAACCTGAGCTTAAGATGGACGGGGTCACAACATTAACAGTCCAATAGATCTTGTTTCTCCATCAGGCTTGTAGGGAGGTACTCCAAAGCCATGGTACAGAGAGCAGGCCTCTCGGTATGTCTTCCTAGTCCCCAAGGTCTACAGACTAACTCTCACATAGACACACAAACCACTTCCTTGTTGGGAGGGGGAGGCCTTTCTCCTGCAAGAGTTCTTATGCTTGTTTGGGGGAGGGGGCACTTGACAGACTTGGCTGAATCCATTAACTTGTGAATGGAACTCATCTGACCAGTAGAGCAGGTTTCTTCCTTTGCAGATCCCAAATCAGAGGCTGGAAAAGGGATTCAGATAAATCATCCATCTCATCCCCCAAATCCCATAACAATATAGTTTACTTGAACTTTCTAAAAGCTTTTGAGAAAGTCCCTGACTGAAGACCCCTGAGTAAGTTTAGTGGTCATGGGATAATGGACAATTCTTATAATAAAGGCATTTCAAGGAGTGAAGTTTACAAGGATATGTACTGGAATCAGTGCTTTTTAAGTTGTTTGTAAATGATCTGGAGTTAGGAGGCCAAGGTTGCTGATGACACCAAATTATTTAGGGTGGTAAAACCAAAAAGGGACAGCAAAGACCTCCAAAAACAGCTCTCTGGATTGGAGGAATGGGCATTAAAATGGCATATATGCTTCAATGTAAGCAAATGTAAAGCAATGCACATTGGAACAAAAAAAAATTCACCACAGATATGCTGATGGGGTCTGAGCTAGCAGTGACTGACCAGGAAAGGGATCTTGGGGCTATGGTAAGTAGCTCAATGAAAATGTCAGCCCAGTGTGTAGCAGCTGTGAAAAAGGTGAATTCCATGTTGGAGATGGTTTGGAAAGGAACAGGAAATATCAAGCCTATCCCACAACAACTCAAAACCAGACTTTCAATGGGTACATCTCTTTCAGTGTGTCTGCTGCTGTTCGGTTACATAAGAACATAAGAACATAAGAAGAGCCTGCTGGATCAGGCCAGTGGCCCATCTAGTCCAGCATCCTGTTCTCACAGTGGCCAACCAGGTGCCTGGGGGAAGCCCGCAAGAGGACCCGAGTGCAAGAACACTCTCCCCTCCTGAGGCTTCCGGCAACTGGTTTTCAGAAGCATGCTGCCTCTGACTAGGGTGGCAGAGCACAGCCATCATGGCTAGTAGCCATTGATAGCCCCGTCCTCCATGAATTTGTCTAATCTTCTTTTAAAGCCATCCAAGCTGGTGGCCATTACTGCATCTTGTGGGAGCAAATTCCATAGTTTAACTATGCGCTGAGTAAAGAAGTACTTCCTTTTGTCTGTCCTGAATCTTCCAACATTCAGCTTCTTTGAATGTCCACGAGTTCTAGTATTATGAGAGAGGGAGAAGAACTTTTCTCTATCCACTTTCTCAATGCCATGCATAATTTTATACACTTCTATCATGGCTCCTCTGACCCGCCTTTTCTCTAAACTAAAAAGCCCCAAATGCTGCAACCTTTCCTCGTAAGGGAGTCGCTCCATCCCCTTGATCATTCTGGTTGCCCTCTTCTGAACCTTTTCCAACTCTATAATATCCTTTTTGAGATGAGGCGACCAGAACTGTACACAGTATTCCAAATGCGGCCGCACCATAGATTTATACAACGGCATGATGATATCGGCTGTTTTATTTTCAATACCTTTCCTAATTATCGCTAGCATGGAATTTGCCTTTTTCACAGCTGCCGCACACTGGGTCGACATTTTCATCGTGCTGTCCACTACAACCCCGAGGTCTCTCTCCTGGTCGATCACCGCCAGTTCAGACCCCATGACCGTATATGTGAAATTCAGATTTTTTGCTCCAATATGCATAATTTTACACTTGTTTATATTGAATTGCATTTGCCATTTTTCTGCCCATTCACTCAGTTTGGAGAGGTCTTTTTGGAGCTCTTCGCAATCCCTTTTTGTTTTAACAACCCTGAACAATTTAGTGTCCTCAGCAAACTTGGCCACTTCACTGCTCACTCCTAATTCTAGGTCATTAATGAACAAGTTGAAAAGTACAGGTCCCAATACCGATACTTGAGGGACTCCACTTTCTACAGCCCTCCATTGGGAGAACTGTCAGTTTATTCCTACTCTCTGCTTTCTGCTTCTTAACCAATTCCTTATCCACAAGAGGACCTCTCCTCTTATTCCGTGACTGCTAAGCTTCCTCAGAAGCCTCTGGTGAGGTACCTTGTCAAACGCTTTTTGAAAGTCTAAGTACACTATGTCCACTGGATCATCTCTATCTATATGCTTGTTGACACTCTCAAAGAATTCTAATAGGTTACTGAGACAGGACTTTCCCTTGCAGAAGCCATGCTGGCTCTGCTTCAGCAAGGCTTGTTCTTCTATGTGCTTAGTTAATCTAGCTTTAATAATACTTTCTACCAGTTTTCCAGGGACAGAAGTTAAGCTAACTGGCCTGTAATTTCCGGGATCCCCTCTGGATCCCTTTTTGAAGATTGGCATTACATTTGCCACTTTCCAGTCCTCAGGCACGGAGGAGGACCCAAGGGACAAGTTACATATTTTAGTTAGCAGATCAGCAATTTCACCTTTGAGTTCTTTGAGAACTCTCGGGTGGATGCCATCCGGGCCCGGTGATTTGTCAGTTTTTATATTGTCCATTAAGCTTAGAACTTCCTCTCTCGTTACCACTATTTGTCTCAGTTCCTCAGAATCCCTTCCTGCAAATGTTAGTTCAGGTTCAGGGATCTGCCCTATATCTTCCACTGTGAAGACAGATGCAAAGAATTCATTTAGCTTCTCTGCAATCTCCTTATCGTTCTTTAGTACACCTTTGACTCCCTTATCATCCAAGGGTCCAATCGTCTCCCTAGATGGTCTCCTGCTTTGAATGTATTTATAGAATTTTTTGTTGTTGGTTTTTATGTTCTTAGCAATGTGCTCCTCAAATTCTTTTTTAGCATCCCTTATTGTCTTCTTGCATTTCTTTTGCCAGAGTTTGTGTTCTTTTTTATTTTCTTCATTCGGACAAGACTTCCATTTTCTGAAGGAAGACTTTTTGCCTCTAAGAGCTTCCTTGACTTTGCTCGTTAACCATGCTGGCGTCTTCTTGGCCCTGGCGGTACCTTTTCTGATCTGCGGTATGCACTCCAGTTGAGCTTCTAATATAGTGTTTTAAAACAACTTCCAAGCATTTTTGAGTGATGTGACCCTCTGGAGTTTGTTTTTCAGCTTTCTTTTTACCAATCCCCTCATTTTTGTGAAGTTTCCTCTTTTGAAGTCAAATGTGACCGTGTTGGATTTTCTTGGCAATTGGCCAGTTACATGTATGTTTAATTTAATAGCACTGTGGTCACTGCTCCCAATCGGTTCAACAACACTTACATCTCGCACCAGGTCCCGGTCCCCACTGAGGATTAAGTCCAGGGTTGCCATCCCTCTGGTCGGTTCCATGACCAACTGGTCTAGGGAATAGTCATTTAGAATATCTAGAAACTTTGCTTCTTTGTCATGACTGGAACACATATGCAGCCAGTCTATGTCCGGGTAGTTGAAGTCACCCATTACTACCACATTTCCTAGTTTGGATGCTTCCTCAATTTCATATCTCATCTCAAGGTCTCCCTGAGCATTTTGATCAGGGGGATGATAGATCGTTCCCAGTATTAAGTCCCTCCTGGGGCATGGTATCACCACCCACAACGATTCTGTGGAGTCTGCCTCTTTTGGGGTTTCGAGCTTGCTGGATTCAATGCCTTCTTTCACGTATAGAGCGACTCCGCCACCAATACGTCCTTCCCTGTCCTTCCGATATAGTTTATATCCAGGGATAACCGTATCCCACTGGTTTTCTCCATTCCACCAGGTCTCGGTTATGCTCACTATATCAATGCTCTCCTCTAAGACCAAGCACTCCAGTTCTCCCATCTTGGTTCGCAGGCTCCTAGCATTAGCGTACAGGCACTTGTAAGCAGTGTCTCTCTTCAAGTGTCTTTGGCACTTGTGGTTAGGCCTGTGGTAATTTTGCTCTTCTGAATTTATATCCTGTGCCCCTGCTCTCACAATGCCTACTTCTAGGCCTACCCCTTTTAAAATTTCATCATTTCTTTGTTTTTTTGTTTTTTTGGGGTTTTTTTGGTTTTTTTGGGACAACATCCCTGTTGAGATATGACAGGTGCCCACTATTTGTAATTTCCAGGAACAACTGCAGGCGTTTTTGTTTCAACAAGCTTTACTGGATGAAAAGGTCTCTGCCTGACAGTGTTAAACAATATAAAATAAACATATATTTAGTTGCTTTTATTATATTTTATAAATCATCTTGAGACTTATGTGAAAGGTGATTCATAAATAAAAAAGGAACACAATTTACAGTATATGCCACTTACTAGAACAAAAGTCCTCTAAGCAGTAATACAATAACATTACAAATAATAACAATAATCAATATAATGCCTTTACAAATCTATGGTGTGATCACAGATGGAATACTGTGTACAGTTATCATCACTACACCTCAAAAATGTAAGTCATATGGGAGTTGCTCTAGCCCATGATAATCCAAGGGCCGGTTCACATGGCAATTTAATGTGAGATGGGTTCTATTTGCATGCCCGTTTAATTAGCAGCAATCACATGACATAGAAGGCAAAGGGAAGGCATCCTGGTGCTTTCAGCTTTTAATCCGCAGCAAATAAATCCAAGTTTAATCCAAAAAGGGAGGGAAAAACCATCTGTACTTTGTATCTGTAGGGGCTTTTAGACGCTTAGCTCCGATGCTTTTATGAGTCCACTCCCACTCCCTGCTCCTCCCTTTGTTATGTCATTTCCTGCTGGCTCCCATTCTGCAAACGGTGGTTGTTTTTTCTTTCCCCCCAACTTGTACAAAAAAGCATAACATTGTTCAAACTTATATTTGTATTTCTGCTGGATTCTGAAAATACAAATAATCAAACTTGAGGATTTTTTCTTTTTTTATGAAACTTACTCTGGAACAAACTGAGCATGCGCGGTTGCCAAGGTAACCAGAGGAAGTGATCGTTTGACCTTAAGAGGGCGCGGTCATTAGGAAGCTGCGTGATTGACTCTTTCCCTTCAGTATGAACAGAAAACAGCGATTGCAAGGTAGGAAGTGTAATCTTTAAACTCCCATTGTGATGGGAAAAGCTTCATCTTTAAAACGGAGTTCAACTCCAGTGTGAATGAGCCCTTAGTTGCCAGAAATGGCAACTAAGATTATCATGGGCTGGAGGAAAGGCTGTAGTGTTTAAGTTAAGAAAAAAAATACTTCCATGGTCGCCTCAGACTCAGAGAGACATGGGGAGTGCCTGGCAGATCAGGGTGGAAAGAAACTAGCAAGGTTATGTGTAGAGGTCAGGAGCACTTGATGGATGCAAGCGATGGTACCTTGAGGTGAAGGGACAGAGGAAGGGTGTGCCTGGTGCCTCTGGCAATATAAGAACTTAAGAAGGGCCTGCTGGATCAGGCCAAAAAGGCCGTTCTAGTCCAGCATTCTGTTCTCACAGTGGCCAGCCAGATGCCCATGGGAAGCCCTGGATGAGCTAACAGAAAACAGGGAAGCTGAATTTCTTATCAAGCTACACCCAAAAGAGCTTTCCCCCTTTTGGTTCTCTAGCCCCTCACCAAGATTTTTCTCCTAGAGATTCTGAAAATGGAAATGAACTGCTTTCAAGTCAATTCCGACTTATGGCTACCCTATGAATAGGGGTTTTCATGGTAAGGGGTATTCAGAGGCTGAGGAAAGTGACTGGCCCAAGGTCACCCAGTGAGCTTCATGGCTGTGTGGGGATTTGAACCCTGAGACTCACAGAGACCCTGAAAAGGAGGCTAAACTGCTAAACTCCAGTTCAAACCCTGAGACATGGCAGCCCTATGCAAAACCAATGTAATGACCAACAATATAGATACTTCTGACCCCGAGGAATAATCTCATGTGGTTTGAAACTCAGCAGCAGGGATGAATGTATCCTGCACTCCCTAACCAGCACCCCAAGATCATAAGGTTATGTTAAACTAAATCCTACTCAGAGTACACCCAGTGAAGTTAATGAACCTAAGTTAGGTTCAATTAACTACAATGTCTAACCTAAGAAGTTAGGTTTTATTAACTACATGTCTATTAACTACAATGGATCGATTCTGGGTAGGACTAGCATTGAGTACTACCCAAAATCATGGCAGGTGGTGGCTTATTGGGGAGGAGGCTGGTGTCACTCACCTTCTAGACCCCAATCAGGATGAAATATCCTCCTAGACTTGCGGGGGGAGGGGACTTTGTAATAGCAAAGTCAGATTATCATTTCTTAAATAAAAAATGCAACCTGCAAAGAAAAAGGAACGTTCTAGCCATAGTGGAGAAAAACGAAAAGATGTAAACTACAAAGTATAATCTAGCAGGAAAATTAAATGCGTAAGTATGCCTAAATGCTAGAAACAGAAAAGCAAAATTGCCCACTCATTCTTGCTCCGCGAGCACTTCAACAAGCGGCAAAGCTATGCTTTTAACAAACAAACAAACAAAAACCAAGCTTCTACCTTCGTCTTTATCGATAGCACAATTCCATTTTCCCAGTAAAAACAACCAACCAAGTGTAGTTTCCTGCCACTATCTCGTTTCTAAGAAACAATGCAAAGAATCTAGTTACTCTAACAGGGATGTATTTTACATAAATGTACCTTCATTGCTCAGCGTAATAGGTTTCTGTACACCTTTTTATGCCTAACATAGTCTTTCTTCCACCCGGCCCGCTAGCTTGCCGGGAAATGTAGTCCACGCAGAAGCAGCCTTGGAACAAAAGGCAGGAGTTGCCGTGAGCCTCTCTTGCGTAAAGCACCTTTCAGAATAGGAAATGTGCGCCGTTGTTGTGCTCTATGAAACTTACAAAAAAGATTTAAAAAAAAAACACGGAGAAAAGTGTGTTTCTAGCAACTGCTGTGATGATAAGCTTGTTTTATTTTTATTTTTATTTTGCTGTGGTTTGTTGGGGAAAAGCTTTCTATAAACGCTTCAGACCAACAATGTATGCAACTTCAAGTGATATAATAAGCTGTAATCGCTGCTCTTTCATCCTGCATCGAATATTTATTTTGGGGGGGGGATTTTAAATGCATTTGAAACTATCACGGAAAAAGGTTATTAGAAGGTGGACAAGCAGCAATAATTTTCAGCTCCAAACTACTCTTGATAAGTTCCCCGCCCAAAGAGATACGTTTTATTTTACAGCCCTTGTGCTCAATTTACCTCGAACCTGTCCTTGCTTAGCAGGATAATAAAACAAGGCGGGCATCCCCATTCCCCACCCCTGCGTGTTTCTATAACCTGAAGTCAGAGCCTTGCTTTGAAACCTCAAGGCGATCAACCGGGCCGGGCGGGCGGGGTATAAACATGTAAATGTTCGAAGCTGTCCTGGGGGTTGTTAAACGCGCGCGGGCGCGCGAATAACAGTGGCTCAGCAGCATCGCGCTTTTAAAGAGGGACGGGATTACAGGGATATTTATTTATTTGTGCCTTTCGGCCGGCTGATGCGTAGGGAGAAAGCAATGTTGAAGTTTCTTTCTCCGGTTCGTACGTTTTCAGTGGCAACAGCGCAGGATCTCCATCTCTCTCGACGTCTGTTCTCTGTAAATGACTTCATTGTCAACATCCTCATCGCGCCCGCCCCGTCGTCTCACCCTGGGCGTTAATCTCGAAGACCCCGTTTCTGACGACGCCGTTCCTCGCTCGCTCGCTCTGCTGCTACTTCTTCTCATTTCAGGACTCAGCGGCGAAACTCTTAAACTCCCCGCCCTTCCGTGCCCAACCTGTTTTCCCCGTCCCCCGATGTTAGGGCGGCTTTCTTGTTTAAAAGGCTCCGTTTCAAGAGCAGCAGCGCTCTCCGGGGTTACGTCGCCTGGTGCGGGAGCACTGCGGGCACGGTGAGCTTGCGGTTGTGCCCCCTCTCCCGTTCTGTTTGGCTGTCAGTCCCCTCATGGGGGAAGAACCCCTTCCTAGGATGGGTTGCCTCCCCGGTGTTGGTAACTGACAAGGCAAGAGAGCTTCGGGGGAAAGGCTTTGTTCTGAAAACACAAGAGCTTTTTGAAGACGGTGAAAAAGTGTGCGCAGGAACTTAATCATCCCCTTGACGTAGGAGCGTCGCCATCAAGCGCATGGCGCCGGGTCAAGGCAGTCTGGAGTGTATGGTCATCTAAATGGTAAATAAAAGAAGGTTCCACTTGCTCCCCCGCCTCCCCCCCGCTACCGTCCTTCGGAATGATATTTCCCTTTCCTCTCCTGGCCTGCTTTCACTCTAGAAGGGCCTTGATTGGTTGGCTCTGTTGCACTGCCAGTCCTGGAGGGCTGCTCCGCAGCTGCTGTGTGGTTGTCTTTAAACAAATCTCTGAAACTAACAAGAGTGATGTCCGCATGGTGGCTTCCTATTTTTGAAAAATAGGTGTTAAACTATGGAGAAGAAGCTGTTTCTGCTTTTGAATAAAGAACACAGATCAATGGGAGGTTGTAGCAGTCAATGAGCATCTCTTTCAGGCAGGTCACTTCCAGACTGCCGCGCTTTTGCACATCTGATAGATGCTGGGATATGTCCTTGGTGATACGAGTGCACCTGCATCACGCACTGCAATTACAGTGCGTATACTGAGGCCAATAGCAGCGGCATAAGATGATGAGAGTGCTCTTGCCCAACAAAATCCACTCTTAAAAAAACCCAAAGCAGACCTTTTGCATTAAGGTTATGTTCATATGACCTGTTTACTGTGCATTCATCCTGATTTGTTTGCACACAGTTTGTGGGTATGTTAGATAATGTTTGTTTGTTGAATATTCATTCTGATTTATTTTCAGGGAGGTTATACAACATGGAGTCAAGCAATTGTTATCCCACTTTGCCATCTTCTTTTTTTTTTGAAAAATGTTTTTTTGGGGGGGTAATGTGTTTATTGGGCAAGAATGCTAAATCAGCTTTAATTGTACCACCTGAATTCACTGGTATTGTAATCATGTAAATTTAAATGTACTACCTTCAAGTCGATTCCGACTTATGGCGACCCTATGAATAGGGTTTTCATGAGGCTGAGAGGCAGTGACTGGCCCAAGGTCACCCAGTGAGCTTCATGGCTATGTGGGGATTCAAACCCTGGTCTCCCAGGTCATAGTCCAACACCTTAACCACTACACCACACTGGCTCTCATATTGTAATCATATAGTTATCAATGCACACATTTATTTAAATGTATGAAATCAAATCAATCAATAAATTAATTCATAACTATATGATTACAATTAACTTATTGATTGATTTGATTCATATATTTAAATAAATGTGTGTATTATGGTAAACTTGAAGATAACTGTAGTGAGGGATGCAAAATGCACGTTTCCCAGTTTGGCTATAAAGCAGTTGTGGAATGTAATACAAATATAACAAAACAGAGCAAGAAATAGTGTGTGGAGGGGATGGGAGTGAAATTCGCCTGCCCCCTTGCTTTGCTCACTACAATAAGAGCAAAAACTGGCTAAAAACATAAAGTGTTTGTCTCAGTTCCGCTTATTCAAATTGGCCTTTATAGATTAATCAACTACAACCTTTATTTATTAAATAATTAATCAGAGCTCACAGACAGACCACATTTCACACGCAAAGTGCTTTACAATCCATATCACTCAACCCTGTAGTTATTACACCCATTTTATAGATTTCAACACTATTACCAGCATTACCATTTAATGGGTGGGGGCAGGTCCAAAAAATGCAAATTCTAATTCAACCGCCCTTTCTTCAGAGAGATTTGCTTTTATATTTTGTGTTTGTTCAGGGGAGGGAGCATTTGGTGGATTCATACCCTTTTATTACATTCTGCACAATGGCAAGCAGACCCTCCCATTGCATCCATCACTTAAGACACATACCCTGAGACACAGAGGCAATTGAGATGGAGGCTGCTTCTCTTTGCTGACACAACCAGAAAGTCTATCGGTAAGGGGTGGAGCTGCATGTGTTGATCAAGCGAGCATGTGCAGTTTTCTCAACTGCTAAATTCTGTGTATGCAGCAGGCAGGCAGGCTAAAATTCTTGATTTCCCCAGGACAACTATGGTGTCCCTCATTGGCTAACAACAACGGAAGGCAGGAATAGGCTGATTTCTCACAAAATGGTCAGAAAACTGCCTGCACATTTTGCCTTGTATCTCTGGATCCACAAAGGCTAAATACTGGCTTTTTTAAACAAATGAAAGCTCTGAATCCGGATCACCCAATGGGCTAAGCAGGCACCATGTAGCATGGCTAGAATCCAAGTAAAACCTGGCTAACATGGCAACATGGCAACCCTAAGCTAGTGATCTTATATACATGGAAAGTGGCTTCCTTCCATGCATATATTCCTAACTGGATAGGAAACTACCCAGACAAATGACATGTGTGCCATTTCTCACCCTAATCCAACTGAGGGGATCCCTTTTTTAAAAGTTAAAATCCCACCAAACTGGGAAGGAGTATAGAGTCAGGCTCCCCTTTCTTTCCAAACAAGCTGTCAAGTTGTCTATAGAACTACCAGTGTACGCCACATTTTATAGTAATGTAAGTAAGTAAGGCAGACCCCTGCTACTTTGAAGCTTATAGTATAAAATTGGACAATAGGAAGCGTGCTGTGGTTAAGGCTGCAATCCTATCTACATACACTGGGTAAGTCAGTGGGGCTTGCTCCTGAGTAGGGAGTAATTATTATTATTATTATTATTTTGTTTAGGCAAGCCTATCCAGACACATAGATGCTGATGTGCTTAATCTTTTTAGTCTTGCTATTTTAACTGTTTTAAAATGTTTTCTTGTTCTTAACTGTTTTATCAGCAATTTAAATGTTTTTCTATAAACCACTTAAGTAGTTTTTTTTACAATCAAGCGGTATATACTTTTTAAAAAATAAATAAAACAAACAGCACCAATAGTTATTAATATGATTCAGATATGGCAAAGTGCAACATATATGTTGAGACCATAACTATTAGTAGTAGGCCCCAGTTCACAGTTCACTGAGCTCTGTTACTAATTAAGTAGTTTAGCCATGCAGTAGTACTGAAAATGTGAAGTTTAGTTATTTTCACTTGGGTTTGTGAACCTACTGGGAGGAAGGGCGTGATATAAATCTAATAAATAATATAATATACAGTGCTATTTTTAATAAACATATTAACTGTCCCGTTCTGATAAATTTCTTTCATTTATTTTCAAATGTTCTCACCCGAAGTTAAACCTAAGTCATTTAAAAACATGTTTAAAGAAAGTAGTAGCACTTGATTTGCAGGAAGATTTAGGGGGAGGGGCCTGATTCTGCATCTTGCCCTGGGCCCAATGCCTGCTCTTAGCAGTCTTGCTGCAACCACAAGCGAAAAAAGTCTCCATTGCCTCACCATCATTAGCTTAGGAACACATGTACATGAGATGAGACCTGCTGCATCAGACCAAAGGCCTCCCTAGCCCAGCATTCTGTTCCCACAGTGGTCCGCCAGGAGGCCCACAAAGAGAACATGAGGACATCAGTCCTCTTAATTTCCCTTGTAAGAGGAGCATGCACTCTTGATATTCTTAAAAGAAAACTTTATTGAAGGAAAGAGAAAAAGGTTTTAAAAGAAAGAAAAAAATTACACGCACAAGACTTTGAAGTCTAAAAATTTAAGAACATAGCTATAGGGATGCAACAATCAGGGTTGTAATACCCATAACTGTAGTCAGTCCTGAAATTTCAAAGAACTCTTTCAAATGACGTGTTTATCAAGCTTTCATCCTGGTTTGCTTGCACAAAGCTAACACAGAGATTAGATTATGGGCTCGTCCAAACGACTGTTTAATCAGCGATATGATCACTTTGTGTCTTCATTAATTTTCCATGGTCCATACGACGTCGCCCGTTTTCGCAGATGTTAATAGCGTTTAAATCCGCATCTGCAGTATTGCAAAAAATGCAATTTCCTTTTTTTAAACCAGGAATCACCCGCTTCAACATAGCGCTAGGATGCAATACCCCAGACTTTAGCGATGTAGGCGGTTCATGGGCGGCCCTTGGCCATTTCCCCACACCCCTTCCGTCATTCCCGTCCAATCACTTTTGCGCATGTGTGCAACTGTCCGGGGGAAGAAGCCCGGGAAAAGTGAACCAATCAGGAGCGAAGCTGGGAAAAAGTGAGAAGAAGTATGGGACCTCCCCACTGCATGTGCGGGCGCAAAAAAAGCGTTGTTTTTATATCGGCAAAGAGCGAACAGGCTAGTGGGGACTGTCAGATGACAAAGCGCATATGGAAAACATGGATTATCAAGGTCAGTTTGGACAAGCGCTATATCTAGTCTTTGTTGAGCATTTGTTCTGATTTGTTTGTGAGGTGGTTACGTGACAACGAGCATTCATCCTTAATTCACACATCATCTTGTTAGTCATTCCTTCCTTCCACACTTTTCAATACATCTCCCTATCCCTTTTCCAACCACAAAAAGTCTGATTCTTTTTTAAAGTGAATTTGTTGTGCTACTGTGACAGATCCCTTTAATCCACATAAACCTATGTGGTATGTGCTTGTATCCCTTCTTTAAAATACTAATAATCTTGAGGAATTCAAAGTAAGCTCTGCTCCAAGACTTTTCCCAAAAAAGGAAGGTTGCTGAAATTCAGACAATTTCAGGAGGAGAATTTCTAGAAGCAAATTTGTCACAGCTGTGGAACAATCCTTATTTATTAAGCCTATGTATAAATATAGGTAACCCTATGCAGACATTCCTCAAGCATAGGGCATACCCAAGAACCCAAATCAGGTCTTCTCTTTTTAATAACTGCATGTGGTTTTCTGTATAGAAAGGGCAATGCATGAGCTCCTTGCATATAGGGACCTCTGGTTGTGCAATTGTTAAAAAGACCTCATGTCAGGGGGCTGATGGTAAAAGTGCAACACCACAGCATTCTGTGCTCACATATGCCCTACACATAAGTAACATGTACATATGGCTATAGATATACAGGTATGTCTAGGCTTGTGTTTAGGCAAACAGCATAGGTGTATGTTCAGTTTTGTGTGTAGAAAGCATGACTCACATACGGAGTCAAAGATGGATTACTGTTTGATAGAGTGCTTCCAAGCAGTGTGTTATCTCACAATTGGGTTATTCAGATCCAGTTTTTCTGTGTGTACAATTGGCACTTGAGCATGCATATACTCCAGTCACAATATTCATGTTGCTCCATCACTTGCTGTCCACACTAGTGGACAGAGCTTGACAAAATGTATTTGGAGGGTATGTGTTTTTGTCCTTCTCCTCAATTACTTCTTCCCTGCCCTCCACGATGCTTTTCCTTTATAGGCATGTGTGACGATCCCACCTTTGGCTCCACCTGTCAGGTTCCCACCTGCTTGTGGCTACCGCCTTTCACTAGGCACCACCTCAGGACACCACCAGTCAGGATCGTCGTTTTTATTTTTTCTCACTCCGCTCTAGCACAGATCTCTCAAGATCCCACTGCTAGGCAGCACCACCAGCCATTCCTTGTAAACAATACTGCTAGAGACTTTGCCTTAGTCTCCCTATGGCTTGTTACTTTGTGTCTGTGTGCCCTTGCTGTCCACAACCCCCCTGTATCTTTGTCTATAAAGCATACAATCCTGGGTTGCTCTGGATACTTGACGTTGTTACAATATCTCCCTTCACCGCTGCCACCATATGATACAGTTTCCCTCCAGCCTTGGTAATTACCCTGCCCTCCCTTCTGGTCTGTATATCCCCAGCCAAGGATCAGGCTTTTGGTAAACCAATAAAAGTATTTATTTGATAACACTAGGAAATAACAAGATTACTTTAGGAATGTTTAACAAGCGTATGGTTTCCTATTGTGTCACTCTTATGTTTCCAGTTATATATATTCTCTCCAAATATCAGCCTAATAGAATCCAAACCTCCCTCAGAACTCTGTCAACTCAATCCCAACCGCCTCCCACTTCAACTCCTTTCCAATCACTCTCCTCTCAACTCCCCCTCACTCAACTGTCATCCTCTCATTTATACCTTCAGCCATTCAAACCCTCAGCCAATAATCATCCAACATTCTCCCGCATTCTAGCCCATGTACTCCCCCCTCTTACTCAATTCACTTACCATATATCCCTATATAAACCTGCACTTACCATATTTACAGTTTTTAACATATAAGGACATCACAGCATGCACGCAGATATTTCTGTACTTGTGTTTGTGTACCTTAAAAAAAATCACAGGAAGTGTACAAAAGTGCAAAACCAAATGTTACCAACCTGACTAGGTTTGCACAAGAAACCAATGTATGTCCTGCAATAATAGTCTTTGAGATAATCCCTGACACACATACTGTGTAGAGATCTTCCGAGAACAGCTGTTTCTCACTGGGTCGTTGAAATTCAAATCTGCCTTCTGCAGGTTGCAAATGACAGAAAGAGGCACACTCATATTGTCTGAGCCACCTAAAATAACATGGCTTGGTTGTGCTTAGCTGGGGACCAAACAGAAGCAGAGAGTGTGGCATTATAGGCCACCCATTAAAACATCACCACACAAGTGACAAACCACCCATCCCAACAAATGTGCTGCTAATGAGCTGTATAACATGTTATTCGATAACTAAAAATATAAGAAGTTATTTTTAGTTATTGGATTTTCTGTGGAACGGATAAATCTGGATTAAACAAAGAAAAACCCTGGGTTGGCATTTTGATGGTGATAACATTATGTGGGCAGTACAAAACACTTCTGTAGATAAGCAGCACTAATTTCACAAAAAGCTCCCATCTGGAAGCACCTGAAGATAAGAAGGCACTTCCTTTTTGTTTGGGTAAGTTCTGAAAAACATATTTGCCTACTCTTCTATAATTTGCTTGTTCTGAACACATCTCTCTCCTTCAATGGGTGAGGAGAGCTTTCTGTAAATCCTGATGGAATAAGCTTATTCCATACCACGACTCTAACACATTTCCAAATTTGATACCCAGATAATATTGAGGTTCTTTTTATAAGAGAATTTTAAGGCATTCTGGCGATAGGAATACGTAGTCTGGTGGTACACTAAGATTGTCTTAGAGCTATGCTGATATGTCCCCTGAATATCATGACCTAATTTGCCACCAAATTTGGGGGCCATTTCTCCAATTTTTGAAAGGATGCACTGAAATTTTGGGCCTTGTCTTTTGCAGTGATGGCTTCAGCCTTTTCTTAGCCCCCTCCCCCCAGTTGTTTGTGGCAGTAATGGTGCAGTAGCAACACAACGCCAGTCTCAGAGTGTGCACGCACATAGCCTTTGAAATGCACATGGGTTGTTTTTCCCTAGAGTGCTTTTGTACATGGTGCTTTGCAATTGTAATGTACATATCTTCCTGCCATAATGCTTGTTGAAGCGGCATCTGCTATCCATGCCATCAGTACACACTGTAGGCTGGCTTACCAACTAGAGCATATTGGTCTTCTCTGCTCCCCTTCCTTCAATTGGTGTTTCCACACCCCATGAGTGCTGCCAGAAATGACGTAATGCCTTGCTGCAGCTGCGCATACACAGTTCCACCAACCTTTTAAAAAATTTATATTTTGTGGCTCTTTCAAAATACAGGATATTGGAAAGAGAGGGGCTGGAAACTGGTGTACTGATATACGGTATGTTCTAATGTATCTTAACTGCAGCACATAAACAAAAAAAATATTTAAATACATTCAAAGCACGAGACCATCTAGGGAGGCAGTTGGATCCTTGGATGACAAGGGAGTCAAAGGTGTGCTAAAGCAGGGTTAGGAGATTGCAGAGAACAGGGCCGGCGCAAGACACGTTGGGACCCTTGGGCACTAGCCTGCCCCGGCACACACACACCACACCTACCTACCTTTCCTTTGGTTAATGCTGCCCGCGCTGTTCATGCCTGCCTGCCATCAACCACAATGGCGGCTGAGGCTTCCCTAATGGGCTGATGCCTCCACCGCCATCTTGGTTGATGGCATGCATGCATGCATGCTACATATGCGTATCCCTGCCATCAACCAAGATGGCGGCAGGGGCATCAGCCCATTAGGGAAGCCTCAGCCGCCATCATGGTTGGTGGCAGGCTTGCGCAACCAGCATTTGTGTCAGGGGAGAGTTAGGTGGGACATTCAGGCAGGAGTCGCAGGCCTGTATTGCAGTATGGAGGGTGCCTGGGAGCTCCCTCTTGCAATCCGTGGCAAGATCAGGAGCCAACACTGCCACAGATTGCGGAAGGGAGTACTACCCACCCACCCTAGGCAGGGACCCCTTGGCCACGTGCCAGCCCTGGCAGAGAAGCTAAATGAATTCTTTGCATCTGTCTTCACAGTGGAGGATATGGGGCAGATCCCTGTGCCTGAACTAACTTTTGCAAGAAGGGAATCTGAGGAACTGAGGCAAATTGTGGTGATGAGAGATGAAGTTCTAGGCTTAATAGATAAAATAAAAACTAACAAACCGGGTCTGGATGACACCCACTTGAGAGTTCTCAGGTGATCTTCTAACAAAAATATGTAACTTGTCCTTCAGATCTGCTTCCATACCTGAGGACTGGAAAGTGGCCAATGTAACATCAATCTTTAAAAAGGAATCCAGGGGTATCCTGGAAATTACAGGCTGGTTAGCTTAATGTCTGTCCTGGGAAAACTGGTAGAAAGTATTATTAAAGACAAATTAACCAAGCATATAGAAGAAGAAGTCCTGCTGAAGCAGAGCCAGCATGGCTTCTGCAAGGGAAAGTTTCACTAACCTTATAGAATTCTTTGAGAGTGTCAAAAAGCATATAGTTAGAGGTGATCCAGTGGACATAGTATACTTAAGACTTTCAAAAAGCTTTTAACAAGGTATCTCACCAAAGACTCCTGTGTAAGCTTAGCAGTCATGGAATATCAGGAGAGGTCCTCTTGTATATCAGGAATTGGTTAAGTAGCAGGAAGCAAAGAGTAGGAATAAATGGACAGTTCTCCTGTGCTTTTTAAGTTGTTCATAAACGATCTAGAGTAAGGGGTGAGCAGTGAGGTAGCCAAGTTTGCTGATTGTACTAAATTGTTCAGGGTTGTTAAAACAAAAAGGGATTGCAAAGAGCTCCAAAAGGACCTCTCCAAACTGAGTGAATGGGCAGTAAAATGGCAAATGCAATTAAATGTAAACAAGTGTAAAGTTATGCATACTGGAGCAAAAAATCTCAGTTTCACCTATACTCTCATAGGGTCTGAGCTGGCAGTGACTGACCAGGAATGAGTTCTTGGGATCGTAGTGGATAGCTTGATGAAGATGTCAACCCAGTGTGCAGCAGCTGTGAAAAAGGTAAGTTCGATGCTAGGAATCATTAGGAAAGTATTGAAAATAAACTGCTGATATCATTATGCCAGTGTATAAATCTATGGCGTGGACACTTTTGGAATACTGTGTACAGTTCCGGTCGCCTCACCTCAAAAAGGATATTGTAGAGCTGGAAAAGGTTCAGAAAAGGGCAACCAGAATGATCAAGGGGATGGAGTGACTTCCCTATGAGGAAAGGTTGCAGCATTTGGGGCTTTTTAGTTGAGAGAAAAGGTGAGTCAGAAGTGACATGATAGAAGTGTATAAAATTATGCATGGCATGGAGAAAGTGACTAGAGAAATTTTTTTCTCACACTCTCATAACACTTGAACTCGTGGACATCCATGAAAGATTCAGGATTGACAAAAGAAAGTAATTCTTCACGCAGTACATAGTTAAACTGTGGACTTCGCTCTCGCAAGAGCCAGTGATGGCCACCAACTTGGATGGCTTTAAAAGAAGATTAGACAAATTCATGGAGGAGATGGCTATCAGTAGCTGCTAGTTATGATCACTGTGCTCTGCCGCCATAGTCAGAGGCAGTATACTTTTGAATACCAGTTACAAGAAGCCACAGGGAGAATGCTCTTGCAATCATGTCCTGCTTGTGGGCTTCCCATGGACATCTGATTGGCCACTGTGAGAACGGGATGCTGGACTAGATGGGTCACTGGTCTGATCCAGCAGGCTCTTCTTATGTTCTTAAAAACAAACTTCTTTACCTAACAAGCCCCTCAAAGGTTGGGAGAATTATCATCTCTAGTTTACACAACAAAACAATAAACAGTAGGATGCATTTGACAATTATGCATATGTAGAGATACCATTAAAACAACAGAAAAACAAACACATGAGCATTCCCATGCTTATCTAAACCAGGTGGTTTTCAGAATTTGATATTTGATGCTAAAACCTGCTTGTTTCCTAGAAGCTCGCTGTTTGACATTTCAAAGTCATTAAACTGAATACACTCTTTTCAGTCAACATTTATCTGTATTCATCCTGATGAAATCACTCCACACACATCTAAAAATAGTGCCACCAGAATGATGGTATATTAAAAGCCTCACAAATATTAGTATATGTCAAAGACTATAGGAGATCATTTGTCTTTATCAGAAGTCCTTGCTTTTGTATCATGTGAACCCGAGGGGTGTCTTTTTAGAGTTGAATATGGAGACAGAGAACAATTTGTGTAAAAAGAAACAAGTATTTTTCTTTGTATGCCACCCTGGGCTCCTGGAAGGAGCATTTTGTTGCATTTTGGATACTCTGTTCATAGGGTTTTCATGGTAAGAGGTATTCAGGGGTGGTTTACCATTGCCTTCCTCTGAGTTTGGATGCATCTTAGTCTGGTGTCTCAGCTTTGACCATTCCATCTTGGGTGCCCCTGCTAGGACTCTAGCCTCTAGGTCTAGACTCCTGATGGCATTGCTCTCAGCTTCTTCAGCACTCTCAAACCCCCTCACCATGTTACGGTGTGCATCCTAAAGGCCTTTCCTATCTACTATGTATTTCTATATATAAAGTAGCTTTTCTTATTTTACCAAGTCTTAAATCTCAGTGATCTAAATGAAAGGTAAGAGCCTGCTACTTAGGTATATACACATGCTGGCACACATGCAGCTGAGACCGGTGAGGATCTCTGCATATATATATTTCCATAACAAAGGGTTATGTGAGCCAGTAAACTAAATTGAATTGCGAGTTGTGCCTGAAAGCTAAAAAAAGCTAAGTACTGTGTGTGGTTTACAAAGAGATCAAAAAGAAGACTTTAGGTTAATAATAATAATAATAATTTAATTTATGTGTCGCCTATCTGGCCAATGGCCACTCTAGGCGACGTAGGTTAGACAAAGAAAAGCAGAACAAAAGATAGCAAACCATGGCTGAAGACTCCACACTTAAGACAAGCATCTCAAGGCTGGAGAAGGACCATTATGTGATTTGGAGTCTTCACATGACTGCACTTTTGGAAGGGGAGAATCTGCATGGAGTCCTGACTGATCCTGAACCCTCAGCAGCAGATGAAGCAGCCACTGCATCCTGGAAGTGTGAGCATGCCAAAGTGAAGTCTCTTCTTATTTCTGCTTTATCAGATGAGGCACTAAATGTTTGCATGGGCTGTAGGAATATGAAGGAAATATGGGGAAAGCTTGACAAAGTGTGTCAGAGAAAATCTAAAAATCATGTGATATGTCTCTATAATAAGTCACCGTACATGCTGAACCAGTCTAGCACAAATCTGAATACACATCTAGAGAGATCTACAAGTCTGTTCTGAGAATTAGAAAGATGTGGGAGATCATTGAATGAAGATTTACAAAAACTTATTTTGCTGGCCTCTCTAAATGAGCATCATTGAGTGACTGCTTGCATACCAGAACAGACAGATCAGAATATGGATCAGATTATGTCATATTTGAAATATCAGGACTATAAATAGAGACAAGAACAAGCTCTGTCTGAAAAAGCAAATTTTACCTGGACAGAAACAGCAACCAAAGGCAAGATAGAGAGATGAGTCATGCCCCAGAGCCACAGCAGGGTACAGACAAACAAAGGAAGAATTGTTTCATATGCAAATCTCCTAATCGCTTTCAAAGAGATTGTCCTGGAAGGGAGACAGGAGAAAGAGTTGATTTTAAACAGAAGCAAGCTGAAAGAAAAACAAATAGCCAAACTAAAGTGAAGCATTCCAGTTACCATGTATCTGATGGAAAGAATGATTATAAAACCAGATTTTTAATCGACATTGGTTGTACCGCACATTTAATAAATGATAAAAATTTGTTTAAGAACTTAACCCCTCATACACAGAATGTAATCGCTGCATCAGGAGACATTTTCTGTTCTCAAGGAATAGGCTAGGTGGAACTACTTTGCAACATGCCAGACGGCACCAGAGAGCTTGAACTGAAAAATTGCCTATTTGTTCCAGCATTTAAAGATAATTTAATAAGAGCCATAAAAATAATGGATCTTGGGGATGAACTGCGTTTATATGACAAAATTTGTCATATTTTAGATGGAGAAATATGTTGTACTGCAAAATTGAAAAATGGACTTTTGCATTTGGAATATTTTGAAACTATGTATGCAAATACAGCCAAAGAAACCTGTGATTCTGGATGTTTACATGTTTGGCATCAAAGAATGGGACATGCCAGCTTAGCCAGAGTCAGTGCTCTAGAGAAGGAAAATTTGGCTAGTGTAATTGTAATTGGACAGTGTAAATTCACAGAAAATGTGAATGTTGTATAAAGACAAAAGGTGTGAAACCAAAATTTCCTAAGAAAAGTGAAAGGAAAACTACAAAACCTCTATGATTAATTCTCACAGACTTTGCGGACCCATTTTAAAGGGTGGAAATTTATACATGCTTACTTTCATAGATGATTACTCGAGGTATACTACAATGTACCTACTAAGAGGTGAGAGCCAGTGTGGCATAGTGGTTAAGGTGTTGGACTATGACCTGGGAGACCAGGGTTCAAATCCCCACATAGCCATGAAGCTCACTGGGTGAACTTGGGCCAGTCACTGCCTCTCAGCCTCATGAAAACCCTATTCATAGGGTCGCCATAAGTCGGAATCGACTTGAAGGTAGTACATTTACATTTTTACCAACTGAGAGAGAAAAGTCAAGTACTTCAAAAATTGAGGGACTATATTAGAATTGTATCCAATAAATTTGGCAGAAAGCCACAAATTATATGATCTGACAATGGAAGAGAATTTGTGTCCAGGGCTATGCAAGATTTTCTACTTGAGGAAAGCATGGAGTACTAGACTACTGTTGTTTATACTCCAGAACAAAATGGAGTCACAGAAAGTATGGACCAGACTCTTGGACAGATAACTTGTTCCTTGTTGGAAGATGCACAGTTACCACAGAACTACTGGGGGGAAGCAGTGGTTACTGCCACCTATCTGCAGAACCAACTTCCAGCAGCTACAACCAACAAAACACCTTTTGAGCTATGGCCTGATTGGACACCAAGCATGTCTCACCTTTGTGTATTCAGCTGCGAGGCCTTTGTATGCATCCCGAAACAAAAGAGGTCAACATTTGACAACACTGCCAAGGAAGTAATATTCATCAGATATTCTTCAACACAGAAGGGATACCAAGTCATAGATCCCAAAACTGGCAAAGATGGAGTATACAGAGCTGTCCACTTTGAAGAAGAAAAGTGTGCACACCAACCAGAAGGGGCACACACCAAAGAGATGACAGTGAAATAGAAAAAGAAACTGAGCTATTCTTCTACAACAGAAGGGATCACAATAATACACCAGCAGAGGAAGATGAGGAATCTGAGCCAGAAGAGGCATCATTCATTCATTCATTCATTCTATTTCTATGCCGCCTTTTGGCCAAAGGCCCTCAAGGCGGCTCACAATAAAATAAAATAAACACAAATACAAAATACACATCAGAAAAGAATACAGTGCACAGAAATTCAAACAACAAAACATTAACATTGTTTAAAAAACAAGGTTCTTTACAGGCCTGGAGATAATCTGTCCTTAAGATGTAGCACTGCCACTCCAGGAATTTTAGTCCTCAAACATTGAGCAGCTGTTGTAAAGGATTTGCTCACCAACACCATCTGATTCTTGCCCGAAATCATCGT